>NW_028317922.1:1704166-2327500 GCF_062004578.1 Staurois parvus
AGGTCCCTGGTTCGATCCCGGGTTTCGGCATCTGTTGTAGGTTTAAGGAGAGTACACCTGTCTGTGAGCTGTTGCTTTTCTCATGAATCGGGCTAGCGTATGCTCCATGCATTGGCTTCTCACCTGTCTGTTGCTCATGACTGAACGGTGGCTTAGTCTCACTGGCAATTTAGTCGTGAATCTTGCTGCCTTTTCTCTTTTCCGGCAACATGCATAGGCATAAAAATCTCAATTCTCCATAGGCTCCTGTAACACCAACTTATAGTAGCCAACAATTGCTGAGGAAAGCACACGTCTTAAGCCGAAATAGCTCAGTTGGGAGAGCGTTAGACTGAAGATCTAAAGGTCCCTGGTTCTATTCCGGGTTTCGGCAACTGCCTGCGTTTCTTTTGGTGTAACGCTTCCCGGCAAGACTGGGCAGACCAAGACCAAGGTTTAGAAACTGGTTCAGTGCATATTAGGGTCTCGGGCACAGCAGAAAAGCAATTGTACAACTTCCCGCAGTATATGGTTTTCTCAGCCAACGTGCAAGGACATTTCCAAAATCTATTCTTCTCAATAGGACCAGGTTACACCACCACATAGCGCTGCAAAGCCTTGGGGGAAAAAAAGGCTGGCATGTTGCATTGTTGCAGCCCTCACCTGCATTATGCCAATCAAACCAAGTGGAAGAGTCTGCTTCACAGAGGAAATGCAATGTGTCCGAAAGGAATGGCAGCGCGCAGCCGAGCAAAACAACTTATCAAATGCATTCCGGGGTGAACAAGACTTAGCCGGCTTTGAAAGATACTAAAAGTCACGGCGCAGCCAAAACTAGTCTTTGACAACTTGATGCAAGTAAATAGAACTTTTTTGAACCATGGGATGAATAAAATCCAATACATTTTCTTCCTCGTGCTGATGCATCAGACTAGAAAACCAGAAGCAGGTCAGAAAAAGTATCTTCGCGGTCCGAAATGACTTCCATGACAAAAGCTACAATTGCGCAGCTGAAGATTCTCAGCTTCCTCAGGTTGCAGGCCGCTTCTTCTTCCATACACACAAAATGAGAAGCATAACCACTCCTTCCTAGAAAAGGCAATATCACTTATTCAACCAATTTCCTTGCGGAGTCACTTCTCTTGCAGGGTCCCAAAAGACACAGTATACACGCAAGTCATTTGGATTTTGCCTTTCACTTTAGTTTGAAGAAAGATGTATGATTGTATTCCTTTTATCAGGAAAATTGGGTGAAAATGGCTACGTCAGATGAAAAGCAAAGCTTTAAAGCGAAGAAAGATTACAAACTGTATGACTTTTTCAGGGAAAGTGGCTCAAAATGGCTACGTCAGATGAAAAGCAAGAGGGTTAGCAGCTAGATAAGGTTCCTTTCGAAAAGAGAACACTTGGAGCATTTTCCTTCACTCTGGTCCTTTGGTAGTACTACGGCTGGTTTAAGGCTTCTTTAGAGCAGTGTATTTGGACTCCTCAAAACCTCTATCTAGCTTTAAAAATGTAAAGCCATATATTGCTTCCCACGTTGCATTTCATTGATTTCTAGCCTACTCGCATGAATTTGAACAATCTTGAATATTGTAAACTGACTTTGTGAAGATCCACCAACATTTTCTTTTTTGATTTCAGTGAAATGTATTCACAGTGCCCTGTGAGTAGACTTTGCTGTGTCACACATTTCACAGAGTCTGAATTCCAACGTACAGATTTGCTGAGAGGAGGAGTTTCAGGAGGCAGAGTCAGTACAGGAATCACAGCTTGCAGGAAGCAAGGTACCATGGGAGCTGCAGTCCTTAGAAAATGAAAGTAAAGAGCAGAGAAGAAGCTGAACACCATGCCGGAAATCCAGGAAATTGTGGAAATAGATGGCCAGCAGAGAAACAGCAATCACAACATAAAAGGAGGTTACTGAGGCAAGCTTACATTGGTTTGTCAAGGGGAACTATTGCTCCTATTGTTCCTATTGCAATTACCATGCTGATGTTTGAAAATAAAAGTGTAGGCTGGGACTTTAGATCTCCTTTAAGGTCTCTGGGACCCCTTCGCCTTGCCGCCACACACCTGCTGGCTTGCTCCTTTGGAACGTGCCGAAATAGCTCAGTTGGGAGAGCGTTAGACTGAAGATCTAAAGGTCCCTGGTTCGATCCCGGGTTTCGGCATCTGTTGTAGGTTTAAGGAGAGTCCACCTGTCTGTGAGCTGTTGCTTTTCTCATGAATCGGGCTAGCGTATGCTCCATGCTTTGGCTTCTCACCTGTCTGTTGCTCATGACAGAACGGTGGCTTAGTCTCACTAGCAATTTAGTCGTGAATCTTGCTGCCTTTTCTCTTTTCCGGCAACATGCATAGGCATAAAAATCTCAATTCTCCATAGGCTCCTGTCACACCAACTTATAGTAGCCAACAATTGCTGAGGAAAGCACACGTCTTAAGCCGAAATAGCTCAGTTGGGAGAGCGTTAGACTGAAGATCTAAAGGTCCCTGGTTCAATCCCGGGTTTCGGCAACTGCCTCCGTTTCTTTTGGTGTAACGCTTCCCGGCAAGACTGGGCAGACCAAGACCAAGGTTTAGAAACTGGTTCAGTGCATATTAGGGTGTCGGGCGCAGCAGAAAAGCAATTGTACAACTTCCCGCAGTATATGGTTTTCTCAGCCAACGTGCAAGGACATGTCCAAAATCTATTCTTCTCAATAGGACCAGGTTACACCACCACATAGCGCTGCAAAGCCTTGGGGGAAAAAAAGGCTGGCATGTTGCATTGTTGCAGCCCTCACCTGCGTTATGCCAATCAAACCAAGTGGAAGAGTCTGCTTCACAGAGGAAATGCAATGTGTCCGAAACGAATGGCAGCGCGCAGCCGAGCAAAACAACTTATCAAATGCATTCCGGGATGAACAAGACTTAGCCGGCTTTGAAAGATACTAAAAGTCACGGCGCAGCCAAAACTAGTCTTTAACAACTTGATGCAAGTAAATAGAACTTTTTTGAACCATGGGATGAATAAAATCCAATACATTTTCTTCCTCGTGCTGATGCATCAGACTAGAAAACCAGAAGCAGGTCAGAAAAAGTATCTTCGCGGTCCGAAATGACTTCCATGACAAAAGCTACAATTGCGCAGCTGAAGATTCTCAGCTTCCTCAGGTTGCAGGCCGCTTCTTCTTCCATACACACAAAATGAGAAGCATAACCACTCCTTCCTAGAAAAGGCAATATCACTTATTCAACCAATTTCCTTGCGGAGTCACTTCTCTTGCAGGGTCCCAAAAGACACAGTATACACGCAAGTCATTTGGATTTTGCCTTTCACTTTAGTTTGAAGAAAGATGTATGATTGTATTCCTTTTATCAGGAAAATTGGGTGAAAATGGCTACGTCAGATGAAAAGCAAAGCTTTAAAGCGAAGAAAGATTACAAACTGTATGACTTTTTCAGGGAAAGTGGCTCAAAATGGCTACGTCAGATGAAAAGCAAGAGGGTTAGCAGCTAGATAAGGTTCCTTTCGAAAAGAGAACACTTGGAGCATTTTCCTTCACTCTGGTCCTTTGGTAGTACTACGGCTGGTTTAAGGCTTCTTTAGAGCAGTGTATTTGGACTCCTCAAAACCTCTATCTAGCTTTAAAAATGTAAAGCCATATATTGCTTCCCACGTTGCATTTCATTGATTTCTAGCCTACTCGCATGAATTTGAACAATCTTGAATATTGTAAACTGACTTTGTGAAGATCCACCAACATTTTCTTTTTTGATTTCAGTGAAATGTATTCACAGTGCCCTGTGAGTAGACTTTGCTGTGTCACACATTTCACAGAGTCTGAATTCCAACGTACAGATTTGCTGAGAGGAGGAGTTTCAGGAGGCAGAGTCAGTACAGGAATCACAGCTTGCAGGAAGCAAGGTACCATGGGAGCTGCAGTCCTTAGAAAATGAAAGTAAAGAGCAGAGAAGAAGCTGAACACCATGCCGGAAATCCAGGAAATTGTGGAAATAGATGGCCAGCAGAGAAACAGCAATCACAACATAAAAGGAGGTTACTGAGGCAAGCTTACATTGGTTTGTCAAGGGGAACTATTGCTCCTATTGTTCCTATTGCAATTACCATGCTGATGTTTGAAAATAAAAGTGTAGGCTGGGACTTTAGATCTCCTTTAAGGTCTCTGGGACCCCTTCGCCTTGCCGCCACACACCTGCTGGCTTGCTCCTTTGGAACGTGCCGAAATAGCTCAGTTGGGAGAGCGTTAGACTGAAGATCTAAAGGTCCCTGGTTCGATCCCGGGTTTCGGCATCTGTTGTAGGTTTAAGGAGAGTCCACCTGTCTGTGAGCTGTTGCTTTTCTCATGAATCGGGCTAGCGTATGCTCCATGCTTTGGCTTCTCACCTGTCTGTTGCTCATGACAGAACGGTGGCTTAGTCTCACTAGCAATTTAGTCGTGAATCTTGCTGCCTTTTCTCTTTTCCGGCAACATGCATAGGCATAAAAATCTCAATTCTCCATAGGCTCCTGTCACACCAACTTATAGTAGCCAACAATTGCTGAGGAAAGCACATGTCTTAAGCCGAAATAGCTCAGTTGGGAGAGCGTTAGACTGAAGATCTAAAGGTCCCTGGTTCAATCCCGGGTTTCGGCAACTGCCTCCGTTTCTTTTGGTGTAACGCTTCCCGGCAAGACTGGGCAGACCAAGACCAAGGTTTAGAAACTGGTTCAGTGCATATTAGGGTCTCGGGCGCAGCAGAAAAGCAATTGTACAACTTCCCGCAGTATATGGTTTTCTCAGCCAACGTGCAAGGACATGTCCAAAATCTATTCTTCTCAATAGGACCAGGTTACACCACCACATAGCGCTGCAAAGCCTTGGGGGAAAAAAAGGCTGGCATGTTGCATTGTTGCAGCCCTCACCTGCGTTATGCCAATCAAACCAAGTGGAAGAGTCTGCTTCACAGAGGAAATGCAATGTGTCCGAAAGGAATGGCAGCGCGCAGCCGAGCAAAACAACTTATCAAATGCATTCCGGGGTGAACAAGACTTAGCCGGCTTTGAAAGATACTAAAAGTCACGGCGCAGCCAAAACTAGTCTTTAACAACTTGATGCAAGTAAATAGAACTTTTTTGAACCATGGGATGAATAAAATCCAATACATTTTCTTCCTCGTGCTGATGCATCAGACTAGAAAACCAGAAGCAGGTCAGAAAAAGTATCTTCGCGGTCCGAAATGACTTCCATGACAAAAGCTACAATTGCGCAGCTGAAGATTCTCAGCTTCCTCAGGTTGCAGGCCGCTTCTTCTTCCATACACACAAAATGAGAAGCATAACCACTCCTTCCTAGAAAAGGCAATATCACTTATTCAACCAATTTCCTTGCGGAGTCACTTCTCTTGCAGGGTCCCAAAAGACACAGTATACAAGCAAGTCATTTGGATTTTGCCTTTCACTTTAGTTTGAAGAAAGATGTATGATTGTATTCCTTTTATCAGGAAAATTGGGTGAAAATGGCTACGTCAGATGAAAAGCAAAGCTTTAAAGCGAAGAAAGATTACAAACTGTATGACTTTTTCAGGGAAAGTGGCTCAAAATGGCTACGTCAGATGAAAAGCAAGAGGGTTAGCAGCTAGATAAGGTTCCTTTCGAAAAGAGAACACTTGGAGCATTTTCCTTCACTCTGGTCCTTTGGTAGTACTACGGCTGGTTTAAGGCTTCTTTAGAGCAGTGTATTTGGACTCCTCAAAACCTCTATCTAGCTTTAAAAATGTAAAGCCATATATTGCTTCCCACGTTGCATTTCATTGATTTCTAGCCTACTCGCATGAATTTGAACAATCTTGAATATTGTAAACTGACTTTGTGAAGATCCACCAACATTTTCTTTTTTGATTTCAGTGAAATGTATTCACAGTGCCCTGTGAGTAGACTTTGCTGTGTCACACATTTCACAGAGTCTGATTTCCAACGTACAGATTTGCTGAGAGGAGGAGTTTCAGGAGGCAGAGTCAGTACAGGAATCACAGCTTGCAGGCAGCAAGGTACCATGGGAGCTGCAGTCCTTAGAAAATGAAAGTAAAGAGCAGAGAAGAAGCTGAACACCATGCCGGAAATCCAGGAAATTGTAGAAATAGATGGCCAGCAGAGAAACAGCAATCACAACATAAAAGGAGGTTACTGAGGCAAGCTTACATTGGTTTGTCAAGGGGAACTATTGCTCCTATTGTTCCTATTGCCATTACCATGCTGATGTTTGAAAATAAAAGTGTAGGCTGGGACTTTAGATCTCCTTTAAGGTCTCTGGGACCCCTTCGCTTTGCCGCCACACACCTGCTGGCTTGCTCCTTTGGAATGTGCCGAAATAGCTCAGTTGGGAGAGCGTTAGACTGAAGATCTAAAGTCCCTGGTTCTATTCCGGGTTTCGGCAACTGCCTGCGTTTCTTTTGGTGTAACGCTTCCCGGCAAGACTGGGCAGACCAAGACCAAGGTTTAGAAACTGGTTCAGTGCATATTAGGGTCTCGGGCGCAGCAGAAAAGCAATTGTACAACTTCCCGCAGTATATGGTTTTCTCAGCCAACGTGCAAGGACATGTCCAAAATCTTTTCTACTCAATAGGACCAGGTTACACCACCACATAGCGCTGCAAAGCCTTGGGGGAAAAAAAGGCTGGCATGTTGCATTGTTGCAGCCCTCACCTGCGTTATGCCAATCAAACCAAGTGGAAGAGTCTGCTTCACAGAGGAAATGCAATGTGTCCGAAAGGAATGGCAGAGCGCAGCCGAGCAAAACAACTTATCAAATGCATTCCGGGGTGAAAAAAACTTAGCCGGCTTTGAAAGATACTAAAAGTCACGGCGCCGCCAAAACTAGTCTTTGACAACTTGATGCAAGTAAATAGAACTTTTTTGAACCATGGGATGAATAAAATCCAATACATTTTCTTCCTCGTGCTGTTGCATTAGACTAGAAACCAGAAGCAGGTCAGAAAAAGTATCTTCGCGGTCCGAAATGACTTCCATGACAAAAGCTACAATTGCGCAGCTGAAGATTCTCAGCTTCCTCAGGTTGCAGGTCGCTTCTTCTTCCATGCACACAAAATGAGAAGCATAACCACTCCTTCCTAGAAAAGGCAATATCACTTATTCAACCAATTTCCTTGCGGAGTCACTTCTCTTGCAGGGTCCCAAAAGACACAGTATACACGCAAGTCATTTTGATTTTGCCTTTCACTTTAGTTTGAAGAAAGATGTATGATTGTATGCCTTTTATCAGGAAAATTGGGTGAAAATGGCTACGTCAGATGAAAAGCAAAGCTTTAAAGCGAAGAAAGATTACAAACTGTATGACTTTTTCAGGGAAAGTGGCTCAAAATGGCTACGTCAGATGAAAAGCAAGAGGGTTAGCAGCTAGATAAGGTTCCTTTCGCAAAGAGAACACTTGGAGCGTTTTCCTTCACTCTGGTCCTTTGGTAGTACTACGGCTGGTTTAAGGCTTCTTTAGAGCAGTGTATTTGGACTCCTCAAAACCTCTATCTAGCTTTAAAAATGTAAAGCCATATATTGCTTCCCACGTTGCATTTCATTGATTTCTAGCCTACTCGCATGAATTTGAACAATCTTGAATATTGTAAACTGACTTTGTGAAGATCCACCAACATTTTCTTTTTTGATTTCAGTGAAATGTATTCACAGTGCCCTGTGAGTAGACTTTGCTGTGTCACACATTTCACAGAGTCTGATTTCCAACGTACAGATTTGCTGAGAGGAGGAGTTTCAGGAGGCAGAGTCAGTACAGGAATCACAGCTTGCAGGCAGCAAGGTACCATGGGAGCTGCAGTCCTT
Organism: Staurois parvus; assembly: GCF_062004578.1. Lineage (NCBI taxonomy): Eukaryota > Metazoa > Chordata > Amphibia > Anura > Ranidae > Staurois > Staurois parvus. Next base: position 1,711,980 of record NW_028317922.1, read on the forward strand.
AGAAAATGAAAGTAAAGAGCAGAGAAGAAGCTGAACACCATGCCGGAAATCCAGGAAATTGTGGAAATAGATGGCCAGCAGAGAAACAGCAATCACAACATAAAAGGAGGTTACTGAGGCAAGCTTACATTGGTTTGTCAAGGGGAACTATTGCTCCTATTGTTCCTATTGCCATTACCATGCTGATGTTTGAAAATAAAAGTGTAGGCTGGGACTTTAGATCTCCTTTAAGGTCTCTGGGACCCCTTCGCCTTGCCGCCACACACCTGCTGGCTTGCTCCTTTGGAATGTGCCGAAATAGCTCAGTTGGGAGAGCGTTTGACTGAAGATCTAAAGGTCCCTGGTTCGATCCCGGGTTTCGGCATCTGTTGTAGGTTTAAGGAGAGTCCACCTGTCTGTGAGCTGTTGCTTTTCTCATGAATCGGGCTAGCGTATGCTCCATGCTTTGGCTTCTCACCTGTCTGTTGCTCATGACTGAACGGTGGCTTAGTCTCACTGGCAATTTAGTCGCGAATCTTGCTGCCTTTTCTCTTTTCCGGCAACATGCATAGGCATAAAAATCTCAATTCTCCATAGGCTCCTGTCACACCAACTTATAGTAGCCAACAATTGCTGAGGAAAGCACACGTCTTAAGCCAAAATAGCTCAGTTGGGAGAGCGTTAGACTGAAGATCTAAAGGTCCCTGGTTCAATCCCGGGTTTCGGCAACTGCCTGCGTTTCTTTTGGTGTAACGCTTCCCGGCAAGACTGGGCAGACCAAGACCAAGGTTTAGAAACTGGTTTAGTGCATATTAGGGTCTCGGGCGCAGCAGAAAAGCAATTGTACAACTTCCCGCAGTATATGGTTTTCTCAGCCAACGTGCAAGGACATGTCCAAAATCTATTCTTCTCAATAGGACCAGGTTACACCACCACATAGCGCTTGCAAAGCCTTGGGGGAAAAAAAGGCTGGCATGTTGCATTGTTGCAGCCCTCACCTGCGTTATGCCAATCAAACCAAGTGGAAGAGTCTGCTTCACAGAGGAAATGCAATGTGTCCGAAAGGAATGGCAGCGCGCAGCCGAGCAAAACAACTTATCAAATGCATCCCGGGGTGAACAAGACTTAGCCGGCTTTGAAAGATACTAAAAGTCACGGCGCCGCCAAAACTAGTCTTTGACAACTTGATGCAAGTAAATAGAACTTTTTTGAACCATGGGATGAATAAAATCCAATACATTTTCTTCCTCTTGCTGATGCATCAGACTAGAAAACCAGAAGCAGGTCAGAAAAAGTATCTTCGCGGTCCGAAATGACTTCCATGACAAAAGCTACAATTGCGCAGCTGAAGATTCTCAGCTTCCTCAGGTTGCAGGCCGCTTCTTCTTCCATGCACACAAAATGAGAAGCATAACCACTCCTTCCTAGAAAAGGCAATATCACTTATTCAACCAATTTCCTTGCGGAGTCACTTCTCTTGCAGGGTCCCAAAAGACACAGTATACATGCAAGTCATTTTGATTTTGCCTTTCACTTTAGTTTGAAGAAAGATGTATGATTGTATGCCTTTTATCAGGAAAATTGGGTGAAAATGGCTACGTCAGATGAAAAGCAAAGCTTTAAAGCGAAGAAAGATTACAAACTGTATGACTTTTTCAGGGAAAGTGGCTCAAAATGGCTACGTCAGATGAAAAGCAAGAGGGTTAGCAGCTAGATAAGGTTCTTTTCGAAAAGAGAACACTTGGAGCATTTTCCTTCACTCTGGTCCTTTGGTAGAACTACAGCTGGTTTAAGGCTTCTTTAGAGCAGTGTATTTGGACTCCTCAAAACCTCTATCTAGCTTTAAAAATGTAAAGCCATATATTGCTTCCCACGTTGCATTTCGTTGATTTCTAGCCTACTCGCATGAATTTGAACAATCTTGAATATTGTAAACTGACTTTGTGAAGATCCACCAACATTTTCTTTTTTGATTTCAGTGAAATGTATTCACAGTGCCCTGTGAGTAGACTTTGCTGTGTCACACATTTCACAGAGTCTGATTTCCAACGTACAGATTTGCTGAGAGGAGGAGTTTCAGGAGGCAGAGTCAGTACAGGAATCACAGCTTGCAGGCAGCAAGGTACCATGGGAGCTGCAGTCCTTAGAAAATGAAAGTAAAGAGCAGAGAAGAAGCTGAACACCATGCCGGAAATCCAGGAAATTGTGGAAATAGATGGCCAGCAGAGAAACAGCAATCACAACATAAAAGGAGGTTACTGAGGCAAGCTTACATTGGTTTGTCAAGGGGAACTATTGCTCCTATTGTTCCTATTGCCATTACCATGCTGATGTTTGAAAATAAAAGTGTAGGCTGGGACTTTAGATCTCCTTTAAGGTCTCTGGGACCCCTTCGCCTTGCCGCCACACACCTGCTGGCTTGCTCCTTTGGAACGTGCCGAAATAGCTCAGTTGGGAGAGCGTTAGACTGAAGATCTAAAGGTCCCTGGTTCGATCCCGGGTTTCGGCATCTGTTGTAGGTTTAAGGAGAGTCCACCTGTCTGTGAGCTGTTGCTTTTCTCATGAATCGGGCTAGCGTATGCTCCATGCTTTGGCTTCTCACCTGTCTGTTGCTCATGACAGAACGGTGGCTTAGTCTCACTGGCAATTTAGTCGTGAATCTTGCTGCCTTTTCTCTTTTCCGGCAACATGCATAGGCATAAAAATCTCAATTCTCCATAGGCTCCTGTCACACCAACTTATAGTAGCCAACAATTGCTGAGGAAAGCACACGTCTTAAGCCGAAATACGTCAGTTGGGAGAGCGTTAGACTGAAGATCTAAAGGTCCCTGGTTAAATCCCGGGTTTCGGCAACTGCCTGCATTTCTTTTGGTGTAACGCTTCCCGGCAAGACTGGGCAGACCAAGACCAAGGTTTAGAAACTGGTTCAGTGCATATTAGGGTCTCGGGCACAGCAGAAAAGCAATTGTACAACTTCCCGCAGTATATGGTTTTCTCAGCCAACGTGCAAGGACATGTTCAAAATCTATTCTTCTCAATAGGACCAGGTAACACCACCACATAGCGCTGCAAAGCCTTGGGGGAAAAAAAGGCTGGCATGTTGCATTGTTGCAGCCCTCACCTGCGTTATGCCAATCAAACCAAGTGGAAGAGTCTGCTTCACAGAGGAAATGCAATGTGTCCGAAAGGAATGGCAGCGCGCAGCCGAGCAAAACAACTTATCAAATGCATTCCGGGGTGAACAAGACTTAGCCGGCTTTGAAAGATACTAAAAGTCACGGCGCAGCCAAAACTAGTCTTTGACAACTTGATGCAAGTAAATAGAAATTTTTTGAACCATGGGATGAATAAAATCCAATACATTTTCTTCCTCGTGCTGATGCATCAGACTAGAAAACCAGAAGCAGGTCAGAAAAAGTATCTTCGCGGTCCGAAATGACTTCCATGACAAAAGCTACAATTGCGCAGCTGAAGATTCTCAGCTTCCTCAGGTTGCAGGCCGCTTCTTCTTCCATACACACAAAATGAGAAGCATAACCACTCCTTCCTAGAAAAGGCAATATCACTTATTCAACCAATTTCCTTGCGGAGTCACTTCTCTTGCAGGGTCCCAAAAGACACAGTATACAAGCAAGTCATTTGGATTTTGCCTTTCACTTTAGTTTGAAGAAAGATGTATGATTGTATTCCTTTTATCAGGAAAATTGGGTGAAAATGGCTACGTCAGATGAAAAGCAAAGCTTTAAAGCGAAGAAAGATTACAAACTGTATGACTTTTTCAGGGAAAGTGGCTCAAAATGGCTACGTCAGATGAAAAGCAAGAGGGTTAGCAGCTAGATAAGGTTCCTTTCGAAAAGAGAACACTTGGAGCATTTTCCTTCACTCTGGTCCTTTGGTAGTACTACGGCTGGTTTAAGGCTTCTTTAGAGCAGTGTATTTGGACTCCTCAAAACCTCTATCTAGCTTTAAAAATGTAAAGCCATATATTGCTTCCCACGTTGCATTTCATTGATTTCTAGCCTACTCGCATGAATTTGAACAATCTTGAATATTGTAAACTGACTTTGTGAAGATCCACCAACATTTTCTTTTTTGATTTCAGTGAAATGTATTCACAGTGCCCTGTGAGTAGACTTTGCTGTGTCACACATTTCACAGAGTCTGATTTCCAACGTACAGATTTGCTGAGAGGAGGAGTTTCAGGAGGCAGAGTCAGTACAGGAATCACAGCTTGCAGGCAGCAAGGTACCATGGGAGCTGCAGTCCTTAGAAAATGAAAGTAAAGAGCAGAGAAGAAGCTGAACACCATGCCGGAAATCCAGGAAATTGTAGAAATAGATGGCCAGCAGAGAAACAGCAATCACAACATAAAAGGAGGTTACTGAGGCAAGCTTACATTGGTTTGTCAAGGGGAACTATTGCTCCTATTGTTCCTATTGCCATTACCATGCTGATGTTTGAAAATAAAAGTGTAGGCTGGGACTTTAGATCTCCTTTAAGGTCTCTGGGACCCCTTCGCTTTGCCGCCACACACCTGCTGGCTTGCTCCTTTGGAATGTGCCGAAATAGCTCAGTTGGGAGAGCGTTAGACTGAAGATCTAAAGTCCCTGGTTCTATTCCGGGTTTCGGCAACTGCCTGCGTTTCTTTTGGTGTAACGCTTCCCGGCAAGACTGGGCAGACCAAGACCAAGGTTTAGAAACTGGTTCAGTGCATATTAGGGTCTCGGGCGCAGCAGAAAAGCAATTGTACAACTTCCCGCAGTATATGGTTTTCTCAGCCAACGTGCAAGGACATGTCCAAAATCTTTTCTACTCAATAGGACCAGGTTACACCACCACATAGCGCTGCAAAGCCTTGGGGGAAAAAAAGGCTGGCATGTTGCATTGTTGCAGCCCTCACCTGCGTTATGCCAATCAAACCAAGTGGAAGAGTCTGCTTCACAGAGGAAATGCAATGTGTCCGAAAGGAATGGCAGAGCGCAGCCGAGCAAAACAACTTATCAAATGCATTCCGGGGTGAAAAAAACTTAGCCGGCTTTGAAAGATACTAAAAGTCACGGCGCCGCCAAAACTAGTCTTTGACAACTTGATGCAAGTAAATAGAACTTTTTTGAACCATGGGATGAATAAAATCCAATACATTTTCTTCCTCGTGCTGTTGCATTAGACTAGAAACCAGAAGCAGGTCAGAAAAAGTATCTTCGCGGTCCGAAATGACTTCCATGACAAAAGCTACAATTGCGCAGCTGAAGATTCTCAGCTTCCTCAGGTTGCAGGTCGCTTCTTCTTCCATGCACACAAAATGAGAAGCATAACCACTCCTTCCTAGAAAAGGCAATATCACTTATTCAACCAATTTCCTTGCGGAGTCACTTCTCTTGCAGGGTCCCAAAAGACACAGTATACACGCAAGTCATTTTGATTTTGCCTTTCACTTTAGTTTGAAGAAAGATGTATGATTGTATGCCTTTTATCAGGAAAATTGGGTGAAAATGGCTACGTCAGATGAAAAGCAAAGCTTTAAAGCGAAGAAAGATTACAAACTGTATGACTTTTTCAGGGAAAGTGGCTCAAAATGGCTACGTCAGATGAAAAGCAAGAGGGTTAGCAGCTAGATAAGGTTCCTTTCGCAAAGAGAACACTTGGAGCGTTTTCCTTCACTCTGGTCCTTTGGTAGTACTACGGCTGGTTTAAGGCTTCTTTAGAGCAGTGTATTTGGACTCCTCAAAACCTCTATCTAGCTTTAAAAATGTAAAGCCATATATTGCTTCCCACGTTGCATTTCATTGATTTCTAGCCTACTCGCATGAATTTGAACAATCTTGAATATTGTAAACTGACTTTGTGAAGATCCACCAACATTTTCTTTTTTGATTTCAGTGAAATGTATTCACAGTGCCCTGTGAGTAGACTTTGCTGTGTCACACATTTCACAGAGTCTGATTTCCAACGTACAGATTTGCTGAGAGGAGGAGTTTCAGGAGGCAGAGTCAGTACAGGAATCACAGCTTGCAGGCAGCAAGGTACCATGGGAGCTGCAGTCCTTAGAAAATGAAAGTAAAGAGCAGAGAAGAAGCTGAACACCATGCCGGAAATCCAGGAAATTGTGGAAATAGATGGCCAGCAGAGAAACAGCAATCACAACATAAAAGGAGGTTACTGAGGCAAGCTTACATTGGTTTGTCAAGGGGAACTATTGCTCCTATTGTTCCTATTGCCATTACCATGCTGATGTTTGAAAATAAAAGTGTAGGCTGGGACTTTAGATCTCCTTTAAGGTCTCTGGGACCCCTTCGCCTTGCCGCCACACACCTGCTGGCTTGCTCCTTTGGAATGTGCCGAAATAGCTCAGTTGGGAGAGCGTTTGACTGAAGATCTAAAGGTCCCTGGTTCGATCCCGGGTTTCGGCATCTGTTGTAGGTTTAAGGAGAGTCCACCTGTCTGTGAGCTGTTGCTTTTCTCATGAATCGGGCTAGCGTATGCTCCATGCTTTGGCTTCTCACCTGTCTGTTGCTCATGACTGAACGGTGGCTTAGTCTCACTGGCAATTTAGTCGCGAATCTTGCTGCCTTTTCTCTTTTCCGGCAACATGCATAGGCATAAAAATCTCAATTCTCCATAGGCTCCTGTCACACCAACTTATAGTAGCCAACAATTGCTGAGGAAAGCACACGTCTTAAGCCAAAATAGCTCAGTTGGGAGAGCGTTAGACTGAAGATCTAAAGGTCCCTGGTTCAATCCCGGGTTTCGGCAACTGCCTGCGTTTCTTTTGGTGTAACGCTTCCCGGCAAGACTGGGCAGACCAAGACCAAGGTTTAGAAACTGGTTTAGTGCATATTAGGGTCTCGGGCGCAGCAGAAAAGCAATTGTACAACTTCCCGCAGTATATGGTTTTCTCAGCCAACGTGCAAGGACATGTCCAAAATCTATTCTTCTCAATAGGACCAGGTTACACCACCACATAGCGCTTGCAAAGCCTTGGGGGAAAAAAAGGCTGGCATGTTGCATTGTTGCAGCCCTCACCTGCGTTATGCCAATCAAACCAAGTGGAAGAGTCTGCTTCACAGAGGAAATGCAATGTGTCCGAAAGGAATGGCAGCGCGCAGCCGAGCAAAACAACTTATCAAATGCATCCCGGGGTGAACAAGACTTAGCCGGCTTTGAAAGATACTAAAAGTCACGGCGCCGCCAAAACTAGTCTTTGACAACTTGATGCAAGTAAATAGAACTTTTTTGAACCATGGGATGAATAAAATCCAATACATTTTCTTCCTCTTGCTGATGCATCAGACTAGAAAACCAGAAGCAGGTCAGAAAAAGTATCTTCGCGGTCCGAAATGACTTCCATGACAAAAGCTACAATTGCGCAGCTGAAGATTCTCAGCTTCCTCAGGTTGCAGGCCGCTTCTTCTTCCATGCACACAAAATGAGAAGCATAACCACTCCTTCCTAGAAAAGGCAATATCACTTATTCAACCAATTTCCTTGCGGAGTCACTTCTCTTGCAGGGTCCCAAAAGACACAGTATACATGCAAGTCATTTTGATTTTGCCTTTCACTTTAGTTTGAAGAAAGATGTATGATTGTATGCCTTTTATCAGGAAAATTGGGTGAAAATGGCTACGTCAGATGAAAAGCAAAGCTTTAAAGCGAAGAAAGATTACAAACTGTATGACTTTTTCAGGGAAAGTGGCTCAAAATGGCTACGTCAGATGAAAAGCAAGAGGGTTAGCAGCTAGATAAGGTTCTTTTCGAAAAGAGAACACTTGGAGCATTTTCCTTCACTCTGGTCCTTTGGTAGAACTACAGCTGGTTTAAGGCTTCTTTAGAGCAGTGTATTTGGACTCCTCAAAACCTCTATCTAGCTTTAAAAATGTAAAGCCATATATTGCTTCCCACGTTGCATTTCGTTGATTTCTAGCCTACTCGCATGAATTTGAACAATCTTGAATATTGTAAACTGACTTTGTGAAGATCCACCAACATTTTCTTTTTTGATTTCAGTGAAATGTATTCACAGTGCCCTGTGAGTAGACTTTGCTGTGTCACACATTTCACAGAGTCTGATTTCCAACGTACAGATTTGCTGAGAGGAGGAGTTTCAGGAGGCAGAGTCAGTACAGGAATCACAGCTTGCAGGCAGCAAGGTACCATGGGAGCTGCAGTCCTTAGAAAATGAAAGTAAAGAGCAGAGAAGAAGCTGAACACCATGCCGGAAATCCAGGAAATTGTGGAAATAGATGGCCAGCAGAGAAACAGCAATCACAACATAAAAGGAGGTTACTGAGGCAAGCTTACATTGGTTTGTCAAGGGGAACTATTGCTCCTATTGTTCCTATTGCCATTACCATGCTGATGTTTGAAAATAAAAGTGTAGGCTGGGACTTTAGATCTCCTTTAAGGTCTCTGGGACCCCTTCGCCTTGCCGCCACACACCTGCTGGCTTGCTCCTTTGGAACGTGCCGAAATAGCTCAGTTGGGAGAGCGTTAGACTGAAGATCTAAAGGTCCCTGGTTCGATCCCGGGTTTCGGCATCTGTTGTAGGTTTAAGGAGAGTCCACCTGTCTGTGAGCTGTTGCTTTTCTCATGAATCGGGCTAGCGTATGCTCCATGCTTTGGCTTCTCACCTGTCTGTTGCTCATGACAGAACGGTGGCTTAGTCTCACTGGCAATTTAGTCGTGAATCTTGCTGCCTTTTCTCTTTTCCGGCAACATGCATAGGCATAAAAATCTCAATTCTCCATAGGCTCCTGTCACACCAACTTATAGTAGCCAACAATTGCTGAGGAAAGCACACGTCTTAAGCCGAAATACGTCAGTTGGGAGAGCGTTAGACTGAAGATCTAAAGGTCCCTGGTTAAATCCCGGGTTTCGGCAACTGCCTGCATTTCTTTTGGTGTAACGCTTCCCGGCAAGACTGGGCAGACCAAGACCAAGGTTTAGAAACTGGTTCAGTGCATATTAGGGTCTCGGGCACAGCAGAAAAGCAATTGTACAACTTCCCGCAGTATATGGTTTTCTCAGCCAACGTGCAAGGACATGTTCAAAATCTATTCTTCTCAATAGGACCAGGTAACACCACCACATAGCGCTGCAAAGCCTTGGGGGAAAAAAAGGCTGGCATGTTGCATTGTTGCAGCCCTCACCTGCGTTATGCCAATCAAACCAAGTGGAAGAGTCTGCTTCACAGAGGAAATGCAATGTGTCCGAAAGGAATGGCAGCGCGCAGCCGAGCAAAACAACTTATCAAATGCATTCCGGGGTGAACAAGACTTAGCCGGCTTTGAAAGATACTAAAAGTCACGGCGCAGCCAAAACTAGTCTTTGACAACTTGATGCAAGTAAATAGAAATTTTTTGAACCATGGGATGAATAAAATCCAATACATTTTCTTCCTCGTGCTGATGCATCAGACTAGAAAACCAGAAGCAGGTCAGAAAAAGTATCTTCGCGGTCCGAAATGACTTCCATGACAAAAGCTACAATTGCGCAGCTGAAGATTCTCAGCTTCCTCAGGTTGCAGGCCGCTTCTTCTTCCATACACACAAAATGAGAAGCATAACCACTCCTTCCTAGAAAAGGCAATATCACTTATTCAACCAATTTCCTTGCGGAGTCACTTCTCTTGCAGGGTCCCAAAAGACACAGTATACACGCAAGTCATTTGGATTTTGCCTTTCACTTTAGTTTGAAGAAAGATGTATGATTGTATTCCTTTTATCAGGAAAATTGGGTGAAAATGGCTACGTCAGATGAAAAGCAAAGCTTTAAAGCGAAGAAAGATTACAAACTGTATGACTTTTTCAGGGAAAGTGGCTCAAAATGGCTACGTCAGATGAAAAGCAAGAGGGTTAGCAGCTAGATAAGGTTCCTTTCGAAAAGAGAACACTTGGAGCATTTTCCTTCACTCTGGTCCTTTGGTAGTACTACGGCTGATTTAAGGCTTCTTTAGAGCAGTGTATTTGGACTCCTCAAAACCTCTATCTAGCTTTAAAAATGTAAAGCCATATATTGCTTCCCACGTTGCATTTCATTGATTTCTAGCCTACTCGCATGAATTTGAACAATCTTGAATATTGTAAACTGACTTTGTGAAGATCCACCAACATTTTCTTTTTTGATTTCAGTGAAATGTATTCACAGTGCCCTGTGAGTAGACTTTTCTGTGTCACACATTTCACAGAGTCTGATTTCCAACGTACAGATTTGCTGAGAGGAGGAGTTTCAGGAGGCAGAGTCAGTACAGGAATCACAGCTTGCAGGAAGCAAGGTACCATGGGAGCTGCAGTCCTTAGAAAATGAAAGTAAAGAGCAGAGAAGAAGCTGAACACCATGCCGGAAATCCAGGAAATTGTGGAAATAGATGGCCAGCAGAGAAACAGCAATCACAACATAAAAGGAGGTTACTGACGCAAGCTTACATTGGTTTGTCAAGGGGAACTATTGCTCCTATTGTTCCTATTGCCATTACCATGCTGATGTTTGAAAATAAAAGTGTAGGCTGGGACTTTAGATCTCCTTTAAGGTCTCTGGGACCCCTTCGCCTTGCCGCCACACACCTGCTGGCTTGCTCCTTTGGAATGTGCCGAAATAGCTCAGTTGGGAGAGCGTTAGACTGAAGATCTAAAGGTCCCTGGTTCGATCCCGGGTTTCGGCATCTGTTGTAGGTTTAAGGAGAGTCCACCTGTCTGTGAGCTGTTGCTTTTCTCATGAATCGGGCTAGCGTATGCTCCATGCATTGGCTTCTCACCTGTCTGTTGCTCATGACTGAACGGTGGCTTAGTCTCACTGGCAATTTAGTCGTGAATCTTGCTGCCTTTTCTCTTTTCCGGCAACATGCATAGGCATAAAAATCTCAATTCTCCATAGGCTCCTGTAACACCAACTTATAGTAGCCAACAATTGCTGAGGAAAGCACACGTCTTAAGCCGAAATAGCTCAGTTGGGAGAGCGTTAGACTGAAGATCTAAAGGTCCCTGGTTCTATTCCGGGTTTCGGCAACTGCCTGCGTTTCTTTTGGTGTAACGCTTCCCGGCAAGACTGGGCAGACCAAGACCAAGGTTTAGAAACTGGTTCAGTGCATATTAGGGTCTCGGGCACAGCAGAAAAGCAATTGTACAACTTCCCGCAGTATATGGTTTTCTCAGCCAACGTGCAAGGACATTTCCAAAATCTATTCTTCTCAATAGGACCAGGTTACACCACCACATAGCGCTGCAAAGCCTTGGGGGAAAAAAAGGCTGGCATGTTGCATTGTTGCAGCCCTCACCTGCATTATGCCAATCAAACCAAGTGGAAGAGTCTGCTTCACAGAGGAAATGCAATGTGTCCGAAAGGAATGGCAGCGCGCAGCCGAGCAAAACAACTTATCAAATGCATTCCGGGGTGAACAAGACTTAGCCGGCTTTGAAAGATACTAAAAGTCACGGCGCAGCCAAAACTAGTCTTTGACAACTTGATGCAAGTAAATAGAACTTTTTTGAACCATGGGATGAATAAAATCCAATACATTTTCTTCCTCGTGCTGATGCATCAGACTAGAAAACCAGAAGCAGGTCAGAAAAAGTATCTTCGCGGTCCGAAATGACTTCCATGACAAAAGCTACAATTGCGCAGCTGAAGATTCTCAGCTTCCTCAGGTTGCAGGCCGCTTCTTCTTCCATACACACAAAATGAGAAGCATAACCACTCCTTCCTAGAAAAGGCAATATCACTTATTCAACCAATTTCCTTGCGGAGTCACTTCTCTTGCAGGGTCCCAAAAGACACAGTATACACGCAAGTCATTTGGATTTTGCCTTTCACTTTAGTTTGAAGAAAGATGTATGATTGTATTCCTTTTATCAGGAAAATTGGGTGAAAATGGCTACGTCAGATGAAAAGCAAAGCTTTAAAGCGAAGAAAGATTACAAACTGTATGACTTTTTCAGGGAAAGTGGCTCAAAATGGCTACGTCAGATGAAAAGCAAGAGGGTTAGCAGCTAGATAAGGTTCCTTTCGAAAAGAGAACACTTGGAGCATTTTCCTTCACTCTGGTCCTTTGGTAGTACTACGGCTGGTTTAAGGCTTCTTTAGAGCAGTGTATTTGGACTCCTCAAAACCTCTATCTAGCTTTAAAAATGTAAAGCCATATATTGCTTCCCACGTTGCATTTCATTGATTTCTAGCCTACTCGCATGAATTTGAACAATCTTGAATATTGTAAACTGACTTTGTGAAGATCCACCAACATTTTCTTTTTTGATTTCAGTGAAATGTATTCACAGTGCCCTGTGAGTAGACTTTGCTGTGTCACACATTTCACAGAGTCTGAATTCCAACGTACAGATTTGCTGAGAGGAGGAGTTTCAGGAGGCAGAGTCAGTACAGGAATCACAGCTTGCAGGAAGCAAGGTACCATGGGAGCTGCAGTCCTTAGAAAATGAAAGTAAAGAGCAGAGAAGAAGCTGAACACCATGCCGGAAATCCAGGAAATTGTGGAAATAGATGGCCAGCAGAGAAACAGCAATCACAACATAAAAGGAGGTTACTGAGGCAAGCTTACATTGGTTTGTCAAGGGGAACTATTGCTCCTATTGTTCCTATTGCAATTACCATGCTGATGTTTGAAAATAAAAGTGTAGGCTGGGACTTTAGATCTCCTTTAAGGTCTCTGGGACCCCTTCGCCTTGCCGCCACACACCTGCTGGCTTGCTCCTTTGGAACGTGCCGAAATAGCTCAGTTGGGAGAGCGTTAGACTGAAGATCTAAAGGTCCCTGGTTCGATCCCGGGTTTCGGCATCTGTTGTAGGTTTAAGGAGAGTCCACCTGTCTGTGAGCTGTTGCTTTTCTCATGAATCGGGCTAGCGTATGCTCCATGCTTTGGCTTCTCACCTGTCTGTTGCTCATGACAGAACGGTGGCTTAGTCTCACTAGCAATTTAGTCGTGAATCTTGCTGCCTTTTCTCTTTTCCGGCAACATGCATAGGCATAAAAATCTCAATTCTCCATAGGCTCCTGTCACACCAACTTATAGTAGCCAACAATTGCTGAGGAAAGCACACGTCTTAAGCCGAAATAGCTCAGTTGGGAGAGCGTTAGACTGAAGATCTAAAGGTCCCTGGTTCAATCCCGGGTTTCGGCAGCTGCCTCCGTTTCTTTTGGTGTAACGCTTCCCGGCAAGACTGGGCAGACCAAGACCAAGGTTTAGAAACTGGTTCAGTGCATATTAGGGTGTCGGGCGCAGCAGAAAAGCAATTGTACAAATTCCCGCAGTATATGGTTTTCTCAGCCAACGTGCAAGGACATGTCCAAAATCTATTCTTCTCAATAGGACCAGGTTACACCACCACATAGCGCTGCAAAGCCTTGGGGGAAAAAAAGGCTGGCATGTTGCATTGTTGCAGCCCTCACCTGCGTTATGCCAATCAAACCAAGTGGAAGAGTCTGCTTCACAGAGGAAATGCAATGTGTCCGAAAGGAATGGCAGCGCGCAGCCGAGCAAAACAACTTATCAAATGCATTCCGGGGTGAACAAGACTTAGCCGGCTTTGAAAGATACTAAAAGTCACGGCGCAGCCAAAACTAGTCTTTAACAACTTGATGCAAGTAAATAGAACTTTTTTGAACCATGGGATGAATAAAATCCAATACATTTTCTTCCTCGTGCTGATGCATCAGACTAGAAAACCAGAAGCAGGTCAGAAAAAGTATCTTCGCGGTCCGAAATGACTTCCATGACAAAAGCTACAATTGCGCAGCTGAAGATTCTCAGCTTCCTCAGGTTGCAGGCCGCTTCTTCTTCCATACACACAAAATGAGAAGCATAACCACTCCTTCCTAGAAAAGGCAATATCACTTATTCAACCAATTTCCTTGCGGAGTCACTTCTCTTGCAGGGTCCCAAAAGACACAGTATACACGCAAGTCATTTGGATTTTGCCTTTCACTTTAGTTTGAAGAAAGATGTATGATTGTATTCCTTTTATCAGGAAAATTGGGTGAAAATGGCTACGTCAGATGAAAAGCAAAGCTTTAAAGCGAAGAAAGATTACAAACTGTATGACTTTTTCAGGGAAAGTGGCTCAAAATGGCTACGTCAGATGAAAAGCAAGAGGGTTAGCAGCTAGATAAGGTTCCTTTCGAAAAGAGAACACTTGGAGCATTTTCCTTCACTCTGGTCCTTTGGTAGTACTACGGCTGGTTTAAGGCTTCTTTAGAGCAGTGTATTTGGACTCCTCAAAACCTCTATCTAGCTTTAAAAATGTAAAGCCATATATTGCTTCCCACGTTGCATTTCATTGATTTCTAGCCTACTCGCATGAATTTGAACAATCTTGAATATTGTAAACTGACTTTGTGAAGATCCACCAACATTTTCTTTTTTGATTTCAGTGAAATGTATTCACAGTGCCCTGTGAGTAGACTTTGCTGTGTCACACATTTCACAGAGTCTGAATTCCAACGTACAGATTTGCTGAGAGGAGGAGTTTCAGGAGGCAGAGTCAGTACAGGAATCACAGCTTGCAGGAAGCAAGGTACCATGGGAGCTGCAGTCCTTAGAAAATGAAAGTAAAGAGCAGAGAAGAAGCTGAACACCATGCCGGAAATCCAGGAAATTGTGGAAATAGATGGCCAGCAGAGAAACAGCAATCACAACATAAAAGGAGGTTACTGAGGCAAGCTTACATTGGTTTGTCAAGGGGAACTATTGCTCCTATTGTTCCTATTGCAATTACCATGCTGATGTTTGAAAATAAAAGTGTAGGCTGGGACTTTAGATCTCCTTTAAGGTCTCTGGGACCCCTTCGCCTTGCCGCCACACACCTGCTGGCTTGCTCCTTTGGAACGTGCCGAAATAGCTCAGTTGGGAGAGCGTTAGACTGAAGATCTAAAGGTCCCTGGTTCGATCCCGGGTTTCGGCATCTGTTGTAGGTTTAAGGAGAGTCCACCTGTCTGTGAGCTGTTGCTTTTCTCATGAATCGGGCTAGCGTATGCTCCATGCATTGGCTTCTCACCTGTCTGTTGCTCATGACTGAACGGTGGCTTAGTCTCACTGGCAATTTAGTCGTGAATCTTGCTGCCTTTTCTCTTTTCCGGCAACATGCATAGGCATAAAAATCTCAATTCTCCATAGGCTCCTGTAACACCAACTTATAGTAGCCAACAATTGCTGAGGAAAGCACACATCTTAAGCCGAAATAGCTCAGTTGGGAGAGCGTTAGACTGAAGATCTAAAGGTCCCTGGTTCTATTCCGGGTTTCGGCAACTGCCTGCGTTTCTTTTGGTGTAATGCTTCCCGGCAAGACTGGGCAGACCAAGACCAAGGTTTAGAAACTTGTTCAGTGCATATTAGGGTCTCGGGCACAGCAGAAAAGCAATTGTACAACTTCCAGCAGTATATGGTTTTCTCAGCCAACGTGCAAGGACATTTCCAAAATCTATTCTTCTCAATAGGACCAGTTTACACCACCACATAGCGCTGCAAAGCCTTGGGGGAAAAAAAGGCTGGCATGTTGCATTGTTGCAGCCCTCACCTGCATTATGCCAATCAAACCAAGTGGAAGAGTCTGCTTCACAGAGGAAATGCAATGTGTCCGAAAGGAATGGCAGCGCGCAGCCGAGCAAAACAACTTATCAAATGCATTCCGGGGTGAACAAGACTTAGCCGGCTTTGAAAGATACTAAAAGTCACGGCGCTGCCAAAACTAGTCTTTGACAACTTGATGCAAGTAAATAGAACTTTTTTGAACCATGGGATGAATAAAATCCAATACATTTTCTTCCTCGTGCTGATGCATCAGACTAGAAAACCAGAAGCAGGTCAGAAAAAGTATCTTCGCGGTCCGAAATGACTTCCATGACAAAAGCTACAATTGCGCAGCTGAAGATTCTCAGCTTCCTCAGGTTGCAGGCCGCTTCTTCTTCCATACACACAAAATGAGAAGCATAACCACTCCTTCCTAGAAAAGGCAATATCACTTATTCAACCAATTTCCTTGCGGAGTCACTTCTCTTGCAGGGTCCCAAAAGACACAGTATACACGCAAGTCATTTTGATTTTGCCTTTCACTTTAGTTTGAAGAAAGATGTATGATTGTATGCCTTTTATCAGGAAAATTGGGTGAAAATGGCTACGTCAGATGAAAAGCAAAGCTTTAAAGCGAAGAAAGATTACAAACTGTATGACTTTTTCAGGGAAAGGGGCTCAAAATGGCTACGTCAGATGAAAAGCAAGAGGGTTAGCAGCTAGATAAGGTTCCTTTCGAAAAGAGAACACTTGGAGCATTTTCCTTCACTCTGGTCCTTTGGTAGTACTACGGCTGGTTTAAGGCTTCTTTAGAGCAGTGTATTTGGACTCCTCAAAACCTCTATCTAGCTTTAAAAATGTAAAGCCATATATTGCTTCCCACGTTGCATTTCATTGATTTCTAGCCTACTCGCATGAATTTGAACAATCTTGAATATTGTAAACTGACTTTGTGAAGATCCACCAACATTTTCTTTTTTGATTTCAGTGAAATGTATTCACAGTGCCCTGTGAGTAGACTTTGCTGTGTCACACATTTCACAGAGTCTGATTTCCAACGTACAGATTTGCTGAGAGGAGGAGTTTCAGGAGGCAGAGTCAGTACAGGAATCACAGCTTGCAGGCAGCAAGGTACCATGGGAGCTGCAGTCCTTAGAAAATGAAAGTAAAGAGCAGAGAAGAAGCTGAACACCATGCCGGAAATCCAGGAAATTGTGGAAATAGATGGCCAGCAGAGAAACAGCAATCACAACATAAAAGGAGGTTACTGAGGCAAGCTTACATTGGTTTGTCAAGGGGAACTATTGCTCCTATTGTTCCTATTGCCATTACCATGCTGATGTTTGAAAATAAAAGTGTAGGCTGGGACTTTAGATCTCCTTTAAGGTCTCTGGGACCCCTTCGCCTTGCCGCCACACACCTGCTGGCTTGCTCCTTTGGAACGTGCCGAAATAGCTCAGTTGGGAGAGCGTTAGACTGAAGATCTAAAGGTCCCTGGTTCAATCCCGGGTTTCAGCATCTGTTGTAGATTTAAGGAGAGTCCACCTGTCTGTGAGCTGTTGCTTTTCTCATGAATCGGGCTAGCGTAAGCTCCATGCTTTGGCTTCTCACCTGTCTGTTGCTCATGACAGAACGGTGGCTTAGTCTCCCTGGCAATTTAGTCGTGAATCTTGCTGCCTTTTCTCTTTTCCGGCAACATGCATAGGCATAAAAATCTCAATTCTCCATAGGCTCCTGTCACACCAACTTATAGTAGCCAACAATTGCTGAGGAAAGCACACGTCTTAAGCCGAAATAGCTCAGTTGGGAGAGCGTTTGACTGAAGATCTAAAGGTCCCTGGTTCAATCCCGGGTTTCGGCAACTGCCTGCGTTTCTTTTGGTTTAACGCTTCCCAGCAAGACTGGGCAGACCAAGACCAAGGTTTAGAAACTGGTTCAGTGCATATTAGGGTCTCGGGCGCAGCAGAAAAGCAATTGTACAATTTCCCGCAGTATATGGTTTTCTCAGCCAACGTGCAAGGACATGTCCAAAATCTATTCTTCTCAATAGGACCAGGTTACACCACCACATAGCGCTGGAAAGCCTTGGGGGAAAAAAAGGCTGGCATGTTGCATTGTTGCAGCCCTCACCTGCATTATGCCAATCAAACCAAGTGGAAGAGTCTGCTTCACAGAGGAAATGTAATGTGTCCGAAAGGAATGGCAGCGCGCAGCCGAGCAAAACAACTTATCAAATGCATTCCGGGGTGAACAAGACTTAGCCGGCTTTGAAAGATACTAAAAGTCACGGCGCCGCCAAAACTAGTCTTTGACAACTTGATGCAAGTAAATAGAACTTTTTTGAACCATGGGATGAATAAAATCCAATACATTTTCTTCCTCGTGCTGATGCATCAGACTAGAAACCAGAAGCAGGTCAGAAAAAGTATCTTCGCGGTCCGAAATGACTTCCATGACAAAAGTTACCATTGCGCAGATGAAGATTCTCAGCTTCCTCAGTTTGCAGGCCGCTTCTTCTTCCATGCACACAAAATGAGAAGCATAACCACTCCTTCCTAGAAAAGGCAATATCACTTATTCAACCAATTTCCTTGCGGAGTCACTTCTCTTGCAGGGTCCCAAAAGACACAGTATACACGCAAGTCATTTTGATTTTGCCTTTCACTTTAGTTTGAAGAAAGATGTATGATTGTATGCCTTTTATCAGGAAAATTGGGTGAAAATGGCTACGTCAGATGAAAAGCAAAGCTTTAAAGCGAAGAAAGATTACAAACTGTATGACTTTTTCAGGGAAAGTGGCTCAAAATGGCTACGTCAGATGAAAAGCAAGAGGGTTAGCAGCTAGATAAGGTTCCTTTCGAAAAGAGAACACTTGGAGCATTTTCCTTCACTCTGGTCCTTTGGTAGTACTACGGCTGGTTTAAGGCTTCTTTAGAGCAGTGTATTTGGACTCCTCAAAACCTCTATCTAGCTTTAAAAATGTAAAGCCATATATTGCTTCCCACGTTGCACTTCATTGATTTCTAGCCTACTCGCATGAATTTGAACAATCTTGAATATTGTAAACTGACTTTGTGAAGATCCACCAACATTTTCTTTTTTGATTTCAGAGAAATGTATTCACAGTGCCCTGTGAGTAGACTTTGCTGTGTCACACATTTCACAGAGTCTGATTTCCAACGTACAGATTTGCTGAGAGGAGGAGTTTCAGGAGGCAGAGTCAGTACAGGAATCACAGCTTGCAGGCAGCAAGGTACCATGGGAGCTGCAGTCCTTAGAAAATGAAAGTAAAGAGCAGAGAAGAAGCTGAACACCATGCCGGAAATCCAGGAAATTGTGGAAATAGATGGCCAGCAGAGAAACAGCAATCACAACATAAAAGGAGGTTACTGAGGCAAGCTTACATTGGTTTGTCAAGGGGAACTATTGCTCCTATTGTTCCTATTGCCATTACCATGCTGATGTTTGAAAATAAAAGTGTAGGCTGGGACTTTAGATCTCCTTTAATGTCTCTGGGACCCCTTCGCCTTGCCGCCACACACCTGCTGGCTTTCTCCTTTAGAATGTGCCGTAATAGCTCAGTTGGGAGAGCGTTAGACTGAAGATCTAAAGGTCCCTGGTTCGATCCCGGGTTTCGGCATCTGTTGTAGGTTTAAGGAGAGTCCTCCTGTCTGTGAGCTGTTGCTTTTCTCATGAATCGGGCTAGCGTATGCTCCATGCTTTGGCTTCTCACCTGTCTGTTGCTCATGACAGAACGGTGGCTTAGTCTCACTGGCAATTTAGTCGTGAATCTTGCTGCCTTTTCTCTTTTCCGGCAACATGCATAGGCATAAAAATCTCAATTCTCCATAGGCTCCTGTCACACCAACTTATAGTAGCCAACAATTGCTGAGGAAAGCACATGTCTTAAGCTGAAATAGCTCAGTTGGGAGAGCATTAGACTGAAGATCTAAAGGTCCCTGGTTCAATTCCGGGTTTTGGCAACTGCCTCCGTTTCTTTTGGTGTAACGCTTCCCGGCAAGACTGGGCAGACCAAGACCAAGGTTTAGAAACTGGTTCAGTGCATATTAGGGTTTCGGGCGCAGCAGAAAAGCAATTGTACAATTTCCCGCAGTATATGGTTTTCTCAGCCAACGTGCAAGGACATGTCCAAAATCTATTCTTCTCAATAGGACCAGGTTACACCACCACATAGCGCTGGAAAGCCTTGGGGGAAAAAAAGGCTGGCATGTTGCATTGTTGCAGCCCTCACCTGCGTTATGCCAATCAAACCAAGTGGAAGAGTCTGCTTCACAGAGGAAATGCAATGTGTCCGAAAGGAATGGCAGCGCGCAGCCGAGCAAATCAACTTATCAAATGCATTCCGGGGTGAACAAGACTTAGCCGGCTTTGAAAGATACTAAAAGTCACGGCGCCGCCAAAACTAGTCTTTGACAACTTGATGCAAGTAAATAGAACTTTTTTGAACCATGGGATGAATAAAATCCAATACATTTTCTTCCTCGTGCTGATGCATCAGACTAGAAAACCAGAAGCAGGTCAGAAAAAGTATCTTCGCGGTCCGAAATTACTTCCATGACAAAAGCTACAATTGCGCAGCTGAAGATTCTCAGCTTCCTCAGGTTGCAGGCCGCTTCTTCTTTCATACACACAAAATTAGAAGCATAACCACTCCTTCCTAGAAAAGGCAATATCACTTATTCAACCAATTTCCTTGCGGAGTCACTTCTCTTGCAGGGTCCCAAAAGACACAGTATACACGCAAGTCATTTGGATTTTGCCTTTCACTTTAGTTTGAAGAAAGATGTATGATTGTATGCCTTTTATCAGGAAAATTGGGTGAAAATGGCTACGTCAGATGAAAAGCAAAGCTTTAAAGCGAAGAAAGATTACAAACTGTATGACTTTTTCAGGGAAAGTGGCTCAAAATGGCTACGTCAGATGAAAAGCAAGAGGGTTAGCAGCTAGATAAGGTTACTTTCGAAAAGAGAACACTTGGAGCATTTTCCTTCACTCTGGTCCTTTGGTAGTACTACGGCTGGTTTAAGGCTTCTTTAGAGCAGTG
This sequence comes from Staurois parvus, assembly GCF_062004578.1. Lineage (NCBI taxonomy): Eukaryota > Metazoa > Chordata > Amphibia > Anura > Ranidae > Staurois > Staurois parvus. Next base: position 1,732,532 of record NW_028317922.1, read on the forward strand.
TATTTGGACTCCTCAAAACCTCTATCTAGCTTTAAAAATGTAAAGCCATATATTGCTTCCCACGTTGCATTTCATTGATTTCTAGCCTACTCGCATGAATTTGAACAATCTTGAATATTGTAAACTGACTTTGTGAAGATCCACCAACATTTTCTTTTTTGATTTCAGTGAAATGTATTCACAGTGCCCTGTGAGTAGACTTTGCTGTGTCACACATTTCACAGAGTCTGATTTCCAACGTACAGATTTGCTGAGAGGAGGAGTTTCAGGAGGCAGAGTCAGTACAGGAATCACAGCTTGCAGGCAGCAAGGTACCATGGGAGCTGCAGTCCTTAGAAAATGAAAGTAAAGAGCAGAGAAGAAGCTGAACACCATGCCGGAAATCCAGGAAATTGTGGAAATAGATGGCCAGCAGAGAAACAGCAATCACAACATAAAAGGAGGTTACTGAGGCAAGCTTACATTGGTTTGTCAAGGGGAACTATTGCTCCTATTGTTCCTATTGCCATTACCATGCTGATGTTTGAAAATAAAAGTGTAGGCTGGGACTTTAGATCTCCTTTAAGGTCTCTGGGACCCCTTCGCCTTGCCGCCACACACCTGCTGGCTTGCTCCTTTGGAATGTGCCGAAATAGCTCAGTTGGGAGAGCGTTAGACTGAAGATCTAAAGGTCCCTGGTTCGATCCCGGGTTTCGGCATCTGTTGTAGGTTTAAGGAGAGTCCACCTGTCTGTGAGCTGTTGCTTTTCTCATGAATCGGGCTAGCGTATGCTCCATGCTTTGGCTTCTCACCTGTCTGTTGCTCATGACAGAACGGTGGCTTAGTCTCACTGGCAATTTAGTCGTGAATCTTGCTGCCTTTTCTCTTTTCCGGCAACATGCATAGGCATAAAAATCTCAATTCTCCATAGGCTCCTGTAACACCAACTTATAGTAGCCAACAATTGCTGAGGAAAGCACACATCTTAAGCCGAAATAGCTCAGTTGGGAGAGCGTTAGACTGAAGATCTAAAGGTCCCTGGTTCAATCCCGGGTTTCGGCAACTGCCTCCGTTTCTTTTGGTGTAACGCTTCCCGGCAAGACTGGGCAGACCAAGACCAAGGTTTAGAAACTGGTTCAGTGCATATTAGGGTCTCGGGCGCAGCAGAAAAGCAATTGTACAACTTCCCGCAGTATATGGTTTTCTCAGCCAACGTGCAAGGACATGTCCAAAATCTATTCTTCTCAATAGGACCAGGTTACACCACCACATAGCGCTGCAAAGCCTTGGGGGAAAAAAAGGCTGGCATGTTGCATTGTTGCAGCCCTCACCTGCGTTATGCCAATCAAACCAAGTGGAAGAGTCTGCTTCACAGAGGAAATGCAATGTGTCCGAAAGGAATGGCAGCGCGCAGCCGAGCAAAACAACTTATCAAATGCATTCCGGGGTGAACAAGACTTAGCCGGCTTTGAAAGATACTAAAAGTCACGGCGCCGCCAAAACTAGTCTTTGACAACTTGATGCAAGTAAATAGAACTTTTTTGAACCATGGGATGAATAAAATCCAATACATTTTCTTCCTCGTGCTGATGCATCAGACTAGAAAACCAGAAGCAGGTCAGAAAAAGTATCTTCGCGGTCCGAAATGACTTCCATGACAAAAGCTACAATTGCGCAGCTGAAGATTCTCAGCTTCCTCAGGTTGCAGGCCGCTTCTTCTTCCATACACACAAAATGAGAAGCATAACCACTCCTTCCTAGAAAAGGCAATATCACTTATTCAACCAATTTCCTTGCGGAGTCACTTCTCTTGCAGGGTCCCAAAAGACACAGTATACAAGCAAGTCATTTGGATTTTGCCTTTCACTTTAGTTTGAAGAAAGATGTATGATTGTATTCCTTTTATCAGGAAAATTGGGTGAAAATGGCTACGTCAGATGAAAAGCAAAGCTTTAAAGCGAAGAAAGATTACAAACTGTATGACTTTTTCAGGGAAAGTGGGTCAAAATGGCTACGTCAGATGAAAAGCAAGAGGGTTAGCAGCTAGATAAGGTTCCTTTCGAAAAGAGAACACTTGGAGCATTTTCCTTCACTCTGGTCCTTTGGTAGTACTACGGCTGGTTTAAGGCTTCTTTAGAGCAGTGTATTTGGACTCCTCAAAACCTCTATCTAGCTTTAAAAATGTAAAGCCATATATTGCTTCCCACGTTGCATTTCATTGATTTCTAGCCTACTCGCATGAATTTGAACAATCTTGAATATTGTAAACTGACTTTGTGAAGATCCACCAACATTTTCTTTTTTGATTTCAGTGAAATGTATTCACAGTGCCCTGTGAGTAGACTTTGCTGTGTCACACATTTCACAGAGTCTGAATTCCAACGTACAGATTTGCTGAGAGGAGGAGTTTCAGGAGGCAGAGTCAGTACAGGAATCACAGCTTGCAGGAAGCAAGGTACCATGGGAGCTGCAGTCCTTAGAAAATGAAAGTAAAGAGCAGAGAAGAAGCTGAACACCATGCCGGAAATCCAGGAAATTGTGGAAATAGATGGCCAGCAGAGAAACAGCAATCACAACATAAAAGGAGGTTACTGAGGCAAGCTTACATTGGTTTGTCAAGGGGAACTATTGCTCCTATTGTTCCTATTGCAATTACCATGCTGATGTTTGAAAATAAAAGTGTAGGCTGGGACTTTAGATCTCCTTTAAGGTCTCTGGGACCCCTTCGCCTTGCCGCCACACACCTGCTGGCTTGCTCCTTTGGAACGTGCCGAAATAGCTCAGTTGGGAGAGCGTTAGACTGAAGATCTAAAGGTCCCTGGTTCGATCCCGGGTTTCGGCATCTGTTGTAGGTTTAAGGAGAGTCCACCTGTCTGTGAGCTGTTGCTTTTCTCATGAATCGGGCTAGCGTATGCTCCATGCTTTGGCTTCTCACCTGTCTGTTGCTCATGACAGAACGGTGGCTTAGTCTCACTAGCAATTTAGTCGTGAATCTTGCTGCCTTTTCTCTTTTCCGGCAACATGCATAGGCATAAAAATCTCAATTCTCCATAGGCTCCTGTCACACCAACTTATAGTAGCCAACAATTGCTGAGGAAAGCACATGTCTTAAGCCGAAATAGCTCAGTTGGGAGAGCGTTAGACTGAAGATCTAAAGGTCCCTGGTTCAATCCCGGGTTTCGGCAACTGCCTCCGTTTCTTTTGGTGTAACGCTTCCCGGCAAGACTGGGCAGACCAAGACCAAGGTTTAGAAACTGGTTCAGTGCATATTAGGGTCTCGGGCGCAGCAGAAAAGCAATTGTACAATTTCCCGCAGTATATGGTTTTCTCAGCCAACGTGCAAGGACATGTCCAAAATCTATTCTTCTCAATAGGACCAGGTTACACCACCACATAGCGCTGGAAAGCCTTGGGGGAAAAAAAGGCTGGCATGTTGCATTGTTGCAGCCCTCACCTGCGTTATGCCAATCAAACCAAGTGGAAGAGTCTGCTTCACAGAGGAAATGTAATGTGTCCGAAAGGAATGGCAGCGCGCAGCCGAGCAAAACAACTTATCAAATGCATTCCGGGGTGAACAAGACTTAGCCGGCTTTGAAAGATACTAAAAGTCACGGCGCCGCCAAAACTAGTCTTTGACAACTTGATGCAAGTAAATAGAACTTTTTTGAACCATGGGATGAATAAAATCCAATACATTTTCTTCCTCGTGCTGATGCATCAGACTAGAAACCAGAAGCAGGTCAGAAAAAGTATCTTCGCGGTCCGAAATGACTTCCATGACAAAAGTTACCATTGCGCAGATGAAGATTCTCAGCTTCCTCAGTTTGCAGGCCGCTTCTTCTTCCATGCACACAAAATGAGAAGCATAACCACTCCTTCCTAGAAAAGGCAATATCACTTATTCAACCAATTTCCTTGCGGAGTCACTTCTCTTGCAGGGTCCCAAAAGACACAGTATACACGCAAGTCATTTGGATTTTGCCTTTCACTTTAGTTTGAAGAAAGATGTATGATTGTATGCCTTTTATCAGGAAAATTGGGTGAAAATGGCTACGTCAGATGAAAAGCAAAGCTTTAAAGCGAAGAAAGATTACAAACTGTATGACTTTTTCAGGGAAAGTGGCTCAAAATGGCTACGTCAGATGAAAAGCAAGAGGGTTAGCAGCTAGATAAGGTTCCTTTCGAAAAGAGAACACTTGGAGCATTTTCCTTCACTCTGGTCCTTTGGTAGTACTACGGCTGGTTTAAGGCTTCTTTAGAGCAGTGTATTTGGACTCCTCAAAACCTCTATCTAGCTTTAAAAATGTAAAGCCATATATTGCTTCCCACGTTGCATTTCATTGATTTCTAGCCTACTCGCATGAATTTGAACAATCTTGAATATTGTAAACTGACTTTGTGAAGATCCACCAACATTTTCTTTTTTGATTTCAGTGAAATGTATTCACAGTGCCCTGTGAGTAGACTTTGCTGTGTCACACATTTCACAGAGTCTGATTTCCAACGTACAGATTTGCTGAGAGGAGGAGTTTCAGGAGGCAGAGTCAGTACAGGAATCACAGCTTGCAGGCAGCAAGGTACCATGGGAGCTGCAGTCCTTAGAAAATGAAAGTAAAGAGCAGAGAAGAAGCTGAACACCATGCCGGAAATCCAGGAAATTGTGGAAATAGATGGCCAGCAGAGAAACAGCAATCACAACATAAAAGGAGGTTACTGAGGCAAGCTTACATTGGTTTGTCAAGGGGAACTATTGCTCCTATTGTTCCTATTGCCATTACCATGCTGATGTTTGAAAATAAAAGTGTAGGCTGGGACTTTAGATCTCCTTTAAGGTCTCTGGGACCCCTTCGCCTTGCCGCCACACACCTGCTGGCTTGCTCCTTTGGAATGTGCCGAAATAGCTCAGTTGGGAGAGCGTTAGACTGAAGATCTAAAGGTCCCTGGTTCGATCCCGGGTTTCGGCATCTGTTGTAGGTTTAAGGAGAGTCCACCTGTCTGTGAGCTGTTGCTTTTCTCATGAATCGGGCTAGCGTATGCTCCATGCTTTGGCTTCTCACCTGTCTGTTGCTCATGACAGAACGGTGGCTTAGTCTCACTGGCAATTTAGTCGTGAATCTTGCTGCCTTTTCTCTTTTCCGGCAACATGCATAGGCATAAAAATCTCAATTCTCCATAGGCTCCTGTAACACCAACTTATAGTAGCCAACAATTGCTGAGGAAAGCACACATCTTAAGCCGAAATAGCTCAGTTGGGAGAGCGTTAGACTGAAGATCTAAAGGTCCCTGGTTCAATCCCGGGTTTCGGCAACTGCCTCCGTTTCTTTTGGTGTAACGCTTCCCGGCAAGACTGGGCAGACCAAGACCAAGGTTTAGAAACTGGTTCAGTGCATATTAGGGTCTCGGGCGCAGCAGAAAAGCAATTGTACAACTTCCCGCAGTATATGGTTTTCTCATCCAACGTGCAAGGACATGTCCAAAATCTATTCTTCTCAATAGGACCAGGTTACACCACCACATAGCGCTGCAAAGCCTTGGGGGAAAAAAAGGCTGGCATGTTGCATTGTTGCAGCCCTCACCTGCGTTATGCCAATCAAACCAAGTGGAAGAGTCTGCTTCACAGAGGAAATGCAATGTGTCCGAAAGCAATGGCAGCGCGCAGCCGAGCAAAACAACTTATCAAATGCATTCCGGGGTGAACAAGACTTAGCCGGCTTTGAAAGATACTAAAAGTCACGGCGCCGCCAAAACTAGTCTTTGACAACTTGATGCAAGTAAATAGAACTTTTTTGAACCATGGGATGAATAAAATCCAATACATTTTCTTCCTCGTGCTGATGCATCAGACTAAAAAACCAGAAGCAGGACAGAAAAAGTATCTTCGCGGTCCGAAATGACTTCCATGACAAAAGCTACAATTGCGCAGCTGAAGATTCTCAGCTTCCTCAGGTTGCAGGCCGCTTCTTCTTCCATACACACAAAATGAGAAGCATAACCACTCCTTCCTAGAAAAGGCAATATCACTTATTCAACCAATTTCCTTGCGGAGTCACTTCTCTTGCAGGGTCCCAAAAGACACAGTATACACGCAAGTCATTTGGATTTTGCCTTTCACTTTAGTTTGAAGAAAGATGTATGATTGTATGCCTTTTATCAGGAAAATTGGGTGAAAATGGCTACGTCAGATGAAAAGCAAAGCTTTAAAGCGAAGAAAGATTACAAACTGTATGACTTTTTCAGGGAAAGTGGCTCAAAATGGCTACGTCAGATGAAAAGCAAGAGGGTTAGCAGCTAGATAAGGTTCCTTTCGAAAAGAGAACACTTGGAGCATTTTCCTTCACTCTGGTCCTTTGGTAGTACAACGGCTGGTTTAAGGCTTCTTTAGAGCAGTGTATTTGGACTCCTCAAAACCTCTATCTAGCTTTAAAAATGTAAAGCCATATATTGCTTCCCACGTTGCATTTCATTGATTTCTAGCCTACTCGCATGAATTTGAACAATCTTGAATATTGTAAACTGACTTTGTGAAGATCCACCAACATTTTCTTTTTTGATTTCAGTGAAATGTATTCACAGTGCCCTGTGAGTAGACTTTGCTGTGTCACACATTTCACAGAGTCTGATTTCCAACGTACAGATTTCCTGAGAGGAGGAGTTTCAGGAGGCAGAGTCAGTACAGGAATCACAGCTTGCAGGAAGCAAGGTACCATGGGAGCTGCAGTCCTTAGAAAATGAAAGTAAAGAGCAGAGAAGAAGCTGAACACCATGCCGGAAATCCAGGAAATTGTGGAAATAGATGGCCAGCAGAGAAACAGCAATCACAACATAAAAGGAGGTTACTGAGGCAAGCTTACATTGGTTTGTCAAGGGGAACTATTGCTCCTATTGTTCCTATTGCCATTACCATGCTGATGTTTGAAAATAAAAGTGTAGGCTGGGACTTTAGATCTCCTTTAAGGTCTCTGGGACCCCTTCGCCTTGCCGCCACACACCTGCTGGCTTGCTCCTTTGGAATGTGCCGAAATAGCTCAGTTGGGAGAGCGTTAGACTGAAGATCTAAAGGTCCCTGGTTCGATCCCGGGTTTCGGCATCTGTTGTAGGTTTAAGGAGAGTCCACCTGTCTGTGAGCTGTTGTTTTTCTCATGAATCGGGCTAGCGTATGCTCCATGCTTTGGCTTCTCACCTGTCTGTTGCTCATGACAGAACGGTGGCTTAGTCTCACTAGCAATTTAGTCGTGAATCTTGCTGCCTTTTCTCTTTTCCGGCAACATGCATAGGCATAAAAATCTCAATTCTCCATAGGCTCCTGTCACACCAACTTATAGTAGCCAACAATTGCTGAGGAAAGCACATGTCTTAAGCCGAAATAGCTCAGTTGGGAGAGCGTTAGACTGAAGATCTAAATGTCCCTGGTTCAATCCCGGGTTTCGGCAACTGCCTCCGTTTCTTTTGGTGTAACGCTTCCCGGCAAGACTGGGCAGACCAAGACCAAGGTTTAGAAACTGGTTCAGTGCATATTAGGGTCTCGGGCGCAGCAGAAAAGCAATTGTACAACTTCCCGCAGTATATGGTTTTCTCAGCCAACGTGCAAGGACATGTCCAAAATCTATTCTTCTCAATAGGACCAGGTTACACCACCACATAGCGCTGCAAAGCCTTGGGGGAAAAAAAGGCTGGCATGTTGCATTGTTGCAGCCCTCACCTGCGTTATGCCAATCAAACCAAGTGGAAGAGTCTGCTTCACAGAGGAAATGCAATGTGTCCGAAAGGAATGGCAGCGCGCAGCCGAGCAAAACAACTTATCAAATGCATTCCGGGGTGAACAAGACTTAGCCGGCTTTGAAAGATACTAAAAGTCACGGCGCAGCCAAAACTAGTCTTTGACAACTTGATGCAAGTAAATAGAACTTTTTTGAACCATGGGATGAATAAAATCCAATACATTTTCTTCCTCGTGCTGATGCATCAGACTAGAAAACCAGAAGCAGGTCAGAAAAAGTATCTTCGCGGTCCGAAATGACTTCCATGACAAAAGCTACAATTGCGCAGCTGAAGATTCTCAGCTTCCTCAGGTTGCAGGCCGCTTCTTCTTCCATACACACAAAATGAGAAGCATAACCACTCCTTCCTAGAAAAGGCAATATCACTTATTCAACCAATTTCCTTGCGGAGTCACTTCTCTTGCAGGGTCCCAAAAGACACAGTATACACGCAAGTCATTTGGATTTTGCCTTTCACTTTAGTTTGAAGAAAGATGTATGATTGTATTCCTTTTATCAGGAAAATTGGGTGAAAATGGCTACGTCAGATGAAAAGCAAAGCTTTAAAGCGAAGAAAGATTACAAACTGTATGACTTTTTCAGGGAAAGTGGCTCAAAATGGCTACGTCAGATGAAAAGCAAGAGGGTTAGCAGCTAGATAAGGTTCCTTTCGAAAAGAGAACACTTGGAGCATTTTCCTTCACTCTGGTCCTTTGGTAGTACTACGGCTGGTTTAAGGCTTCTTTAGAGCAGTGTATTTGGACTCCTCAAAACCTCTATCTAGCTTTAAAAATGTAAAGCCATATATTGCTTCCCACGTTGCATTTCATTGATTTCTAGCCTACTCGCATGAATTTGAACAATCTTGAATATTGTAAACTGACTTTGTGAAGATCCACCAACATTTTCTTTTTTGATTTCAGTGAAATGTATTCACAGTGCCCTGTGAGTAGACTTTTCTGTGTCACACATTTCACAGAGTCTGATTTCCAACGTACAGATTTGCTGAGAGGAGGAGTTTCAGGAGGCAGAGTCAGTACAGGAATCACAGCTTGCAGGCAGCAAGGTACCATGGGAGCTGCAGTCCTTAGAAAATGAAAGTAAAGAGCAGAGAAGAAGCTGAACACCATGCCGGAAATCCAGAAAATTGTGGAAATAGATGGCCAGCAGAGAAACAGCAATCACAACATAAAAGGAGGTTACTGACGCAAGCTTACATTGGTTTGTCAAGGGGAACTATTGCTCCTATTGTTCCTATTGCCATTACCATGCTGATGTTTGAAAATAAAAGTGTAGGCTGGGACTTTAGATCTCCTTTAAGGTCTCTGGGACCCCTTCGCCTTGCCGCCACACACCTGCTGGCTTGCTCCTTTGGAATGTGCCGAAATAGCTCAGTTGGGAGAGCGTTAGACTGAAGATCTAAAGGTCCCTGGTTCAATCCCGGGTTTCGGCATCTGTTGTAGGTTTAAGGAGAGTCCACCTGTCTGTGAGCTGTTGCTTTTCTCATGAATCGGGCTAGCGTATGCTCCATGCATTGGCTTCTCACCTGTCTGTTGCTCATGACAGAACGGTGGCTTAGTCTCACTGGCAATTTAGTCGTGAATCTTGCTGCCTTTTCTCTTTTCCGGCAACATGCATAGGCATAAAAATCTCAATTCTCCATAGGCTCCTGTAACACCAACTTATAGTAGCCAACAATTGCTGAGGAAAACACACGTCTTAAGCCGAAATAGCTCAGTTGGGAGAGCGTTAGACTGAAGATCTAAAGGTCTCTGGTTCTATTCCGGGTTTCGGCAACTGCCTGCGTTTCTTTTGGTGTAACGCTTCCCGGCAAGACTGGGCAGACCAAGACCAAGGTTTAGAAACTGGTTCAGTGCATATTAGGGTCTCGGGCACAGCAGAAAAGCAATTGTACAACTTCCCGCAGTATATGGTTTTCTCAGCCAACGTGCAAGGACATTTCCAAAATCTATTCTTCTCAATAGGACCAGGTTACACCACCACATAGCGCTGCAAAGCCTTGGGGGAAAAAAAGGCTGGCATGTTGCATTGTTGCAGCCCTCACCTGCATTATGCCAATCAAACCAAGTGGAAGAGTCTGCTTCACAGAGGAAATGCAATGTGTCCGAAAGGAATGGCAGCGCGCAGCCGAGCAAAACAACTTATCAAATGCATTCCGGGGTGAACAAGACTTAGCCGGCTTTGAAAGATACTAAAAGTCACGGCGCCGCCAAAACTAGTCTTTGACAACTTGATGCAAGTAAATAGAACTTTTTTGAACCATGGGATGAATAAAATCCAATACATTTTCTTCCTCGTGCTGATGCATCAGACTAGAAAACCAGAAGCAGGTCAGAAAAAGTATCTTCGCGGTCCGAAATGACTTCCATGACAAAAGCTACAATTGCGCAGCTGAAGATTCTCAGCTTCCTCAGGTTGCAGGCCGCTTCTTCTTCCATACACACAAAATGAGAAGCATAACCACTCCTTCCTAGAAAAGGCAATATCACTTATTCAACCAATTTCCTTGCGGAGTCACTTCTCTTGCAGGGTCCCAAAAGACACAGTATACACGCAAGTCATTTTGATTTTGCCTTTCACTTTAGTTTGAAGAAAGATGTATGATTGTATGCCTTTTATCAGGAAAATTGGGTGAAAATGGCTACGTCAGATGAAAAGCAAAGCTTTAAAGCGAAGAAAGATTACAAACTGTATGACTTTTTCAGGGAAAGTGGCTCAAAATGGCTACGTCAGATGAAAAGCAAGAGGGTTAGCAGCTAGATAAGGTTCCTTTCGAAAAGAGAACACTTGGAGCATTTTCCTTCACTCTGGTCCTTTGGTAGTACTACGGCTGGTTTAAGGCTTCTTTAGAGCAGTGTATTTGGACTCCTCAAAACCTCTATCTAGCTTTAAAAATGTAAAGCCATATATTGCTTCCCACGTTGCATTTCATTGATTTCTAGCCTACTCGCATGAATTTGAACAATCTTGAATATTGTAAACTGACTTTGTGAAGATCCACCAACATTTTCTTTTTTTATTTCAGTGAAATGTATTCACAGTGCCCTGTGAGTAGACTTTGCTGTGTCACACATTTCACAGAGTCTGATTTCCAACGTACAGATTTGCTGAGAGGAGGAGTTTCAGGAGGCAGAGTCAGTACAGGAATCACAGCTTGCAGGCAGCAAGGTACCATGGGAGCTGCAGTCCTTAGAAAATGAAAGTAAAGAGCAGAGAAGAAGCTGAACACCATGCCGGAAATCCAGGAAATTGTGGAAATAGATGGCCAGCAGAGAAACAGCAATCACAACATAAAAGGAGGTTACTGAGGCAAGCTTACATTGGTTTGTCAAGGGGAACTATTGCTCCTATTGTTCCTATTGCCATTACCATGCTGATGTTTGAAAATAAAAGTGTAGGCTGGGACTTTAGATCTCCTTTAAGGTCTCTGGGACCCCTTCGCCTTGCCGCCACACACCTGCTGGCTTGCTCATTTGGAACGTGCCGAAATAGCTCAGTTGGGAGAGCGTTAGACTGAAGATCTAAAGGTCCCTGGTTCGATCCCGGGTTTCGGCATCTGTTGTAGATTTAAGGAGAGTCCACCTGTCTGTGAGCTGTTGCTTTTCTAATGAATCGGGCTAGCGTATGCTCCATGCTTTGGCTTCTCACCTGTCTGTTGCTCATGACAGAACGGTGGCTTAGTCTCCCTGGCAATTTAGTCGTGAATCTTGCTGCCTTTTCTCTTTTCCGGCAACATGCATAGGCATAAAAATCTCAATTCTCCATAGGCTCCTGTCACACCAACTTATAGTAGCCAACAATTGCTGAGGAAAGCACACGTCTTAAGCCGAAATAGCTCAGTTGGGAGAGCGTTAGACTGAAGATCTAAAGGTCCCTGGTTCAATCCCGGGTTTCGGCAACTGCCTGTGTTTGTTTTGGTGTAACGCTTCCCGGCAAGACTGGGCAGACCAAGACCAAGACCAAGGTTTAGAAACTGGTTCAGTGCATATTAGGGTATCGGGCGCAGCAGAAAAGCAATTGTACAACTTCCCGCAGTATATGGTTTTCTCAGCCAACGTGCAAGGACATGTCCAAAATCTATTCTTCTCAATAGGACCAGGTTACACCACCACATAGCGCTGCAAAGCCTTGGGGGAAAAAAAGGCTGGCATGTTGCATTGTTGCAGCCCTCACCTGCGTTATGCCAATCAAACCAAGTGGAAGAGTCTGCTTCACAGAGGAAATGCAATGTGTCCGAAAGCAATGGCAGCGCGCAGCCGAGCAAAACAACTTATCAAATGCATTCCGGGGTGAACAAGACTTAGCCGGCTTTGAAAGATACTAAAAGTCACGGCGCCGCCAAAACTAGTCTTTGACAACTTGATGCAAGTAAATAGAACTTTTTTGAACCATGGGATGAATAAAATCCAATACATTTTCTTCCTCGTGCTGATGCATCAGACTAAAAAACCAGAAGCAGGTCAGAAAAAGTATCTTCGCGGTCCGAAATGACTTCCATGACAAAAGCTACAATTGCGCAGCTGAAGATTCTCAGCTTCCTCAGGTTGCAGGCCGCTTCTTCTTCCATACACACAAAATGAGAAGCATAACCACTCCTTCCTAGAAAAGGCAATATCACTTATTCAACCAATTTCCTTGCGGAGTCACTTCTCTTGCAGGGTCCCAAAAGACACAGTATACACGCAAGTCATTTGGATTTTGCCTTTCACTTTAGTTTGAAGAAAGATGTATGATTGTATGCCTTTTATCAGGAAAATTGGGTGAAAATGGCTACGTCAGATGAAAAGCAAAGCTTTAAAGCGAAGAAAGATTACAAACTGTATGACTTTTTCAGGGAAAGTGGCTCAAAATGGCTACGTCAGATGAAAAGCAAGAGGGTTAGCAGCTAGATAAGGTTCCTTTCGAAAAGAGAACACTTGGAGCATTTTCCTTCACTCTGGTCCTTTGGTAGTACAACGGCTGGTTTAAGGCTTCTTTAGAGCAGTGTATTTGGACTCCTCAAAACCTCTATCTAGCTTTAAAAATGTAAAGCCATATATTGCTTCCCACGTTGCATTTCATTGATTTCTAGCCTACTCGCATGAATTTGAACAATCTTGAATATTGTAAACTGACTTTGTGAAGATCCACCAACATTTTCTTTTTTGATTTCAGTGAAATGTATTCACAGTGCCCTGTGAGTAGACTTTGCTGTGTCACACATTTCACAGAGTCTGATTTCCAACGTACAGATTTGCTGAGAGGAGGAGTTTCAGGAGGCAGAGTCAGTACAGGAATCACAGCTTGCAGGCAGCAAGGTACCATGGGAGCTGCAGTCCTTAGAAAATGAAAGTAAAGAGCAGAGAAGAAGCTGAACACCATGCCGGAAATCCAGGAAATTGTGGAAATAGATGGCCAGCAGAGAAACAGCAATCACAACATAAAAGGAGGTTACTGACGCAAGCTTACATTGGTTTGTCAAGGAAAACTATTGCTCCTATTGTTCCTATTGCCATTACCATGCTGATGTTTGAAAATAAAAGTGTAGGCTGGGACTTTAGATCTCCTTTAAGGTCTCTGGGACCCCTTCGCCTTGCCGCCACACACCTGCTGGCTTGCTCCTTTGGAATGTGCCGAAATAGCTCAGTTGGGAGAGCGTTAGACTGAAGATCTAAAGGTCCCTGGTTCGATCCCGGGTTTCGGCATCTGTTGTAGGTTTAAGGAGAGTCCACCTGTCTGTGAGCTGTTGCTTTTCTCATGAATCGGGCTAGCGTATGCTCCATGCTTTGGCTTCTCACCTGTCTGTTGCTCATGACAGAACGGTGGCTTAGTCTCACTGGCAATTTAGTCGTGAATCTTGCTGCCTTTTCTCTTTTCCGGCAACATGCATAGGCATAAAAATCTCAATTCTCCATAGGCTCCTGTCACACCAACTTATAGTAGCCAACAATTGCTGAGGAAAGCACATGTCTTAAGACGAAATAGCTCAGTTGGGAGAGCGTTAGACTGAAGATCTAAAGGTCCCTGGTTCAATCCCGGGTTTCGGCAACTGCCTCCGTTTCTTTTGGTGTAACGCTTCCCGGCAAGACTGGGCAGACCAAGACCAAGGTTTAGAAACTGGTTCAGTGCATATTAGGGTCTCGGGCGCAGCAGAAAAGCAATTGTACAACTTCCCGCAGTATATGGTTTTCTCAGCCAACGTGCAAGGACATGTCCAAAATCTATTCTTCTCAATAGGACCAGGTTACACCACCACATAGCGCTGCAAAGCCTTGGGGGAAAAAAAGGCTGGCATGTTGCATTGTTGCAGCCCTCACCTGCGTTATGCCAATCAAACCAAGTGGAAGAGTCTGCTTCACAGAGGAAATGCAATGTGTCCGAAAGGAATGGCAGCGCGCAGCCGAGCAAAACAACTTATCAAATGCATTCCGGGGTGAACAAGACTTAGCCGGCTTTGAAAGATACTAAAAGTCACGGCGCAGCCAAAACTAGTCTTTAACAACTTGATGCAAGTAAATAGAACTTTTTTGAACCATGGGATGAATAAAATCCAATACATTTTCTTCCTCGTGCTGATGCATCAGACTAGAAAACCAGAAGCAGGTCAGAAAAAGTATCTTCGCGGTCCGAAATGACTTCCATGACAAAAGCTACAATTGCGCAGCTGAAGATTCTCAGCTTCCTCAGGTTGCAGGCCGCTTCTTCTTCCATACACACAAAATGAGAAGCATAACCACTCCTTCCTAGAAAAGGCAATATCACTTATTCAACCAATTTCCTTGCGGAGTCACTTCTCTTGCAGGGTCCCAAAAGACACAGTATACAAGCAAGTCATTTGGATTTTGCCTTTCACTTTAGTTTGAAGAAAGATGTATGATTGTATTCCTTTTATCAGGAAAATTGGGTGAAAATGGCTACGTCAGATGAAAAGCAAAGCTTTAAAGCGAAGAAAGATTACAAACTGTATGACTTTTTCAGGGAAAGTGGCTCAAAATGGCTACGTCAGATGAAAAGCAAGAGGGTTAGCAGCTAGATAAGGTTCCTTTCGAAAAGAGAACACTTGGAGCATTTTCCTTCACTCTGGTCCTTTGGTAGTACTACGGCTGGTTTAAGGCTTCTTTAGAGCAGTGTATTTGGACTCCTCAAAACCTCTATCTAGCTTTAAAAATGTAAAGCCATATATTGCTTCCCACGTTGCATTTCATTGATTTCTAGCCTACTCGCATGAATTTGAACAATCTTGAATATTGTAAACTGACTTTGTGAAGATCCACCAACATTTTCTTTTTTGATTTCAGTGAAATGTATTCACAGTGCCCTGTGAGTAGACTTTGCTGTGTCACACATTTCACAGAGTCTGAATTCCAACGTACAGATTTGCTGAGAGGAGGAGTTTCAGGAGGCAGAGTCAGTACAGGAATCACAGCTTGCAGGAAGCAAGGTACCATGGGAGCTGCAGTCCTTAGAAAATGAAAGTAAAGAGCAGAGAAGAAGCTGAACACCATGCCGGAAATCCAGGAAATTGTGGAAATAGATGGCCAGCAGAGAAACAGCAATCACAACATAAAAGGAGGTTACTGAGGCAAGCTTACATTGGTTTGTCAAGGGGAACTATTGCTCCTATTGTTCCTATTGCCATTACCATGCTGATGTTTGAAAATAAAAGTGTAGGCTGGGACTTTAGATCTCCTTTAAGGTCTCTGGGACCCCTTCGCCTTGCCGCCACACACCTGCTGGCTTGCTCCTTTGGAACGTGCCGAAATAGCTCAGTTGGGAGAGCGTTAGACTGAAGATCTAAAGGTCCCTGGTTCGATCCCGGGTTTCGGCATCTGTTGTAGGTTTAAGGAGAGTCCACCTGTCTGTGAGCTGTTGCTTTTCTCATGAATCGGGCTAGCGTATGCTCCATGCTTTGGCTTCTCACCTGTCTGTTGCTCATGACAGAACGGTGGCTTAGTCTCACTATCAATTTAGTCGTGAATCTTGCTGCCTTTTCTCTTTTCCGGCAACATGCATAGGCATAAAAATCTCAATTCTCCATAGGCTCCTGTCACACCAACTTATAGTAGCCAACAATTGCTGAGGAAAACACACGTCTTAAGCCGAAATAGCTCAGTTGGGAGAGCGTTAGACTGAAGATCTAAAGGTCCCTGGTTCAATCCCGGGTTTCGGCAACTGCCTCCGTTTCTTTTGGTGTAACGCTTCCCGGCAAGACTGGGCAGACCAAGACCAAGACCAAGGTTTAGAAACTGGTTCAGTGCATATTAGGGTATCGGGCGCAGCAGAAAAGCAATTGTACAACTTCCCGCAGTATATGGTTTTCTCAGCCAACGTGCAAGGACATGTCCAAAATCTATTCTTCTCAATAGGACCAGGTTACACCACCACATAGCGCTGCAAAGCCTTGGGGGAAAAAAAGGCTGGCATGTTGCATTGTTGCAGCCCTCACCTGCGTTATGCCAATCAAACCAAGTGGAAGAGTCTGCTTCACAGAGGAAATGCAATGTGTCCGAAAGCAATGGCAGCGCGCAGCCGAGCAAAACAACTTATCAAATGCATTCCGGGGTGAACAAGACTTAGCCGGCTTTGAAAGATACTAAAAGTCACGGCGCCGCCAAAACTAGTCTTTGACAACTTGATGCAAGTAAATAGAACTTTTTTGAACCATGGGATGAATAAAATCCAATACATTTTCTTCCTCGTGCTGATGCATCAGACTAAAAAACCAGAAGCAGGTCAGAAAAAGTATCTTCGCGGTCCGAAATGACTTCCATGACAAAAGCTACAATTGCGCAGCTGAAGATTCTCAGCTTCCTCAGGTTGCAGGCCGCTTCTTCTTCCATACACACAAAATGAGAAGCATAACCACTCCTTCCTAGAAAAGGCAATATCACTTATTCAACCAATTTCCTTGCGGAGTCACTTCTCTTGCAGGGTCCCAAAAGACACAGTATACACGCAAGTCATTTGGATTTTGCCTTTCACTTTAGTTTGAAGAAAGATGTATGATTGTATGCCTTTTATCAGGAAAATTGGGTGAAAATGGCTACGTCAGATGAAAAGCAAAGCTTTAAAGCGAAGAAAGATTACAAACTGTATGACTTTTTCAGGGAAAGTGGCTCAAAATGGCTACGTCAGATGAAAAGCAAGAGGGTTAGCAGCTAGATAAGGTTCCTTTCGAAAAGAGAACACTTGGAGCATTTTCCTTCACTCTGGTCCTTTGGTAGTACAACGGCTGGTTTAAGGCTTCTTTAGAGCAGTGTATTTGGACTCCTCAAAACCTCTATCTAGCTTTAAAAATGTAAAGCCATATATTGCTTCCCACGTTGCATTTCATTGATTTCTAGCCTACTCGCATGAATTTGAACAATCTTGAATATTGTAAACTGACTTTGTGAAGATCCACCAACATTTTCTTTTTTGATTTCAGTGAAATGTATTCACAGTGCCCTGTGAGTAGACTTTGCTGTGTCACACATTTCACAGAGTCTGATTTCCAACGTACAGATTTGCTGAGAGGAGGAGTTTCAGGAGGCAGAGTCAGTACAGGAATCACAGCTTGCAGGCAGCAAGGTACCATGGGAGCTGCAGTCCTTAGAAAATGAAAGTAAAGAGCAGAGAAGAAGCTGAACACCATGCCGGAAATCCAGGAAATTGTGGAAATAGATGGCCAGCAGAGAAACAGCAATCACAACATAAAAGGAGGTTACTGACGCAAGCTTACATTGGTTTGTCAAGGAAAACTATTGCTCCTATTGTTCCTATTGCCATTACCATGCTGATGTTTGAAAATAAAAGTGTAGGCTGGGACTTTAGATCTCCTTTAAGGTCTCTGGGACCCCTTCGCCTTGCCGCCACACACCTGCTGGCTTGCTCCTTTGGAATGTGCCGAAATAGCTCAGTTGGGAGAGCGTTAGACTGAAGATCTAAAGGTCCCTGGTTCGATCCCGGGTTTCGGCATCTGTTGTAGGTTTAAGGAGAGTCCACCTGTCTGTGAGCTGTTGCTTTTCTCATGAATCGGGCTAGCGTATGCTCCATGCTTTGGCTTCTCACCTGTCTGTTGCTCATGACAGAACGGTGGCTTAGTCTCACTGGCAATTTAGTCGTGAATCTTGCTGCCTTTTCTCTTTTCCGGCAACATGCATAGGCATAAAAATCTCAATTCTCCATAGGCTCCTGTCACACCAACTTATAGTAGCCAACAATTGCTGAGGAAAGCACATGTCTTAAGACGAAATAGCTCAGTTGGGAGAGCGTTAGACTGAAGATCTAAAGGTCCCTGGTTCAATCCCGGGTTTCGGCAACTGCCTCCGTTTCTTTTGGTGTAACGCTTCCCGGCAAGACTGGGCAGACCAAGACCAAGGTTTAGAAACTGGTTCAGTGCATATTAGGGTCTCGGGCGCAGCAGAAAAGCAATTGTACAACTTCCCGCAGTATATGGTTTTCTCAGCCAACGTGCAAGGACATGTCCAAAATCTATTCTTCTCAATAGGACCAGGTTACACCACCACATAGCGCTGCAAAGCCTTGGGGGAAAAAAAGGCTGGCATGTTGCATTGTTGCAGCCCTCACCTGCGTTATGCCAATCAAACCAAGTGGAAGAGTCTGCTTCACAGAGGAAATGCAATGTGTCCGAAAGGAATGGCAGCGCGCAGCCGAGCAAAACAACTTATCAAATGCATTCCGGGGTGAACAAGACTTAGCCGGCTTTGAAAGATACTAAAAGTCACGGCGCAGC
Organism: Staurois parvus; assembly: GCF_062004578.1. Taxonomy (NCBI): domain Eukaryota; kingdom Metazoa; phylum Chordata; class Amphibia; order Anura; family Ranidae; genus Staurois; species Staurois parvus. The sequence continues at coordinate 1,751,003 of NW_028317922.1, forward strand.
CAAAACTAGTCTTTAACAACTTGATGCAAGTAAATAGAACTTTTTTGAACCATGGGATGAATAAAATCCAATACATTTTCTTCCTCGTGCTGATGCATCAGACTAGAAAACCAGAAGCAGGTCAGAAAAAGTATCTTCGCGGTCCGAAATGACTTCCATGACAAAAGCTACAATTGCGCAGCTGAAGATTCTCAGCTTCCTCAGGTTGCAGGCCGCTTCTTCTTCCATACACACAAAATGAGAAGCATAACCACTCCTTCCTAGAAAAGGCAATATCACTTATTCAACCAATTTCCTTGCGGAGTCACTTCTCTTGCAGGGTCCCAAAAGACACAGTATACAAGCAAGTCATTTGGATTTTGCCTTTCACTTTAGTTTGAAGAAAGATGTATGATTGTATTCCTTTTATCAGGAAAATTGGGTGAAAATGGCTACGTCAGATGAAAAGCAAAGCTTTAAAGCGAAGAAAGATTACAAACTGTATGACTTTTTCAGGGAAAGTGGCTCAAAATGGCTACGTCAGATGAAAAGCAAGAGGGTTAGCAGCTAGATAAGGTTCCTTTCGAAAAGAGAACACTTGGAGCATTTTCCTTCACTCTGGTCCTTTGGTAGTACTACGGCTGGTTTAAGGCTTCTTTAGAGCAGTGTATTTGGACTCCTCAAAACCTCTATCTAGCTTTAAAAATGTAAAGCCATATATTGCTTCCCACGTTGCATTTCATTGATTTCTAGCCTACTCGCATGAATTTGAACAATCTTGAATATTGTAAACTGACTTTGTGAAGATCCACCAACATTTTCTTTTTTGATTTCAGTGAAATGTATTCACAGTGCCCTGTGAGTAGACTTTGCTGTGTCACACATTTCACAGAGTCTGAATTCCAACGTACAGATTTGCTGAGAGGAGGAGTTTCAGGAGGCAGAGTCAGTACAGGAATCACAGCTTGCAGGAAGCAAGGTACCATGGGAGCTGCAGTCCTTAGAAAATGAAAGTAAAGAGCAGAGAAGAAGCTGAACACCATGCCGGAAATCCAGGAAATTGTGGAAATAGATGGCCAGCAGAGAAACAGCAATCACAACATAAAAGGAGGTTACTGAGGCAAGCTTACATTGGTTTGTCAAGGGGAACTATTGCTCCTATTGTTCCTATTGCCATTACCATGCTGATGTTTGAAAATAAAAGTGTAGGCTGGGACTTTAGATCTCCTTTAAGGTCTCTGGGACCCCTTCGCTTTGCCGCCACACACCTGCTGGCTTGCTCCTTTGGAATGTGCCGAAATAGCTCAGTTGGGAGAGCGTTAGACTGAAGATCTAAAGGTCCCTGGTTCGATCCCGGGTTTCGGCATCTGTTGTAGGTTTAAGGAGAGTCCACCTGTCTGTGAGCTGTTGCTTTTCTCATGAATCGGGCTAGCGTATGCTCCATGCTTTGGCTTCTCACCTGTCTGTTGCTCATGACAGAACGGTGGCTTAGTCTCACTATCAATTTAGTCGTGAATCTTGCTGCCTTTTCTCTTTTCCGGCAACATGCATAGGCATAAAAATCTCAATTCTCCATAGGCTCCTGTCACACCAACTTATAGTAGCCAACAATTGCTGAGGAAAACACACGTCTTAAGCCGAAATAGCTCAGTTGGGAGAGCGTTAGACTGAAGATCTAAAGGTCCCTGGTTCAATCCCGGGTTTCGGCAACTGCCTCCGTTTCTTTTGGTGTAACGCTTCCCGGCAAGACTGGGCAGACCAAGACCAAGGTTTAGAAACTGGTTCAGTGCATATTAGGGTCTCGGGCGCAGCAGAAAAGCAATTGTACAACTTCCCGCAGTATATGGTTTTCTCGGCCAACGTGCAAGGACATGTCCAAAATCTATTCTTCTCAATAGGACCAGGTTACACCACCACATAGCGCTGCAAAGCCTTGGGGGAAAAAAAGGCTGGCATGTTGCATTGTTGCAGCCCTCACCTGCGTTATGCCAATCAAACCAAGTGGAAGAGTCTGCTTCACAGAGGAAATGCAATGTGTCCGAAAGGAATGGCAGCGCGCAGCCGAGCAAAACAACTTATCAAATGCATTCCGGGGTGAACAAGACTTAGCCGGCTTTGAAAGATACTAAAAGTCACGGCGCAGCCAAAACTAGTCTTTGACAACTTGATGCAAGTAAATAGAACTTTTTTGAACCATGGGATGAATAAAATCCAATACATTTTCTTCCTCGTGCTGATGCATCAGACTAGAAAACCAGAAGCAGGTCAGAAAAAGTATCTTCGCGGTCCGAAATGACTTCCATGACAAAAGCTACAATTGCGCAGCTGAAGATTCTCAGCTTCCTCAGGTTGCAGGCCGCTTCTTCTTCCATACACACAAAATGAGAAGCATAACCACTCCTTCCTAGAAAAGGCAATATCACTTATTCAACCAATTTCCTTGCGGAGTCACTTCTCTTGCAGGGTCCCAAAAGACACAGTATACACGCAAGTCATTTGGATTTTGCCTTTCACTTTAGTTTGAAGAAAGATGTATGATTGTATGCCTTTTATCAGGAAAATTGGGTGAAAATGGCTACGTCAGATGAAAAGCAAAGCTTTAAAGCGAAGAAAGATTACAAACTGTATGACTTTTTCAGGGAAAGTGGCTCAAAATGGCTACGTCAGATGAAAAGCAAGAGGGTTAGCAGCTAGATAAGGTTCCTTTCGAAAAGAGAACACTTGGAGCATTTTCCTTCACTCTGGTCCTTTGGTAGTACTACGGCTGGTTTAAGGCTTCTTTAGAGCAGTGTATTTGGACTCCTCAAAACCTCTATCTAGCTTTAAAAATGTAAAGCCATATATTGCTTCCCACGTTGCATTTCATTGATTTCTAGCCTACTCGCATGAATTTGAACAATCTTGAATATTGTAAACTGACTTTGTGAAGATCCACCAACATTTTCTTTTTTGATTTCAGTGAAATGTATTCACAGTGCCCTGTGAGTAGACTTTTCTGTGTCACACATTTCACAGAGTCTGATTTCCAACGTACAGATTTGCTGAGAGGAGGAGTTTCAGGAGGCAGAGTCAGTACAGGAATCACAGCTTGCAGGCAGCAAGGTACCATGGGAGCTGCAGTCCTTAGAAAATGAAAGTAAAGAGCAGAGAAGAAGCTGAACACCATGCCGGAAATCCAGGAAATTGTGGAAATAGATGGCCAGCAGAGAAACAGCAATCACAACATAAAAGGAGGTTACTGACGCAAGCTTACATTGGTTTGTCAAGGGGAACTATTGCTCCTATTGTTCCTATTGCCATTACCATGCTGATGTTTGAAAATAAAAGTGTAGGCTGGGACTTTAGATCTCCTTTAAGGTCTCTGGGACCCCTTCGCCTTGCCGCCACACACCTGCTGGCTTGCTCCTTTGGAATGTGCCGAAATAGCTCAGTTGGGAGAGCGTTAGACTGAAGATCTAAAGGTCCCTGGTTCGATCCCGGGTTTCGGCATCTGTTGTAGGTTTAAGGAGAGTCCACCTGTCTGTGAGCTGTTGCTTTTCTCATGAATCGGGCTAGCGTATGCTCCATGCTTTGGCTTCTCACCTGTCTGTTGCTCATGACTGAACGGTGGCTTAGTCTCACTGGCAATTTAGTCGTGAATCTTGCTGCCTTTTCTCTTTTCCGGCAACATGCATAGGCATAAAAATCTCAATTCTCCATAGGCTCCTGTAACACCAACTTATAGTAGCCAACAATTGCTGAGGAAAGCACACGTCTTAAGCCGAAATAGCTCAGTTGGGAGAGCGTTAAACTGAAGATCTAAAGGTCCCTGGTTCTATTCCGGGTTTCGGCAACTGCCTGCGTTTCTTTTGGTGTAACGCTTCCCGGCAAGACTGGGCAGACCAAGACCAAGGTTTAGAAACTGGTTCAGTGCATATTAGGGTCTCGGGCACAGCAGAAAAGCAATTGTACAACTTCCCGCAGTATATGGTTTTCTCAGCCAACGTGCAAGGACATTTCCAAAATCTATTCTTCTCAATAGGACCAGGTTACACCACCACATAGCGCTGCAAAGCCTTGGGGGAAAAAAAGGCTGGCATATTGCATTGTTGCAGCCCTCACCTGCATTATGCCAATCAAACCAAGTGGAAGAGTCTGCTTCACAGAGGAAATGCAATGTGTCCGAAAGGAATGGCAGCGCGCAGCCGAGCAAAACAACTTATCAAATGCATTCCGGGGTGAACAAGACTTAGCCAGCTTTGAAAGATACTAAAAGTCACGGCGCCGCCAAAACTAGTCTTTGACAACTTGATGCAAGTAAATAGAACTTTTTTGAACCATGGGATGAATAAAATCCAATACATTTTCTTCCTCGTGCTGATGCATCAGACTAGAAAACCAGAAGCAGGTCAGAAAAAGTATCTTCGCGGTCCGAAATGACTTCCATGACAAAAGCTACAATTGCGCAGCTGAAGATTCTCAGCTTCCTCAGGTTGCAGGCCGCTTCTTCTTCCATACACACAAAATGAGAAGCATAACCACTCCTTCCTAGAAAAGGCAATATCACTTATTCAATCAATTTCCTTGCGGAGTCACTTCTCTTGCAGGGTCCCAAAAGACACAGTATACACGCAAGTCATTTTGATTTTGCCTTTCACTTTAGTTTGAAGAAAGATGTATGATTGTATGCCTTTTATCAGGAAAATTGGGTGAAAATGGCTACGTCAGATGAAAAGCAAAGCTTTAAAGCGAAGAAAGATTACAAACTGTATGACTTTTTCAGGGAAAGTGGCTCAAAATGGCTACGTCAGATGAAAAGCAAGAGGGTTAGCAGCTAGATAAGGTTCCTTTCGAAAAGAGAACACTTGGAGCATTTTCCTTCACTCTGGTCCTTTGGTAGTACTACGGCTGGTTTAAGGCTTCTTTAGAGCAGTGTATTTGGACTCCTCAAAACCTCTATCTAGCTTTAAAAATGTAAAGCCATATATTGCTTCCCACGTTGCATTTCATTGATTTCTAGCCTACTCGCATGAATTTGAACAATCTTGAATATTGTAAACTGACTTTGTGAAGATCCACCAACATTTTCTTTTTTGATTTCAGTGAAATGTATTCACAGTGCCCTGTGAGTAGACTTTTCTGTGTCACACATTTCACAGAGTCTGATTTCCAACGTACAGATTTGCTGAGAGGAGGAGTTTCAGGAGGCAGAGTCAGTACAGGAATCACAGCTTGCAGGCAGCAAGGTACCATGGGAGCTGCAGTCCTTAGAAAATGAAAGTAAAGAGCAGAGAAGAAGCTGAACACCATGCCGGAAATCCAGGAAATTGTGGAAATAGATGGCCAGCAGAGAAACAGCAATCACAACATAAAAGGAGGTTACTGACGCAAGCTTACATTGGTTTGTCAAGGGGAACTATTGCTCCTATTGTTCCTATTGCCATTACCATGCTGATGTTTGAAAATAAAAGTGTAGGCTGGGACTTTAGATCTCCTTTAAGGTCTCTGGGACCCCTTCGCCTTGCCGCCACACACCTGCTGGCTTGCTCATTTGGAACGTGCCGAAATAGCTCAGTTGGGAGAGCGTTAGACTGAAGATCTAAAGGTCCCTGGTTCGATCCCGGGTTTCGGCATCTGTTGTAGATTTAAGGAGAGTCCACCTGTCTGTGAGCTGTTGCTTTTCTCATGAATCGGGCTAGCGTATGCTCCATGCTTTGGCTTCTCACCTGTCTGTTGCTCATGACAGAACGGTGGCTTAGTCTCCCTGGCAATTTAGTCGTGAATCTTGCTGCCTTTTCTCTTTTCCGGCAACATGCATAGGCATAAAAATCTCAATTCTCCATAGGCTCCTGTCACACCAACTTATAGTAGCCAACAATTGCTGAGGAAAGCACACGTCTTAAGCCGAAATAGCTCAGTTGGGAGAGCGTTAGACTGAAGATCTAAAGGTCCCTGGTTCAATCCCGGGTTTCGGCAACTGCCTGTGTTTGTTTTGGTGTAACGCTTCCCGGCAAGACTGGGCAGACCAAGACCAAGACCAAGGTTTAGAAACTGGGTAAGTGCATATTAGGGTCTCGGGCGCAGCAGAAAAGCAATTGTACAACTTCCCGCAGTATATGGTTTTCTCAGCCAACGTGCAAGGACATGTCCAAAATCTATTCTTCTCAATAGGACCAGGTAACACCACCACATAGCGCTGCAAACCCTTGGGGGAAAAAAAGGCTGGCATGTTGCATTGTTGCAGCCCTCACCTGCATTATGCCAATCAAACCAAGTGGAAGAGTCTGCTTCACAGAGGAAATGCAATGTGTCCGAAAGGAATGGCAGTGCGCAGCCGAGCAAAACAACTTATCAAATGCATTCCGGGGTGAACAAGACTTAGCCGGCTTTGAAAGATACTAAAAGTCACGGCGCCGCCAAAACTAGTCTTTGACAACTTGATGCAAGTAAATAGAACTTTTTTGAACCATGGGATGAATAAAATAAAATACATTTTCTTCCTCGTGCTGTTGCATTAGACTAGAAACCAGAAGCAGGTCAGAAAAAGTATCTTCGCGGTCCGAAATGACTTCCATGACAAAAGCTACAATTGCGCAGCTGAAGATTCTCAGCTTCCTCAGGTTGCAGGCCGCTTCTTCTTCCATGCACACAAAATGAGAAGCATAACCACTCCTTCCTAGAAAAGGCAATATCACTTATTCAACCAATTTCCTTGCGGAGTCACTTCTCTTGCAGGGTCCCAAAAGACACAGTATACACGCAAGTCATTTTGATTTTGCCTTTCACTTTAGTTTGAAGAAAGATGTATGATTGTATGCCTTTTATCAGGAAAATTGGGTGAAAATGGCTACGTCAGATGAAAAGCAAAGCTTTAAAGCGAAGAAAGATTACAAACTGTATGACTTTTTCAGGGAAAGTGGCTCAAAATGGCTACGTCAGATGAAAAGCAAGAGGGTTAGCAGCTAGATAAGGTTCCTTTCGAAAAGAGAACACTTGGAGCATTTTCCTTCACTCTGGTCCTTTGGTAGTACTACGGCTGGTTTAAGGCTTCTTTAGAGCAGTGTATTTGGACTCCTCAAAACCTCTATCTAGCTTTAAAAATGTAAAGCCATATATTGCTTCCCACGTTGCATTTCATTGATTTCTAGCCTACTCGCATGAATTTGAACAATCTTGAATATTGTAAACTGACTTTGTGAAGATCCACCAACATTTTCTTTTTTGATTTCAGTGAAATGTATTCACAGTGCCCTGTGAATAGACTTTGCTGTGTCACACATTTCACAGAGTCTGATTTCCAACGTACAGATTTGCTGAGAGGAGGAGTTTCAGGAGGCAGAGTCAGTAAAGGAATCACAGCTTGCAGGCAGCAAGGTACCATGGGAGCTGCAGTCCTTAGAAAATGAAAGTAAAGAGCAGAGAAGAAGCTGAACACCATGCCGGAAATCCAGGAAATTGTGGAAATAGATGGCCAGCAGAGAAACAGCAATCACAACATAAAAGGAGGTTACTGAGGCAAGCTTACATTGGTTTGTCAAGGGGAACTATTGCTCCTATTGTTCCTATTGCCATTACCATGCTGATGTTTGAAAATAAAAGTTTAGGCTGGGACTTTAGATCTCCTTTAAGGTCTCTGGGACCCCTTCGCCTTACCGCCACACACCTGCTGGCTTGCTCATTTGGAACGTGCCGAAATAACTCAGTTGGGAGAGCGTTAGACTGAAGATCTAAAGGTCCCTGGTTCGATCCCGGGTTTCGGCATCTGTTGTAGATTTAAGGAGAGGCCACCTGTCTGTGAGCTGTTGCTTTTCTCATGAATCGGGCCAGCGTATGCTCCATGCTTTGGCTTCTCACCTGTCTGTTGCTCATGACAGAACGGTGGCTTAGTCTCCCTGGCAATTTAGTCGTGAATCTTGTTGCCTTTTCTCTTTTCCGGCAACATGCATAGGCATAAAAATCTCAATTCTCCATAGGCTCCTGTCACACCAACTTATAGTAGCCAACAATTGCTGAGAAAAGCACACGTCTTAAGCCAAAATAGCTCAGTTGGGAGAGCGTTAGACTGAAGATCTAAAGGTCCCTGGTTCAATCCCGGGTTTCGGCAACTGCCTGCGTTTCTTTTGGTGTAAAGCTTCCCGGCAAGACTGGGCAGACCAAGACCAAGGTTTAGAAACTGGTTCAGTGCATATTAGGGTCTCGGGCGCAGCAGAAAAGCAATTGTACAACTTCCCGCAGTATATGGTTTTCTCAGCCAATGTGCAAGGACATGTCCAAAATCTATTCTTCTCAATAGGACCAGGTTACACCACCACATAGCGCTTGCAAAGCCTTGGGGGAAAAAAAGGCTGGCATGTTGCATTGTTGCAGCCCTCACCTGCGTTATGCCAATCAAACCAAGTGGAAGAGTCTGCTTCACAGAGGAAATGCAATGTGTCCGAAAGGAATGGCAGCGCGCAGCCGAGCAAAACAACTTATCAAATGCATTCCGGGGTGAACAAGACTTAGCCGGCTTTGAAAGATACTAAAAGTCACGGCGCTGCCAAAACTAGTCTTTGACAACTTGATGCAAGTAAATAGAACTTTTTTGAACCATGGGATGAATAAAATCCAATACATTTTCTTCCTCGTGCTGATGCATCAGACTAGAAAACCAGAAGCAGGTCAGAAAAAGTATCTTCGCGGTCCGAAATGACTTCCATGACAAAAGTTACAATTGCGCAGCTGAAGATTCTCAGCTTCCTCAGGTTGCAGGCCGCTTCTTCTTCCATGCACACAAAATGAGAAGCATAACCACTCCTTCCTAGAAAAGGCAATATCACTTATTCAACCAATTTCCTTGCGGAGTCACTTCTCTTGCAGGGTCCCAAAAGACACAGTATACACGCAAGTCATTTTGATTTTGCCTTTCACTTTAGTTTGAAGAAAGATGTATGATTGTATGCCTTTTATCAGGAAAATTGGGTGAAAATGGCTACGTCAGATGAAAAGCAAAGCTTTAAAGCGAAGAAAGATTACAAACTGTATGACTTTTTCAGGGAAAGTGGCTCAAAATGGCTAAGTCAGATGAAAAGCAAGAGGGTTAGCAGCTAGATAAGGTTACTTTCAAAAAGAGAACACTTGGAGCATTTTCCTTCACTCTGGTCCTTTGGTAGTACTACGGCTGGTTTAAGGCTTCTTTAGAGCAGTGTATTTGGACTCCTCAAAACCTCTATCTAGCTTTAAAAATGTAAAGCCATATATTGCTTCCCACGTTGCATTTCATTGATTTCTAGCCTACTCGCATGAATTTGAACAATCTTGAATATTGTAAACTGACTTTGTGAAGATCCACCAACATTTTCTTTTTTGATTTCAGTGAAATGTATTCACAGTGCCCTGTGAGTAGACTTTGCTGTGTCACACATTTCACAGAGTCTGATTTCCAACGTACAGATTTGCTGAGAGGAGGAGTTTCAGGAGGCAGAGTCAGTACAGGAATCACAGCTTGCAGGCAGCAAGGTACCATGGGAGCTGCAGTCCTTAGAAAATGAAAGTAAAGAGCAGAGAAGAAGCTGAACACCATGCCGGAAATCCAGGAAATTGTGGAAATAGATGGCCAGCAGAGAAACAGCAATCACAACATAAAAGGAGGTTACTGAGGCAAGCTTACATTGGTTTGTCAAGGGGAACTATTGCTCCTATTGTTCCTATTGCCATTACCATGCTGATGTTTGAAAATAAAAGTTTAGGCTGGGACTTTAGATCTCCTTTAAGGTCTCTGGGACCCCTTCGCCTTACCGCCACACACCTGCTGGCTTGCTCATTTGGAACGTGCCGAAATAACTCAGTTGGGAGAGCGTTAGACTGAAGATCTAAAGGTCCCTGGTTCGATCCCGGGTTTCGGCATCTGTTGTAGATTTAAGGAGAGGCCACCTGTCTGTGAGCTGTTGCTTTTCTCATGAATCGGGCCAGCGTATGCTCCATGCTTTGGCTTCTCACCTGTCTGTTGCTCATGACAGAACGGTGGCTTAGTCTCCCTGGCAATTTAGTCGTGAATCTTGTTGCCTTTTCTCTTTTCCGGCAACATGCATAGGCATAAAAATCTCAATTCTCCATAGGCTCCTGTCACACCAACTTATAGTAGCCAACAATTGCTGAGAAAAACACACGTCTTAAGCCAAAATAGCTCAGTTGGGAGAGCGTTAGACTGAAGATCTAAAGGTCCCTGGTTCAATCCCGGGTTTCGGCAACTGCCTGCGTTTCTTTTGGTGTAAAGCTTCCCGGCAAGACTGGGCAGACCAAGACCAAGGTTTAGAAACTGGTTCAGTGCATATTAGGGTCTCGGGCGCAGCAGAAAAGCAATTGTACAACTTCCCGCAGTATATGGTTTTCTCAGCCAATGTGCAAGGACATGTCCAAAATCTATTCTTCTCAATAGGACCAGGTTACACCACCACATAGCGCTTGCAAAGCCTTGGGGGAAAAAAAGGCTGGCATGTTGCATTGTTGCAGCCCTCACCTGCGTTATGCCAATCAAACCAAGTGGAAGAGTCTGCTTCACAGAGGAAATGCAATGTGTCCGAAAGGAATGGCAGCGCGCAGCCGAGCAAAACAACTTATCAAATGCATTCCGGGGTGAACAAGACTTAGCCGGCTTTGAAAGATACTAAAAGTCACGGCGCTGCCAAAACTAGTCTTTGACAACTTGATGCAAGTAAATAGAACTTTTTTGAACCATGGGATGAATAAAATCCAATACATTTTCTTCCTCGTGCTGATGCATCAGACTAGAAAACCAGAAGCAGGTCAGAAAAAGTATCTTCGCGGTCCGAAATGACTTCCATGACAAAAGTTACAATTGCGCAGCTGAAGATTCTCAGCTTCCTCAGGTTGCAGGCCGCTTCTTCTTCCATGCACACAAAATGAGAAGCATAACCACTCCTTCCTAGAAAAGGCAATATCACTTATTCAACCAATTTCCTTGCGGAGTCACTTCTCTTGCAGGGTCCCAAAAGACACAGTATACACGCAAGTCATTTTGATTTTGCCTTTCACTTTAGTTTGAAGAAAGATGTATGATTGTATGCCTTTTATCAGGAAAATTGGGTGAAAATGGCTACGTCAGATGAAAAGCAAAGCTTTAAAGCGAAGAAAGATTACAAACTGTATGACTTTTTCAGGGAAAGTGGCTCAAAATGGCTAAGTCAGATGAAAAGCAAGAGGGTTAGCAGCTAGATAAGGTTACTTTCAAAAAGAGAACACTTGGAGCATTTTCCTTCACTCTGGTCCTTTGGTAGTACTACGGCTGGTTTAAGGCTTCTTTAGAGCAGTGTATTTGGACTCCTCAAAACCTCTATCTAGCTTTAAAAATGTAAAGCCATATATTGCTTCCCACGTTGCATTTCATTGATTTCTAGCCTACTCGCATGAATTTGAACAATCTTGAATATTGTAAACTGACTTTGTGAAGATCCACCAACATTTTCTTTTTTGATTTCAGTGAAATGTATTCACAGTGCCCTGTGAGTAGACTTTGCTGTGTCACACATTTCACAGAGTCTGATTTCCAACGTACAGATTTGCTGAGAGGAGGAGTTTCAGGAGGCAGAGTCAGTACAGGAATCACAGCTTGCAGGCAGCAAGGTACCATGGGAGCTGCAGTCCTTAGAAAATGAAAGTAAAGAGCAGAGAAGAAGCTGAACACCATGCCGGAAATCCAGGAAATTGTAGAAATAGATGGCCAGCAGAGAAACAGCAATCACAACATAAAAGGAGGTTACTGAGGCAAGCTTACATTGGTTTGTCAAGGGGAACTATTGCTCCTATTGTTCCTATTGCCATTACCATGCTGATGTTTGAAAATAAAAGTGTAGGCTGGGACTTTAGATCTCCTTTAAGGTCTCTGGGACCCCTTCGCTTTGCCGCCACACACCTGCTGGCTTGCTCCTTTGGAATGTGCCGAAATAGCTCAGTTGGGAGAGCGTTAGACTGAAGATCTAAAGTCCCTGGTTCTATTCCGGGTTTCGGCAACTGCCTGCGTTTCTTTTGGTGTAACGCTTCCCGGCAAGACTGGGCAGACCAAGACCAAGGTTTAGAAACTGGTTCAGTGCATATTAGGGTCTCGGGCGCAGCAGAAAAGCAATTGTACAACTTCCCGCAGTATATGGTTTTCTCAGCCAACGTGCAAGGACATGTCCAAAATCTTTTCTACTCAATAGGACCAGGTTACACCACCACATAGCGCTGCAAAGCCTTGGGGGAAAAAAAGGCTGGCATGTTGCATTGTTGCAGCCCTCACCTGCGTTATGCCAATCAAACCAAGTGGAAGAGTCTGCTTCACAGAGGAAATGCAATGTGTCCGAAAGGAATGGCAGAGCGCAGCCGAGCAAAACAACTTATCAAATGCATTCCGGGGTGAAAAAAACTTAGCCGGCTTTGAAAGATACTAAAAGTCACGGCGCTGCCAAAACTAGTCTTTGACAACTTGATGCAAGTAAATAGAACTTTTTTGAACCATGGGATGAATAAAATCCAATACATTTTCTTCCTCGTGCTGTTGCATTAGACTAGAAACCAGAAGCAGGTCAGAAAAAGTATCTTCGCGGTCCGAAATGACTTCCATGACAAAAGCTACAATTGCGCAGCTGAAGATTCTCAGCTTCCTCAGGTTGCAGGTCGCTTCTTCTTCCATGCACACAAAATGAGAAGCATAACCACTCCTTCCTAGAAAAGGCAATATCACTTATTCAACCAATTTCCTTGCGGAGTCACTTCTCTTGCAGGGTCCCAAAAGACACAGTATACACGCAAGTCATTTTGATTTTGCCTTTCACTTTAGTTTGAAGAAAGATGTATGATTGTATGCCTTTTATCAGGAAAATTGGGTGAAAATGGCTACGTCAGATGAAAAGCAAAGCTTTAAAGCGAAGAAAGATTACAAACTGTATGACTTTTTCAGGGAAAGTGGCTCAAAATGGCTACGTCAGATGAAAAGCAAGAGGGTTAGCAGCTAGATAAGGTTCCTTTCGCAAAGAGAACTCTTGGAGCGTTTTCCTTCACTCTGGTCCTTTGGTAGTACTACGGCTGGTTTAAGGCTTCTTTAGAGCAGTGTATTTGGACTCCTCAAAACCTCTATCTAGCTTTAAAAATGTAAAGCCATATATTGCTTCCCACGTTGCATTTCATTGATTTCTAGCCTACTCGCATGAATTTGAACAATCTTGAATATTGTAAACTGACTTTGTGAAGATCCACCAACATTTTCTTTTTTGATTTCAGTGAAATGTATTCACAGTGCCCTGTGAGTAGACTTTGCTGTGTCACACATTTCACAGAGTCTGATTTCCAACGTACAGATTTGCTGAGAGGAGGAGTTTCAGGAGGCAGAGTCAGTACAGGAATCACAGCTTGCAGGCAGCAAGGTACCATGGGAGCTGCAGTCCTTAGAAAATGAAAGTAAAGAGCAGAGAAGAAGCTGAACACCATGCCGGAAATCCAGGAAATTGTGGAAATAGATGGCCAGCAGAGAAACAGCAATCACAACATAAAAGGAGGTTACTGAGGCAAGCTTACATTGGTTTGTCAAGGGGAACTATTGCTCCTATTGTTCCTATTGCCATTACCATGCTGATGTTTGAAAATAAAAGTGTAGGCTGGGACTTTAGATCTCCTTTAAGGTCTCTGGGACCCCTTCGCCTTGCCGCCACACACCTGCTGGCTTGCTCCTTTGGAATGTGCCGAAATAGCTCAGTTGGGAGAGCGTTTGACTGAAGATCTAAAGGTCCCTGGTTCGATCCCGGGTTTCGGCATCTGTTGTAGGTTTAAGGAGAGTCCACCTGTCTGTGAGCTGTTGCTTTTCTCATGAATCGGGCTAGCGTATGCTCCATGCTTTGGCTTCTCACCTGTCTGTTGCTCATGACTGAACGGTGGCTTAGTCTCACTGGCAATTTAGTCGCGAAACTTGCTGCCTTTTCTCTTTTCCGGCAACATGCATAGGCATAAAAATCTCAATTCTCCATAGGCTCCTGTCACACCAACTTATAGTAGCCAACAATTGCTGAGGAAAGCACACGTCTTAAGCCGAAATAGCTCAGTTGGGAGAGCGTTAGACTGAAGATCTAAAGGTCCCTGGTTCAATCCCGGGTTTCGGCAACTGCCTGTGTTTGTTTTGGTGTAACGCTTCCCGGCAAGACTGGGCAGACCAAGACCAAGACCAAGGTTTAGAAACTGGGTAAGTGCATATTAGGGTCTCGGGCGCAGCAGAAAAGCAATTGTACAACTTCCCGCAGTATATGGTTTTCTCAGCCAACGTGCAAGGACATGTCCAAAATCTATTCTTCTCAATAGGACCAGGTAACACCACCACATAGCGCTGCAAACCCTTGGGGGAAAAAAAGGCTGGCATGTTGCATTGTTGCAGCCCTCACCTGCATTATGCCAATCAAACCAAGTGGAAGAGTCTGCTTCACAGAGGAAATGCAATGTGTCCGAAAGGAATGGCAGTGCGCAGCCGAGCAAAACAACTTATCAAATGCATTCCGGGGTGAACAAGACTTAGCCGGCTTTGAAAGATACTAAAAGTCACGGCGCCGCCAAAACTAGTCTTTGACAACTTGATGCAAGTAAATAGAACTTTTTTGAACCATGGGATGAATAAAATAAAATACATTTTCTTCCTCGTGCTGTTGCATTAGACTAGAAACCAGAAGCAGGTCAGAAAAAGTATCTTCGCGGTCCGAAATGACTTCCATGACAAAAGCTACAATTGCGCAGCTGAAGATTCTCAGCTTCCTCAGGTTGCAGGCCGCTTCTTCTTCCATACACACAAAATGAGAAGCATAACCACTCCTTCCTAGAAAAGGCAATATCACTTATTCAACCAATTTCCTTGCGGAGTCACTTCTCTTGCAGGGTCCCAAAAGACACAGTATACACGCAAGTCATTTTGATTTTGCCTTTCACTTTAGTTTGAAGAAAGATGTATGATTGTATGCCTTTTATCAGGAAAATTGGGTGAAAATGGCTACGTCAGATGAAAAGCAAAGCTTTAAAGCGAAGAAAGATTACAAACTGTATGACTTTTTCAGGGAAAGTGGCTCAAAATGGCTACGTCAGATGAAAAGCAAGAGGGTTAGCAGCTAGATAAGGTTCCTTTCGAAAAGAGAACACTTGGAGCATTTTCCTTCACTCTGGTCCTTTGGTAGTACTACGGCTGGTTTAAGGCTTCTTTAGAGCAGTGTATTTGGACTCCTCAAAACCTCTATCTAGCTTTAAAAATGTAAAGCCATATATTGCTTCCCACGTTGCATTTCATTGATTTCTAGCCTACTCGCATGAATTTGAACAATCTTGAATATTGTAAACTGACTTTGTGAAGATCCACCAACATTTTCTTTTTTGATTTCAGTGAAATGTATTCACAGTGCCCTGTGAATAGACTTTGCTGTGTCACACATTTCACAGAGTCTGATTTCCAACGTACAGATTTGCTGAGAGGAGGAGTTTCAGGAGGCAGAGTCAGTAAAGGAATCACAGCTTGCAGGCAGCAAGGTACCATGGGAGCTGCAGTCCTTAGAAAATGAAAGTAAAGAGCAGAGAAGAAGCTGAACACCATGCCGGAAATCCAGGAAATTGTGGAAATAGATGGCCAGCAGAGAAACAGCAATCACAACATAAAAGGAGGTTACTGAGGCAAGCTTACATTGGTTTGTCAAGGGGAACTATTGCTCCTATTGTTCCTATTGCCATTACCATGCTGATGTTTGAAAATAAAAGTTTAGGCTGGGACTTTAGATCTCCTTTAAGGTCTCTGGGACCCCTTCGCCTTACCGCCACACACCTGCTGGCTTGCTCATTTGGAACGTGCCGAAATAACTCAGTTGGGAGAGCGTTAGACTGAAGATCTAAAGGTCCCTGGTTCGATCCCGGGTTTCGGCATCTGTTGTAGATTTAAGGAGAGGCCACCTGTCTGTGAGCTGTTGCTTTTCTCATGAATCGGGCCAGCGTATGCTCCATGCTTTGGCTTCTCACCTGTCTGTTGCTCATGACAGAACGGTGGCTTAGTCTCCCTGGCAATTTAGTCGTGAATCTTGTTGCCTTTTCTCTTTTCCGGCAACATGCATAGGCATAAAAATCTCAATTCTCCATAGGCTCCTGTCACACCAACTTATAGTAGCCAACAATTGCTGAGAAAAGCACACGTCTTAAGCCAAAATAGCTCAGTTGGGAGAGCGTTAGACTGAAGATCTAAAGGTCCCTGGTTCAATCCCGGGTTTCGGCAACTGCCTGCGTTTCTTTTGGTGTAAAGCTTCCCGGCAAGACTGGGCAGACCAAGACCAAGGTTTAGAAACTGGTTCAGTGCATATTAGGGTCTCGGGCGCAGCAGAAAAGCAATTGTACAACTTCCCGCAGTATATGGTTTTCTCAGCCAATGTGCAAGGACATGTCCAAAATCTATTCTTCTCAATAGGACCAGGTTACACCACCACATAGCGCTTGCAAAGCCTTGGGGGAAAAAAAGGCTGGCATGTTGCATTGTTGCAGCCCTCACCTGCGTTATGCCAATCAAACCAAGTGGAAGAGTCTGCTTCACAGAGGAAATGCAATGTGTCCGAAAGGAATGGCAGCGCGCAGCCGAGCAAAACAACTTATCAAATGCATTCCGGGGTGAACAAGACTTAGCCGGCTTTGAAAGATACTAAAAGTCACGGCGCTGCCAAAACTAGTCTTTGACAACTTGATGCAAGTAAATAGAACTTTTTTGAACCATGGGATGAATAAAATCCAATACATTTTCTTCCTCGTGCTGATGCATCAGACTAGAAAACCAGAAGCAGGTCAGAAAAAGTATCTTCGCGGTCCGAAATGACTTCCATGACAAAAGTTACAATTGCGCAGCTGAAGATTCTCAGCTTCCTCAGGTTGCAGGCCGCTTCTTCTTCCATGCACACAAAATGAGAAGCATAACCACTCCTTCCTAGAAAAGGCAATATCACTTATTCAACCAATTTCCTTGCGGAGTCACTTCTCTTGCAGGGTCCCAAAAGACACAGTATACACGCAAGTCATTTTGATTTTGCCTTTCACTTTAGTTTGAAGAAAGATGTATGATTGTATGCCTTTTATCAGGAAAATTGGGTGAAAATGGCTACGTCAGATGAAAAGCAAAGCTTTAAAGCGAAGAAAGATTACAAACTGTATGACTTTTTCAGGGAAAGTGGCTCAAAATGGCTAAGTCAGATGAAAAGCAAGAGGGTTAGCAGCTAGATAAGGTTACTTTCAAAAAGAGAACACTTGGAGCATTTTCCTTCACTCTGGTCCTTTGGTAGTACTACGGCTGGTTTAAGGCTTCTTTAGAGCAGTGTATTTGGACTCCTCAAAACCTCTATCTAGCTTTAAAAATGTAAAGCCATATATTGCTTCCCACGTTGCATTTCATTGATTTCTAGCCTACTCGCATGAATTTGAACAATCTTGAATATTGTAAACTGACTTTGTGAAGATCCACCAACATTTTCTTTTTTGATTTCAGTGAAATGTATTCACAGTGCCCTGTGAGTAGACTTTGCTGTGTCACACATTTCACAGAGTCTGATTTCCAACGTACAGATTTGCTGAGAGGAGGAGTTTCAGGAGGCAGAGTCAGTACAGGAATCACAGCTTGCAGGCAGCAAGGTACCATGGGAGCTGCAGTCCTTAGAAAATGAAAGTAAAGAGCAGAGAAGAAGCTGAACACCATGCCGGAAATCCAGGAAATTGTGGAAATAGATGGCCAGCAGAGAAACAGCAATCACAACATAAAAGGAGGTTACTGAGGCAAGCTTACATTGGTTTGTCAAGGGGAACTATTGCTCCTATTGTTCCTATTGCCATTACCATGCTGATGTTTGAAAATAAAAGTTTAGGCTGGGACTTTAGATCTCCTTTAAGGTCTCTGGGACCCCTTCGCCTTACCGCCACACACCTGCTGGCTTGCTCATTTGGAACGTGCCGAAATAACTCAGTTGGGAGAGCGTTAGACTGAAGATCTAAAGGTCCCTGGTTCGATCCCGGGTTTCGGCATCTGTTGTAGATTTAAGGAGAGGCCACCTGTCTGTGAGCTGTTGCTTTTCTCATGAATCGGGCCAGCGTATGCTCCATGCTTTGGCTTCTCACCTGTCTGTTGCTCATGACAGAACGGTGGCTTAGTCTCCCTGGCAATTTAGTCGTGAATCTTGTTGCCTTTTCTCTTTTCCGGCAACATGCATAGGCATAAAAATCTCAATTCTCCATAGGCTCCTGTCACACCAACTTATAGTAGCCAACAATTGCTGAGAAAAACACACGTCTTAAGCCAAAATAGCTCAGTTGGGAGAGCGTTAGACTGAAGATCTAAAGGTCCCTGGTTCAATCCCGGGTTTCGGCAACTGCCTGCGTTTCTTTTGGTGTAAAGCTTCCCGGCAAGACTGGGCAGACCAAGACCAAGGTTTAGAAACTGGTTCAGTGCATATTAGGGTCTCGGGCGCAGCAGAAAAGCAATTGTACAACTTCCCGCAGTATATGGTTTTCTCAGCCAATGTGCAAGGACATGTCCAAAATCTATTCTTCTCAATAGGACCAGGTTACACCACCACATAGCGCTTGCAAAGCCTTGGGGGAAAAAAAGGCTGGCATGTTGCATTGTTGCAGCCCTCACCTGCGTTATGCCAATCAAACCAAGTGGAAGAGTCTGCTTCACAGAGGAAATGCAATGTGTCCGAAAGGAATGGCAGCGCGCAGCCGAGCAAAACAACTTATCAAATGCATTCCGGGGTGAACAAGACTTAGCCGGCTTTGAAAGATACTAAAAGTCACGGCGCTGCCAAAACTAGTCTTTGACAACTTGATGCAAGTAAATAGAACTTTTTTGAACCATGGGATGAATAAAATCCAATACATTTTCTTCCTCGTGCTGATGCATCAGACTAGAAAACCAGAAGCAGGTCAGAAAAAGTATCTTCGCGGTCCGAAATGACTTCCATGACAAAAGTTACAATTGCGCAGCTGAAGATTCTCAGCTTCCTCAGGTTGCAGGCCGCTTCTTCTTCCATGCACACAAAATGAGAAGCATAACCACTCCTTCCTAGAAAAGGCAATATCACTTATTCAACCAATTTCCTTGCGGAGTCACTTCTCTTGCAGGGTCCCAAAAGACACAGTATACACGCAAGTCATTTTGATTTTGCCTTTCACTTTAGTTTGAAGAAAGATGTATGATTGTATGCCTTTTATCAGGAAAATTGGGTGAAAATGGCTACGTCAGATGAAAAGCAAAGCTTTAAAGCGAAGAAAGATTACAAACTGTATGACTTTTTCAGGGAAAGTGGCTCAAAATGGCTAAGTCAGATGAAAAGCAAGAGGGTTAGCAGCTAGATAAGGTTACTTTCAAAAAGAGAACACTTGGAGCATTTTCCTTCACTCTGGTCCTTTGGTAGTACTACGGCTGGTTTAAGGCTTCTTTAGAGCAGTGTATTTGGACTCCTCAAAACCTCTATCTAGCTTTAAAAATGTAAAGCCATATATTGCTTCCCACGTTGCATTTCATTGATTTCTAGCCTACTCGCATGAATTTGAACAATCTTGAATATTGTAAACTGACTTTGTGAAGATCCACCAACATTTTCTTTTTTGATTTCAGTGAAATGTATTCACAGTGCCCTGTGAGTAGACTTTGCTGTGTCACACATTTCACAGAGTCTGATTTCCAACGTACAGATTTGCTGAGAGGAGGAGTTTCAGGAGGCAGAGTCAGTACAGGAATCACAGCTTGCAGGCAGCAAGGTACCATGGGAGCTGCAGTCCTTAGAAAATGAAAGTAAAGAGCAGAGAAGAAGCTGAACACCATGCCGGAAATCCAGGAAATTGTAGAAATAGATGGCCAGCAGAGAAACAGCAATCACAACATAAAAGGAGGTTACTGAGGCAAGCTTACATTGGTTTGTCAAGGGGAACTATTGCTCCTATTGTTCCTATTGCCATTACCATGCTGATGTTTGAAAATAAAAGTGTAGGCTGGGACTTTAGATCTCCTTTAAGGTCTCTGGGACCCCTTCGCTTTGCCGCCACACACCTGCTGGCTTGCTCCTTTGGAATGTGCCGAAATAGCTCAGTTGGGAGAGCGTTAGACTGAAGATCTAAAGTCCCTGGTTCTATTCCGGGTTTCGGCAACTGCCTGCGTTTCTTTTGGTGTAACGCTTCCCGGCAAGACTGGGCAGACCAAGACCAAGGTTTAGAAACTGGTTCAGTGCATATTAGGGTCTCGGGCGCAGCAGAAAAGCAATTGTACAACTTCCCGCAGTATATGGTTTTCTCAGCCAACGTGCAAGGACATGTCCAAAATCTTTTCTACTCAATAGGACCAGGTTACACCACCACATAGCGCTGCAAAGCCTTGGGGGAAAAAAAGGCTGGCATGTTGCATTGTTGCAGCCCTCACCTGCGTTATGCCAATCAAACCAAGTGGAAGAGTCTGCTTCACAGAGGAAATGCAATGTGTCCGAAAGGAATGGCAGAGCGCAGCCGAGCAAAACAACTTATCAAATGCATTCCGGGGTGAAAAAAACTTAGCCGGCTTTGAAAGATACTAAAAGTCACGGCGCTGCCAAAACTAGTCTTTGACAACTTGATGCAAGTAAATAGAACTTTTTTGAACCATGGGATGAATAAAATCCAATACATTTTCTTCCTCGTGCTGTTGCATTAGACTAGAAACCAGAAGCAGGTCAGAAAAAGTATCTTCGCGGTCCGAAATGACTTCCATGACAAAAGCTACAATTGCGCAGCTGAAGATTCTCAGCTTCCTCAGGTTGCAGGTCGCTTCTTCTTCCATGCACACAAAATGAGAAGCATAACCACTCCTTCCTAGAAAAGGCAATATCACTTATTCAACCAATTTCCTTGCGGAGTCACTTCTCTTGCAGGGTCCCAAAAGACACAGTATACACGCAAGTCATTTTGATTTTGCCTTTCACTTTAGTTTGAAGAAAGATGTATGATTGTATGCCTTTTATCAGGAAAATTGGGTGAAAATGGCTACGTCAGATGAAAAGCAAAGCTTTAAAGCGAAGAAAGATTACAAACTGTATGACTTTTTCAGGGAAAGTGGCTCAAAATGGCTACGTCAGATGAAAAGCAAGAGGGTTAGCAGCTAGATAAGGTTCCTTTCGCAAAGAGAACACTTGGAGCGTTTTCCTTCACTCTGGTCCTTTGGTAGTACTACGGCTGGTTTAAGGCTTCTTTAGAGCAGTGTATTTGGACTCCTCAAAACCTCTATCTAGCTTTAAAAATGTAAAGCCATATATTGCTTCCCACGTTGCATTTCATTGATTTCTAGCCTACTCGCATGAATTTGAACAATCTTGAATATTGTAAACTGACTTTGTGAAGATCCACCAACATTTTCTTTTTTGATTTCAGTGAAATGTATTCACAGTGCCCTGTGAGTAGACTTTGCTGTGTCACACATTTCACAGAGTCTGATTTCCAACGTACAGATTTGCTGAGAGGAGGAGTTTCAGGAGGCAGAGTCAGTACAGGAATCACAGCTTGCAGGCAGCAAGGTACCATGGGAGCTGCAGTCCTTAGAAAATGAAAGTAAAGAGCAGAGAAGAAGCTGAACACCATGCCGGAAATCCAGGAAATTGTGGAAATAGATGGCCAGCAGAGAAACAGCAATCACAACATAAAAGGAGGTTACTGAGGCAAGCTTACATTGGTTTGTCAAGGGGAACTATTGCTCCTATTGTTCCTATTGCCATTACCATGCTGATGTTTGAAAATAAAAGTGTAGGCTGGGACTTTAGATCTCCTTTAAGGTCTCTGGGACCCCTTCGCCTTGCCGCCACACACCTGCTGGCTTGCTCCTTTGGAATGTGCCGAAATAGCTCAGTTGGGAGAGCGTTTGACTGAAGATCTAAAGGTCCCTGGTTCGATCCCGGGTTTCGGCATCTGTTGTAGGTTTAAGGAGAGTCCACCTGTCTGTGAGCTGTTGCTTTTCTCATGAATCGGGCTAGCGTATGCTCCATGCTTTGGCTTCTCACCTGTCTGTTGCTCATGACTGAACGGTGGCTTAGTCTCACTGGCAATTTAGTCGCGAAACTTGCTGCCTTTTCTCTTTTCCGGCAACATGCATAGGCATAAAAATCTCAATTCTCCATAGGCTCCTGTCACACCAACTTATAGTAGCCAACAATTGCTGAGGAAAGCACACGTCTTAAGCCGAAATAGCTCAGTTGGGAGAGCGTTAGACTGAAGATCTAAAGGTCCCTGGTTCAATCCCGGGTTTCGGCAACTGCCTGTGTTTGTTTTGGTGTAACGCTTCCCGGCAAGACTGGGCAGACCAAGACCAAGACCAAGGTTTAGAAACTGGGTAAGTGCATATTAGGGTCTCGGGCGCAGCAGAAAAGCAATTGTACAACTTCCCGCAGTATATGGTTTTCTCAGCCAACGTGCAAGGACATGTCCAAAATCTATTCTTCTCAATAGGACCAGGTAACACCACCACATAGCGCTGCAAACCCTTGGGGGAAAAAAAGGCTGGCATGTTGCATTGTTGCAGCCCTCACCTGCATTATGCCAATCAAACCAAGTGGAAGAGTCTGCTTCACAGAGGAAATGCAATGTGTCCGAAAGGAATGGCAGTGCGCAGCCGAGCAAAACAACTTATCAAATGCATTCCGGGGTGAACAAGACTTAGCCGGCTTTGAAAGATACTAAAAGTCACGGCGCCGCCAAAACTAGTCTTTGACAACTTGATGCAAGTAAATAGAACTTTTTTGAACCATGGGATGAATAAAATAAAATACATTTTCTTCCTCGTGCTGTTGCATTAGACTAGAAACCAGAAGCAGGTCAGAAAAAGTATCTTCGCGGTCCGAAATGACTTCCATGACAAAAGCTACAATTGCGCAGCTGAAGATTCTCAGCTTCCTCAGGTTGCAGGCCGCTTCTTCTTCCATACACACAAAATGAGAAGCATAACCACTCCTTCCTAGAAAAGGCAATATCACTTATTCAACCAATTTCCTTGCGGAGTCACTTCTCTTGCAGGGTCCCAAAAGACACAGTATACACGCAAGTCATTTTGATTTTGCCTTTCACTTTAGTTTGAAGAAAGATGTATGATTGTATGCCTTTTATCAGGAAAATTGGGTGAAAATGGCTACGTCAGATGAAAAGCAAAGCTTTAAAGCGAAGAAAGATTACAAACT
Organism: Staurois parvus; assembly: GCF_062004578.1. Lineage (NCBI taxonomy): Eukaryota > Metazoa > Chordata > Amphibia > Anura > Ranidae > Staurois > Staurois parvus. The sequence continues at coordinate 1,774,165 of NW_028317922.1, forward strand.
GTATGACTTTTTCAGGGAAAGTGGCTCAAAATGGCTACGTCAGATGAAAAGCAAGAGGGTTAGCAGCTAGATAAGGTTCCTTTCGAAAAGAGAACACTTGGAGCATTTTCCTTCACTCTGGTCCTTTGGTAGTACTACGGCTGGTTTAAGGCTTCTTTAGAGCAGTGTATTTGGACTCCTCAAAACCTCTATCTAGCTTTAAAAATGTAAAGCCATATATTGCTTCCCACGTTGCATTTCATTGATTTCTAGCCTACTCGCATGAATTTGAACAATCTTGAATATTGTAAACTGACTTTGTGAAGATCCACCAACATTTTCTTTTTTGATTTCAGTGAAATGTATTCACAGTGCCCTGTGAATAGACTTTGCTGTGTCACACATTTCACAGAGTCTGATTTCCAACGTACAGATTTGCTGAGAGGAGGAGTTTCAGGAGGCAGAGTCAGTAAAGGAATCACAGCTTGCAGGCAGCAAGGTACCATGGGAGCTGCAGTCCTTAGAAAATGAAAGTAAAGAGCAGAGAAGAAGCTGAACACCATGCCGGAAATCCAGGAAATTGTGGAAATAGATGGCCAGCAGAGAAACAGCAATCACAACATAAAAGGAGGTTACTGAGGCAAGCTTACATTGGTTTGTCAAGGGGAACTATTGCTCCTATTGTTCCTATTGCCATTACCATGCTGATGTTTGAAAATAAAAGTTTAGGCTGGGACTTTAGATCTCCTTTAAGGTCTCTGGGACCCCTTCGCCTTACCGCCACACACCTGCTGGCTTGCTCATTTGGAACGTGCCGAAATAACTCAGTTGGGAGAGCGTTAGACTGAAGATCTAAAGGTCCCTGGTTCGATCCCGGGTTTCGGCATCTGTTGTAGATTTAAGGAGAGGCCACCTGTCTGTGAGCTGTTGCTTTTCTCATGAATCGGGCCAGCGTATGCTCCATGCTTTGGCTTCTCACCTGTCTGTTGCTCATGACAGAACGGTGGCTTAGTCTCCCTGGCAATTTAGTCGTGAATCTTGTTGCCTTTTCTCTTTTCCGGCAACATGCATAGGCATAAAAATCTCAATTCTCCATAGGCTCCTGTCACACCAACTTATAGTAGCCAACAATTGCTGAGAAAAGCACACGTCTTAAGCCAAAATAGCTCAGTTGGGAGAGCGTTAGACTGAAGATCTAAAGGTCCCTGGTTCAATCCCGGGTTTCGGCAACTGCCTGCGTTTCTTTTGGTGTAAAGCTTCCCGGCAAGACTGGGCAGACCAAGACCAAGGTTTAGAAACTGGTTCAGTGCATATTAGGGTCTCGGGCGCAGCAGAAAAGCAATTGTACAACTTCCCGCAGTATATGGTTTTCTCAGCCAATGTGCAAGGACATGTCCAAAATCTATTCTTCTCAATAGGACCAGGTTACACCACCACATAGCGCTTGCAAAGCCTTGGGGGAAAAAAAGGCTGGCATGTTGCATTGTTGCAGCCCTCACCTGCGTTATGCCAATCAAACCAAGTGGAAGAGTCTGCTTCACAGAGGAAATGCAATGTGTCCGAAAGGAATGGCAGCGCGCAGCCGAGCAAAACAACTTATCAAATGCATTCCGGGGTGAACAAGACTTAGCCGGCTTTGAAAGATACTAAAAGTCACGGCGCTGCCAAAACTAGTCTTTGACAACTTGATGCAAGTAAATAGAACTTTTTTGAACCATGGGATGAATAAAATCCAATACATTTTCTTCCTCGTGCTGATGCATCAGACTAGAAAACCAGAAGCAGGTCAGAAAAAGTATCTTCGCGGTCCGAAATGACTTCCATGACAAAAGTTACAATTGCGCAGCTGAAGATTCTCAGCTTCCTCAGGTTGCAGGCCGCTTCTTCTTCCATGCACACAAAATGAGAAGCATAACCACTCCTTCCTAGAAAAGGCAATATCACTTATTCAACCAATTTCCTTGCGGAGTCACTTCTCTTGCAGGGTCCCAAAAGACACAGTATACACGCAAGTCATTTTGATTTTGCCTTTCACTTTAGTTTGAAGAAAGATGTATGATTGTATGCCTTTTATCAGGAAAATTGGGTGAAAATGGCTACGTCAGATGAAAAGCAAAGCTTTAAAGCGAAGAAAGATTACAAACTGTATGACTTTTTCAGGGAAAGTGGCTCAAAATGGCTAAGTCAGATGAAAAGCAAGAGGGTTAGCAGCTAGATAAGGTTACTTTCAAAAAGAGAACACTTGGAGCATTTTCCTTCACTCTGGTCCTTTGGTAGTACTACGGCTGGTTTAAGGCTTCTTTAGAGCAGTGTATTTGGACTCCTCAAAACCTCTATCTAGCTTTAAAAATGTAAAGCCATATATTGCTTCCCACGTTGCATTTCATTGATTTCTAGCCTACTCGCATGAATTTGAACAATCTTGAATATTGTAAACTGACTTTGTGAAGATCCACCAACATTTTCTTTTTTGATTTCAGTGAAATGTATTCACAGTGCCCTGTGAGTAGACTTTGCTGTGTCACACATTTCACAGAGTCTGATTTCCAACGTACAGATTTGCTGAGAGGAGGAGTTTCAGGAGGCAGAGTCAGTACAGGAATCACAGCTTGCAGGCAGCAAGGTACCATGGGAGCTGCAGTCCTTAGAAAATGAAAGTAAAGAGCAGAGAAGAAGCTGAACACCATGCCGGAAATCCAGGAAATTGTGGAAATAGATGGCCAGCAGAGAAACAGCAATCACAACATAAAAGGAGGTTACTGAGGCAAGCTTACATTGGTTTGTCAAGGGGAACTATTGCTCCTATTGTTCCTATTGCCATTACCATGCTGATGTTTGAAAATAAAAGTTTAGGCTGGGACTTTAGATCTCCTTTAAGGTCTCTGGGACCCCTTCGCCTTACCGCCACACACCTGCTGGCTTGCTCATTTGGAACGTGCCGAAATAACTCAGTTGGGAGAGCGTTAGACTGAAGATCTAAAGGTCCCTGGTTCGATCCCGGGTTTCGGCATCTGTTGTAGATTTGAGGAGAGGCCACCTGTCTGTGAGCTGTTGCTTTTCTCATGAATCGGGCCAGCGTATGCTCCATGCTTTGGCTTCTCACCTGTCTGTTGCTCATGACAGAACGGTGGCTTAGTCTCCCTGGCAATTTAGTCGTGAATCTTGTTGCCTTTTCTCTTTTCCGGCAACATGCATAGGCATAAAAATCTCAATTCTCCATAGGCTCCTGTCACACCAACTTATAGTAGCCAACAATTGCTGAGAAAAGCACACGTCTTAAGCCAAAATAGCTCAGTTGGGAGAGCGTTAGACTGAAGATCTAAAGGTCCCTGGTTCCATCCCTGGTTTCGGCAACTGCCTGCGTTTCTTTTGGTGTAAAGCTTCCCGGCAAGACTGGGCAGACCAAGACCAAGGTTTAGAAACTGGTTCAGTGCATATTAGGGTCTCGGGCGCAGCAGAAAAGCAATTGTACAACTTCCCGCAGTATATGGTTTTCTCAGCCAATGTGCAAGGACATGTCCAAAATCTATTCTTCTCAATAGGACCAGGTTACACCACCACATAGCGCTTGCAAAGCCTTGGGGGAAAAAAAGGCTGGCATGTTGCATTGTTGCAGCCCTCACCTGCGTTATGCCAATCAAACCAAGTGGAAGAGTCTGCTTCACAGAGGAAATGCAATGTGTCCGAAAGGAATGGCAGCGCGCAGCCGAGCAAAACAACTTATCAAATGCATTCCGGGGTGAACAAGACTTAGCCGGCTTTGAAAGATACTAAAAGTCACGGCGCTGCCAAAACTAGTCTTTGACAACTTGATGCAAGTAAATAGAACTTTTTTGAACCATGGGATGAATAAAATCCAATACATTTTCTTCCTCGTGCTGATGCATCAGACTAGAAAACCAGAAGCAGGTCAGAAAAAGTATCTTCGCGGTCCGAAATGACTTCCATGACAAAAGTTACAATTGCGCAGCTGAAGATTCTCAGCTTCCTCAGGTTGCAGGCCGCTTCTTCTTCCATGCACACAAAATGAGAAGCATAACCACTCCTTCCTAGAAAAGGCAATATCACTTATTCAACCAATTTCCTTGCGGAGTCACTTCTCTTGCAGGGTCCCAAAAGACACAGTATACACGCAAGTCATTTTGATTTTGCCTTTCACTTTAGTTTGAAGAAAGATGTATGATTGTATGCCTTTTATCAGGAAAATTGGGTGAAAATGGCTACGTCAGATGAAAAGCAAAGCTTTAAAGCGAAGAAAGATTACAAACTGTATGACTTTTTCAGGGAAAGTGGCTCAAAATGGCTAAGTCAGATGAAAAGCAAGAGGGTTAGCAGCTAGATAAGGTTACTTTCAAAAAGAGAACACTTGGAGCATTTTCCTTCACTCTGGTCCTTTGGTAGTACTACGGCTGGTTTAAGGCTTCTTTAGAGCAGTGTATTTGGACTCCTCAAAACCTCTATCTAGCTTTAAAAATGTAAAGCCATATATTGCTTCCCACGTTGCATTTCATTGATTTCTAGCCTACTCGCATGAATTTGAACAATCTTGAATATTGTAAACTGACTTTGTGAAGATCCACCAACATTTTCTTTTTTGATTTCAGTGAAATGTATTCACAGTGCCCTGTGAGTAGACTTTGCTGTGTCACACATTTCACAGAGTCTGATTTCCAACGTACAGATTTGCTGAGAGGAGGAGTTTCAGGAGGCAGAGTCAGTACAGGAATCACAGCTTGCAGGCAGCAAGGTACCATGGGAGCTGCAGTCCTTAGAAAATGAAAGTAAAGAGCAGAGAAGAAGCTGAACACCATGCCGGAAATCCAGGAAATTGTAGAAATAGATGGCCAGCAGAGAAACAGCAATCACAACATAAAAGGAGGTTACTGAGGCAAGCTTACATTGGTTTGTCAAGGGGAACTATTGCTCCTATTGTTCCTATTGCCATTACCATGCTGATGTTTGAAAATAAAAGTGTAGGCTGGGACTTTAGATCTCCTTTAAGGTCTCTGGGACCCCTTCGCTTTGCCGCCACACACCTGCTGGCTTGCTCCTTTGGAATGTGCCGAAATAGCTCAGTTGGGAGAGCGTTAGACTGAAGATCTAAAGTCCCTGGTTCTATTCCGGGTTTCGGCAACTGCCTGCGTTTCTTTTGGTGTAACGCTTCCCGGCAAGACTGGGCAGACCAAGACCAAGGTTTAGAAACTGGTTCAGTGCATATTAGGGTCTCGGGCGCAGCAGAAAAGCAATTGTACAACTTCCCGCAGTATATGGTTTTCTCAGCCAACGTGCAAGGACATGTCCAAAATCTTTTCTACTCAATAGGACCAGGTTACACCACCACATAGCGCTGCAAAGCCTTGGGGGAAAAAAAGGCTGGCATGTTGCATTGTTGCAGCCCTCACCTGCATTATGCCAATCAAACCAAGTGGAAGAGTCTGCTTCACAGAGGAAATGCAATGTGTCCGAAAGGAATGGCAGAGCGCAGCCGAGCAAAACAACTTATCAAATGCATTCCGGGGTGAAAAAAACTTAGCCGGCTTTGAAAGATACTAAAAGTCACGGCGCCGCCAAAACTAGTCTTTGACAACTTGATGCAAGTAAATAGAACTTTTTTGAACCATGGGATGAATAAAATCCAATACATTTTCTTCCTCGTGCTGTTGCATTAGACTAGAAACCAGAAGCAGGTCAGAAAAAGTATCTTCGCGGTCCGAAATGACTTCCATGACAAAAGCTACAATTGCGCAGCTGAAGATTCTCAGCTTCCTCAGGTTGCAGGTCGCTTCTTCTTCCATGCACACAAAATGAGAAGCATAACCACTCCTTCCTAGAAAAGGCAATATCACTTATTCAACCAATTTCCTTGCGGAGTCACTTCTCTTGCAGGGTCCCAAAAGACACAGTATACACGCAAGTCATTTTGATTTTGCCTTTCACTTTAGTTTGAAGAAAGATGTATGATTGTATGCCTTTTATCAGGAAAATTGGGTGAAAATGGCTACGTCAGATGAAAAGCAAAGCTTTAAAGCGAAGAAAGATTACAAACTGTATGACTTTTTCAGGGAAAGTGGCTCAAAATGGCTACGTCAGATGAAAAGCAAGAGGGTTAGCAGCTAGATAAGGTTCCTTTCGCAAAGAGAACACTTGGAGCGTTTTCCTTCACTCTGGTCCTTTGGTAGTACTACGGCTGGTTTAAGGCTTCTTTAGAGCAGTGTATTTGGACTCCTCAAAACCTCTATCTAGCTTTAAAAATGTAAAGCCATATATTGCTTCCCACGTTGCATTTCATTGATTTCTAGCCTACTCGCATGAATTTGAACAATCTTGAATATTGTAAACTGACTTTGTGAAGATCCACCAACATTTTCTTTTTTGATTTCAGTGAAATGTATTCACAGTGCCCTGTGAGTAGACTTTGCTGTGTCACACATTTCACAGAGTCTGATTTCCAACGTACAGATTTGCTGAGAGGAGGAGTTTCAGGAGGCAGAGTCAGTACAGGAATCACAGCTTGCAGGCAGCAAGGTACCATGGGAGCTGCAGTCCTTAGAAAATGAAAGTAAAGAGCAGAGAAGAAGCTGAACACCATGCCGGAAATCCAGGAAATTGTGGAAATAGATGGCCAGCAGAGAAACAGCAATCACAACATAAAAGGAGGTTACTGAGGCAAGCTTACATTGGTTTGTCAAGGGGAACTATTGCTCCTATTGTTCCTATTGCCATTACCATGCTGATGTTTGAAAATAAAAGTGTAGGCTGGGACTTTAGATCTCCTTTAAGGTCTCTGGGACCCCTTCGCCTTGCCGCCACACACCTGCTGGCTTGCTCCTTTGGAATGTGCCGAAATAGCTCAGTTGGGAGAGCGTTTGACTGAAGATCTAAAGGTCCCTGGTTCGATCCCGGGTTTCAGCATCTGTTGTAGGTTTAAGGAGAGTCCACCTGTCTGTGAGCTGTTGCTTTTCTCATGAATCGGGCTAGCGTATGCTCCATGCTTTGGCTTCTCACCTGTCTGTTGCTCATGACTGAACGGTGGCTTAGTCTCACTGGCAATTTAGTCGCGAATCTTGCTGCCTTTTCTCTTTTCCGGCAACATGCATAGGCATAAAAATCTCAATTCTCCATAGGCTCCTGTCACACCAACTTATAGTAGCCAACAATTGCTGAGGAAAGCACACGTCTTAAGCCAAAATAGCTCAGTTGGGAGAGCGTTAGACTGAAGATCTAAAGGTCCCTGGTTCAATCCCGGGTTTCGGCAACTGCCTGCGTTTCTTTTGGTGTAACGCTTCCCGGCAAGACTGGGCAGACCAAGACCAAGGTTTAGAAACTGGTTTAGTGCATATTAGGGTCTCGGGCGCAGCAGAAAAGCAATTGTACAACTTCCCGCAGTATATGGTTTTCTCAGCCAACGTGCAAGGACATGTCCAAAATCTATTCTTCTCAATAGGACCAGGTTACACCACCACATAGCGCTTGCAAAGCCTTGGGGGAAAAAAAGGCTGGCATGTTGCATTGTTGCAGCCCTCACCTGCGTTATGCCAATCAAACCAAGTGGAAGAGTCTGCTTCACAGAGGAAATGCAATGTGTTCGAAAGGAATGGCAGCGCGCAGCCGAGCAAAACAACTTATCAAATGCATCCCGGGGTGAACAAGACTTAGCCGGCTTTGAAAGATACTAAAAGTCACGGCGCCGCCAAAACTAGTCTTTGACAACTTGATGCAAGTAAATAGAACTTTTTTGAACCATGGGATGAATAAAATCCAATACATTTTCTTCCTCTTGCTGATGCATCAGACTAGAAAACCAGAAGCAGGTCAGAAAAAGTATCTTCGCGGTCCGAAATGACTTCCATGACAAAAGCTACAATTGCGCAGCTGAAGATTCTCAGCTTCCTCAGGTTGCAGGCCGCTTCTTCTTCCATGCACACAAAATGAGAAGCATAACCACTCCTTCCTAGAAAAGGCAATATCACTTATTCAACCAATTTCCTTGCGGAGTCACTTCTCTTGCAGGGTCCCAAAAGACACAGTATACATGCAAGTCATTTTGATTTTGCCTTTCACTTTAGTTTGAAGAAAGATGTATGATTGTATGCCTTTTATCAGGAAAATTGGGTGAAAATGGCTACGTCAGATGAAAAGCAAAGCTTTAAAGCGAAGAAAGATTACAAACTGTATGACTTTTTCAGGGAAAGTGGCTCAAAATGGCTACGTCAGATGAAAAGCAAGAGGGTTAGCAGCTAGATAAGGTTCTTTTCGAAAAGAGAACACTTGGAGCATTTTCCTTCACTCTGGTCCTTTGGTAGAACTACAGCTGGTTTAAGGCTTCTTTAGAGCAGTGTATTTGGACTCCTCAAAACCTCTATCTAGCTTTAAAAATGTAAAGCCATATATTGCTTCCCACGTTGCATTTCATTGATTTCTAGCCTACTCGCATGAATTTGAACAATCTTGAATATTGTAAACTGACTTTGTGAAGATCCACCAACATTTTCTTTTTTGATTTCAGTGAAATGTATTCACAGTGCCCTGTGAGTAGACTTTGCTGTGTCACACATTTCACAGAGTCTGATTTCCAACGTACAGATTTGCTGAGAGGAGGAGTTTCAGGAGGCAGAGTCAGTACAGGAATCACAGCTTGCAGGCAGCAAGGTACCATGGGAGCTGCAGTCCTTAGAAAATGAAAGTAAAGAGCAGAGAAGAAGCTGAACACCATGCCGGAAATCCAGGAAATTGTGGAAATAGATGGCCAGCAGAGAAACAGCAATCACAACATAAAAGGAGGTTACTGAGGCAAGCTTACATTGGTTTGTCAAGGGGAACTATTGCTCCTATTGTTCCTATTGCCATTACCATGCTGATGTTTGAAAATAAAAGTGTAGGCTGGGACTTTAGATCTCCTTTAAGGTCTCTGGGACCCCTTCGCCTTGCCGCCACACACCTGCTGGCTTGCTCCTTTGGAATGTGCCGAAATAGCTCAGTTGGGAGAGCGTTAGACTGAAGATCTAAAGGTCCCTGGTTCGATCCCGGGTTTCGGCATCTGTTGTAGGTTTAAGGAGAGTCCACCTGTCTGTGAGCTGTTGCTTTTCTCATGAATCGGGCTAGCGTATGCTCCATGCTTTGGCTTCTCACCTGTCTGTTGCTCATGACAGAACGGTGGCTTAGTCTCACTGGCAATTTAGTCGTGAATCTTGCTGCCTTTTCTCTTTTCCGGCAACATGCATAGGCATAAAAATCTCAATTCTCCATAGGCTCCTGTCACACCAACTTATAGTAGCCAACAATTGCTGAGGAAAGCACACGTCTTAAGCCGAAATACGTCAGTTGGGAGAGCGTTAGACTGAAGATCTAAAGGTCCCTGGTTAAATCCCGGGTTTCGGCAACTGCCTGCATTTCTTTTGGTGTAACGCTTCCCGGCAAGACTGGGCAGACCAAGACCAAGGTTTAGAAACTGGTTCAGTGCATATTAGGGTCTCGGGCACAGCAGAAAAGCAATTGTACAACTTCCCGCAGTATATGGTTTTCTCAGCCAACGTGCAAGGACATGTTCAAAATCTATTCTTCTCAATAGGACCAGGTAACACCACCACATAGCGCTGCAAAGCCTTGGGGGAAAAAAAGGCTGGCATGTTGCATTGTTGCAGCCCTCACCTGCGTTATGCCAATCAAACCAAGTGGAAGAGTCTGCTTCACAGAGGAAATGCAATGTGTCCGAAAGGAATGGCAGCGCGCAGCCGAGCAAAACAACTTATCAAATGCATTCCGGGGTGAACAAGACTTAGCCGGCTTTGAAAGATACTAAAAGTCACGGCGCAGCCAAAACTAGTCTTTGACAACTTGATGCAAGTAAATAGAAATTTTTTGAACCATGGGATGAATAAAATCCAATACATTTTCTTCCTCGTGCTGATGCATCAGACTAGAAAACCAGAAGCAGGTCAGAAAAAGTATCTTCGCGGTCCGAAATGACTTCCATGACAAAAGCTACAATTGCGCAGCTGAAGATTCTCAGCTTCCTCAGGTTGCAGGCCGCTTCTTCTTCCATACACACAAAATGAGAAGCATAACCACTCCTTCCTAGAAAAGGCAATATCACTTATTCAACCAATTTCCTTGCGGAGTCACTTCTCTTGCAGGGTCCCAAAAGACACAGTATACACGCAAGTCATTTGGATTTTGCCTTTCACTTTAGTTTGAAGAAAGATGTATGATTGTATTCCTTTTATCAGGAAAATTGGGTGAAAATGGCTACGTCAGATGAAAAGCAAAGCTTTAAAGCGAAGAAAGATTACAAACTGTATGACTTTTTCAGGGAAAGTGGCTCAAAATGGCTACGTCAGATGAAAAGCAAGAGGGTTAGCAGCTAGATAAGGTTCCTTTCGAAAAGAGAACACTTGGAGCATTTTCCTTCACTCTGGTCCTTTGGTAGTACTACGGCTGGTTTAAGGCTTCTTTAGAGCAGTGTATTTGGACTCCTCAAAACCTCTATCTAGCTTTAAAAATGTAAAGCCATATATTGCTTCCCACGTTGCATTTCATTGATTTCTAGCCTACTCGCATGAATTTGAACAATCTTGAATATTGTAAACTGACTTTGTGAAGATCCACCAACATTTTCTTTTTTGATTTCAGTGAAATGTATTCACAGTGCCCTGTGAGTAGACTTTGCTGTGTCACACATTTCACAGAGTCTGAATTCCAACGTACAGATTTGCTGAGAGGAGGAGTTTCAGGAGGCAGAGTCAGTACAGGAATCACAGCTTGCAGGAAGCAAGGTACCATGGGAGCTGCAGTCCTTAGAAAATGAAAGTAAAGAGCAGAGAAGAAGCTGAACACCATGCCGGAAATCCAGGAAATTGTGGAAATAGATGGCCAGCAGAGAAACAGCAATCACAACATAAAAGGAGGTTACTGAGGCAAGCTTACATTGGTTTGTCAAGGGGAACTATTGCTCCTATTGTTCCTATTGCAATTACCATGCTGATGTTTGAAAATAAAAGTGTAGGCTGGGACTTTAGATCTCCTTTAAGGTCTCTGGGACCCCTTCGCCTTGCCGCCACACACCTGCTGGCTTGCTCCTTTGGAACGTGCCGAAATAGCTCAGTTGGGAGAGCGTTAGACTGAAGATCTAAAGGTCCCTGGTTCGATCCCGGGTTTCGGCATCTGTTGTAGGTTTAAGGAGAGTCCACCTGTCTGTGAGCTGTTGCTTTTCTCATGAATCGGGCTAGCGTATGCTCCATGCTTTGGCTTCTCACCTGTCTGTTGCTCATGACAGAACGGTGGCTTAGTCTCACTAGCAATTTAGTCGTGAATCTTGCTGCCTTTTCTCTTTTCCGGCAACATGCATAGGCATAAAAATCTCAATTCTCCATAGGCTCCTGTCACACCAACTTATAGTAGCCAACAATTGCTGAGGAAAGCACACGTCTTAAGCCGAAATAGCTCAGTTGGGAGAGCGTTAGACTGAAGATCTAAAGGTCCCTGGTTCAATCCCGGGTTTCGGCAACTGCCTCCGTTTCTTTTGGTGTAACGCTTCCCGGCAAGACTGGGCAGACCAAGACCAAGGTTTAGAAACTGGTTCAGTGCATATTAGGGTGTCGGGCGCAGCAGAAAAGCAATTGTACAACTTCCCGCAGTATATGGTTTTCTCAGCCAACGTGCAAGGACATGTCCAAAATCTATTCTTCTCAATAGGACCAGGTTACACCACCACATAGCGCTGCAAAGCCTTGGGGGAAAAAAAAGGCTGGCATGTTGCATTGTTGCAGCCCTCACCTGCGTTATGCCAATCAAACCAAGTGGAAGAGTCTGCTTCACAGAGGAAATGCAATGTGTCCGAAAGGAATGGCAGCGCGCAGCCGAGCAAAACAACTTATCAAATGCATTCCGGGGTGAACAAGACTTAGCCGGCTTTGAAAGATACTAAAAGTCACGGCGCAGCCAAAACTAGTCTTTAACAACTTGATGCAAGTAAATAGAACTTTTTTGAACCATGGGATGAATAAAATCCAATACATTTTCTTCCTCGTGCTGATGCATCAGACTAGAAAACCAGAAGCAGGTCAGAAAAAGTATCTTCGCGGTCCGAAATGACTTCCATGACAAAAGCTACAATTGCGCAGCTGAAGATTCTCAGCTTCCTCAGGTTGCAGGCCGCTTCTTCTTCCATACACACAAAATGAGAAGCATAACCACTCCTTCCTAGAAAAGGCAATATCACTTATTCAACCAATTTCCTTGCGGAGTCACTTCTCTTGCAGGGTCCCAAAAGACACAGTATACACGCAAGTCATTTGGATTTTGCCTTTCACTTTAGTTTGAAGAAAGATGTATGATTGTATTCCTTTTATCAGGAAAATTGGGTGAAAATGGCTACGTCAGATGAAAAGCAAAGCTTTAAAGCGAAGAAAGATTACAAACTGTATGACTTTTTCAGGGAAAGTGGCTCAAAATGGCTACGTCAGATGAAAAGCAAGAGGGTTAGCAGCTAGATAAGGTTCCTTTCGAAAAGAGAACACTTGGAGCATTTTCCTTCACTCTGGTCCTTTGGTAGTACTACGGCTGGTTTAAGGCTTCTTTAGAGCAGTGTATTTGGACTCCTCAAAACCTCTATCTAGCTTTAAAAATGTAAAGCCATATATTGCTTCCCACGTTGCATTTCATTGATTTCTAGCCTACTCGCATGAATTTGAACAATCTTGAATATTGTAAACTGACTTTGTGAAGATCCACCAACATTTTCTTTTTTGATTTCAGTGAAATGTATTCACAGTGCCCTGTGAGTAGACTTTGCTGTGTCACACATTTCACAGAGTCTGAATTCCAACGTACAGATTTGCTGAGAGGAGGAGTTTCAGGAGGCAGAGTCAGTACAGGAATCACAGCTTGCAGGAAGCAAGGTACCATGGGAGCTGCAGTCCTTAGAAAATGAAAGTAAAGAGCAGAGAAGAAGCTGAACACCATGCCGGAAATCCAGGAAATTGTGGAAATAGATGGCCAGCAGAGAAACAGCAATCACAACATAAAAGGAGGTTACTGAGGCAAGCTTACATTGGTTTGTCAAGGGGAACTATTGCTCCTATTGTTCCTATTGCAATTACCATGCTGATGTTTGAAAATAAAAGTGTAGGCTGGGACTTTAGATCTCCTTTAAGGTCTCTGGGACCCCTTCGCCTTGCCGCCACACACCTGCTGGCTTGCTCCTTTGGAACGTGCCGAAATAGCTCAGTTGGGAGAGCGTTAGACTGAAGATCTAAAGGTCCCTGGTTCGATCCCGGGTTTCGGCATCTGTTGTAGGTTTAAGGAGAGTCCACCTGTCTGTGAGCTGTTGCTTTTCTCATGAATCGGGCTAGCGTATGCTCCATGCTTTGGCTTCTCACCTGTCTGTTGCTCATGACAGAACGGTGGCTTAGTCTCACTAGCAATTTAGTCGTGAATCTTGCTGCCTTTTCTCTTTTCCGGCAACATGCATAGGCATAAAAATCTCAATTCTCCATAGGCTCCTGTCACACCAACTTATAGTAGCCAACAATTGCTGAGGAAAGCACATGTCTTAAGCCGAAATAGCTCAGTTGGGAGAGCGTTAGACTGAAGATCTAAAGGTCCCTGGTTCAATCCCGGGTTTCGGCAACTGCCTCCGTTTCTTTTGGTGTAACGCTTCCCGGCAAGACTGGGCAGACCAAGACCAAGGTTTAGAAACTGGTTCAGTGCATATTAGGGTCTCGGGCGCAGCAGAAAAGCAATTGTACAACTTCCCGCAGTATATGGTTTTCTCAGCCAACGTGCAAGGACATGTCCAAAATCTATTCTTCTCAATAGGACCAGGTTACACCACCACATAGCGCTGCAAAGCCTTGGGGGAAAAAAAGGCTGGCATGTTGCATTGTTGCAGCCCTCACCTGCGTTATGCCAATCAAACCAAGTGGAAGAGTCTGCTTCACAGAGGAAATGCAATGTGTCCGAAAGGAATGGCAGCGCGCAGCCGAGCAAAACAACTTATCAAATGCATTCCGGGGTGAACAAGACTTAGCCGGCTTTGAAAGATACTAAAAGTCACGGCGCAGCCAAAACTAGTCTTTAACAACTTGATGCAAGTAAATAGAACTTTTTTGAACCATGGGATGAATAAAATCCAATACATTTTCTTCCTCGTGCTGATGCATCAGACTAGAAAACCAGAAGCAGGTCAGAAAAAGTATCTTCGCGGTCCGAAATGACTTCCATGACAAAAGCTACAGTTGCGCAGCTGAAGATTCTCAGCTTCCTCAGGTTGCAGGCCGCTTCTTCTTCCATACACACAAAATGAGAAGCATAACCACTCCTTCCTAGAAAAGGCAATATCACTTATTCAACCAATTTCCTTGCGGAGTCACTTCTCTTGCAGGGTCCCAAAAGACACAGTATACAAGCAAGTCATTTGGATTTTGCCTTTCACTTTAGTTTGAAGAAAGATGTATGATTGTATTCCTTTTATCAGGAAAATTGGGTGAAAATGGCTACGTCAGATGAAAAGCAAAGCTTTAAAGCGAAGAAAGATTACAAACTGTATGACTTTTTCAGGGAAAGTGGCTCAAAATGGCTACGTCAGATGAAAAGCAAGAGGGTTAGCAGCTAGATAAGGTTCCTTTCGAAAAGAGAACACTTGGAGCATTTTCCTTCACTCTGGTCCTTTGGTAATACAACGGCTGGTTTAAGGCTTCTTTAGAGCAGTGTATTTGGACTCCTCAAAACCTCTATCTAGCTTTAAAAATGTAAAGCCATATATTGCTTCCCACGTTGCATTTCATTGATTTCTAGCCTACTCGCATGAATTTGAACAATCTTGAATATTGTAAACTGACTTTGTGAAGATCCACCAACATTTTCTTTTTTGATTTCAGTGAAATGTATTCACAGTGCCCTGTGAGTAGACTTTGCTGTGTCACACATTTCACAGAGTCTGATTTCCAACGTACAGATTTGCTGAGAGGAGGAGTTTCAGGAGGCAGAGTCAGTACAGGAATCACAGCTTGCAGGCAGCAAGGTACCATGGGAGCTGCAGTCCTTAGAAAATGAAAGTAAAGAGCAGAGAAGAAGCTGAACACCATGCCGGAAATCCAGGAAATTGTAGAAATAGATGGCCAGCAGAGAAACAGCAATCACAACATAAAAGGAGGTTACTGAGGCAAGCTTACATTGGTTTGTCAAGGGGAACTATTGCTCCTATTGTTCCTATTGCCATTACCATGCTGATGTTTGAAAATAAAAGTGTAGGCTGGGACTTTAGATCTCCTTTAAGGTCTCTGGGACCCCTTCGCTTTGCCGCCACACACCTGCTGGCTTGCTCCTTTGGAATGTGCCGAAATAGCTCAGTTGGGAGAGCGTTAGACTGAAGATCTAAAGTCCCTGGTTCTATTCCGGGTTTCGGCAACTGCCTGCGTTTCTTTTGGTGTAACGCTTCCCGGCAAGACTGGGCAGACCAAGACCAAGGTTTAGAAACTGGTTCAGTGCATATTAGGGTCTCGGGCGCAGCAGAAAAGCAATTGTACAACTTCCCGCAGTATATGGTTTTCTCAGCCAACGTGCAAGGACATGTCCAAAATCTTTTCTACTCAATAGGACCAGGTTACACCACCACATAGCGCTGCAAAGCCTTGGGGGAAAAAAAGGCTGGCATGTTGCATTGTTGCAGCCCTCACCTGCGTTATGCCAATCAAACCAAGTGGAAGAGTCTGCTTCACAGAGGAAATGCAATGTGTCCGAAAGGAATGGCAGAGCGCAGCCGAGCAAAACAACTTATCAAATGCATTCCGGGGTGAAAAAAACTTAGCCGGCTTTGAAAGATACTAAAAGTCACGGCGCCGCCAAAACTAGTCTTTGACAACTTGATGCAAGTAAATAGAACTTTTTTGAACCATGGGATGAATAAAATCCAATACATTTTCTTCCTCGTGCTGTTGCATTAGACTAGAAACCAGAAGCAGGTCAGAAAAAGTATCTTCGCGGTCCGAAATGACTTCCATGACAAAAGCTACAATTGCGCAGCTGAAGATTCTCAGCTTCCTCAGGTTGCAGGTCGCTTCTTCTTCCATGCACACAAAATGAGAAGCATAACCACTCCTTCCTAGAAAAGGCAATATCACTTATTCAACCAATTTCCTTGCGGAGTCACTTCTCTTGCAGGGTCCCAAAAGACACAGTATACACGCAAGTCATTTTGATTTTGCCTTTCACTTTAGTTTGAAGAAAGATGTATGATTGTATGCCTTTTATCAGGAAAATTGGGTGAAAATGGCTACGTCAGATGAAAAGCAAAGCTTTAAAGCGAAGAAAGATTACAAACTGTATGACTTTTTCAGGGAAAGTGGCTCAAAATGGCTACGTCAGATGAAAAGCAAGAGGGTTAGCAGCTAGATAAGGTTCCTTTCGCAAAGAGAACACTTGGAGCATTTTCCTTCACTCTGGTCCTTTGGTAGTACTACGGCTGGTTTAAGGCTTCTTTAGAGCAGTGTATTTGGACTCCTCAAAACCTCTATCTAGCTTTAAAAATGTAAAGCCATATATTGCTTCCCACGTTGCATTTCATTGATTTCTAGCCTACTCGCATGAATTTGAACAATCTTGAATATTGTAAACTGACTTTGTGAAGATCCACCAACATTTTCTTTTTTGATTTCAGTGAAATGTATTCACAGTGCCCTGTGAGTAGACTTTGCTGTGTCACACATTTCACAGAGTCTGATTTCCAACGTACAGATTTGCTGAGAGGAGGAGTTTCAGGAGGCAGAGTCAGTACAGGAATCACAGCTTGCAGGCAGCAAGGTACCATGGGAGCTGCAGTCCTTAGAAAATGAAAGTAAAGAGCAGAGAAGAAGCTGAACACCATGCCGGAAATCCAGGAAATTGTGGAAATAGATGGCCAGCAGAGAAACAGCAATCACAACATAAAAGGAGGTTACTGAGGCAAGCTTACATTGGTTTGTCAAGGGGAACTATTGCTCCTATTGTTCCTATTGCCATTACCATGCTGATGTTTGAAAATAAAAGTGTAGGCTGGGACTTTAGATCTCCTTTAAGGTCTCTGGGACCCCTTCGCCTTGCCGCCACACACCTGCTGGCTTGCTCCTTTGGAATGTGCCGAAATAGCTCAGTTGGGAGAGCGTTTGACTGAAGATCTAAAGGTCCCTGGTTCGATCCCGGGTTTCGGCATCTGTTGTAGGTTTAAGGAGAGTCCACCTGTCTGTGAGCTGTTGCTTTTCTCATGAATCGGGCTAGCGTATGCTCCATGCTTTGGCTTCTCACCTGTCTGTTGCTCATGACAGAACGGTGGCTTAGTCTCACTAGCAATTTAGTCGTGAATCTTGCTGCCTTTTCTCTTTTCCGGCAACATGCATAGGCATAAAAATCTCAATTCTCCATAGGCTCCTGTCACACCAACTTATAGTAGCCAACAATTGCTGAGGAAAGCACACGTCTTAAGCCGAAATAGCTCAGTTGGGAGAGCGTTAGACTGAAGATCTAAAGGTCCCTGGTTCAATCCCGGGTTTCGGCAACTGCCTCCGTTTCTTTTGGTGTAACGCTTCCCGGCAAGACTGGGCAGACCAAGACCAAGGTTTAGAAACTGGTTCAGTGCATATTAGGGTGTCGGGCGCAGCAGAAAAGCAATTGTACAACTTCCCGCAGTATATGGTTTTCTCAGCCAACGTGCAAGGACATGTCCAAAATCTATTCTTCTCAATAGGACCAGGTTACACCACCACATAGCGCTGCAAAGCCTTGGGGGAAAAAAAAGGCTGGCATGTTGCATTGTTGCAGCCCTCACCTGCGTTATGCCAATCAAACCAAGTGGAAGAGTCTGCTTCACAGAGGAAATGCAATGTGTCCGAAAGGAATGGCAGCGCGCAGCCGAGCAAAACAACTTATCAAATGCATTCCGGGGTGAACAAGACTTAGCCGGCTTTGAAAGATACTAAAAGTCACGGCGCAGCCAAAACTAG
Source organism: Staurois parvus (assembly GCF_062004578.1). Lineage (NCBI taxonomy): Eukaryota > Metazoa > Chordata > Amphibia > Anura > Ranidae > Staurois > Staurois parvus. The sequence goes on from NW_028317922.1 coordinate 1,792,116, forward strand.
TCTTTAACAACTTGATGCAAGTAAATAGAACTTTTTTGAACCATGGGATGAATAAAATCCAATACATTTTCTTCCTCGTGCTGATGCATCAGACTAGAAAACCAGAAGCAGGTCAGAAAAAGTATCTTCGCGGTCCGAAATGACTTCCATGACAAAAGCTACAATTGCGCAGCTGAAGATTCTCAGCTTCCTCAGGTTGCAGGCCGCTTCTTCTTCCATACACACAAAATGAGAAGCATAACCACTCCTTCCTAGAAAAGGCAATATCACTTATTCAACCAATTTCCTTGCGGAGTCACTTCTCTTGCAGGGTCCCAAAAGACACAGTATACACGCAAGTCATTTGGATTTTGCCTTTCACTTTAGTTTGAAGAAAGATGTATGATTGTATTCCTTTTATCAGGAAAATTGGGTGAAAATGGCTACGTCAGATGAAAAGCAAAGCTTTAAAGCGAAGAAAGATTACAAACTGTATGACTTTTTCAGGGAAAGTGGCTCAAAATGGCTACGTCAGATGAAAAGCAAGAGGGTTAGCAGCTAGATAAGGTTCCTTTCGAAAAGAGAACACTTGGAGCATTTTCCTTCACTCTGGTCCTTTGGTAGTACTACGGCTGGTTTAAGGCTTCTTTAGAGCAGTGTATTTGGACTCCTCAAAACCTCTATCTAGCTTTAAAAATGTAAAGCCATATATTGCTTCCCACGTTGCATTTCATTGATTTCTAGCCTACTCGCATGAATTTGAACAATCTTGAATATTGTAAACTGACTTTGTGAAGATCCACCAACATTTTCTTTTTTGATTTCAGTGAAATGTATTCACAGTGCCCTGTGAGTAGACTTTGCTGTGTCACACATTTCACAGAGTCTGAATTCCAACGTACAGATTTGCTGAGAGGAGGAGTTTCAGGAGGCAGAGTCAGTACAGGAATCACAGCTTGCAGGAAGCAAGGTACCATGGGAGCTGCAGTCCTTAGAAAATGAAAGTAAAGAGCAGAGAAGAAGCTGAACACCATGCCGGAAATCCAGGAAATTGTGGAAATAGATGGCCAGCAGAGAAACAGCAATCACAACATAAAAGGAGGTTACTGAGGCAAGCTTACATTGGTTTGTCAAGGGGAACTATTGCTCCTATTGTTCCTATTGCAATTACCATGCTGATGTTTGAAAATAAAAGTGTAGGCTGGGACTTTAGATCTCCTTTAAGGTCTCTGGGACCCCTTCGCCTTGCCGCCACACACCTGCTGGCTTGCTCCTTTGGAACGTGCCGAAATAGCTCAGTTGGGAGAGCGTTAGACTGAAGATCTAAAGGTCCCTGGTTCGATCCCGGGTTTCGGCATCTGTTGTAGGTTTAAGGAGAGTCCACCTGTCTGTGAGCTGTTGCTTTTCTCATGAATCGGGCTAGCGTATGCTCCATGCTTTGGCTTCTCACCTGTCTGTTGCTCATGACAGAACGGTGGCTTAGTCTCACTAGCAATTTAGTCGTGAATCTTGCTGCCTTTTCTCTTTTCCGGCAACATGCATAGGCATAAAAATCTCAATTCTCCATAGGCTCCTGTCACACCAACTTATAGTAGCCAACAATTGCTGAGGAAAGCACATGTCTTAAGCCGAAATAGCTCAGTTGGGAGAGCGTTAGACTGAAGATCTAAAGGTCCCTGGTTCAATCCCGGGTTTCGGCAACTGCCTCCGTTTCTTTTGGTGTAACGCTTCCCGGCAAGACTGGGCAGACCAAGACCAAGGTTTAGAAACTGGTTCAGTGCATATTAGGGTCTCGGGCGCAGCAGAAAAGCAATTGTACAACTTCCCGCAGTATATGGTTTTCTCAGCCAACGTGCAAGGACATGTCCAAAATCTATTCTTCTCAATAGGACCAGGTTACACCACCACATAGCGCTGCAAAGCCTTGGGGGAAAAAAAGGCTGGCATGTTGCATTGTTGCAGCCCTCACCTGCGTTATGCCAATCAAACCAAGTGGAAGAGTCTGCTTCACAGAGGAAATGCAATGTGTCCGAAAGGAATGGCAGCGCGCAGCCGAGCAAAACAACTTATCAAATGCATTCCGGGGTGAACAAGACTTAGCCGGCTTTGAAAGATACTAAAAGTCACGGCGCAGCCAAAACTAGTCTTTAACAACTTGATGCAAGTAAATAGAACTTTTTTGAACCATGGGATGAATAAAATCCAATACATTTTCTTCCTCGTGCTGATGCATCAGACTAGAAAACCAGAAGCAGGTCAGAAAAAGTATCTTCGCGGTCCGAAATGACTTCCATGACAAAAGCTACAGTTGCGCAGCTGAAGATTCTCAGCTTCCTCAGGTTGCAGGCCGCTTCTTCTTCCATACACACAAAATGAGAAGCATAACCACTCCTTCCTAGAAAAGGCAATATCACTTATTCAACCAATTTCCTTGCGGAGTCACTTCTCTTGCAGGGTCCCAAAAGACACAGTATACAAGCAAGTCATTTGGATTTTGCCTTTCACTTTAGTTTGAAGAAAGATGTATGATTGTATTCCTTTTATCAGGAAAATTGGGTGAAAATGGCTACGTCAGATGAAAAGCAAAGCTTTAAAGCGAAGAAAGATTACAAACTGTATGACTTTTTCAGGGAAAGTGGCTCAAAATGGCTACGTCAGATGAAAAGCAAGAGGGTTAGCAGCTAGATAAGGTTCCTTTCGAAAAGAGAACACTTGGAGCATTTTCCTTCACTCTGGTCCTTTGGTAATACAACGGCTGGTTTAAGGCTTCTTTAGAGCAGTGTATTTGGACTCCTCAAAACCTCTATCTAGCTTTAAAAATGTAAAGCCATATATTGCTTCCCACGTTGCATTTCATTGATTTCTAGCCTACTCGCATGAATTTGAACAATCTTGAATATTGTAAACTGACTTTGTGAAGATCCACCAACATTTTCTTTTTTGATTTCAGTGAAATGTATTCACAGTGCCCTGTGAGTAGACTTTGCTGTGTCACACATTTCACAGAGTCTGATTTCCAACGTACAGATTTGCTGAGAGGAGGAGTTTCAGGAGGCAGAGTCAGTACAGGAATCACAGCTTGCAGGCAGCAAGGTACCATGGGAGCTGCAGTCCTTAGAAAATGAAAGTAAAGAGCAGAGAAGAAGCTGAACACCATGCCGGAAATCCAGGAAATTGTAGAAATAGATGGCCAGCAGAGAAACAGCAATCACAACATAAAAGGAGGTTACTGAGGCAAGCTTACATTGGTTTGTCAAGGGGAACTATTGCTCCTATTGTTCCTATTGCCATTACCATGCTGATGTTTGAAAATAAAAGTGTAGGCTGGGACTTTAGATCTCCTTTAAGGTCTCTGGGACCCCTTCGCTTTGCCGCCACACACCTGCTGGCTTGCTCCTTTGGAATGTGCCGAAATAGCTCAGTTGGGAGAGCGTTAGACTGAAGATCTAAAGTCCCTGGTTCTATTCCGGGTTTCGGCAACTGCCTGCGTTTCTTTTGGTGTAACGCTTCCCGGCAAGACTGGGCAGACCAAGACCAAGGTTTAGAAACTGGTTCAGTGCATATTAGGGTCTCGGGCGCAGCAGAAAAGCAATTGTACAACTTCCCGCAGTATATGGTTTTCTCAGCCAACGTGCAAGGACATGTCCAAAATCTTTTCTACTCAATAGGACCAGGTTACACCACCACATAGCGCTGCAAAGCCTTGGGGGAAAAAAAGGCTGGCATGTTGCATTGTTGCAGCCCTCACCTGCGTTATGCCAATCAAACCAAGTGGAAGAGTCTGCTTCACAGAGGAAATGCAATGTGTCCGAAAGGAATGGCAGAGCGCAGCCGAGCAAAACAACTTATCAAATGCATTCCGGGGTGAAAAAAACTTAGCCGGCTTTGAAAGATACTAAAAGTCACGGCGCCGCCAAAACTAGTCTTTGACAACTTGATGCAAGTAAATAGAACTTTTTTGAACCATGGGATGAATAAAATCCAATACATTTTCTTCCTCGTGCTGTTGCATTAGACTAGAAACCAGAAGCAGGTCAGAAAAAGTATCTTCGCGGTCCGAAATGACTTCCATGACAAAAGCTACAATTGCGCAGCTGAAGATTCTCAGCTTCCTCAGGTTGCAGGTCGCTTCTTCTTCCATGCACACAAAATGAGAAGCATAACCACTCCTTCCTAGAAAAGGCAATATCACTTATTCAACCAATTTCCTTGCGGAGTCACTTCTCTTGCAGGGTCCCAAAAGACACAGTATACACGCAAGTCATTTTGATTTTGCCTTTCACTTTAGTTTGAAGAAAGATGTATGATTGTATTCCTTTTATCAGGAAAATTGGGTGAAAATGGCTACGTCAGATGAAAAGCAAAGCTTTAAAGCGAAGAAAGATTACAAACTGTATGACTTTTTCAGGGAAAGTGGCTCAAAATGGCTACGTCAGATGAAAAGCAAGAGGGTTAGCAGCTAGATAAGGTTCCTTTCGCAAAGAGAACACTTGGAGCATTTTCCTTCACTCTGGTCCTTTGGTAGTACTACGGCTGGTTTAAGGCTTCTTTAGAGCAGTGTATTTGGACTCCTCAAAACCTCTATCTAGCTTTAAAAATGTAAAGCCATATATTGCTTCCCACGTTGCATTTCATTGATTTCTAGCCTACTCGCATGAATTTGAACAATCTTGAATATTGTAAACTGACTTTGTGAAGATCCACCAACATTTTCTTTTTTGATTTCAGTGAAATGTATTCACAGTGCCCTGTGAGTAGACTTTGCTGTGTCACACATTTCACAGAGTCTGATTTCCAACGTACAGATTTGCTGAGAGGAGGAGTTTCAGGAGGCAGAGTCAGTACAGGAATCACAGCTTGCAGGCAGCAAGGTACCATGGGAGCTGCAGTCCTTAGAAAATGAAAGTAAAGAGCAGAGAAGAAGCTGAACACCATGCCGGAAATCCAGGAAATTGTGGAAATAGATGGCCAGCAGAGAAACAGCAATCACAACATAAAAGGAGGTTACTGAGGCAAGCTTACATTGGTTTGTCAAGGGGAACTATTGCTCCTATTGTTCCTATTGCCATTACCATGCTGATGTTTGAAAATAAAAGTGTAGGCTGGGACTTTAGATCTCCTTTAAGGTCTCTGGGACCCCTTCGCCTTGCCGCCACACACCTGCTGGCTTGCTCCTTTGGAATGTGCCGAAATAGCTCAGTTGGGAGAGCGTTTGACTGAAGATCTAAAGGTCCCTGGTTCGATCCCGGGTTTCGGCATCTGTTGTAGGTTTAAGGAGAGTCCACCTGTCTGTGAGCTGTTGCTTTTCTCATGAATCGGGCTAGCGTATGCTCCATGCTTTGGCTTCTCACCTGTCTGTTGCTCATGACTGAACGGTGGCTTATGCAGGCCATAGACGGGTCGAAAATCGGCCGATTTTTCGGCCAAAAATAAAATCGGCCGATTTTCGGATCGTTAGTGGGCGATTTGGTCGGCCGTTTTTCGGTATTTTGGCCGTTTTTGTTTTTCGGTAAAGTTGGAAAAAAATCGGCCGATTTTGCCGATCGGCCGATTTTCGCGGCAATTAGTGGGCAAATCGGCCGATTTTTTACCGATAAAAAATCTGCGCATGAGCAGTGACCTGCAAGAGGAAGACAAAAAGAAGAAAAAGAAGAAGAGGAAGAGGATGAAGAAGAGGATGAAGAAGAGGAAGAAGAAGAAGAAGAAGAAGATGAGGATGAAGAAGAAGAAGAGGATGAGGATGATGATGAAGAAGAAGATGAGGATGAGGAAGAAGAAGAAGAAGGAGGAGGAGGAGGAGGATGATGAAGAAGAAGAGGATGAGGATGAAGAATAAGAAGAAGAGGATGAGTATGAAGAAGAAGAGGAGGAGGAGGATGATGAAGAAGAAGAAGAGGATGAGGATGAAGAAAAAGAAGAAGAAGAAGATGAGGATGAAGAAGAAGAAGAAGAAGAAGAAGAAGATGAGGATGAAGAAGAAGAGGATGAGGATGATGATGAAGAAGAAGATGAGGATGAGGAAGAAGAAGAAGGAGGAGGAGGAGGAGGAGGATGATGAAGAAGAAGAGGATGAGGATGAAGAAGAAGAAGAAGAAGAAGAAGAAGAAGAGGATGAGTATGAAGAAGAAGAGGATGGGGATGAAGAAGAGGATGAGGATGAAGATGAAGAAGAAGAGGATGAGGATGAAGAAGAAGAGGATGAGGATGAAGAAGAAGAAGAAGAGGATGAGGATGAAGAAGAAGAAGGATGAAAATAAGAAGAATTCCAGTCCAGCAAAAAGTGTCTCTGCAGAGAGCTCCGCTATTTCTGACAGTTCTCTGACAGAAACTTGACATTTACAGCGGTTGAAACATTGTATCTATTTGTTTCTGAATAAAAACATCTGTATCCTAAATGGAAACAAATAGATACAATGTTGCAACTTCTATAAATGTCAAGGAACTGTCAGAGAACTGTCAAAGAAATAGCAGAGCTCTCTGCAGGGACACTTTTTGCCGGCTCTAGACGGGTAGAAAATCGGCCGATTTTTTTTTACCATTGATGGTAACGTCGGCCACTTGAACAACCGATTTTTCGTTTTTTAAAAGAAAAATCTGCAGTTTTTCTCCCCATCTATGGCCTGCATTAGTCTCACTGGCAATTTAGTCGCGAATCTTGCTGCCTTTTCTCTTTTCCGGCAACATGCATAGGCATAAAAATCTCAATTCTCCATAGGCTCCTGTCACACCAACTTATAGTAGCCAACAATTGCTGAGGAAAGCACACGTCTTAAGCCAAAATAGCTCAGTTGGGAGAGCGTTAGACTGAAGATCTAAAGGTCCCTGGTTCAATCCCGGGTTTCGGCAACTGCCTGCGTTTCTTTTGGTGTAACGCTTCCCGGCAAGACTGGGCAGACCAAGACCAAGGTTTAGAAACTGGTTTAGTGCATATTAGGGTCTCGGGCGCAGCAGAAAAGCAATTGTACAACTTCCCGCAGTATATGGTTTTCTCAGCCAACGTGCAAGGACATGTCCAAAATCTATTCTTCTCAATAGGACCAGGTTACACCACCACATAGCGCTTGCAAAGCCTTGGGGGAAAAAAAGGCTGGCATGTTGCATTGTTGCAGCCCTCACCTGCGTTATGCCAATCAAACCAAGTGGAAGAGTCTGCTTCACAGAGGAAATGCAATGTGTCCGAAAGGAATGGCAGCGCGCAGCCGAGCAAAACAACTTATCAAATGCATCCCGGGGTGAACAAGACTTAGCCGGCTTTGAAAGATACTAAAAGTCACGGCGCCGCCAAAACTAGTCTTTGACAACTTGATGCAAGTAAATAGAACTTTTTTGAACCATGGGATGAATAAAATCCAATACATTTTCTTCCTCTTGCTGATGCATCAGACTAGAAAACCAGAAGCAGGTCAGAAAAAGTATCTTCGCGGTCCGAAATGACTTCCATGACAAAAGCTACAATTGCGCAGCTGAAGATTCTCAGCTTCCTCAGGTTGCAGGCCGCTTCTTCTTCCATGCACACAAAATGAGAAGCATAACCACTCCTTCCTAGAAAAGGCAATATCACTTATTCAACCAATTTCCTTGCGGAGTCACTTCTCTTGCAGGGTCCCAAAAGACACAGTATACATGCAAGTCTTTTTGATTTTGCCTTTCACTTTAGTTTGAAGAAAGATGTATGATTGTATGCCTTTTATCAGGAAAATTGGGTGAAAATGGCTACGTCAGATGAAAAGCAAAGCTTTAAAGCGAAGAAAGATTACAAACTGTATGACTTTTTCAGGGAAAGTGGCTCAAAATGGCTACGTCAGATGAAAAGCAAGAGGGTTAGCAGCTAGATAAGGTTCTTTTCGAAAAGAGAACACTTGGAGCATTTTCCTTCACTCTGGTCCTTTGGTAGAACTACAGCTGGTTTAAGGCTTCTTTAGAGCAGTGTATTTGGACTCCTCAAAACCTCTATCTAGCTTTAAAAATGTAAAGCCATATATTGCTTCCCACGTTGCATTTCATTGATTTCTAGCCTACTCGCATGAATTTGAACAATCTTGAATATTGTAAACTGACTTTGTGAAGATCCACCAACATTTTCTTTTTTGATTTCAGTGAAATGTATTCACAGTGCCCTGTGAGTAGACTTTGCTGTGTCACACATTTCACAGAGTCTGATTTCCAACGTACAGATTTGCTGAGAGGAGGAGTTTCAGGAGGCAGAGTCAGTACAGGAATCACAGCTTGCAGGCAGCAAGGTACCATGGGAGCTGCAGTCCTTAGAAAATGAAAGTAAAGAGCAGAGAAGAAGCTGAACACCATGCCGGAAATCCAGGAAATTGTGGAAATAGATGGCCAGCAGAGAAACAGCAATCACAACATAAAAGGAGGTTACTGAGGCAAGCTTACATTGGTTTGTCAAGGGGAACTATTGCTCCTATTGTTCCTATTGCCATTACCATGCTGATGTTTGAAAATAAAAGTGTAGGCTGGGACTTTAGATCTCCTTTAAGGTCTCTGGGACCCCTTCGCCTTGCCGCCACACACCTGCTGGCTTGCTCCTTTGGAATGTGCCGAAATAGCTCAGTTGGGAGAGCGTTAGACTGAAGATCTAAAGGTCCCTGGTTCGATCCCGGGTTTCGGCATCTGTTGTAGGTTTAAGGAGAGTCCACCTGTCTGTGAGCTGTTGCTTTTCTCATGAATCGGGCTAGCGTATGCTCCATGCTTTGGCTTCTCACCTGTCTGTTGCTCATGACAGAACGGTGGCTTAGTCTCACTGGCAATTTAGTCGTGAATCTTGCTGCCTTTTCTCTTTTCCGGCAACATGCATAGGCATAAAAATCTCAATTCTCCATAGGCTCCTGTCACACCAACTTATAGTAGCCAACAATTGCTGAGGAAAGCACACGTCTTAAGCCGAAATACGTCAGTTGGGAGAGCGTTAGACTGAAGATCTAAAGGTCCCTGGTTAAATCCCGGGTTTCGGCAACTGCCTGCATTTCTTTTGGTGTAACGCTTCCCGGCAAGACTGGGCAGACCAAGACCAAGGTTTAGAAACTGGTTCAGTGCATATTAGGGTCTCGGGCACAGCAGAAAAGCAATTGTACAACTTCCCGCAGTATATGGTTTTCTCAGCCAACGTGCAAGGACATGTTCAAAATCTATTCTTCTCAATAGGACCAGGTAACACCACCACATAGCGCTGCAAAGCCTTGGGGGAAAAAAAGGCTGGCATGTTGCATTGTTGCAGCCCTCACCTGCGTTATGCCAATCAAACCAAGTGGAAGAGTCTGCTTCACAGAGGAAATGCAATGTGTCCGAAAGGAATGGCAGCGCGCAGCCGAGCAAAACAACTTATCAAATGCATTCCGGGGTGAACAAGACTTAGCCGGCTTTGAAAGATACTAAAAGTCACGGCGCAGCCAAAACTAGTCTTTGACAACTTGATGCAAGTAAATAGAAATTTTTTGAACCATGGGATGAATAAAATCCAATACATTTTCTTCCTCGTGCTGATGCATCAGACTAGAAAACCAGAAGCAGGTCAGAAAAAGTATCTTCGCTGTCCGAAATGACTTCCATGACAAAAGCTACAATTGCGCAGCTGAAGATTCTCAGCTTCCTCAGGTTGCAGGCCGCTTCTTCTTCCATACACACAAAATGAGAAGCATAACCACTCCTTCCTAGAAAAGGCAATATCACTTATTCAACCAATTTCCTTGCGGAGTCACTTCTCTTGCAGGGTCCCAAAAGACACAGTATACACGCAAGTCATTTGGATTTTGCCTTTCACTTTAGTTTGAAGAAAGATGTATGATTGTATTCCTTTTATCAGGAAAATTGGGTGAAAATGGCTACGTCAGATGAAAAGCAAAGCTTTAAAGCGAAGAAAGATTACAAACTGTATGACTTTTTCAGGGAAAGTGGCTCAAAATGGCTACGTCAGATGAAAAGCAAGAGGGTTAGCAGCTAGATAAGGTTCCTTTCGAAAAGAGAACACTTGGAGCATTTTCCTTCACTCTGGTCCTTTGGTAGTACTACGGCTGGTTTAAGGCTTCTTTAGAGCAGTGTATTTGGACTCCTCAAAACCTCTATCTAGCTTTAAAAATGTAAAGCCATATATTGCTTCCCACGTTGCATTTCATTGATTTCTAGCCTACTCGCATGAATTTGAACAATCTTGAATATTGTAAACTGACTTTGTGAAGATCCACCAACATTTTCTTTTTTGATTTCAGTGAAATGTATTCACAGTGCCCTGTGAGTAGACTTTTCTGTGTCACACATTTCACAGAGTCTGATTTCCAACGTACAGATTTGCTGAGAGGAGGAGTTTCAGGAGGCAGAGTCAGTACAGGAATCACAGCTTGCAGGAAGCAAGGTACCATGGGAGCTGCAGTCCTTAGAAAATGAAAGTAAAGAGCAGAGAAGAAGCTGAACACCATGCCGGAAATCCAGGAAATTGTGGAAATAGATGGCCAGCAGAGAAACAGCAATCACAACATAAAAGGAGGTTACTGAGGCAAGCTTACATTGGTTTGTCAAGGGGAACTATTGCTCCTATTGTTCCTATTGCCATTACCATGCTGATGTTTGAAAATAAAAGTGTAGGCTGGGACTTTAGATCTCCTTTAAGGTCTCTGGGACCCCTTCGCCTTGCCGCCACACACCTGCTGGCTTGCTCCTTTGGAATGTGCCGAAATAGCTCAGTTGGGAGAGCGTTAGACTGAAGATCTAAAGGTCCCTGGTTCGATCCCGGGTTTCGGCATCTGTTGTAGGTTTAAGGAGAGTCCACCTGTCTGTGAGCTGTTGCTTTTCTCATGAATCGGGCTAGCGTATGCTCCATGCATTGGCTTCTCACCTGTCTGTTGCTCATGACTGAACGGTGGCTTAGTCTCACTGGCAATTTAGTCGTGAATCTTGCTGCCTTTTCTCTTTTCCGGCAACATGCATAGGCATAAAAATCTCAATTCTCCATAGGCTCCTGTAACACCAACTTATAGTAGCCAACAATTGCTGAGGAAAGCACACGTCTTAAGCCGAAATAGCTCAGTTGGGAGAGCGTTAGACTGAAGATCTAAAGGTCCCTGGTTCTATTCCGGGTTTCGGCAACTGCCTGCGTTTCTTTTGGTGTAACGCTTCCCGGCAAGACTGGGCAGACCAAGACCAAGGTTTAGAAACTGGTTCAGTGCATATTAGGGTCTCGGGCACAGCAGAAAAGCAATTGTACAACTTCCCGCAGTATATGGTTTTCTCAGCCAACGTGCAAGGACATTTCCAAAATCTATTCTTCTCAATAGGACCAGGTTACACCACCACATAGCGCTGCAAAGCCTTGGGGGAAAAAAAGGCTGGCATGTTGCATTGTTGCAGCCCTCACCTGCATTATGCCAATCAAACCAAGTGGAAGAGTCTGCTTCACAGAGGAAATGCAATGTGTCCGAAAGGAATGGCAGCGCGCAGCCGAGCAAAACAACTTATCAAATGCATTCCGGGGTGAACAAGACTTAGCCGGCTTTGAAAGATACTAAAAGTCACGGCGCAGCCAAAACTAGTCTTTGACAACTTGATGCAAGTAAATAGAACTTTTTTGAACCATGGGATGAATAAAATCCAATACATTTTCTTCCTCGTGCTGATGCATCAGACTAGAAAACCAGAAGCAGGTCAGAAAAAGTATCTTCGCGGTCCGAAATGACTTCCATGACAAAAGCTACAATTGCGCAGCTGAAGATTCTCAGCTTCCTCAGGTTGCAGGCCGCTTCTTCTTCCATACACACAAAATGAGAAGCATAACCACTCCTTCCTAGAAAAGGCAATATCACTTATTCAACCAATTTCCTTGCGGAGTCACTTCTCTTGCAGGGTCCCAAAAGACACAGTATACACGCAAGTCATTTGGATTTTGCCTTTCACTTTAGTTTGAAGAAAGATGTATGATTGTATTCCTTTTATCAGGAAAATTGGGTGAAAATGGCTACGTCAGATGAAAAGCAAAGCTTTAAAGCGAAGAAAGATTACAAACTGTATGACTTTTTCAGGGAAAGTGGCTCAAAATGGCTACGTCAGATGAAAAGCAAGAGGGTTAGCAGCTAGATAAGGTTCCTTTCGAAAAGAGAACACTTGGAGCATTTTCCTTCACTCTGGTCCTTTGGTAGTACTACGGCTGGTTTAAGGCTTCTTTAGAGCAGTGTATTTGGACTCCTCAAAACCTCTATCTAGCTTTAAAAATGTAAAGCCATATATTGCTTCCCACGTTGCATTTCATTGATTTCTAGCCTACTCGCATGAATTTGAACAATCTTGAATATTGTAAACTGACTTTGTGAAGATCCACCAACATTTTCTTTTTTGATTTCAGTGAAATGTATTCACAGTGCCCTGTGAGTAGACTTTTCTGTGTCACACATTTCACAGAGTCTGATTTCCAACGTACAGATTTGCTGAGAGGAGGAGTTTCAGGAGGCAGAGTCAGTACAGGAATCACAGCTTGCAGGAAGCAAGGTACCATGGGAGCTGCAGTCCTTAGAAAATGAAAGTAAAGAGCAGAGAAGAAGCTGAACACCATGCCGGAAATCCAGGAAATTGTGGAAATAGATGGCCAGCAGAGAAACAGCAATCACAACATAAAAGGAGGTTACTGAGGCAAGCTTACATTGGTTTGTCAAGGGGAACTATTGCTCCTATTGTTCCTATTGCCATTACCATGCTGATGTTTGAAAATAAAAGTGTAGGCTGGGACTTTAGATCTCCTTTAAGGTCTCTGGGACCCCTTCGCCTTGCCGCCACACACCTGCTGGCTTGCTCCTTTGGAATGTGCCGAAATAGCTCAGTTGGGAGAGCGTTAGACTGAAGATCTAAAGGTCCCTGGTTCGATCCCGGGTTTCGGCATCTGTTGTAGGTTTAAGGAGAGTCCACCTGTCTGTGAGCTGTTGCTTTTCTCATGAATCGGGCTAGCGTATGCTCCATGCATTGGCTTCTCACCTGTCTGTTGCTCATGACTGAACGGTGGCTTAGTCTCACTGGCAATTTAGTCGTGAATCTTGCTGCCTTTTCTCTTTTCCGGCAACATGCATAGGCATAAAAATCTCAATTCTCCATAGGCTCCTGTAACACCAACTTATAGTAGCCAACAATTGCTGAGGAAAGCACACGTCTTAAGCCGAAATAGCTCAGTTGGGAGAGCGTTAGACTGAAGATCTAAAGGTCCCTGGTTCTATTCCGGGTTTCGGCAACTGCCTGCGTTTCTTTTGGTGTAACGCTTCCCGGCAAGACTGGGCAGACCAAGACCAAGGTTTAGAAACTGGTTCAGTGCATATTAGGGTCTCGGGCACAGCAGAAAAGCAATTGTACAACTTCCCGCAGTATATGGTTTTCTCAGCCAACGTGCAAGGACATTTCCAAAATCTATTCTTCTCAATAGGACCAGGTTACACCACCACATAGCGCTGCAAAGCCTTGGGGGAAAAAAAGGCTGGCATGTTGCATTGTTGCAGCCCTCACCTGCATTATGCCAATCAAACCAAGTGGAAGAGTCTGCTTCACAGAGGAAATGCAATGTGTCCGAAAGGAATGGCAGCGCGCAGCCGAGCAAAACAACTTATCAAATGCATTCCGGGGTGAACAAGACTTAGCCGGCTTTGAAAGATACTAAAAGTCACGGCGCAGCCAAAACTAGTCTTTGACAACTTGATGCAAGTAAATAGAACTTTTTTGAACCATGGGATGAATAAAATCCAATACATTTTCTTCCTCGTGCTGATGCATCAGACTAGAAAACCAGAAGCAGGTCAGAAAAAGTATCTTCGCGGTCCGAAATGACTTCCATGACAAAAGCTACAATTGCGCAGCTGAAGATTCTCAGCTTCCTCAGGTTGCAGGCCGCTTCTTCTTCCATACACACAAAATGAGAAGCATAACCACTCCTTCCTAGAAAAGGCAATATCACTTATTCAACCAATTTCCTTGCGGAGTCACTTCTCTTGCAGGGTCCCAAAAGACACAGTATACACGCAAGTCATTTGGATTTTGCCTTTCACTTTAGTTTGAAGAAAGATGTATGATTGTATTCCTTTTATCAGGAAAATTGGGTGAAAATGGCTACGTCAGATGAAAAGCAAAGCTTTAAAGCGAAGAAAGATTACAAACTGTATGACTTTTTCAGGGAAAGTGGCTCAAAATGGCTACGTCAGATGAAAAGCAAGAGGGTTAGCAGCTAGATAAGGTTCCTTTCGAAAAGAGAACACTTGGAGCATTTTCCTTCACTCTGGTCCTTTGGTAGTACTACGGCTGGTTTAAGGCTTCTTTAGAGCAGTGTATTTGGACTCCTCAAAACCTCTATCTAGCTTTAAAAATGTAAAGCCATATATTGCTTCCCACGTTGCATTTCATTGATTTCTAGCCTACTCGCATGAATTTGAACAATCTTGAATATTGTAAACTGACTTTGTGAAGATCCACCAACATTTTCTTTTTTGATTTCAGTGAAATGTATTCACAGTGCCCTGTGAGTAGACTTTGCTGTGTCACACATTTCACAGAGTCTGAATTCCAACGTACAGATTTGCTGAGAGGAGGAGTTTCAGGAGGCAGAGTCAGTACAGGAATCACAGCTTGCAGGAAGCAAGGTACCATGGGAGCTGCAGTCCTTAGAAAATGAAAGTAAAGAGCAGAGAAGAAGCTGAACACCATGCCGGAAATCCAGGAAATTGTGGAAATAGATGGCCAGCAGAGAAACAGCAATCACAACATAAAAGGAGGTTACTGAGGCAAGCTTACATTGGTTTGTCAAGGGGAACTATTGCTCCTATTGTTCCTATTGCAATTACCATGCTGATGTTTGAAAATAAAAGTGTAGGCTGGGACTTTAGATCTCCTTTAAGGTCTCTGGGACCCCTTCGCCTTGCCGCCACACACCTGCTGGCTTGCTCCTTTGGAACGTGCCGAAATAGCTCAGTTGGGAGAGCGTTAGACTGAAGATCTAAAGGTCCCTGGTTTGATCCCGGGTTTCGGCATCTGTTGTAGGTTTAAGGAGAGTCCACCTGTCTGTGAGCTGTTGCTTTTCTCATGAATCGGGCTAGCGTATGCTCCATGCTTTGGCTTCTCACCTGTCTGTTGCTCATGACAGAACGGTGGCTTAGTCTCACTAGCAATTTAGTCGTGAATCTTGCTGCCTTTTCTCTTTTCCGGCAACATGCATAGGCATAAAAATCTCAATTCTCCATAGGCTCCTGTCACACCAACTTATAGTAGCCAACAATTGCTGAGGAAAGCACATGTCTTAAGCCGAAATAGCTCAGTTGGGAGAGCGTTAGACTGAAGATCTAAAGGTCCCTGGTTCAATCCCGGGTTTCGGCAACTGCCTCCGTTTCTTTTGGTGTAACGCTTCCCGGCAAGACTGGGCAGACCAAGACCAAGGTTTAGAAACTGGTTCAGTGCATATTAGGGTGTCGGGCGCAGCAGAAAAGCAATTGTACAACTTCCCGCAGTATATGGTTTTCTCAGCCAACGTGCAAGGACATGTCCAAAATCTATTCTTCTCAATAGGACCAGGTTACACCACCACATAGCGCTGCAAAGCCTTGGGGGAAAAAAAGGCTGGCATGTTGCATTGTTGCAGCCCTCACCTGCGTTATGCCAATCAAACCAAGTGGAAGAGTCTGCTTCACAGAGGAAATGCAATGTGTCCGAAAGGAATGGCAGCGCGCAGCCGAGCAAAACAACTTATCAAATGCATTCCGGGGTGAACAAGACTTAGCCGGCTTTGAAAGATACTAAAAGTCACGGCGCAGCCAAAACTAGTCTTTAACAACTTGATGCAAGTAAATAGAACTTTTTTGAACCATGGGATGAATAAAATCCAATACATTTTCTTCCTCGTGCTGATGCATCAGACTAGAAAACCAGAAGCAGGTCAGAAAAAGTATCTTCGCGGTCCGAAATGACTTCCATGACAAAAGCTACAATTGCGCAGCTGAAGATTCTCAGCTTCCTCAGGTTGCAGGCCGCTTCTTCTTCCATACACACAAAATGAGAAGCATAACCACTCCTTCCTAGAAAAGGCAATATCACTTATTCAACCAATTTCCTTGCGGAGTCACTTCTCTTGCAGGGTCCCAAAAGACACAGTATACACGCAAGTCATTTGGATTTTGCCTTTCACTTTAGTTTGAAGAAAGATGTATGATTGTATTCCTTTTATCAGGAAAATTGGGTGAAAATGGCTACGTCAGATGAAAAGCAAAGCTTTAAAGCGAAGAAAGATTACAAACTGTATGACTTTTTCAGGGAAAGTGGCTCAAAATGGCTACGTCAGATGAAAAGCAAGAGGGTTAGCAGCTAGATAAGGTTCCTTTCGAAAAGAGAACACTTGGAGCATTTTCCTTCACTCTGGTCCTTTGGTAGTACTACGGCTGGTTTAAGGCTTCTTTAGAGCAGTGTATTTGGACTCCTCAAAACCTCTATCTAGCTTTAAAAATGTAAAGCCATATATTGCTTCCCACGTTGCATTTCATTGATTTCTAGCCTACTCGCATGAATTTGAACAATCTTGAATATTGTAAACTGACTTTGTGAAGATCCACCAACATTTTCTTTTTTGATTTCAGTGAAATGTATTCACAGTGCCCTGTGAGTAGACTTTGCTGTGTCACACATTTCACAGAGTCTGAATTCCAACGTACAGATTTGCTGAGAGGAGGAGTTTCAGGAGGCAGAGTCAGTACAGGAATCACAGCTTGCAGGAAGCAAGGTACCATGGGAGCTGCAGTCCTTAGAAAATGAAAGTAAAGAGCAGAGAAGAAGCTGAACACCATGCCGGAAATCCAGGAAATTGTGGAAATAGATGGCCAGCAGAGAAACAGCAATCACAACATAAAAGGAGGTTACTGAGGCAAGCTTACATTGGTTTGTCAAGGGGAACTATTGCTCCTATTGTTCCTATTGCAATTACCATGCTGATGTTTGAAAATAAAAGTGTAGGCTGGGACTTTAGATCTCCTTTAAGGTCTCTGGGACCCCTTCGCCTTGCCGCCACACACCTGCTGGCTTGCTCCTTTGGAACGTGCCGAAATAGCTCAGTTGGGAGAGCGTTAGACTGAAGATCTAAAGGTCCCTGGTTCGATCCCGGGTTTCGGCATCTGTTGTAGGTTTAAGGAGAGTCCACCTGTCTGTGAGCTGTTGCTTTTCTCATGAATCGGGCTAGCGTATGCTCCATCCTTTGGCTTCTCACCTGTCTGTTGCTCATGACAGAACGGTGGCTTAGTCTCACTAGCAATTTAGTCGTGAATCTTGCTGCCTTTTCTCTTTTCCGGCAACATGCATAGGCATAAAAATCTCAATTCTCCATAGGCTCCTGTCACACCAACTTATAGTAGCCAACAATTGCTGAGGAAAGCACATGTCTTAAGCCGAAATAGCTCAGTTGGGAGAGCGTTAGACTGAAGATCTAAAGGTCCCTGGTTCAATCCCGGGTTTCGGCAACTGCCTCCGTTTCTTTTGGTGTAACGCTTCCCGGCAAGACTGGGCAGACCAAGACCAAGGTTTAGAAACTGGTTCAGTGCATATTAGGGTGTCGGGCGCAGCAGAAAAGCAATTGTACAACTTCCCGCAGTATATGGTTTTCTCAGCCAACGTGCAAGGACATGTCCAAAATCTATTCTTCTCAATAGGACCAGGTTACACCACCACATAGCGCTGCAAAGCCTTGGGGGAAAAAAAGGCTGGCATGTTGCATTGTTGCAGCCCTCACCTGCGTTATGCCAATCAAACCAAGTGGAAGAGTCTGCTTCACAGAGGAAATGCAATGTGTCCGAAAGGAATGGCAGCGCGCAGCCGAGCAAAACAACTTATCAAATGCATTCCGGGGTGAACAAGACTTAGCCGGCTTTGAAAGATACTAAAAGTCACGGCGCAGCCAAAACTAGTCTTTAACAACTTGATGCAAGTAAATAGAACTTTTTTGAACCATGGGATGAATAAAATCCAATACATTTTCTTCCTCGTGCTGATGCATCAGACTAGAAAACCAGAAGCAGGTCAGAAAAAGTATCTTCGCGGTCCGAAATGACTTCCATGACAAAAGCTACAATTGCGCAGCTGAAGATTCTCAGCTTCCTCAGGTTGCAGGCCGCTTCTTCTTCCATACACACAAAATGAGAAGCATAACCACTCCTTCCTAGAAAAGGCAATATCACTTATTCAACCAATTTCCTTGCGGAGTCACTTCTCTTGCAGGGTCCCAAAAGACACAGTATACACGCAAGTCATTTGGATTTTGCCTTTCACTTTAGTTTGAAGAAAGATGTATGATTGTATTCCTTTTATCAGGAAAATTGGGTGAAAATGGCTACGTCAGATGAAAAGCAAAGCTTTAAAGCGAAGAAAGATTACAAACTGTATGACTTTTTCAGGGAAAGTGGCTCAAAATGGCTACGTCAGATGAAAAGCAAGAGGGTTAGCAGCTAGATAAGGTTCCTTTCGAAAAGAGAACACTTGGAGCATTTTCCTTCACTCTGGTCCTTTGGTAGTACTACGGCTGGTTTAAGGCTTCTTTAGAGCAGTGTATTTGGACTCCTCAAAACCTCTATCTAGCTTTAAAAATGTAAAGCCATATATTGCTTCCCACGTTGCATTTCATTGATTTCTAGCCTACTCGCATGAATTTGAACAATCTTGAATATTGTAAACTGACTTTGTGAAGATCCACCAACATTTTCTTTTTTGATTTCAGTGAAATGTATTCACAGTGCCCTGTGAGTAGACTTTGCTGTGTCACACATTTCACAGAGTCTGAATTCCAACGTACAGATTTGCTGAGAGGAGGAGTTTCAGGAGGCAGAGTCAGTACAGGAATCACAGCTTGCAGGAAGCAAGGTACCATGGGAGCTGCAGTCCTTAGAAAATGAAAGTAAAGAGCAGAGAAGAAGCTGAACACCATGCCGGAAATCCAGGAAATTGTGGAAATAGATGGCCAGCAGAGAAACAGCAATCACAACATAAAAGGAGGTTACTGAGGCAAGCTTACATTGGTTTGTCAAGGGGAACTATTGCTCCTATTGTTCCTATTGCAATTACCATGCTGATGTTTGAAAATAAAAGTGTAGGCTGGGACTTTAGATCTCCTTTAAGGTCTCTGGGACCCCTTCGCCTTGCCGCCACACACCTGCTGGCTTGCTCCTTTGGAACGTGCCGAAATAGCTCAGTTGGGAGAGCGTTAGACTGAAGATCTAAAGGTCCCTGGTTCGATCCCGGGTTTCGGCATCTGTTGTAGGTTTAAGGAGAGTCCACCTGTCTGTGAGCTGTTGCTTTTCTCATGAATCGGGCTAGCGTATGCTCCATGCTTTGGCTTCTCACCTGTCTGTTGCTCATGACAGAACGGTGGCTTAGTCTCACTAGCAATTTAGTCGTGAATCTTGCTGCCTTTTCTCTTTTCCGGCAACATGCATAGGCATAAAAATCTCAATTCTCCATAGGCTCCTGTCACACCAACTTATAGTAGCCAACAATTGCTGAGGAAAGCACATGTCTTAAGCCGAAATAGCTCAGTTGGGAGAGCGTTAGACTGAAGATCTAAAGGTCCCTGGTTCAATCCCGGGTTTCGGCAACTGCCTCCGTTTCTTTTGGTGTAACGCTTCCCGGCAAGACTGGGCAGACCAAGACCAAGGTTTAGAAACTGGTTCAGTGCATATTAGGGTCTCGGGCGCAGCAGAAAAGCAATTGTACAACTTCCCGCAGTATATGGTTTTCTCAGCCAACGTGCAAGGACATGTCCAAAATCTATTCTTCTCAATAGGACCAGGTTACACCACCACATAGCGCTGCAAAGCCTTGGGGGAAAAAAAGGCTGGCATGTTGCATTGTTGCAGCCCTCACCTGCGTTATGCCAATCAAACCAAGTGGAAGAGTCTGCTTCACAGAGGAAATGCAATGTGTCCGAAAGGAATGGCAGCGCGCAGCCGAGCAAAACAACTTATCAAATGCATTCCGGGGTGAACAAGACTTAGCCGGCTTTGAAAGATACTAAAAGTCACGGCGCAGCCAAAACTAGTCTTTAACAACTTGATGCAAGTAAATAGAACTTTTTTGAACCATGGGATGAATAAAATCCAATACATTTTCTTCCTCGTGCTGATGCATCAGACTAGAAAACCAGAAGCAGGTCAGAAAAAGTATCTTCGCGGTCCGAAATGACTTCCATGACAAAAGCTACAATTGCGCAGCTGAAGATTCTCAGCTTCCTCAGGTTGCAGGCCGCTTCTTCTTCCATACACACAAAATGAGAAGCATAACCACTCCTTCCTAGAAAAGGCAATATCACTTATTCAACCAATTTCCTTGCGGAGTCACTTCTCTTGCAGGGTCCCAAAAGACACAGTATACAAGCAAGTCATTTGGATTTTGCCTTTCACTTTAGTTTGAAGAAAGATGTATGATTGTATTCCTTTTATCAGGAAAATTGGGTGAAAATGGCTACGTCAGATGAAAAGCAAAGCTTTAAAGCGAAGAAAGATTACAAACTGTATGACTTTTTCAGGGAAAGTGGCTCAAAATGGCTACGTCAGATGAAAAGCAAGAGGGTTAGCAGCTAGATAAGGTTCCTTTCGAAAAGAGAACACTTGGAGCATTTTCCTTCACTCTGGTCCTTTGGTAGTACTACGGCTGGTTTAAGGCTTCTTTAGAGCAGTGTATTTGGACTCCTCAAAACCTCTATCTAGCTTTAAAAATGTAAAGCCATATATTGCTTCCCACGTTGCATTTCATTGATTTCTAGCCTACTCGCATGAATTTGAACAATCTTGAATATTGTAAACTGACTTTGTGAAGATCCACCAACATTTTCTTTTTTGATTTCAGTGAAATGTATTCACAGTGCCCTGTGAGTAGACTTTGCTGTGTCACACATTTCACAGAGTCTGAATTCCAACGTACAGATTTGCTGAGAGGAGGAGTTTCAGGAGGCAGAGTCAGTACAGGAATCACAGCTTGCAGGAAGCAAGGTACCATGGGAGCTGCAGTCCTTAGAAAATGAAAGTAAAGAGCAGAGAAGAAGCTGAACACCATGCCGGAAATCCAGGAAATTGTGGAAATAGATGGCCAGCAGAGAAACAGCAATCACAACATAAAAGGAGGTTACTGAGGCAAGCTTACATTGGTTTGTCAAGGGGAACTATTGCTCCTATTGTTCCTATTGCAATTACCATGCTGATGTTTGAAAATAAAAGTGTAGGCTGGGACTTTAGATCTCCTTTAAGGTCTCTGGGACCCCTTCGCCTTGCCGCCACACACCTGCTGGCTTGCTCCTTTGGAACGTGCCGAAATAGCTCAGTTGGGAGAGCGTTAGACTGAAGATCTAAAGGTCCCTGGTTCGATCCCGGGTTTCGGCATCTGTTGTAGGTTTAAGGAGAGTCCACCTGTCTGTGAGCTGTTGCTTTTCTCATGAATCGGGCTAGCGTATGCTCCATCCTTTGGCTTCTCACCTGTCTGTTGCTCATGACAGAACGGTGGCTTAGTCTCACTAGCAATTTAGTCGTGAATCTTGCTGCCTTTTCTCTTTTCCGGCAACATGCATAGGCATAAAAATCTCAATTCTCCATAGGCTCCTGTCACACCAACTTATAGTAGCCAACAATTGCTGAGGAAAGCACATGTCTTAAGCCGAAATAGCTCAGTTGGGAGAGCGTTAGACTGAAGATCTAAAGGTCCCTGGTTCAATCCCGGGTTTCGGCAACTGCCTCCGTTTCTTTTGGTGTAACGCTTCCCGGCAAGACTGGGCAGACCAAGACCAAGGTTTAGAAACTGGTTCAGTGCATATTAGGGTCTCGGGCACAGCAGAAAAGCAATTGTACAACTTCCCGCAGTATATGGTTTTCTCAGCCAACGTGCAAGGACATTTCCAAAATCTATTCTTCTCAATAGGACCAGGTTACACCACCACATAGCGCTGCAAAGCCTTGGGGGAAAAAAAGGCTGGCATGTTGCATTGTTGCAGCCCTCACCTGCATTATGCCAATCAAACCAAGTGGAAGAGTCTGCTTCACAGAGGAAATGCAATGTGTCCGAAAGGAATGGCAGCGCGCAGCCGAGCAAAACAACTTATCAAATGCATTCCGGGGTGAACAAGACTTAGCCGGCTTTGAAAGATACTAAAAGTCACGGCGCAGCCAAAACTAGTCTTTGACAACTTGATGCAAGTAAATAGAACTTTTTTGAACCATGGGATGAATAAAATCCAATACATTTTCTTCCTCGTGCTGATGCATCAGACTAGAAAACCAGAAGCAGGTCAGAAAAAGTATCTTCGCGGTCCGAAATGACTTCCATGACAAAAGCTACAATTGCGCAGCTGAAGATTCTCAGCTTCCTCAGGTTGCAGGCCGCTTCTTCTTCCATACACACAAAATGAGAAGCATAACCACTCCTTCCTAGAAAAGGCAATATCACTTATTCAACCAATTTCCTTGCGGAGTCACTTCTCTTGCAGGGTCCCAAAAGACACAGTATACACGCAAGTCATTTGGATTTTGCCTTTCACTTTAGTTTGAAGAAAGATGTATGATTGTATTCCTTTTATCAGGAAAATTGGGTGAAAATGGCTACGTCAGATGAAAAGCAAAGCTTTAAAGCGAAGAAAGATTACAAACTGTATGACTTTTTCAGGGAAAGTGGCTCAAAATGGCTACGTCAGATGAAAAGCAAGAGGGTTAGCAGCTAGATAAGGTTCCTTTCGAAAAGAGAACACTTGGAGCATTTTCCTTCACTCTGGTCCTTTGGTAGTACTACGGCTGGTTTAAGGCTTCTTTAGAGCAGTGTATTTGGACTCCTCAAAACCTCTATCTAGCTTTAAAAATGTAAAGCCATATATTGCTTCCCACGTTGCATTTCATTGATTTCTAGCCTACTCGCATGAATTTGAACAATCTTGAATATTGTAAACTGACTTTGTGAAGATCCACCAACATTTTCTTTTTTGATTTCAGTGAAATGTATTCACAGTGCCCTGTGAGTAGACTTTGCTGTGTCACACATTTCACAGAGTCTGAATTCCAACGTACAGATTTGCTGAGAGGAGGAGTTTCAGGAGGCAGAGTCAGTACAGGAATCACAGCTTGCAGGAAGCAAGGTACCATGGGAGCTGCAGTCCTTAGAAAATGAAAGTAAAGAGCAGAGAAGAAGCTGAACACCATGCCGGAAATCCAGGAAATTGTGGAAATAGATGGCCAGCAGAGAAACAGCAATCACAACATAAAAGGAGGTTACTGAGGCAAGCTTACATTGGTTTGTCAAGGGGAACTATTGCTCCTATTGTTCCTATTGCAATTACCATGCTGATGTTTGAAAATAAAAGTGTAGGCTGGGACTTTAGATCTCCTTTAAGGTCTCTGGGACCCCTTCGCCTTGCCGCCACACACCTGCTGGCTTGCTCCTTTGGAACGTGCCGAAATAGCACAGTTGGGAGAGCGTTAGACTGAAGATCTAAAGGTCCCTGGTTCGATCCCGGGTTTCGGCATCTGTTGTAGGTTTAAGGAGAGTCCACCTGTCTGTGAGCTGTTGCTTTTCTCATGAATCGGGCTAGCGTATGCTCCATGCTTTGGCTTCTCACCTGTCTGTTGCTCATGACAGAACGGTGGCTTAGTCTCACTAGCAATTTAGTCGTGAATCTTGCTGCCTTTTCTCTTTTCCGGCAACATGCATAGGCATAAAAATCTCAATTCTCCATAGGCTCCTGTCACACCAACTTATAGTAGCCAACAATTGCTGAGGAAAGCACATGTCTTAAGCCGAAATAGCTCAGTTGGGAGAGCGTTAGACTGAAGATCTAAAGGTCCCTGGTTCAATCCTGGGTTTCGGCAACTGCCTCCGTTTCTTTTGGTGTAACGCTTCCCGGCAAGACTGGGCAGACCAAGACCAAGGTTTAGAAACTGGTTCAGTGCATATTAGGGTGTCGGGCGCAGCAGAAAAGCAATTGTACAACTTCCCGCAGTATATGGTTTTCTCAGCCAACGTGCAAGGACATGTCCAAAATCTATTCTTCTCAATAGGACCAGGTTACACCACCACATAGCGCTGCAAAGCCTTGGGGGAAAAAAAGGCTGGCATGTTGCATTGTTGCAGCCCTCACCTGCATTATGCCAATCAAACCAAGTGGAAGAGTCTGCTTCACAGAGGAAATGCAATGTGTCCGAAAGGAATGGCAGCGCGCAGCCGAGCAAAACAACTTATCAAATGCATTCCGGGGTGAACAAGACTTAGCCGGCTTTGAAAGATACTAAAAGTCACGGCGCAGCCAAAACTAGTCTTTGACAACTTGATGCAAGTAAATAGAACTTTTTTGAACCATGGGATGAATAAAATCCAATACATTTTCTTCCTCGTGCTGATGCATCAGACTAGAAAACCAGAAGCAGGTCAGAAAAAGTATCTTCGCGGTCCGAAATGACTTCCATGACAAAAGCTACAATTGCGCAGCTGAAGATTCTCAGCTTCCTCAGGTTGCAGGCCGCTTCTTCTTCCATACACACAAAATGAGAAGCATAACCACTCCTTCCTAGAAAAGGCAATATCACTTATTCAACCAATTTCCTTGCGGAGTCACTTCTCTTGCAGGGTCCCAAAAGACACAGTATACACGCAAGTCATTTGGATTTTGCCTTTCACTTTAGTTTGAAGAAAGATGTATGATTGTATTCCTTTTATCAGGAAAATTGGGTGAAAATGGCTACGTCAGATGAAAAGCAAAGCTTTAAAGCGAAGAAAGATTACAAACTGTATGACTTTTTCAGGGAAAGTGGCTCAAAATGGCTACGTCAGATGAAAAGCAAGAGGGTTAGCAGCTAGATAAGGTTCCTTTCGAAAAGAGAACACTTGGAGCATTTTCCTTCACTCTGGTCCTTTGGTAGTACTACGGCTGGTTTAAGGCTTCTTTAGAGCAGTGTATTTGGACTCCTCAAAACCTCTATCTAGCTTTAAAAATGTAAAGCCATATATTGCTTCCCACGTTGCATTTCATTGATTTCTAGCCTACTCGCATGAATTTGAACAATCTTGAATATTGTAAACTGACTTTGTGAAGATCCACCAACATTTTCTTTTTTGATTTCAGTGAAATGTATTCACAGTGCCCTGTGAGTAGACTTTGCTGTGTCACACATTTCACAGAGTCTGAATTCCAACGTACAGATTTGCTGAGAGGAGGAGTTTCAGGAGGCAGAGTCAGTACAGGAATCACAGCTTGCAGGAAGCAAGGTACCATGGGAGCTGCAGTCCTTAGAAAATGAAAGTAAAGAGCAGAGAAGAAGCTGAACACCATGCCGGAAATCCAGGAAATTGTGGAAATAGATGGCCAGCAGAGAAACAGCAATCACAACATAAAAGGAGGTTACTGAGGCAAGCTTACATTGGTTTGTCAAGGGGAACTATTGCTCCTATTGTTCCTATTGCAATTACCATGCTGATGTTTGAAAATAAAAGTGTAGGCTGGGACTTTAGATCTCCTTTAAGGTCTCTGGGACCCCTTCGCCTTGCCGCCACACACCTGCTGGCTTGCTCCTTTGGAACATGCCGAAATAGCTCAGTTGGGAGAGCGTTAGACTGAAGATCTAAAGGTCCCTGGTTCGATCCCGGGTTTCGGCATCTGTTGTAGGTTTAAGGAGAGTCCACCTGTCTGTGAGCTGTTGCTTTTCTCATGAATCGGGCTAGCGTATGCTCCATGCTTTGGCTTCTCACCTGTCTGTTGCTCATGACAGAACGGTGGCTTAGTCTCACTAGCAATTTAGTCGTGAATCTTGCTGCCTTTTCTCTTTTCCGGCAACATGCATAGGCATAAAAATCTCAATTCTCCATAGGCTCCTGTCACACCAACTTATAGTAGCCAACAATTGCTGAGGAAAGCACACGTCTTAAGCCGAAATAGCTCAGTTGGGAGAGCGTTAGACTGAAGATCTAAAGGTCCCTGGTTCAATCCCGGGTTTCGGCAACTGCCTCCGTTTCTTTTGGTGTAACGCTTCCCCGCAAGACTGGGCAGACCAAGACCAAGGTTTAGAAACTGGTTCAGTGCATATTAGGGTGTCGGGCGCAGCAGAAAAGCAATTGTACAACTTCCCGCAGTATATGGTTTTCTCAGCCAACGTGCAAGGACATGTCCAAAATCTATTCTTCTCAATAGGACCAGGTTACACCACCACATAGCGCTGCAAAGCCTTGGGGGAAAAAAAGGCTGGCATGTTGCATTGTTGCAGCCCTCACCTGCGTTATGCCAATCAAACCAAGTGGAAGAGTCTGCTTCACAGAGGAAATGCAATGTGTCCGAAAGGAATGGCAGCGCGCAGCCGAGCAAAACAACTTATCAAATGCATTCCGGGGTGAACAAGACTTAGCCGGCTTTGAAAGATACTAAAAGTCACGGCGCAGCCAAAACTAGTCTTTAACAACTTGATGCAAGTAAATAGAACTTTTTTGAACCATGGGATGAATAAAATCCAATACATTTTCTTCCTCGTGCTGATGCATCAGACTAGAAAACCAGAAGCAGGTCAGAAAAAGTATCTTCGCGGTCCGAAATGACTTCCATGACAAAAGCTACAATTGCGCAGCTGAAGATTCTCAGCTTCCTCAGGTTGCAGGCCGCTTCTTCTTCCATACACACAAAATGAGAAGCATAACCACTCCTTCCTAGAAAAGGCAATATCACTTATTCAACCAATTTCCTTGCGGAGTCACTTCTCTTGCAGGGTCCCAAAAGACACAGTATACACGCAAGTCATTTGGATTTTGCCTTTCACTTTAGTTTGAAGAAAGATGTATGATTGTATTCCTTTTATCAGGAAAATTGGGTGAAAATGGCTACGTCAGATGAAAAGCAAAGCTTTAAAGCGAAGAAAGATTACAAACTGTATGACTTTTTCAGGGAAAGTGGCTCAAAATGGCTACGTCAGATGAAAAGCAAGAGGGTTAGCAGCTAGATAAGGTTCCTTTCGAAAAGAGAACACTTGGAGCATTTTCCTTCACTCTGGTCCTTTGGTAGTACTACGGCTGGTTTAAGGCTTCTTTAGAGCAGTGTATTTGGACTCCTCAAAACCTCTATCTAGCTTTAAAAATGTAAAGCCATATATTGCTTCCCACGTTGCATTTCATTGATTTCTAGCCTACTCGCATGAATTTGAACAATCTTGAATATTGTAAACTGACTTTGTGAAGATCCACCAACATTTTCTTTTTTGATTTCAGTGAAATGTATTCACAGTGCCCTGTGAGTAGACTTTGCTGTGTCACACATTTCACAGAGTCTGAATTCCAACGTACAGATTTGCTGAGAGGAGGAGTTTCAGGAGGCAGAGTCAGTACAGGAATCACAGCTTGCAGGAAGCAAGGTACCATGGGAGCTGCAGTCCTTAGAAAATGAAAGTAAAGAGCAGAGAAGAAGCTGAACACCATGCCGGAAATCCAGGAAATTGTGGAAATAGATGGCCAGCAGAGAAACAGCAATCACAACATAAAAGGAGGTTACTGAGGCAAGCTTACATTGGTTTGTCAAGGGGAACTATTGCTCCTATTGTTCCTATTGCCATTACCATGCTGATGTTTGAAAATAAAAGTGTAGGCTGGGACTTTAGATCTCCTTTAAGGTCTCTGGGACCCCTTCGCCTTGCCGCCACACACCTGCTGGCTTGCTCCTTTGGAATGTGCCAAAATAGCTCAGTTGGGAGAGCGTTAGACTGAAGATCTAAAGGTCCCTGGTTCGATCCCGGGTTTCGGCATCTGTTGTAGGTTTAAGGAGAGTCCACCTGTCTGTGAGCTGTTGCTTTTCTCATGAATCGGGCTAGCGTATGCTCCATGCTTTGGCTTCTCACCTGTCTGTTGCTCATGACAGAACGGTGGCTTAGTCTCACTAGCAATTTAGTCGTGAATCTTGCTGCCTTTTCTCTTTTCCGGCAACATGCATAGGCATAAAAATCTCAATTCTCCATAGGCTCCTGTCACACCAACTTATAGTAGCCAACAATTGCTGAGGAAAGCACACATCTTAAGCCGAAATAGCTCAGTTGGGAGAGCGTTAGACTGAAGATCTAAAGGTCCCTGGTTCAATCCCGGGTTTCGGCAACTGCCTCCGTTTCTTTTGGTGTAACGCTTCCCGGCAAGACTGGGCAGACCAAGACCAAGGTTTAGAAACTGGTTCAGTGCATATTAGGGTGTCGGGCGCAGCAGAAAAGCAATTGTACAACTTCCCGCAGTATATGGTTTTCTCAGCCAACGTGCAAGGACATGTCCAAAATCTATTCTTCTCAATAGGACCAGGTTACACCACCACATAGCGCTGCAAAGCCTTGGGGGAAAAAAAGGCTGGCATGTTGCATTGTTGCAGCCCTCACCTGCGTTATGCCAATCAAACCAAGTGGAAGAGTCTGCTTCACAGAGGAAATGCAATGTGTCCGAAAGGAATGGCAGCACGCAGCCGAGCAAAACAACTTATCAAATGCATTCCGGGGTGAACAAGACTTAGCCGGCTTTGAAAGATACTAAAAGTCACGGCGCAGCCAAAACTAGTCTTTAACAACTTGATGCAAGTAAATAGAACTTTTTTGAACCATGGGATGAATAAAATCCAATACATTTTCTTCCTCGTGCTGATGCATCAGACTAGAAAACCAGAAGCAGGTCAGAAAAAGTATCTTCGCGGTCCGAAATGACTTCCATGACAAAAGCTACAATTGCGCAGCTGAAGATTCTCAGCTTCCTCAGGTTGCAGGCCGCTTCTTCTTCCATACACACAAAATGAGAAGCATAACCACTCCTTCCTAGAAAAGGCAATATCACTTATTCAACCAATTTCCTTGCGGAGTCACTTCTCTTGCAGGGTCCCAAAAGACACAGTATACACGCAAGTCATTTGGATTTTGCCTTTCACTTTAGTTTGAAGAAAGATGTATGATTGTATTCCTTTTATCAGGAAAATTGGGTGAAAATGGCTACGTCAGATGAAAAGCAAAGCTTTAAAGCGAAGAAAGATTACAAACTGTATGACTTTTTCAGGGAAAGTGGCTCAAAATGGCTACGTCAGATGAAAAGCAAGAGGGTTAGCAGCTAGATAAGGTTCCTTTCGAAAAGAGAACACTTGGAGCATTTTCCTTCACTCTGGTCCTTTGGTAGTACTACGGCTGGTTTAAGGCTTCTTTAGAGCAGTGTATTTGGACTCCTCAAAACCTCTATCTAGCTTTAAAAATGTAAAGCCATATATTGCTTCCCACGTTGCATTTCATTGATTTCTAGCCTACTCGCATGAATTTGAACAATCTTGAATATTGTAAACTGACTTTGTGAAGATCCACCAACATTTTCTTTTTTGATTTCAGTGAAATGTATTCACAGTGCCCTGTGAGTAGACTTTGCTGTGTCACACATTTCACAGAGTCTGAATTCCAACGTACAGATTTGCTGAGAGGAGGAGTTTCAGGAGGCAGAGTCAGTACAGGAATCACAGCTTGCAGGAAGCAAGGTACCATGGGAGCTGCAGTCCTTAGAAAATGAAAGTAAAGAGCAGAGAAGAAGCTGAACACCATGCCGGAAATCCAGGAAATTGTGGAAATAGATGGCCAGCAGAGAAACAGCAATCACAACATAAAAGGAGGTTACTGAGGCAAGCTTACATTGGTTTGTCAAGGGGAACTATTGCTCCTATTGTTCCTATTGCAATTACCATGCTGATGTTTGAAAATAAAAGTGTAGGCTGGGACTTTAGATCTCCTTTAAGGTCTCTGGGACCCCTTCGCCTTGCCGCCACACACCTGCTGGCTTGCGCCTTTGGAACGTGCCGAAATAGCTCAGTTGGGAGAGCGTTAGACTGAAGATCTAAAGGTCCCTGGTTCGATCCCGGGTTTCGGCATCTGTTGTAGGTTTAAGGAGAGTCCACCTGTCTGTGAGCTGTTGCTTTTCTCATGAATCGGGCTAGCGTATGCTCCATGCTTTGGCTTCTCACCTGTCTCTTGCTCATGACAGAACGGTGGCTTAGTCTCACTAGCAATTTAGTCGTGAATCTTGCTGCCTTTTCTCTTTTCCGGCAACATGCATAGGCATAAAAATCTCAATTCTCCATAGGCTCCTGTCACACCAACTTATAGTAGCCAACAATTGCTGAGGAAAGCACATGTCTTAAGCCGAAATAGCTCAGTTGGGAGAGCGTTAGACTGAAGATCTAAAGGTCCCTGGTTCAATCCCGGGTTTCGGCAACTGCCTCCGTTTCTTTTGGTGTAACGCTTCCCGGCAAGACTGGGCAGACCAAGACCAAGGTTTAGAAACTGGTTCAGTGCATATTAGGGTCTCGGGCGCAGCAGAAAAGCAATTGTACAACTTCCCGCAGTATATGGTTTTCTCAGCCAACGTGCAAGGACATGTCCAAAATCTATTCTTCTCAATAGGACCAGGTTACACCACCACATAGCGCTGCAAAGCCTTGGGGGAAAAAAAGGCTGGCATGTTGCATTGTTGCAGCCCTCACCTGCGTTATGCCAATCAAACCAAGTGGAAGAGTCTGCTTCACAGAGGAAATGCAATGTGTCCGAAAGGAATGGCAGCGCGCAGCCGAGCAAAACAACTTATCAAATGCATTCCGGGGTGAACAAGACTTAGCCGGCTTTGAAAGATACTAAAAGTCACGGCGCAGCCAAAACTAGTCTTTAACAACTTGATGCAAGTAAATAGAACTTTTTTGAACCATGGGATGAATAAAATCCAATACATTTTCTTCCTCGTGCTGATGCATCAGACTAGAAAACCAGAAGCAGGTCAGAAAAAGTATCTTCGCGGTCCGAAATGACTTCCATGACAAAAGCTACAATTGCGCAGCTGAAGATTCTCAGCTTCCTCAGGTTGCAGGCCGCTTCTTCTTCCATACACACAAAATGAGAAGCATAACCACTCCTTCCTAGAAAAGGCAATATCACTTATTCAACCAATTTCCTTGCGGAGTCACTTCTCTTGCAGGGTCCCAAAAGACACAGTATACAAGCAAGTCATTTGGATTTTGCCTTTCACTTTAGTTTGAAGAAAGATGTATGATTGTATTCCTTTTATCAGGAAAATTGGGTGAAAATGGCTACGTCAGATGAAAAGCAAAGCTTTAAAGCGAAGAAAGATTACAAACTGTATGACTTTTTCAGGGAAAGTGGCTCAAAATGGCTACGTCAGATGAAAAGCAAGAGGGTTAGCAGCTAGATAAGGTTCCTTTCGAAAAGAGAACACTTGGAGCATTTTCCTTCACTCTGGTCCTTTGGTAGTACTACGGCTGGTTTAAGGCTTCTTTAGAGCAGTGTATTTGGACTCCTCAAAACCTCTATCTAGCTTTAAAAATGTAAAGCCATATATTGCTTCCCACGTTGCATTTCATTGATTTCTAGCCTACTCGCATGAATTTGAACAATCTTGAATATTGTAAACTGACTTTGTGAAGATCCACCAACATTTTCTTTTTTGATTTCAGTGAAATGTATTCACAGTGCCCTGTGAGTAGACTTTGCTGTGTCACACATTTCACAGAGTCTGAATTCCAACGTACAGATTTGCTGAGAGGAGGAGTTTCAGGAGGCAGAGTCAGTACAGGAATCACAGCTTGCAGGAAGCAAGGTACCATGGGAGCTGCAGTCCTTAGAAAATGAAAGTAAAGAGCAGAGAAGAAGCTGAACACCATGCCGGAAATCCAGGAAATTGTGGAAATAGATGGCCAGCAGAGAAACAGCAATCACAACATAAAAGGAGGTTACTGAGGCAAGCTTACATTGGTTTGTCAAGGGGAACTATTGCTCCTATTGTTCCTATTGCAATTACCATGCTGATGTTTGAAAATAAAAGTGTAGGCTGGGACTTTAGATCTCCTTTAAGGTCTCTGGGACCCCTTCGCCTTGCCGCCACACACCTGCTGGCTTGCTCCTTTGGAACGTGCCGAAATAGCTCAGTTGGGAGAGCGTTAGACTGAAGATCTAAAGGTCCCTGGTTCGATCCCGGGTTTCGGCATCTGTTGTAGGTTTAAGGAGAGTCCACCTGTCTGTGAGCTGTTGCTTTTCTCATGAATCGGGCTAGCGTATGCTCCATCCTTTGGCTTCTCACCTGTCTGTTGCTCATGACAGAACGGTGGCTTAGTCTCACTAGCAATTTAGTCGTGAATCTTGCTGCCTTTTCTCTTTTCCGGCAACATGCATAGGCATAAAAATCTCAATTCTCCATAGGCTCCTGTCACACCAACTTATAGTAGCCAACAATTGCTGAGGAAAGCACATGTCTTAAGCCGAAATAGCTCAGTTGGGAGAGCGTTAGACTGAAGATCTAAAGGTCCCTGGTTCAATCCCGGGTTTCGGCAACTGCCTCCGTTTCTTTTGGTGTAACGCTTCCCGGCAAGACTGGGCAGACCAAGACCAAGGTTTAGAAACTGGTTCAGTGCATATTAGGGTCTCGGGCGCAGCAGAAAAGCAATTGTACAACTTCCCGCAGTATATGGTTTTCTCAGCCAACGTGCAAGGACATGTCCAAAATCTATTCTTCTCAATAGGACCAGGTTACACCACCACATAGCGCTGCAAAGCCTTGGGGGAAAAAAAGGCTGGCATGTTGCATTGTTGCAGCCCTCACCTGCGTTATGCCAATCAAACCAAGTGGAAGAGTCTGCTTCACAGAGGAAATGCAATGTGTCCGAAAGGAATGGCAGCGCGCAGCCGAGCAAAACAACTTATCAAATGCATTCCGGGGTGAACAAGACTTAGCCGGCTTTGAAAGATACTAAAAGTCACGGCGCAGCCAAAACTAGTCTTTGACAACTTGATGCAAGCAAATAGAACTTTTTTGAACCATGGGATGAATAAAATCCAATACATTTTCTTCCTCGTGCTGATGCATCAGACTAGAAAACCAGAAGCAGGTCAGAAAAAGTATCTTCGCGGTCCGAAATGACTTCCATGACAAAAGCTACAATTGCGCAGCTGAAGATTCTCAGCTTCCTCAGGTTGCAGGCCGCTTCTTCTTCCATACACACAAAATGAGAAGCATAACCACTCCTTCCTAGAAAAGGCAATATCACTTATTCAACCAATTTCCTTGCGGAGTCACTTCTCTTGCAGGGTCCCAAAAGACACAGTATACACGCAAGTCATTTGGATTTTGCCTTTCACTTTAGTTTGAAGAAAGATGTATGATTGTATTCCTTTTATCAGGAAAATTGGGTGAAAATGGCTACGTCAGATGAAAAGCAATGCTTTAAAGCGAAGAAAGATTACAAACTGTATGACTTTTTCAGGGAAAGTGGCTCAAAATGGCTACGTCAGATGAAAAGCAAGAGGGTTAGCAGCTAGATAAGGTTCCTTTCGAAAAGAGAACACTTGGAGCATTTTCCTTCACTCTGGTCCTTTGGTAGTACTACGGCTGGTTTAAGGCTTCTTTAGAGCAGTGTATTTGGACTCCTCAAAACCTCTATCTAGCTTTAAAAATGTAAAGCCATATATTGCTTCCCACGTTGCATTTCATTGATTTCTAGCCTACTCGCATGAATTTGAACAATCTTGAATATTGTAAACTGACTTTGTGAAGATCCACCAACATTTTCTTTTTTGATTTCAGTGAAATGTATTCACAGTGCCCTGTGAGTAGACTTTGCTGTGTCACACATTTCACAGAGTCTGAATTCCAACGTACAGATTTGCTGAGAGGAGGAGTTTCAGGAGGCAGAGTCAGTACAGGAATCACAGCTTGCAGGAAGCAAGGTACCATGGGAGCTGCAGTCCTTAGAAAATGAAAGTAAAGAGCAGAGAAGAAGCTGAACACCATGCCGGAAATCCAGGAAATTGTGGAAATAGATGGCCAGCAGAGAAACAGCAATCACAACATAAAAGGAGGTTACTGAGGCAAGCTTACATTGGTTTGTCAAGGGGAACTATTGCTCCTATTGTTCCTATTGCCATTACCATGCTGATGTTTGAAAATAAAAGTGTAGGCTGGGACTTTAGATCTCCTTTAAGGTCTCTGGGACCCCTTCGCCTTGCCGCCACACACCTGCTGGCTTGCTCCTTTGGAATGTGCCGAAATAGCTCAGTTGGGAGAGCGTTAGACTGAAGATCTAAAGGTCCCTGGTTCGATCCCGGGTTTCGGCATCTGTTGTAGGTTTAAGGAGAGTCCACCTGTCTGTGAGCTGTTGCTTTTCTCATGAATCGGGCTAGCGTATGCTCCATGCTTTGGCTTCTCACCTGTCTGTTGCTCATGACAGAACGGTGGCTAAGGCTGGCCATACATTATACAATTATCTGCAGATTTTCTGCCCAATTTCCTTTAGATTTACCTTCAACTATGTAGTGCAAGGGCCTGCCTAATTGGATACAACTGAAAGTGTTGTATAGGTTTGTCCTCCTATTATATAGTTCTTGGTAAATCTAAACCAAAAATCTGCAGATAATTGTATAATGTATGGCCAGCCTTAGTCTCACTAGCAATTTAGTCGTGAATCTTGCTGCCTTTTCTCTTTTCCGGCAACATGCATAGGCATAAAAATCTCAATTCTCCATAGGCTCCTGTCACACCAACTTATAGTAGCCAACAATTGCTGAGGAAAGCACATGTCTTAAGCCGAAATAGCTCAGTTGGGAGAGCGTTAGACTGAAGATCTAAAGGTCCCTGGTTCAATCCCGGGTTTCGGCAACTGCCTCCGTTTCTTTTGGTGTAACGCTTCCCGGCAAGACTGGGCAGACCAAGACCAAGGTTTAGAAACTGGTTCAGTGCATATTAGGGTCTCGGGCGCAGCAGAAAAGCAATTGTACAACTTCCCGCAGTATATGGTTTTCTCAGCCAACGTGCAAGGACATGTCCAAAATCTATTCTTCTCAATAGGACCAGGTTACACCACCACATAGCGCTGCAAAGCCTTGGGGGAAAAAAAGGCTGGCATGTTGCATTGTTGCAGCCCTCACCTGCGTTATGCCAATCAAACCAAGTGGAAGAGTCTGCTTCACAGAGGAAATGCAATGTGTCCGAAAGGAATGGCAGCGCGCAGCCGAGCAAAACAACTTATCAAATGCATTCCGGGGTGAACAAGACTTAGCCGGCTTTGAAAGATACTAAAAGTCACGGCGCAGCCAAAACTAGTCTTTAACAACTTGATGCAAGTAAATAGAACTTTTTTGAACCATGGGATGAATAAAATCCAATACATTTTCTTCCTCGTGCTGATGCATCAGACTAGAAAACCAGAAGCAGGTCAGAAAAAGTATCTTCGCGGTCCGAAATGACTTCCATGACAAAAGCTACAATTGCGCAGCTGAAGATTCTCAGCTTCCTCAGGTTGCAGGCCGCTTCTTCTTCCATACACACAAAATGAGAAGCATAACCACTCCTTCCTAGAAAAGGCAATATCACTTATTCAACCAATTTCCTTGCGGAGTCACTTCTCTTGCAGGGTCCCAAAAGACACAGTATACAAGCAAGTCATTTGGATTTTGCCTTTCACTTTAGTTTGAAGAAAGATGTATGATTGTATTCCTTTTATCAGGAAAATTGGGTGAAAATGGCTACGTCAGATGAAAAGCAAAGCTTTAAAGCGAAGAAAGATTACAAACTGTATGACTTTTTCAGGGAAAGTGGCTCAAAATGGCTACGTCAGATGAAAAGCAAGAGGGTTAGCAGCTAGATAAGGTTCCTTTCGAAAAGAGAACACTTGGAGCATTTTCCTTCACTCTGGTCCTTTGGTAGTACTACGGCTGGTTTAAGGCTTCTTTAGAGCAGTGTATTTGGACTCCTCAAAACCTCTATCTAGCTTTAAAAATGTAAAGCCATATATTGCTTCCCACGTTGCATTTCATTGATTTCTAGCCTACTCGCATGAATTTGAACAATCTTGAATATTGTAAACTGACTTTGTGAAGATCCACCAACATTTTCTTTTTTGATTTCAGTGAAATGTATTCACAGTGCCCTGTGAGTAGACTTTGCTGTGTCACACATTTCACAGAGTCTGAATTCCAACGTACAGATTTGCTGAGAGGAGGAGTTTCAGGAGGCAGAGTCAGTACAGGAATCACAGCTTGCAGGAAGCAAGGTACCATGGGAGCTGCAGTCCTTAGAAAATGAAAGTAAAGAGCAGAGAAGAAGCTGAACACCATGCCGGAAATCCAGGAAATTGTGGAAATAGATGGCCAGCAGAGAAACAGCAATCACAACATAAAAGGAGGTTACTGAGGCAAGCTTACATTGGTTTGTCAAGGGGAACTATTGCTCCTATTGTTCCTATTGCAATTACCATGCTGATGTTTGAAAATAAAAGTGTAGGCTGGGACTTTAGATCTTCTTTAAGGTCTCTGGGACCCCTTCGCCTTGCCGCCACACACCTGCTGGCTTGCTCCTTTGGAACGTGCCGAAATAGCTCAGTTGGGAGAGCGTTAGACTGAAGATCTAAAGGTCCCTGGTTCGATCCCGGGTTTCGGCATCTGTTGTAGGTTTAAGGAGAGTCCACCTGTCTGTGAGCTGTTGCTTTTCTCATGAATCGGGCTAGCGTATGCTCCATGCATTGGCTTCTCACCTGTCTGTTGCTCATGACTGAACGGTGGCTTAGTCTCACTGGCAATTTAGTCGTGAATCTTGCTGCCTTTTCTCTTTTCCGGCAACATGCATAGGCATAAAAATCTCAATTCTCCATAGGCTCCTGTCACACCAACTTATAGTAGCCAACAATTGCTGAGGAAAGCACATGTCTTAAGCCGAAATAGCTCAGTTGGGAGAGCGTTAGACTGAAGATCTAAAGGTCCCTGGTTCAATCCCGGGTTTCGGCAACTGCCTCCGTTTCTTTTGGTGTAACGCTTCCCGGCAAGACTGGGCAGACCAAGACCAAGGTTTAGAAACTGGTTCAGTGCATATTAGGGTCTCGGGCGCAGCAGAAAAGCAATTGTACAACTTCCCGCAGTATATGGTTTTCTCAGCCAACGTGCAAGGACATGTCCAAAATCTATTCTTCTCAATAGGACCAGGTTACACCACCACATAGCGCTGCAAAGCCTTGGGGGAAAAAAAGGCTGGCATGTTGCATTGTTGCAGCCCTCACCTGCGTTATGCCAATCAAACCAAGTGGAAGAGTCTGCTTCACAGAGGAAATGCAATGTGTCCGAAAGGAATGGCAGCGCGCAGCCGAGCAAAACAACTTATCAAATGCAT
The DNA here is from genome assembly GCF_062004578.1 of Staurois parvus. NCBI lineage: Eukaryota > Metazoa > Chordata > Amphibia > Anura > Ranidae > Staurois > Staurois parvus. The sequence continues at coordinate 1,829,241 of NW_028317922.1, forward strand.
TCCGGGGTGAACAAGACTTAGCCGGCTTTGAAAGATACTAAAAGTCACGGCGCAGCCAAAACTAGTCTTTAACAACTTGATGCAAGTAAATAGAACTTTTTTGAACCATGGGATGAATAAAATCCAATACATTTTCTTCCTCGTGCTGATGCATCAGACTAGAAAACCAGAAGCAGGTCAGAAAAAGTATCTTCGCGGTCCGAAATGACTTCCATGACAAAAGCTACAATTGCGCAGCTGAAGATTCTCAGCTTCCTCAGGTTGCAGGCCGCTTCTTCTTCCATACACACAAAATGAGAAGCATAACCACTCCTTCCTAGAAAAGGCAATATCACTTATTCAACCAATTTCCTTGCGGAGTCACTTCTCTTGCAGGGTCCCAAAAGACACAGTATACAAGCAAGTCATTTGGATTTTGCCTTTCACTTTAGTTTGAAGAAAGATGTATGATTGTATTCCTTTTATCAGGAAAATTGGGTGAAAATGGCTACGTCAGATGAAAAGCAAAGCTTTAAAGCGAAGAAAGATTACAAACTGTATGACTTTTTCAGGGAAAGTGGCTCAAAATGGCTACGTCAGATGAAAAGCAAGAGGGTTAGCAGCTAGATAAGGTTCCTTTCGAAAAGAGAACACTTGGAGCATTTTCCTTCACTCTGGTCCTTTGGTAGTACTACGGCTGGTTTAAGGCTTCTTTAGAGCAGTGTATTTGGACTCCTCAAAACCTCTATCTAGCTTTAAAAATGTAAAGCCATATATTGCTTCCCACGTTGCATTTCATTGATTTCTAGCCTACTCGCATGAATTTGAACAATCTTGAATATTGTAAACTGACTTTGTGAAGATCCACCAACATTTTCTTTTTTGATTTCAGTGAAATGTATTCACAGTGCCCTGTGAGTAGACTTTGCTGTGTCACACATTTCACAGAGTCTGAATTCCAACGTACAGATTTGCTGAGAGGAGGAGTTTCAGGAGGCAGAGTCAGTACAGGAATCACAGCTTGCAGGAAGCAAGGTACCATGGGAGCTGCAGTCCTTAGAAAATGAAAGTAAAGAGCAGAGAAGAAGCTGAACACCATGCCGGAAATCCAGGAAATTGTGGAAATAGATGGCCAGCAGAGAAACAGCAATCACAACATAAAAGGAGGTTACTGAGGCAAGCTTACATTGGTTTGTCAAGGGGAACTATTGCTCCTATTGTTCCTATTGCCATTACCATGCTGATGTTTGAAAATAAAAGTGTAGGCTGGGACTTTAGATCTCCTTTAAGGTCTCTGGGACCCCTTCGCCTTGCCGCCACACACCTGCTGGCTTGCTCCTTTGGAATGTGCCGAAATAGCTCAGTTGGGAGAGCGTTAGACTGAAGATCTAAAGGTCCCTGGTTCAATCCCGGGTTTCGGCAACTGCCTCCGTTTCTTTTGGTGTAACGCTTCCCGGCAAGACTGGGCAGACCAAGACCAAGGTTTAGAAACTGGTTCAGTGCATATTAGGGTCTCGGGCGCAGCAGAAAAGCAATTGTACAACTTCCCGCAGTATATGGTTTTCTCAGCCAACGTGCAAGGACATGTCCAAAATCTATTCTTCTCAATAGGACCAGGTTACACCACCACATAGCGCTGCAAAGCCTTGGGGGAAAAAAAGGCTGGCATGTTGCATTGTTGCAGCCCTCACCTGCGTTATGCCAATCAAACCAAGTGGAAGAGTCTGCTTCACAGAGGAAATGCAATGTGTCCGAAAGGAATGGCAGCGCGCAGCCGAGCAAAACAACTTATCAAATGCATTCCGGGGTGAACAAGACTTAGCCGGCTTTGAAAGATACTAAAAGTCACGGCGCAGCCAAAACTAGTCTTTGACAACTTGATGCAAGTAAATAGAACTTTTTTGAACCATGGGATGAATAAAATCCAATACATTTTCTTCCTCGTGCTGATGCATCAGACTAGAAAACCAGAAGCAGGTCAGAAAAAGTATCTTCGCGGTCCGAAATGACTTCCATGACAAAAGCTACAATTGCGCAGCTGAAGATTCTCAGCTTCCTCAGGTTGCAGGCCGCTTCTTCTTCCATACACACAAAATGAGAAGCATAACCACTCCTTCCTAGAAAAGGCAATATCACTTATTCAACCAATTTCCTTGCGGAGTCACTTCTCTTGCAGGGTCCCAAAAGACACAGTATACACGCAAGTCATTTGGATTTTGCCTTTCACTTTAGTTTGAAGAAAGATGTATGATTGTATGCCTTTTATCAGGAAAATTGGGTGAAAATGGCTACGTCAGATGAAAAGCAAAGCTTTAAAGCGAAGAAAGATTACAAACTGTATGACTTTTTCAGGGAAAGTGGCTCAAAATGGCTACGTCAGATGAAAAGCAAGAGGGTTAGCAGCTAGATAAGGTTCCTTTCGAAAAGAGAACACTTGGAGCATTTTCCTTCACTCTGGTCCTTTGGTAGTACTACGGCTGGTTTAAGGCTTCTTTAGAGCAGTGTATTTGGACTCCTCAAAACCTCTATCTAGCTTTAAAAATGTAAAGCCATATATTGCTTCCCACGTTGCATTTCATTGATTTCTAGCCTACTCGCATGAATTTGAACAATCTTGAATATTGTAAACTGACTTTGTGAAGATCCACCAACATTTTCTTTTTTGATTTCAGTGAAATGTATTCACAGTGCCCTGTGAGTAGACTTTTCTGTGTCACACATTTCACAGAGTCTGATTTCCAACGTACAGATTTGCTGAGAGGAGGAGTTTCAGGAGGCAGAGTCAGTACAGGAATCACAGCTTGCAGGCAGCAAGGTACCATGGGAGCTGCAGTCCTTAGAAAATTAAAGTAAAGAGCAGAGAAGAAGCTGAACACCATGCCGGAAATCCAGGAAATTGTGGAAATAGATGGCCAGCAGAGAAACAGCAATCACAACATAAAAGGAGGTTACTGACGCAAGCTTACATTGGTTTGTCAAGGGGAACTATTGCTCCTATTGTTCCTATTGCCATTACCATGCTGATGTTTGAAAATAAAAGTGTAGGCTGGGACTTTAGATCTCCTTTAAGGTCTCTGGGACCCCTTCGCCTTGCCGCCACACACCTGCTGGCTTGCTCCTTTGGAATGTGCTGAAATAGCTCAGTTGGGAGAGCGTTAGACTGAAGATCTAAAGGTCCCTGGTTCGATCCCGGGTTTCGGCATCTGTTGTAGGTTTAAGGAGAGTCCACCTGTCTGTGAGCTGTTGCTTTTCTCATGAATCGGGCTAGCGTATGCTCCATGCATTGGCTTCTCACCTGTCTGTTGCTCATGACTGAACGGTGGCTTAGTCTCCCTGGCAATTTAGTCGTGAATCTTGCTGCCTTTTCTCTTTTCCGGCAACATGCATAGGCATAAAAATCTCAATTCTCCATAGGCTCCTGTCACACCAACTTATAGTAGCCAACAATTGCTGAGGAAAGCACACGTCTTAAGCCGAAATAGCTCAGTTGGGAGAGCGTTAGACTGAAGATCTAAAGGTCCCTGGTTCAATCCCGGGTTTCGGCAACTGCCTGTGTTTGTTTTGGTGTAACACTTCCCGGCAAGACTGGGCAGACCAAGACCAAGACCAAGGTTTGGAAACTGGGTCAGTGCATATTAGGGTCTCGGGCGCAGCAGAAAAGCAATTGTACAACTTCCCGCAGTATATGGTTTTCTCAGCCAATGTGCAAGGACATGTCCAAAATCTATTCTTCTCAATAGGACCAGGTAACACCACCACATAGCGCTGCAAACCCTTGGGGGAAAAAAAGGCTGGCATGTTGCATTGTTGCAGCCCTCACCTGCATTATGCCAATCAAACCAAGTGGAAGAGTCTGCTTTACAGAGGAAATGCAATGTGTCCGAAAGGAATGGCAGTGCGCAGCCGAGCAAAACAACTTATCAAATGCATTCCGGGGTGAACAAGACTTAGCCGGCTTTGAAAGATACTAAAAGTCACGGCGCCGCCAAAACTAGTCTTTGACAACTTGATGCAAGTAAATAGAACTTTTTTGAACCATGGGATGAATAAAATGCAATACATTTTCTTCCTCGTGCTGTTGCATTAGACTAGAAACCAGAAGCAGGTCAGAAAAAGTATCTTCGCGGTCCGAAATGACTTCCATGACAAAAGCTACAATTGCGCAGCTGAAGATTCTCAGCTTCCTCAGGTTGCAGGCCGCTTCTTCTTCCATGCACACAAAATGAGAAGCATAACCACTCCTTCCTAGAAAAGGCAATATCACTTATTCAACCAATTTCCTTGCGGAGTCACTTCTCTTGCAGGGTCCCAAAAGACACAGTATACACGCAAGTCATTTGGATTTTGCCTTTCACTTTAGTTTGAAGAAAGATGTATGATTGTATGCCTTTTATCAGGAAAATTGGGTGAAAATGGCTACGTCAGATGAAAAGCAAAGCTTTAAAGCGAAGAAAGATTACAAACTGTATGACTTTTTCAGGGAAAGTGGCTCAAAATGGCTACGTCAGATGAAAAGCAAGAGGGTTAGCAGCTAGATAAGGTTCCTTTCGAAAAGAGAACACTTGGAGCATTTTCCTTCACTCTGGTCCTTTGGTAGTACTACGGCTGGTTTAAGGCTTCTTTAGAGCAGTGTATTTGGACTCCTCAAAACCTCTATCTAGCTTTAAAAATGTAAAGCCATATATTGCTTCCCACGTTGCATTTCATTGATTTCTAGCCTACTCGCATGAATTTGAACAATCTTGAATATTGTAAACTGACTTTGTGAAGATCCACCAACATTTTCTTTTTTGATTTCAGTGAAATGTATTCACAGTGCCCTGTGAATAGACTTTGCTGTGTCACACATTTCACAGAGTCTGATTTCCAACGTACAGATTTGCTGAGAGGAGGAGTTTCAGGAGGCAGAGTCAGTAAAGGAATCACAGCTTGCAGGCAGCAAGGTACCATGGGAGCTGCAGTCCTTAGAAAATGAAAGTAAAGAGCAGAGAAGAAGCTGAACACCATGCCGGAAATCCAGGAAATTGTGGAAATAGATGGCCAGCAGAGAAACAGCAATCACAACATAAAAGGAGGTTACTGAGGCAAGCTTACATTGGTTTGTCAAGGGGAACTATTGCTCCTATTGTTCCTATTGCCATTACCATGCTGATGTTTGAAAATAAAAGTTTAGGCTGGGACTTTAGATCTCCTTTAAGGTCTCTGGGACCCCTTCGCCTTACCGCCACACACCTGCTGGCTTGCTCATTTGGAACGTGCTGAAATAACTCAGTTGGGAGAGCGTTAGACTGAAGATCTAAAGGTCCCTGGTTCGATCCCGGGTTTCGGCATCTGTTGTAGGTTTAAGGAGAGTCCACCTGTCTGTGAGCTGTTGCTTTTCTCATGAATCGGGCTAGCGTATGCTCCATGCTTTGGCTTCTCACCTGTCTGTTGCTCATGACAGAACGGTGGCTTAGTCTCACTGGCAATTTAGTCGTGAATCTTGCTGCCTTTTCTCTTTTCCGGCAACATGCATAGGCATAAAAATCTCAATTCTCCATAGGCTCCTGTCACACCAACTTATAGTAGCCAACAATTGCTGAGGAAAGCACACATCTTAAGCCGAAATAGCTCAGTTGGGAGAGCGTTAGACTGAAGATCTAAAGGTCCCTGGTTCAATCCTGGGTTTCGGCAACTGCCTGCGTTTCTTTTGGTGTAACGCTTCCCGGCAAGACTGGGCAGACCAAGACCAAGGTTTAGAAACTGGTTCAGTGCATATTAGGGTATCGGGCGCAGCAGAAAAGCAATTGTACAACTTCCCGCAGTATATGGTTTTCTCAGCCAACGTGCAAGGACATGTCCAAAATCTATTCTTCTCAATAGGACCAGGTTACACCACCACATAGCGCTGCAAAGCCTTGGGGGAAAAAAAGGCTGGCATGTTGCATTGTTGCAGCCCTCACCTGCGTTATGCCAATCAAACCAAGTGGAAGAGTCTGCTTCACAGAGGAAATGCAATGTGTCCGAAAGCAATGGCAGCGCGCAGCCGAGCAAAACAACTTATCAAATGCATTCCGGGGTGAACAAGACTTAGCCGGCTTTGAAAGATACTAAAAGTCACGGCGCCGCCAAAACTAGTCTTTGACAACTTGATGCAAGTAAATAGAACTTTTTTGAACCATGGGATGAATAAAATCCAATACATTTTCTTCCTCGTGCTGATGCATCAGACTAAAAAACCAGAAGCAGGTCAGAAAAAGTATCTTCGCGGTCCGAAATGACTTCCATGACAAAAGCTACAATTGCGCAGCTGAAGATTCTCAGCTTCCTCAGGTTGCAGGCCGCTTCTTCTTCCATACACACAAAATGAGAAGCATAACCACTCCTTCCTAGAAAAGGCAATATCACTTATTCAACCAATTTCCTTGCGGAGTCACTTCTCTTGCAGGGTCCCAAAAGACACAGTATACACGCAAGTCATTTGGATTTTGCCTTTCACTTTAGTTTGAAGAAAGATGTATGATTGTATGCCTTTTATCAGGAAAATTGGGTGAAAATGGCTACGTCAGATGAAAAGCAAAGCTTTAAAGCGAAGAAAGATTACAAACTGTATGACTTTTTCAGGGAAAGTGGCTCAAAATGGCTACGTCAGATGAAAAGCAAGAGGGTTAGCAGCTAGATAAGGTTCCTTTCGAAAAGAGAACACTTGGAGCATTTTCCTTCACTCTGGTCCTTTGGTAGTACAACGGCTGGTTTAAGGCTTCTTTAGAGCAGTGTATTTGGACTCCTCAAAACCTCTATCTAGCTTTAAAAATGTAAAGCCATATATTGCTTCCCACGTTGCATTTCATTGATTTCTAGCCTACTCGCATGAATTTGAACAATCTTGAATATTGTAAACTGACTTTGTGAAGATCCACCAACATTTTCTTTTTTGATTTCAGTGAAATGTATTCACAGTGCCCTGTGAGTAGACTTTGCTGTGTCACACATTTCACAGAGTCTGATTTCCAACGTACAGATTTCCTGAGAGGAGGAGTTTCAGGAGGCAGAGTCAGTACAGGAATCACAGCTTGCAGGAAGCAAGGTACCATGGGAGCTGCAGTCCTTAGAAAATGAAAGTAAAGAGCAGAGAAGAAGCTGAACACCATGCCGGAAATCCAGGAAATTGTGGAAATAGATGGCCAGCAGAGAAACAGCAATCACAACATAAAAGGAGGTTACTGAGGCAAGCTTACATTGGTTTGTCAAGGGGAACTATTGCTCCTATTGTTCCTATTGCCATTACCATGCTGATGTTTGAATATAAAAGTGTAGGCTGGGACTTTAGATCTCCTTTAAGGTCTCTGGGACCCCTTCGCCTTGCCGCCACACACCTGCTGGCTTGCTCCTTTGGAATGTGCCGAAATAGCTCAGTTGGGAGAGCGTTAGACTGAAGATCTAAAGGTCCCTGGTTCGATCCCGGGTTTCGGCATCTGTTGTAGGTTTAAGGAGAGTCCACCTGTCTGTGAGCTGTTGCTTTTCTCATGAATCGGGCTAGCGTATGCTCCATGCTTTGGCTTCTCACCTGTCTGTTGCTCATGACAGAACGGTGGCTTAGTCTCACTAGCAATTTAGTCGTGAATCTTGCTGCCTTTTCTCTTTTCCGGCAACATGCATAGGCATAAAAATCTCAATTCTCCATAGGCTCCTGTCACACCAACTTATAGTAGCCAACAATTGCTGAGGAAAGCACATGTCTTAAGCCGAAATAGCTCAGTTGGGAGAGCGTTAGACTGAAGATCTAAAGGTTCCTGGTTCAATCCCGGGTTTCGGCAACTGCCTCCATTTCTTTTGGTGTAACGCTTCCCGGCAAGACTGGGCAGACCAAGACCAAGGTTTAGAAACTGGTTCAGTGCATATTAGGGTATCGGGCGCAGCAGAAAAGCAATTGTACAACTTCCCGCAGTATATGGTTTTCTCAGCCAACGTGCAAGGACATGTCCAAAATCTATTCTTCTCAATAGGACCAGGTTACACCACCACATAGCGCTGCAAAGCCTTGGGGGAAAAAAAGGCTGGCATGTTGCATTGTTGCAGCCCTCACCTGCGTTATGCCAATCAAACCAAGTGGAAGAGTCTGCTTCACAGAGGAAATGCAATGTGTCCGAAAGGAATGGCAGCGCGCAGCCGAGCAAAACAACTTATCAAATGCATTCCGGGGTGAACAAGACTTAGCCGGCTTTGAAAGATACTAAAAGTCACGGCGCCGCCAAAACTAGTCTTTGACAACTTGATGCAAGTAAATAGAACTTTTTTGAACCATGGGATGAATAAAATCCAATACATTTTCTTCCTCGTGCTGATGCATCAGACTAAAAAACCAGAAGCAGGTCAGAAAAAGTATCTTCGCGGTCCGAAATGACTTCCATGACAAAAGCTACAATTGCGCAGCTGAAGATTCTCAGCTTCCTCAGGTTGCAGGCCGCTTCTTCTTCCATACACACAAAATGAGAAGCATAACCACTCCTTCCTAGAAAAGGCAATATCACTTATTCAACCAATTTCCTTGCGGAGTCACTTCTCTTGCAGGGTCCCAAAAGACACAGTATACACGCAAGTCATTTGGATTTTGCCTTTCACTTTAGTTTGAAGAAAGATGTATGATTGTATGCCTTTTATCAGGAACATTGGGTGAAAATGGCTACGTCAGATGAAAAGCAAAGCTTTAAAGCGAAGAAAGATTACAAACTGTATGACTTTTTCAGGGAAAGTGGCTCAAAATGGCTACGTCAGATGAAAAGCAAGAGGGTTAGCAGCTAGATAAGGTTCCTTTCGAAAAGAGAACACTTGGAGCATTTTCCTTCACTCTGGTCCTTTGATAGTACAACGGCTGGTTTAAGGCTTCTTTAGAGCAGTGTATTTGGACTCCTCAAAACCTCTATCTAGCTTTAAAAATGTAAAGCCATATATTGCTTCCCACGTTGCATTTCATTGATTTCTAGCCTACTCGCATGAATTTGAACAATCTTGAATATTGTAAACTGACTTTGTGAAGATCCACCAACATTTTCTTTTTTGATTTCAGTGAAATGTATTCACAGTGCCCTGTGAGTAGACTTTGCTGTGTCACACATTTCACAGAGTCTGATTTCCAACGTACAGATTTCCTGAGAGGAGGAGTTTCAGGAGGCAGAGTCAGTACAGGAATCACAGCTTGCAGGCAGCAAGGTACCATGGGAGCTGCAGTCCTTAGAAAATGAAAGTAAAGAGCAGAGAAGAAGCTGAACACCATGCCGGAAATCCAGGAAATTGTGGAAATAGATGGCCAGCAGAGAAACAGCAATCACAACATAAAAGGAGGTTACTGAGGCAAGCTTACATTGGTTTGTCAAGGGGAACTATTGCTCCTATTGTTCCTATTGCCATTACCATGCTGATGTTTGAAAATAAAAGTGTAGGCTGGGACTTTAGATCTCCTTTAAGGTCTCTGGGACCCCTTCGCCTTGCCGCCACACACCTGCTGGCTTGCTCCTTTGGAATGTGCCGAAATAGCTCAGTTGGGAGAGCGTTAGACTGAAGATCTAAAGGTCCCTGGTTCGATCCCGGGTTTCGGCATCTGTTGTAGGTTTAAGGAGAGTCCACCTGTCTGTGAGCTGTTGCTTTTCTCATGAATCGGGCTAGCGTATGCTCCATGCTTTGGCTTCTCACCTGTCTGTTGCTCATGACTGAACGGTGGCTTAGTCTCACTGGCAATTTAGTCGTGAATCTTGCTGCCTTTTCTCTTTTCCGGCAACATGCATAGGCATAAAAATCTCAATTCTCCATAGGCTCCTGTCACACCAACTTATAGTAGCCAACAATTGCTGAGGAAAGCACATGTCTTAAGACGAAATAGCTCAGTTGGGAGAGCGTTAGACTGAAGATCTAAAGGTCCCTGGTTCTATTCCGGGTTTTGGCAACTGCCTGCGTTTCGTTTGGTGTAACGCTTCCCGGCAAGACTGGGCAGACCAAGACCAAGGTTTAGAAACTGGTTCAGTGCATATTAGGGTCTCGGGCGCAGCAGAAAAGCAATTGTACAACTTCCCGCAGTATATGGTTTTCTCAGCCAACGTGCAAGGACATGTCCAAAATCTATTCTACTCAATAGGACCAGGTTACACCACCACATAGCACTGCAAAGCCTTGGGGGAAAAAAAGGCTGGCATGTTGCATTGTTGCAGCCCTCACCTGCGTTATGCCAATCAAACCAAGTGGAAGAGTCTGCTTCACAGAGGAAATGCAATGTGTCCGAAAGGAATGGCAGCGCGCAGCCGAGCAAAACAACTTATCAAATGCATTCCGGGGTGAACAAGACTTAGCCGGCTTTGAAAGATACTAAAAGTCACGGCGCTGCCAAAACTAGTCTTTGACAACTTGATGCAAGTAAATAGAACTTTTTTGAACCATGGGATGAATAAAATCCAATACATTTTCTTCCTCGTGCTGATGCATCAGACTAGAAACCAGAAGCAGGTCAGAAAAAGTATCTTCGCGGTCCGAAATGACTTCCATGACAAAAGTTACAATTGCGCAGCTGAATATTCTCAGCTTCCTCAGGTTGCAGGCCGCTTCTTCTTCCATGCACACAAAATGAGAAGCATAACCACTCCTTCCTAGAAAAGGCAATATCACTTATTCAACCAATTTCCTTGCGGAGTCACTTCTCTTGCAGGGTCCCAAAAGACACAGTATACACGCAAGTCATTTGGATTTTGCCTTTCACTTTAGTTTGAAGAAAGATGTATGATTGTATGCCTTTTATCAGGAAAATTGGGTGAAAATGGCTACGTCAGATGAAAAGCAAAGCTTTAAAGCAAAGAAAGATTACAAACTGTATGACTTTTTCAGGGAAAGTGGCTCAAAATGGCTACGTCAGATGAAAAGCAAGAGGGTTAGCAGCTAGATAAGGTTCCTTTCGAAAAGAGAACACTTGGAGCATTTTCCTTCACTCTGGTCCTTTGGTAGTACTACGGCTGGTTTAAGGCTTCTTTAGAGCAGTGTATTTGGACTCCTCAAAACCTCTATCTAGCTTTAAAAATGTAAAGCCATATATTGCTTCCCACGTTGCATTTCATTGATTTCTAGCCTACTCGCATGAATTTGAACAATCTTGAATATTGTAAACTGACTTTGTGAAGATCCACCAACATTTTCTTTTTTGATTTCAGTGAAATGTATTCACAGTGCCCTGTGAGTAGACTTTGCTGTGTCACACATTTCACAGAGTCTGAATTCCAACGTACAGATTTGCTGAGAGGAGGAGTTTCAGGAGGCAGAGTCAGTACAGGAATCACAGCTTGCAGGAAGCAAGGTACCATGGGAGCTGCAGTCCTTAGAAAATGAAAGTAAAGAGCAGAGAAGAAGCTGAACACCATGCCGGAAATCCAGGAAATTGTGGAAATAGATGGCCAGCAGAGAAACAGCAATCACAACATAAAAGGAGGTTACTGAGGCAAGCTTACATTGGTTTGTCAAGGGGAACTATTGCTCCTATTGTTCCTATTGCAATTACCATGCTGATGTTTGAAAATAAAAGTGTAGGCTGGGACTTTAGATCTCCTTTAAGGTCTCTGGGACCCCTTCGCCTTGCCGCCACACACCTGCTGGCTTGCTCCTTTGGAACGTGCCGAAATAGCTCAGTTGGGAGAGCGTTAGACTGAAGATCTAAAGGTCCCTGGTTCGATCCCGGGTTTCGGCATCTGTTGTAGGTTTAAGGAGAGTCCACCTGTCTGTGAGCTGTTGCTTTTCTCATGAATCGGGCTAGCGTATGCTCCATGCTTTGGCTTCTCACCTGTCTGTTGCTCATGACAGAACGGTGGCTTAGTCTCACTGGCAATTTAGTCGTGAATCTTGCTGCCTTTTCTCTTTTCCGGCAACATGCATAGGCATAAAAATCTCAATTCTCCATAGGCTCCTGTCACACCAACTTATAGTAGCCAACAATTGCTGAGGAAAGCACATGTCTTAAGCCGAAATAGCTCAGTTGGGAGAGCGTTAGACTGAAGATCTAAAGGTCCCTGGTTCAATCCCGGGTTTCGGCAACTGCCTCCGTTTCTTTTGGTGTAACGCTTCCCGGCAAGACTGGGCAGACCAAGACCAAGGTTTAGAAACTGGTTCAGTGCATATTAGGGTCTCGGGCGCAGCAGAAAAGCAATTATACAACTTCCCGCAGTATATGGTTTTCTCAGCCAACGTGCAAGGACATGTCCAAAATCTATTCTTCTCAATAGGACCAGGTTACACCACCACATAGCGCTGCAAAGCCTTGGGGGAAAAAAAGGCTGGCATGTTGCATTGTTGCAGCCCTCACCTGCGTTATGCCAATCAAACCAAGTGGAAGAGTCTGCTTCACAGAGGAAATGCAATGTGTCCGAAAGGAATGGCAGCGCGCAGCCGAGCAAAACAACTTATCAAATGCATTCCGGGGTGAACAAGACTTAGCCGGCTTTGAAAGATACTAAAAGTCACGGCGCAGCCAAAACTAGTCTTTGACAACTTGATGCAAGCAAATAGAACTTTTTTGAACCATGGGATGAATAAAATCCAATACATTTTCTTCCTCGTGCTGATGCATCAGACTAGAAAACCAGAAGCAGGTCAGAAAAAGTATCTTCGCGGTCCGAAATGACTTCCATGACAAAAGCTACAATTGCGCAGCTGAAGATTCTCAGCTTCCTCAGGTTGCAGGCCGCTTCTTCTTCCATACACACAAAATGAGAAGCATAACCACTCCTTCCTAGAAAAGGCAATATCACTTATTCAACCAATTTCCTTGCGGAGTCACTTCTCTTGCAGGGTCCCAAAAGACACAGTATACACGCAAGTCATTTGGATTTTGCCTTTCACTTTAGTTTGAAGAAAGATGTATGATTGTATTCCTTTTATCAGGAAAATTGGGTGAAAATGGCTACGTCAGATGAAAAGCAATGCTTTAAAGCGAAGAAAGATTACAAACTGTATGACTTTTTCAGGGAAAGTGGCTCAAAATGGCTACGTCAGATGAAAAGCAAGAGGGTTAGCAGCTAGATAAGGTTCCTTTCGAAAAGAGAACACTTGGAGCATTTTCCTTCACTCTGGTCCTTTGGTAGTACTACGGCTGGTTTAAGGCTTCTTTAGAGCAGTGTATTTGGACTCCTCAAAACCTCTATCTAGCTTTAAAAATGTAAAGCCATATATTGCTTCCCACGTTGCATTTCATTGATTTCTAGCCTACTCGCATGAATTTGAACAATCTTGAATATTGTAAACTGACTTTGTGAAGATCCACCAACATTTTCTTTTTTGATTTCAGTGAAATGTATTCACAGTGCCCTGTGAGTAGACTTTGCTGTGTCACACATTTCACAGAGTCTGAATTCCAACGTACAGATTTGCTGAGAGGAGGAGTTTCAGGAGGCAGAGTCAGTACAGGAATCACAGCTTGCAGGAAGCAAGGTACCATGGGAGCTGCAGTCCTTAGAAAATGAAAGTAAAGAGCAGAGAAGAAGCTGAACACCATGCCGGAAATCCAGGAAATTGTGGAAATAGATGGCCAGCAGAGAAACAGCAATCACAACATAAAAGGAGGTTACTGAGGCAAGCTTACATTGGTTTGTCAAGGGGAACTATTGCTCCTATTGTTCCTATTGCCATTACCATGCTGATGTTTGAAAATAAAAGTGTAGGCTGGGACTTTAGATCTCCTTTAAGTTCTCTGGGACCCCTTCGCCTTGCCGCCACACACCTGCTGGCTTGCTCCTTTGGAATGTGCCGAAATAGCTCAGTTGGGAGAGCGTTAGACTGAAGATCTAAAGGTCCCTGGTTCGATCCCGGGTTTCGGCATCTGTTGTAGGTTTAAGGAGAGTCCACCTGTCTGTGAGCTGTTGCTTTTCTCATGAATCGGGCTAGCGTATGCTCCATGCTTTGGCTTCTCACCTGTCTGTTGCTCATGACAGAACGGTGGCTTAGTCTCACTAGCAATTTAGTCGTGAATCTTGCTGCCTTTTCTCTTTTCCGGCAACATGCATAGGCATAAAAATCTCAATTCTCCATAGGCTCCTGTCACACCAACTTATAGTAGCCAACAATTGCTGAGGAAAGCACATGTCTTAAGCCGAAATAGCTCAGTTGGGAGAGCGTTAGACTGAAGATCTAAAGGTCCCTGGTTCAATCCCGGGTTTCGGCAACTGCCTGCGTTTCTTTTGGTGTAACGCTTCCCGGCAAGACTGGGCAGACCAAGACCAAGGTTTAGAAACTGGTTCAGTGCATATTAGGGTCTCGGGCGCAGCAGAAAAGCAATTGTACAACTTCCCGCAGTATATGGTTTTCTCGGCCAACGTGCAAGGACATGTCCAAAATCTATTCTTCTCAATAGGACCAGGTTACACCACCACATAGCGCTGCAAAGCCTTGGGGGAAAAAAAGGCTGGCATGTTGCATTGTTGCAGCCCTCACCTGCGTTATGCCAATCAAACCAAGTGGAAGAGTCTGCTTCACAGAGGAAATGCAATGTGTCCGAAAGGAATGGCAGCGCGCAGCCGAGCAAAACAACTTATCAAATGCATTCCGGGGTGAACAAGACTTAGCCGGCTTTGAAAGATACTAAAAGTCACGGCGCAGCCAAAACTAGTCTTTGACAACTTGATGCAAGTAAATAGAACTTTTTTGAACCATGGGATGAATAAAATCCAATACATTTTCTTCCTCGTGCTGATGCATCAGACTAGAAAACCAGAAGCAGGTCAGAAAAAGTATCTTCGCGGTCCGAAATGACTTCCATGACAAAAGCTACAATTGCGCAGCTGAAGATTCTCAGCTTCCTCAGGTTGCAGGCCGCTTCTTCTTCCATACACACAAAATGAGAAGCATAACCACTCCTTCCTAGAAAAGGCAATATCACTTATTCAACCAATTTCCTTGCGGAGTCACTTCTCTTGCAGGGTCCCAAAAGACACAGTATACACGCAAGTCATTTGGATTTTGCCTTTCACTTTAGTTTGAAGAAAGATGTATGATTGTATTCCTTTTATCAGGAAAATTGGGTGAAAATGGCTACGTCAGATGAAAAGCAAAGCTTTAAAGCGAAGAAAGATTACAAACTGTATGACTTTTTCAGGGAAAGTGGCTCAAAATGGCTACGTCAGATGAAAAGCAAGAGGGTTAGCAGCTAGATAAGGTTCCTTTCGAAAAGAGAACACTTGGAGCATTTTCCTTCACTCTGGTCCTTTGGTAGTACTACGGCTGGTTTAAGGCTTCTTTAGAGCAGTGTATTTGGACTCCTCAAAACCTCTATCTAGGTTTAAAAATGTAAAGCCATATATTGCTTCCCACGTTGCATTTCATTGATTTCTAGCCTACTCGCATGAATTTGAACAATCTTGAATATTGTAAACTGACTTTGTGAAGATCCACCAACATTTTCTTTTTTGATTTCAGTGAAATGTATTCACAGTGCCCTGTGAGTAGACTTTTCTGTGTCACACATTTCACAGAGTCTGATTTCCAAAGTACAGATTTGCTGAGAGGAGGAGTTTCAGGAGGCAGAGTCAGTACAGGAATCACAGCTTGCAGGCAGCAAGGTACCATGGGAGCTGCAGTCCTTAGAAAATGAAAGTAAAGAGCAGAGAAGAAGCTGAACACCATGCCGGAAATCCAGGAAATTGTGGAAATAGATGGCCAGCAGAGAAACAGCAATCACAACATAAAAGGAGGTTACTGACGCAAGCTTACATTGGTTTGTCAAGGGGAACTATTGCTCCTATTGTTCCTATTGCCATTACCATGCTGATGTTTGAAAATAAAAGTGTAGGCTGGGACTTTAGATCTCCTTTAAGGTCTCTGGGACCCCTTCGCCTTGCCGCCACACACCTGCTGGCTTGCTCCTTTGGAATGTGCCGAAATAGCTCAGTTGGGAGAACGTTAGACTGAAGATCTAAAGGTCCCTGGTTCGATCCCGGGTTTCGGCATCTGTTGTAGGTTTAAGGAGAGTCCACCTGTCTGTGAGCTGTTGCTTTTCTCATGAATCGGGCTAGCGTATGCTCCATGCATTGGCTTCTCACCTGTCTGTTGCTCATGACTGAACGGTGGCTTAGTCTCACTGGCAATTTAGTCGTGAATCTTGCTGCCTTTTCTCTTTTCCGGCAACATGCATAGGCATAAAAATCTCAATTCTCCATAGGCTCCTGTAACACCAACTTATAGTAGCCAACAATTGCTGAGGAAAGCACACATCTTAAGCCGAAATAGCTCAGTTGGGAGAGCGTTAGACTGAAGATCTAAAGGTCCCTGGTTCTATTCCGGGTTTCGGCAACTGCCTGCGTTTCTTTTGGTGTAACGCTTCCCGGCAAGACTGGGCAGACCAAGACCAAGGTTTAGAAACTGGTTCAGTGCATATTAGGGTCTCGGGCACAGCAGAAAAGCAATTGTACAACTTCCCGCAGTATATGGTTTTCTCAGCCAACGTGCAAGGACATTTCCAAAATCTATTCTTCTCAATAGGACCAGGTTACACCACCACATAGCGCTGCAAAGCCTTGGGGGAAAAAAAGGCTGGCATGTTGCATTGTTGCAGCCCTCACCTGCATTATGCCAATCAAACCAAGTGGAAGAGTCTGCTTCACAGAGGAAATGCAATGTGTCCGAAAGGAATGGCAGCGCGCAGCCGAGCAAAACAACTTATCAAATGCATTCCGGGGTGAACAAGACTTAGCCAGCTTTGAAAGATACTAAAAGTCACGGCGCCGCCAAAACTAGTCTTTGACAACTTGATGCAAGTAAATAGAACTTTTTTGAACCATGGGATGAATAAAATCCAATACATTTTCTTCCTCGTGCTGATGCATCAGACTAGAAAACCAGAAGCAGGTCAGAAAAAGTATCTTCGCGGTCCGAAATGACTTCCATGACAAAAGCTACAATTGCGCAGCTGAAGATTCTCAGCTTCCTCAGGTTGCAGGCCGCTTCTTCTTCCATACACACAAAATGAGAAGCATAACCACTCCTTCCTAGAAAAGGCAATATCACTTATTCAATCAATTTCCTTGCGGAGTCACTTCTCTTGCAGGGTCCCAAAAGACACAGTATACACGCAAGTCATTTTGATTTTGCCTTTCACTTTAGTTTGAAGAAAGATGTATGATTGTATGCCTTTTATCAGGAAAATTGGGTGAAAATGGCTACGTCAGATGAAAAGCAAAGCTTTAAAGCGAAGAAAGATTACAAACTGTATGACTTTTTCAGGGAAAGTGGCTCAAAATGGCTACGTCAGATGAAAAGCAAGAGGGTTAGCAGCTAGATAAGATTCCTTTCGAAAAGAGAACACTTGGAGCATTTTCCTTCACTCTGGTCCTTTGGTAGTACTACGGCTGGTTTAAGGCTTCTTTAGAGCAGTGTATTTGGACTCCTCAAAACCTCTATCTAGCTTTAAAAATGTAAAGCCATATATTGCTTCCCACGTTGCATTTCATTGATTTCTAGCCTACTCGCATGAATTTGAACAATCTTGAATATTGTAAACTGACTTTGTGAAGATCCACCAACATTTTCTTTTTTTATTTCAGTGAAATGTATTCACAGTGCCCTGTGAGTAGACTTTGCTGTGTCACACATTTCACAGAGTCTGATTTCCAACGTACAGATTTGCTGAGAGGAGGAGTTTCAGGAGGCAGAGTCAGTACAGGAATCACAGCTTGCAGGCAGCAAGGTACCATGGGAGCTGCAGTCCTTAGAAAATGAAAGTAAAGAGCAGAGAAGAAGCTGAACACCATGCCGGAAATCCAGGAAATTGTGGAAATAGATGGCCAGCAGAGAAACAGCAATCACAACATAAAAGGAGGTTACTGAGGCAAGCTTACATTGGTTTGTCAAGGGGAACTATTGCTCCTATTGTTCCTATTGCCATTACCATGCTGATGTTTGAAAATAAAAGTGTAGGCTGGGACTTTAGATCTCCTTTAAGGTCTCTGGGACCCCTTCGCCTTGCCGCCACACACCTGCTGGCTTGCTCATTTGGAACGTGCCGAAATAGCTCAGTTGGGAGAGCGTTAGACTGAAGATCTAAAGGTCCCTGGTTCGATCCCGGGTTTCGGCATCTGTTGTAGATTTAAGGAGAGTCCACCTGTCTGTGAGCTGTTGCTTTTCTCATGAATTGGGCTAGCGTATGCTCCATGCTTTGGCTTCTCACCTGTCTGTTGCTCATGACTGAACGGTGGCTTAGTCTCACTGGCAATTTAGTCGTGAATCTTGCTGCCTTTTCTCTTTTCCGGCAACATGCATAGGCATAAAAATCTCAATTCTCCATAGGCTCCTGTCACACCAACTTATAGTAGCCAACAATTGCTGAGGAAAGCACACGTCTTAAGCCAAAATAGCTCAGTTGGGAGAGCGTTAAACTGAAGATCTAAAGGTCCCTGGTACAATCCCGGGTTTCGGCAACTGCCTGTGTTTGTTTTGGTGTAACGCTTCCCGGCAAGACTGGGCAGACCAAGACCAAGACCAAGGTTTAGAAACTGGGTCAGTGCATATTAGGGTCTCGGGCGCAGCAGAAAAGCAATTGTACAACTTCCCGCAGTATATGGTTTTCTCAGCCAACGTGCAAGGACATGTCCAAAATCTATTCTTCTCAATAGGACCAGGTAACACCACCACATAGCGCTGCAAACCCTTGGGGGAAAAAAAGGCTGGCATGTTGCATTGTTGCAGCCCTCACCTGCATTATGCCAATCAAACCAAGTGGAAGAGTCTGCTTCACAGAGGAAATGCAATGTGTCCGAAAGGAATGGCAGTGCGCAGCCGAGCAAAACAACTTATCAAATGCATTCCGGGGTGAACAAGACTTAGCCGGCTTTGAAAGATACTAAAAGTCACGGCGCCGCCAAAACTAGTCTTTGACAACTTGATGCAAGTAAATAGAACTTTTTTGAACCATGGGATGAATAAAATAAAATACATTTTCTTCCTCGTGCTGTTGCATTAGACTAGAAACCAGAAGCAGGTCAGAAAAAGTATCTTCGCGGTCCGAAATGACTTCCATGACAAAAGCTACAATTGCGCAGCTGAAGATTCTCAGCTTCCTCAGGTTGCAGGCCGCTTCTTCTTCCATGCACACAAAATGAGAAGCATAACCACTCCTTCCTAGAAAAGGCAATATCACTTATTCAACCAATTTCCTTGCGGAGTCACTTCTCTTGCAGGGTCCCAAAAGACACAGTATACACGCAAGTCATTTTGATTTTGCCTTTCACTTTAGTTTGAAGAAAGATGTATGATTGTATGCCTTTTATCAGGAAAATTGGGTGAAAATGGCTACGTCAGATGAAAAGCAAAGCTTTAAAGCGAAGAAAGATTACAAACTGTATGACTTTTTCAGGGAAAGTGGCTCAAAATGGCTACGTCAGATGAAAAGCAAGAGGGTTAGCAGCTAGATAAGGTTCCTTTCGAAAAGAGAACACTTGGAGCATTTTCCTTCACTCTGGTCCTTTGGTAGTACTACGGCTGGTTTAAGGCTTCTTTAGAGCAGTGTATTTGGACTCCTCAAAACCTCTATCTAGCTTTAAAAATGTAAAGCCATATATTGCTTCCCACGTTGCATTTCATTGATTTCTAGCCTACTCGCATGAATTTGAACAATCTTGAATATTGTAAACTGACTTTGTGAAGATCCACCAACATTTTCTTTTTTGATTTCAGTGAAATGTATTCACAGTGCCCTGTGAATAGACTTTGCTGTGTCACACATTTCACAGAGTCTGATTTCCAACGTACAGATTTGCTGAGAGGAGGAGTTTCAGGAGGCAGAGTCAGTAAAGGAATCACAGCTTGCAGGCAGCAAGGTACCATGGGAGCTGCAGTCCTTAGAAAATGAAAGTAAAGAGCAGAGAAGAAGCTGAACACCATGCCGGAAATCCAGGAAATTGTGGAAATAGATGGCCAGCAGAGAAACAGCAATCACAACATAAAAGGAGGTTACTGAGGCAAGCTTACATTGGTTTGTCAAGGGGAACTATTGCTCCTATTGTTCCTATTGCCATTACCATGCTGATGTTTGAAAATAAAAGTGTAGGCTGGGACTTTAGATCTCCTTTAAGGTCTCTGGGACCCCTTCGCCTTGCCGCCACACACCTGCTGGCTTGCTCCTTTGGAATGTGCCGAAATAGCTCAGTTGGGAGAGCGTTAGACTGAAGATCTAAAGGTCCCTGGTTCGATCCCGGGATTCGGCATCTGTTGTAGGTTTAAGGAGAGTCCACCTGTCTGTGAGCTGTTGCTTTTCTCATGAATCGGGCTAGCGTATGCTCCATGCTTTGGCCTCTCACCTGTCTGTTGCTCATGACAGAACGGTGGCTTAGTCTCACTGGCAATTTAGTCGTGAATCTTGCTGCCTTTTCTCTTTTCCGGCAACATGCATAGGCATAAAAATCTCAATTCTCCATAGGCTCCTGTCACACCAACTTATAGTAGCCAACAATTGCTGAGGAAAGCACACATCTTAAGCCGAAATAGCTCAGTTGGGAGAGCGTTAGACTGAAGATCTAAAGGTCCCTGGTTAAATCCCGGGTTTCGGCAACTGCCTGCATTTCTTTTGGTGTAACGCTTCCCGGCAAGACTGGGAAGACCAAGACCAAGGTTTAGAAACTGGTTCAGTGCATATTAGGGTCTCGGGCGCAGCAGAAAAGCAATTGTACAACTTCCCGCAGTATATGGTTTTCTCAGCCAACGTGCAAGGACATGTCCAAAATCTATTCTTCTCAATAGGACCAGGTAACACCACCACATAGCGCTGCAAACCCTTGGGGGAAAAAAAGGCTGGCATGTTGCATTGTTGCAGCCCTCACCTGCGTTATGCCAATCAAACCAAGTGGAAGAGTCTGCTTCACAGAGGAAATGCAATGTGTCCGAAAGGAATGGCAGTGCGCAGCCGAGCAAAACAACTTATCAAATGCATTCCGGGGTGAACAAGACTTAGCCGGCTTTGAAAGATACTAAAAGTCACGGCGCCGCCAAAACTCGTCTTTGACAACTTGATGCAAGTAAATAGAACTTTTTTGAACCATGGGATGAATAAAATCCAATACATTTTCTTCCTCGTGCTGTTGCATTAGACTAGAAACCAGAAGCAGGTCAGAAAAAGTATCTTCGCAGTCCGAAATGACTTCCATGACAGAAGCTACAATTGCGCAGCTGAAGATTCTCAGCTTCCTCAGGTTGCAGGCCACTTCTTCTTCCATGCACACAAAATGAGAAGCATAACCACTCCTTCCTAGAAAAGGCAATATCACTTATTCAACCAATTTCCTTGCGGAGTCACTTCTCTTGCAGGGTCCCAAAAGACACAGTATACACGCAAGTCATTTTGATTTTGCCTTTCACTTTAGTTTGAAGAAAGATGTATGATTGTATGCCTTTTATCAGGAAAATTGGGTGAAAATGGCTACGTCAGATGAAAAGCAAAGCTTTAAAGTGAAGAAAGATTACAAACTGTATGACTTTTTCAGGGAAAGTGGCTCAAAATGGCTACGTCAGATGAAAAGCAAGAGGGTTAGCAGCTAGATAAGGTTCCTTTCGAAAAGAGAACACTTGGAGCATTTTCCTTCACTCTGGTCCTTTGGTAGTACTACGGTTTTTTTAAGGCTTCTTTAGAGCAGTGTATTTGGACTCCTCAAAACCTCTATCTAGCTTTAAAAATGTAAAGCCATATATTGCTTCCCACGTTGCATTTCATTGATTTCTAGCCTACTCGCATGAATTTGAACAATCTTGAATATTGTAAACTGACTTTGTGAAGATCCACCAACATTTTCTTTTTTGATTTCAGTGAAATGTATTCACAGTGCCCTGTGAGTAGACTTTGCTGTGTCACACATTTCACAGAGTCTGATTTCCAACGTACAGATTTCCTGAGAGGAGGAGTTTCAGGAGGCAGAGTCAGTACAGGAATCACAGCTTGCAGGCAGCAAGGTACCATGGGAGCTGCAGTCCTTATAAAATGAAAGTAAAGAGCAGAGAAGAAGCTGAACACCATGCCGGAAATCCAGGAAATTGTGGAAATAGATGGCCAGCAGAGAAACAGCAATCACAACATAAAAGGAGGTTACTGAGGCAAGCTTACATTGGTTTGTCAAGGGGAACTATTGCTCCTATTGTTCCTATTGCCATTACCATGCTGATGTTTGAAAAAAAAAGTGTAGGCTGGGACTTTAGATCTCCTTTAAGGTCTCTGGGACCCCTTCGCCTTGCCGCCACACACCTGCTGGCTTGCTCCTTTGGAATGTGCCGAAATAGCTCAGTTGGGAGAGCGTTAGACTGAAGATCTAAAGGTCCCTGGTTCGATCCCGGGTTTCGGCATCTGTTGTAGGTTTAAGGAGAGTCCACCTGTCTGTGAGCTGTTGCTTTTCTCATGAATCGGGCTAGCGTATGCTCCATGCTTTGGCTTCTCACCTGTCTGTTGCTCATGACTGAACGGTGGCTTAGTCTCACTGGCAATTTAGTCGCGAATCTTGCTGCCTTTTCTCTTTTCCGGCAACATGCATAGGCATAAAAATCTCAATTCTCCATAGGCTCCTGTCACACCAACTTATAGTAGCCAACAATTGCTGAGGAAAGCACACGTCTTAAGCCAAAATAGCTCAGTTGGGAGAGCGTTAGACTGAAGATCTAAAGGTTCCTGGTTCAATCCCGGGTTTCGGCAACTGCCTGCGTTTCTTTTGGTGTAACGCTTCCCGGCAAGACTGGGCAGACCAAGACCAAGGTTTAGAAACTGGTTCAGTGCATATTAGGGTCTCGGGCGCAGCAGAAAAGCAATTGTACAACTTCCCGCAGTATATGGTTTTCTCAGCCAATGTGCAAGGACATGTCCAAAATCTATTCTTCTCAATAGGACCAGGTTACACCACCACATAGCGCTTGCAAAGCCTTGGGGGAAAAAAAGGCTGGCATGTTGCATTGTTGCAGCCCTCACCTGCGTTATGCCAATCAAACCAAGTGGAAGAGTCTGCTTCACAGAGGAAATGCAATGTGTCCGAAAGGAATGGCAGCGCGCAGCCGAGCAAAACAACTTATCAAATGCATTCCGGGGTGAACAAGACTTAGCCGGCTTTGAAAGATACTAAAAGTCACGGCGCAGCCAAAACTAGTCTTTGACAACTTGATGCAAGTAAATAGAACTTTTTTGAACCATGGGATGAATAAAATCCAATACATTTTCTTCCTTGTGCTGATGCATCAGACTAGAAAACCAGAAGCAGGTCAGAAAAAGTATCTTCGCGGTCCGAAATGACTTCCATGACAAAAGCTACAATTGCGCAGCTGAAGATTCTCAGCTTCCTCAGGTTGCAGGCCGCTTCTTCTTCCATGCACACAAAATGAGAAGCATAACCACTCCTTCCTAGAAAAGGCAATATCACTTATTCAACCAATTTCCTTGCGGAGTCACTTCTCTTGCAGGGTCCCAAAAGACACAGTATACACGCAAGTCATTTTGATTTTGCCTTTCACTTTAGTTTGAAGAAAGATGTATGATTGTATGCCTTTTATCAGGAAAATTGGGTGAAAATGGCTACGTCAGATGAAAAGCAAAGCTTTAAAGCGAAGAAAGATTACAAACTGTATGACTTTTTCAGGGAAAGTGGCTCAAAATGGCTACGTCAGATGAAAAGCAAGAGGGTTAGCAGCTAGATAAGGTTCCTTTCGAAAAGAGAACACTTGGAGCATTTTCCTTCACTCTGGTCCTTTGGTAGAACTACAGCTGGTTTAAGGCTTCTTTAGAGCAGTGTATTTGGACTCCTCAAAACCTCTATCTAGCTTTAAAAATGTAAAGCCATATATTGCTTCCCACGTTGCATTTCATTGATTTCTAGCCTACTCGCATGAATTTGAACAATCTTGAATATTGTAAACTGACTTTGTGAAGATCCACCAACATTTTCTTTTTTGATTTCAGTGAAATGTATTCACAGTGCCCTGTGAGTAGACTTTGCTGTGTCACACATTTCACAGAGTCTGATTTCCAACGTACAGATTTGCTGAGAGGAGGAGTTTCAGGAGGCAGAGTCAGTACAGGAATCACAGCTTGCAGGCAGCAAGGTACCATGGGAGCTGCAGTCCTTAGAAAATGAAAGTAAAGAGCAGAGAAGAAGCTGAACACCATGCCGGAAATCCAGGAAATTGTGGAAATAGATGGCCAGCAGAGAAACAGCAATCACAACATAAAAGGAGGTTACTGAGGCAAGCTTACATTGGTTTGTCAAGGGGAACTATTGCTCCTATTGTTCCTATTGCCATTACCATGCTGATGTTTGAAAATAAAAGTGTAGGCTGGGACTTTAGATCTCCTTTAAGGTCTCTGGGACCCCTTCGCCTTGCCGCCACACACCTGCTGGCTTGCTCCTGTGGAATGTGCCGAAATAGCTCAGTTGGGAGAGCGTTAGACTGAAGATCTAAAGGTCCCTGGTTCGATCCCGGGTTTCGGCATCTGTTGTAGGTTTAAGGAGAGTCCACCTGTCTGTGAGCTGTTGCTTTTCTCATGAATCGGGCTAGCGTATGCTCCATGCTTTGGCTTCTCACCTGTCTGTTGCTCATGACAGAACGGTGGCTTAGTCTCACTGGCAATTTAGTCGTGAATCTTGCTGCCTTTTCTCTTTTCCGGCAACATGCATAGGCATAAAAATCTCAATTCTCCATAGGCTCCTGTCACACCAACTTATAGTAGCCAACAATTGCTGAGGAAAGCACACGTCTTAAGCCGAAATAGGTCAGTTGGGAGAGCGTTAGACTGAAGATCTAAAGGTCCCTGGTTAAATCCCGGGTTTCGGCAACTGCCTGCGTTTCTTTTGGTGTAACGCTTCCCGGCAAGACTGGGCAGACCAAGACCAAGGTTTAGAAACTGGTTCAGTGCATATTAGGGTCTCGGGCGCAGCAGAAAAGCAATTGTACAACTTCCCGCAGTATATGGTTTTCTCAGCCAATGTGCAAGGACATGTCCAAAATCTATTCTTCTCAATAGGACCAGGTTACACCACCACATAGCGCTTGCAAAGCCTTGGGGGAAAAAAAGGCTGGCATGTTGCATTGTTGCAGCCCTCACCTGCGTTATGCCAATCAAACCAAGTGGAAGAGTCTGCTTCACAGAGGAAATGCAATGTGTCCGAAAGGAATGGCAGCGCGCAGCCGAGCAAAACAACTTATCAAATGCATTCCGGGGTGAACAAGAC
Source organism: Staurois parvus (assembly GCF_062004578.1). Lineage (NCBI taxonomy): Eukaryota > Metazoa > Chordata > Amphibia > Anura > Ranidae > Staurois > Staurois parvus. The sequence continues at coordinate 1,854,401 of NW_028317922.1, forward strand.
TTAGCCGGCTTTGAAAGATACTAAAAGTCACGGCGCAGCCAAAACTAGTCTTTGACAACTTGATGCAAGTAAATAGAACTTTTTTGAACCATGGGATGAATAAAATCCAATACATTTTCTTCCTCGTGCTGATGCATCAGACTAGAAAACCAGAAGCAGGTCAGAAAAAGTATCTTCGCGGTCCGAAATGACTTCCATGACAAAAGCTACAATTGCGCAGCTGAAGATTCTCAGCTTCCTCAGGTTGCAGGCCGCTTCTTCTTCCATGCACACAAAATGAGAAGCATAACCACTCCTTCCTAGAAAAGGCAATATCACTTATTCAACCAATTTCCTTGCGGAGTCACTTCTCTTGCAGGGTCCCAAAAGACACAGTATACACGCAAGTCATTTGGATTTTGCCTTTCACTTTAGTTTGAAGAAAGATGTATGATTGTATGCCTTTTATCAGGAAAATTGGGTGAAAATGGCTACGTCAGATGAAAAGCAAAGCTTTAAAGCGAAGAAAGATTACAAACTGTATGACTTTTTCAGGGAAAGTGGCTCAAAATGGCTAAGTCAGATGAAAAGCAAGAGGGTTAGCAGCTAGATAAGTTTACTTTCGAAAAGAGAACACTTGGAGCATTTTCCTTCACTCTGGTCCTTTGGTAGTACTACGGCTGGTTTAAGGCTTCTTTAGAGCAGTGTATTTGGACTCCTCAAAACCTCTATCTAGCTTTAAAAATGTAAAGCCATATATTGCTTCCCACGTTGCATTTCATTGATTTCTAGCCTACTCGCATGAATTTGAACAATCTTGAATATTGTAAACTGACTTTGTGAAGATCCACCAACATTTTCTTTTTTGATTTCAGTGAAATGTATTCACAGTGCCCTGTGAGTAGACTTTGCTGTGTCACACATTTCACAGAGTCTGATTTCCAACGTACAGATTTGCTGAGAGGAGGAGTTTCAGGAGGCAGAGTCAGTACAGGAATCACAGCTTGCAGGCAGCAAGGTACCATGGGAGCTGCAGTCCTTAGAAAATGAAAGTAAAGAGCAGAGAAGAAGCTGAACACCATGCCGGAAATCCAGGAAATTGTGGAAATAGATGGCCAGCAGAGAAACAGCAATCACAACATAAAAGGAGGTTACTGAGGCAAGCTTACATTGGTTTGTCAAGGGGAACTATTGCTCCTATTGTTCCTATTGCCATTACCATGCTGATGTTTGAAAATAAAAGTGTAGGCTGGGACTTTAGATCTCCTTTAAGGTCTCTGGGACCCCTTCGCCTTGCCGCCACACACCTGCTGGCTTGCTCCTTTGGAATGTGCCGAAATAGCTCAGTTGGGAGAGCGTTAGACTGAAGATCTAAAGTCCCTGGTTCTATTCCGGGTTTCGGCAACTGCCTGCGTTTCTTTTGGTGTAACGCTTCCCGGCAAGACTGGGCAGACCAAGACCAAGGTTTAGAAACTGGTTCAGTGCATATTAGGGTCTCGGGCGCAGCAGAAAAGCAATTGTACAACTTCCCGCAGTATATGGTTTTCTCAGCCAACGTGCAAGGACATGTCCAAAATCTTTTCTACTCAATAGGACCAGGTTACACCACCACATAGCGCTGCAAAGCCTTGGGGGAAAAAAAGGCTGGCATGTTGCATTCTTGCAGCCCTCACCTGCGTTATGCCAATCAAACCAAGTGGAAGAGTCTGCTTCACAGAGGAAATGCAATGTGTCCGAAAGGAATGGCAGAGCGCAGCCGAGCAAAACAACTTATCAAATGCATTCCGGGGTGAAAAAAACTTAGCCGGCTTTGAAAGATACTAAAAGTCACGGCGCCGCCAAAACTAGTCTTTGACAACTTGATGCAAGTAAATAGAACTTTTTTGAACCATGGGATGAATAAAATCCAATACATTTTCTTCCTCGTGCTGTTGCATTAGACTAGAAACCAGAAGCAGGTCAGAAAAAGTATCTTCGCGGTCCGAAATGACTTCCATGACAAAAGCTACAATTGCGCAGCTGAAGATTCTCAGCTTCCTCAGGTTGCAGGTCGCTTCTTCTTCCATGCACACAAAATGAGAAGCATAACCACTCCTTCCTAGAAAAGGCAATATCACTTATTCAACCAATTTCCTTGCGGAGTCACTTCTCTTGCAGGGTCCCAAAAGACACAGTATACACGCAAGTCATTTTGATTTTGCCTTTCACTTTAGTTTGAAGAAAGATGTATGATTGTATGCCTTTTATCAGGAAAATTGGGTGAAAATGGCTACGTCAGATGAAAAGCAAAGCTTTAAAGCGAAGAAAGATTACAAACTGTATGACTTTTTCAGGGAAAGTGGCTCAAAATGGCTACGTCAGATGAAAAGCAAGAGGGTTAGCAGCTAGATAAGGTTCCTTTCGCAAAGAGAACACTTGGAGCGTTTTCCTTCACTCTGGTCCGTTGGTAGTACTACGGCTGGTTTAAGGCTTCTTTAGAGCAGTGTATTTGGACTCCTCAAAACCTCTATCTAGCTTTAAAAATGTAAAGCCATATATTGCTTCCCACGTTGCATTTCATTGATTTCTAGCCTACTCGCATGAATTTGAACAATCTTGAATATTGTAAACTGACTTTGTGAAGATCCACCAACCTTTTCTTTTTTGATTTCAGTGAAATGTATTCACAGTGCCCTGTGAGTAGACTTTGCTGTGTCACACATTTCACAGAGTCTGATTTCCAACGTACAGATTTGCTGAGAGGAGGAGTTTCAGGAGGCAGAGTCAGTACAGGAATCACAGCTTGCAGGCAGCAAGGTACCATGGGAGCTGCAGTCCTTAGAAAATGAAAGTAAAGAGCAGAGAAGAAGCTGAACACCATGCCGGAAATCCAGGAAATTGTGGAAATAGATGGCCAGCAGAGAAACAGCAATCACAACATAAAAGGAGGTTACTGAGGCAAGCTTACATTGGTTTGTCAAGGGGAACTATTGCTCCTATTGTTCCTATTGCCATTACCATGCTGATGTTTGAAAATAAAAGTGTAGGCTGGGACTTTAGATCTCCTTTAAGGTCTCTGGGACCCCTTCGCCTTGCCGCCACACACCTGCTGGCTTGCTCCTTTGGAATGTGCCGAAATAGCTCAGTTGGGAGAGCGTTAGACTGAAGATCTAAAGGTCCCTGGTTCGATCCCGGGTTTCGGCATCTGTTGTAGGTTTAAGGAGAGTCCACCTGTCTGTGAGCTGTTGCTTTTCTCATGAATCGGGCTAGCGTATGCTCCATGCTTTGGCTTCTCACCTGTCTGTTGCTCATGACAGAACGGTGGCTTAGTCTCACTGGCAATTTAGTCGTGAATCTTGCTGCCTTTTCTCTTTTCCGGCAACATGCATAGGCATAAAAATCTCAATTCTCCATAGGCTCCTGTCACACCAACTTATAGTAGCCAACAATTGCTGAGGAAAGCACACGTCTTAAGCCGAAATACGTCAGTTGGGAGAGCGTTAGACTGAAGATCTAAAGGTCCCTGGTTAAATCCCGGGTTTCGGCAACTGCCTGCATTTCTTTTGGTGTAACGCTTCCCGGCAAGACTGGGCAGACCAAGACCAAGGTTTAGAAACTGGTTCAGTGCATATTAGGGTCTTGGGCGCAGCAGAAAAGCAATTGTACAACTTCCCGCAGTATATGGTTTTCTCAGCCAACGTGCAAGGACATGTCCAAAATCTATTCTTCTCAATAGGACCAGGTAACACCACCACATAGCGCTGGAAAGCCTTGGGGGAAAAAAAGGCTGGCATGTTACATTGTTGCAGCCCTCACATGCGTTATGCCAATCAAACCAAGTGGAAGAGTCTGCTTCACAGAGGAAATGCAATGTGTCCGAAAGGAATGGCAGCGCGCAGCCGAGCAAAACAACTTATCAAATGCATTCCGGGGTGAACAAGACTTAGCCGGCTTTGAAAGATACTAAAAGTCACGGCGCTGCCAAAACTAGTCTTTGACAACTTGATGCAAGTAAATAGAACTTTTTTGAACCATGGGATGAATAAAATCCAATACATTTTCTTCCTCGTGCTGATGCATCAGACTAGAAAACCAGAAGCAGGTCAGAAAAAGTATCTTCGCGGTCCGAAATGACTTCCATGACAAAAGTTACAATTGCGCAGCTGAAGATTCTCAGCTTCCTCAGGTTGCAGGCCGCTTCTTCTTCCATGCACACAAAATGAGAAGCATAACCACTCCTTCCTAGAAAAGGCAATATCACTTATTCAACCAATTTCCTTGCGGAGTCACTTCTCTTGCAGGGTCCCAAAAGACACAGTATACACGCAAGTCATTTGGATTTTGCCTTTCACTTTAGTTTGAAGAAAGATGTATGATTGTATGCCTTTTATCAGGAAAATTGGGTGAAAATGGCTACGTCAGATGAAAAGCAAAGCTTTAAAGCGAAGAAAGATTACAAACTGTATGACTTTTTCAGGGAAAGTGGCTCAAAATGGCTAAGTCAGATGAAAAGCAAGAGGGTTAGCAGCTAGATAAGGTTACTTTCGAAAAGAGAACACTTGGAGCATTTTCCTTCACTCTGGTCCTTTGGTAGTACTACGGCTGGTTTAAGGCTTCTTTAGAGCAGTGTATTTGGACTCCTCAAAACCTCTATCTAGCTTTAAAAATGTAAAGCCATATATTGCTTCCCACGTTGCATTTCATTGATTTCTAGCCTACTCGCATGAATTTGAACAATCTTGAATATTGTAAACTGACTTTGTGAAGATCCACCAATATTTTCTTTTTTGATTTCAGTGAAATGTATTCACAGTGCCCTGTGAGTAGACTTTGCTTTGTCACACATTTCACAGAGTCTGATTTCCAACGTACAGATTTGCTGAGAGGAGGAGTTTCAGGAGGCAGAGTCAGTACAGGAATCACAGCTTGCAGGCAGCAAGGTACCATGGGAGCTGCAGTCCTTAGAAAATGAAAGTAAAGAGCAGAGAAGAAGCTGAACACCATGCCGGAAATCCAGGAAATTGTAGAAATAGATGGCCAGCAGAGAAACAGCAATCACAACATAAAAGGAGGTTACTGAGGCAAGCTTACATTGGTTTGTCAAGGGGAACTATTGCTCCTATTGTTCCTATTGCCATTACCATGCTGATGTTTGAAAATAAAAGTGTAGGCTGGGACTTTAGATCTCCTTTAAGGTCTCTGGGACCCCTTCGCTTTGCCGCCACACACCTGCTGGCTTGCTCCTTTGGAATGTGCCGAAATAGCTCAGTTGGGAGAGCGTTAGACTGAAGATCTAAAGTCCCTGGTTCTATTCCGGGTTTCGGCAACTGCCTGCGTTTCTTTTGGTGTAACGCTTTCCGGCAAGACTGGGCAGACCAAGACCAAGGTTTAGAAACTGGTTCAGTGCATATTAGGGTCTCGGGCGCAGCAGAAAAGCAATTGTACAACTTCCCGCAGTATATGGTTTTCTCAGCCAACGTGCAAGGACATGTCCAAAATCTTTTCTACTCAATAGGACCAGGTTACACCACCACATAGCGCTGCAAAGCCTTGGGGGAAAAAAAGGCTGGCATGTTGCATTGTTGCAGCCCTCACCTGCGTTATGCCAATCAAACCAAGTGGAAGAGTCTGCTTCACAGAGGAAATGTAATGTGTCCGAAAGGAATGGCAGCGCGCAGCCGAGCAAAACAACTTATCAAATGCATTCCGGGGTGAACAAGACTTAGCCGGCTTTGAAAGATACTAAAAGTCACGGCGCAGCCAAAACTAGTCTTTGACAACTTGATGCAAGTAAATAGAACTTTTTTGAACCATGGGATGAATAAAATCCAATACATTTTCTTCCTCTTGCTGATGCATCAGACTAGAAAACCAGAAGCAGGTCAGAAAAAGTATCTTCGCGGTCCGAAATGACTTCCATGACAAAAGCTACAATTGCGCAGCTGAAGATTCTCAGCTTCCTCAGGTTGCAGGCCGCTTCTTCTTCCATACACACAAAATGAGAAGCATAACCACTCCTTCCTAGAAAAGGCAATATCACTTATTCAACCAATTTCCTTGCGGAGTCACTTCTCTTGCAGGGTCCCAAAAGACACAGTATACACGCAAGTCATTTGGATTTTGCCTTTCACTTTAGTTTGAAGAAAGATGTATGATTGTATGCCTTTTATCAGGAAAATTGGGTGAAAATGGCTACGTCAGATGAAAAGCAAAGCTTTAAAGCGAAGAAAGATTACAAACTGTATGACTTTTTCCGGGAAAGTGGCTCAAAATGGCTACGTCAGATGAAAAGCAAGAGGGTTAGCAGCTAGATAAGGTTCCTTTCGAAAAGAGAACACTTGGAGCATTTTCCTTCACTCTGGTCCTTTGGTAGTACTACGGTTGGTTTAAGGCTTCTTTAGAGCAGTGTATTTGGACTCCTCAAAACCTCTATCTAGCTTTAAAAATGTAAAGCCATATATTGCTTCCCACGTTGCATTTCATTGATTTCTAGCCTACTCGCATGAATTTGAACAATCTTGAATATTGTAAACTGACTTTGTGAAGATCCACCAACATTTTCTTTTTTGATTTCAGTGAAATGTATTCACAGTGCCCTGTGAGTAGACTTTGCTGTGTCACACATTTCACAGAGTCTGATTTCCAACGTACAGATTTGCTGAGAGGAGGAGTTTCAGGAGGCAGAGTCAGTACAGGAATCACAGCTTGCAGGCAGCAAGGTACCATGGGAGCTGCAGTCCTTATAAAATGAAAGTAAAGAGCAGAGAAGAAGCTGAACACCATGCCGGAAATCCAGGAAATTGTGGAAATAGATGGCCAGCAGAGAAACAGCAATCACAACATAAAAGGAGGTTACTGAGGCAAGCTTACATTGGTTTGTCAAGGGGAACTATTGCTCCTATTGTTCCTATTGCCATTACCATGCTGATGTTTGAAAAAAAAAGTGTAGGCTGGGACTTTAGATCTCCTTTAAGGTCTCTGGGACCCCTTCGCCTTGCCGCCACACACCTGCTGGCTTGCTCCTTTGGAATGTGCCGAAATAGCTCAGTTGGGAGAGCGTTTGACTGAAGATCTAAAGGTCCCTGGTTCGATCCCGGGCTTCGGCATCTGTTGTAGGTTTAAGGAGAGTCCACCTGTCTGTGAGCTGTTGCTTTTCTCATGAATCGGGCTAGCGTATGCTCCATGCTTTGGCTTCTCACCTGTCTGTTGCTCATGACTGAACGGTGGCTTAGTCTCACTGGCAATTTAGTCGTGAATCTTGCTGCCTTTTCTCTTTTCCGGCAACATGCATAGGCATAAAAATCTCAATTCTCCATAGGCTCCTGTAACACCAACTTATAGTAGCCAACAATTGCTGAGGAAAGCACACATCTTAAGCCGAAATAGCTCAGTTGGGAGAGCGTTAGACTGAAGATCTAAAGGTCCCTGGTTCAATCCCGGGTTTCGGCAACTGCCTGCGTTTCTTTTGGTGTAACGCTTCCCGGCAAGACTGGGCAGACCAAGACCAAGGTTTAGAAACTGGTTCAGTGCATATTAGGGTCTCGGGCGCAGCAGAAAAGCAATTGTACAACTTCCCGCAGTATATGGTTTTCTCAGCCAATGTGCAAGGACATGTCCAAAATCTATTCTTCTCAATAGGACCAGGTTACACCACCACATAGCGCTTGCAAAGCCTTGGGGGAAAAAAAGGCTGGCATGTTGCATTGTTGCAGCCCTCACCTGCGTTATGCCAATCAAACCAAGTGGAAGAGTCTGCTTCACAGAGGAAATGCAATGTGTCCGAAAGGAATGGCAGCGCGCAGCCGAGCAAAACAACTTATCAAATGCATTCCGGGGTGAACAAGACTTAGCCGGCTTTGAAAGATACTAAAAGTCACGGCGCAGCCAAAACTAGTCTTTGACAACTTGATGCAAGTAAATAGAACTTTTTTGAACCATGGGATGAATAAAATCCAATACATTTTCTTCCTCGTGCTGATGCATCAGACTAGAAAACCAGACGCAGGTCAGAAAAAGTATCTTCGCGGTCCGAAATGACTTCCATGACAAAAGCTACAATTGCGCAGCTGAAGATTCTCAGCTTCCTCAGGTTGCAGGCCGCTTCTTCTTCCATGCACACAAAATGAGAAGCATAACCACTCCTTCCTAGAAAAGGCAATATCACTTATTCAACCAATTTCCTTGCGGAGTCACTTCTCTTGCAGGGTCCCAAAAGACACAGTATACACGCAAGTCATTTTGATTTTGCCTTTCACTTTAGTTTGAAGAAAGATGTATGATTGTATGCCTTTTATCAGGAAAATTGGGTGAAAATGGCTACGTCAGATGAAAAGCAAAGCTTTAAAGCGAAGAAAGATTACAAACTGTATGACTTTTTCAGGGAAAGTGGCTCAAAATGGCTACGTCAGATGAAAAGCAAGAGGGTTAGCAGCTAGATAAGGTTCCTTTCGAAAAGAGAACACTTGGAGCATTTTCCTTCACTCTGGTCCTTTGGTAGAACTACAGCTGGTTTAAGGCTTCTTTAGAGCAGTGTATTTGGACTCCTCAAAACCTCTATCTAGCTTTAAAAATGTAAAGCCATATATTGCTTCCCACGTTGCATTTCATTGATTTCTAGCCTACTCGCATGAATTTGAACACTCTTGAATATTGTAAACTGACTTTGTGAAGATCCACCAACATTTTCTTTTTTGATTTCAGTGAAATGTATTCACAGTGCCCTGTGAGTAGACTTTGCTGTGTCACACATTTCACAGAGTCTGATTTCCAACGTACAGATTTGCTGAGAGGAGGAGTTTCAGGAGGCAGAGTCAGTACAGGAATCACAGCTTGCAGGCAGCAAGGTACCATGGGAGCTGCAGTCCTTAGAAAATGAAAGTAAAGAGCAGAGAAGAAGCTGAACACCATGCCGGAAATCCAGGAAATTGTGGAAATAGATGGCCAGCAGAGAAACAGCAATCACAACATAAAAGGAGGTTACTGAGGCAAGCTTACATTGGTTTGTCAAGGGGAACTATTGCTCCTATTGTTCCTATTGCCATTACCATGCTGATGTTTGAAAATAAAAGTGTAGGCTGGGACTTTAGATCTCCTTTAAGGTCTCTGGGACCCCTTCGCCTTGCCGCCACACACCTGCTGGCTTGCTCCTTTGGAATGTGCCGAAATAGCTCAGTTGGGAGAGCGTTAGACTGAAGATCTAAAGATCCCGGGTTTCGGCATCTGTTGTAGGTTTAAGGAGAGTCCACCTGTCTGTGAGCTGTTGCTTTTCTCATGAATCGGGCTAGCGTATGCTCCATGCTTTGGCTTCTCACCTGTCTGTTGCTCATGACAGAACGGTGGCTTAGTCTCACTGGCAATTTAGTCGTGAATCTTGCTGCCTTTTCTCTTTTCCGGCAACATGCATAGGCATAAAAATCTCAATTCTCCATAGGCTCCTGTCACACCAACTTATAGTAGCCAACAATTGCTGAGGAAAGCACACGTCTTAAGCCGAAATACGTCAGTTGGGAGAGCGTTAGACTGAAGATCTAAAGGTCCCTGGTTAAATCCCGGGTTTCGGCAACTGCCTGCATTTCTTTTGGTGTAACGCTTCCCGGCAAGACTGGGCAGACCAAGACCAAGGTTTAGAAACTGGTTCAGTGCATATTAGGGTCTCGGGCGCAGCAGAAAAGCAATTGTACAACTTCCCGCAGTATATGGTTTTCTCAGCCAACGTGCAAGGACATGTCCAAAATCTATTCTTCTCAATAGGACCAGGTAACACCACCACATAGCGCTGGAAAGCCTTGGGGGAAAAAAAGGCTGGCATGTTACATTGTTGCAGCCCTCACATGCGTTATGCCAATCAAACCAAGTGGAAGAGTCTGCTTCACAGAGGAAATGCAATGTGTCCGAAAGGAATGGCAGCGCGCAGCCGAGCAAAACAACTTATCAAATGCATTCCGGGGTGAACAAGACTTAGCCGGCTTTGAAAGATACTAAAAGTCACGGCGCTGCCAAAACTAGTCTTTGACAACTTGATGCAAGTAAATAGAACTTTTTTGAACCATGGGATGAATAAAATCCAATACATTTTCTTCCTCGTGCTGATGCATCAGACTAGAAAACCAGAAGCAGGTCAGAAAAAGTATCTTCGCGGTCCGAAATGACTTCCATGACAAAAGTTACAATTGCGCAGCTGAAGATTCTCAGCTTCCTCAGGTTGCAGGCCGCTTCTTCTTCCATACACACAAAATGAGAAGCATAACCACTCCTTCCTAGAAAAGGCAATATCACTTATTCAACCAATTTCCTTGCGGAGTCACTTCTCTTGCAGGGTCCCAAAAGACACAGTATACACGCAAGTCATTTGGATTTTGCCTTTCACTTTAGTTTGAAGAAAGATGTATGATTGTATGCCTTTTATCAGGAAAATTGGGTGAAAATGGTTACGTCAGATGAAAAGCAAAGCTTTAAAGCGAAGAAAGATTACAAACTGTATGACTTTTTCAGGGAAAGTGGCTCAAAATGGCTAAGTCAGATGAAAAGCAAGAGGGTTAGCAGCTAGATAAGGTTACTTTCGAAAAGAGAACACTTGGAGCATTTTCCTTCACTCTGGTCCTTTGGTAGTACTACGGCTGGTTTAAGGCTTCTTTAGAGCAGTGTATTTGGACTCCTCAAAACCTCTATCTAGCTTTAAAAATGTAAAGCCATATATTGCTTCCCACGTTGCATTTCATTGATTTCTAGCCTACTCGCATGAATTTGAACAATCTTGAATATTGTAAACTGACTTTGTGAAGATCCACCAACATTTTCTTTTTTGATTTCAGTGAAATGTATTCACAGTGCCCTGTGAGTAGACTTTGCTGTGTCACACATTTCACAGAGTCTGATTTCCAACGTACAGATTTGCTGAGAGGAGGAGTTTCAGGAGGCAGAGTCAGTACAGGAATCACAGCTTGCAGGCAGCAAGGTACCATGGGAGCTGCAGTCCTTAGAAAATGAAAGTAAAGAGCAGAGAAGAAGCTGAACACCATGCCGGAAATCCAGGAAATTGTAGAAATAGATGGCCAGCAGAGAAACAGCAATCACAACATAAAAGGAGGTTACTGAGGCAAGCTTACATTGGTTTGTCAAGGGGAACTATTGCTCCTATTGTTCCTATTGCCATTACCATGCTGATGTTTGAAAATAAAAGTGTAGGCTGGGACTTTAGATCTCCTTTAAGGTCTCTGGGACCCCTTCGCTTTGCCGCCACACACCTGCTGGCTTGCTCCTTTGGAATGTGCCGATATAGCTCAGTTGGGAGAGCGTTAGACTGAAGATCTAAAGGTCCCTGGTTCGATCCTGGGTTTCGGCATCTGTTGTAGGTTTAAGGAGAGTCCACCTGTCTGTGAGCTGTTGCTTTTCTCATGAATCGGGCTAGCGTATGCTCCATGCTTTGGCTTCTCACCTGTCTGTTGCTCATGACAGAACGGTGGCTTAGTCTCACTGGCAATTTAGTCGTGAATCTTGCTGCCTTTTCTCTTTTCCGGCAACATGCATAGGCATAAAAATCTCAATTCTCCATAGGCTCCTGTCACACCAACTTATAGTAGCCAACAATTGCTGAGGAAAGCACACATCTTAAGCCGAAATAGCTCAGTTGGGAGAGCGTTAGACTGAAGATCTAAAGGTCCCTGGTTCAATCCCGGGTTTCGGCAACTGCCTGCGTTTCTTTTGGTGTAACGCTTCCTGGCAAGACTGGGCAGACCAAGACCAAGGTTTAGAAACTGGTTCAGTGCATATTAGGGTCTCGGGCACAGCAGAAAAGCAACTGTACAACTTCCCGCAGTATATGGTTTTCTCAGCCAACGTGCAAGGACATGTCCAAAATCTATTCTTCTCAATAGGACCAGGTAACACCACCACATAGCGCTGCAAAGCCTTGGGGGAAAAAAAGGCTGGCATGTTGCATTGTTGCAGCCCTCACCTGCGTTATGCCAATCAAACCAAGTGGAAGAGTCTGCTTCACAGAGGAAATGCAATGTGTCCGAAAGGAATGGCAGCGCGCAGCCGAGCAAAACAACTTATCAAATGCATTCCGGGGTGAACAAGACTTAGCCGGCTTTGAAAGATACTAAAAGTCACGGCGCCGCCAAAACTAGTCTTTGACAACTTGATGCAAGTAAATAGAACTTTTTTGAACCATGGGATGAATAAAATCCAATACATTTTCTTCCTCGTGCTGATGCATCAGACTAGAAAACCAGAAGCAGGTCAGAAAAAGTATCTTCGCGGTCCGAAATGACTTCCATGACAAAAGCTACAATTGCGCAGCTGAAGATTCTCAGCTTCCTCAGGTTGCAGGCCGCTTCTTCTTCCATACACACAAAATGAGAAGCATAACCACTCCTTCCTAGAAAAGGCAATATCACTTATTCAACCAATTTCCTTGCGGAGTCACTTCTCTTGCAGGGTCTCAAAAGACACAGTATACACGCAAGTCATTTTGATTTTGCCTTTCACTTTAGTCTGAAGAAAGATGTATGATTGTATGCCTTTTATCAGGAAAATTGGGTGAAAATGGCTACGTCAGATGAAAAGCAAAGCTTTAAAGCGAAGAAAGATTACAAACTGTATGACTTTTTCAGGGAAAGTGGCTCAAAATGGCTACGTCAGATGAAAAGCAAGAGGGTTAGCAGCTAGATAAGGTTCCTTTCGAAAAGAGAACACTTGGAGCATTTTCCTTCACTCTGGTCCTTTGGTAGTACTACGGCTGGTTTAAGGCTTCTTTAGAGCAGTGTATTTGGACTCCTCAAAACCTCTATCTAGCTTTAAAAATGTAAAGCCATATATTGCTTCCCACATTGCATTTCATTGATTTCTAGCCTACTCGCATGAATTTGAACAATCTTGAATATTGTAAACTGACTTTGTGAAGATCCACCAACATTTTCTTTTTTGATTTCAGTGAAATGTATTCACAGTGCCCTGTGAGTAGACTTTTTCTGTGTCACACATTTCACAGAGTCTGATTTCCAATGTACAGATTTGCTGAGAGGAGGAGTTTCAGGAGGCAGAGTCAGTACAGGAATCACAGCTTGCAGGCAGCAAGGTACCATGGGAGCTGCAGTCCTTAGAAAATGAAAGTAAAGAGCAGAGAAGAAGCTGAACACCATGCCGGAAATCCAGGAAATTGTGGAAATAGATGGCCAGCAGAGAAACAGCAATCACAACATAAAAGGAGGTTACTGACGCAAGCTTACATTGGTTTGTCAAGGGGAACTATTGCTCCTATTGTTCCTATTGCCATTACCATGCTGATGTTTGAAAATAAAAGTGTAGGCTGGGACTTTAGAACTCCTTTAAGGTCTCTGGGACCCCTTCGCCTTGCCGCCACACACCTGCTGGCTTGCTCCCTTGGAATGTGCTGAAATAGCTCAGTTGGGAGAGCATTAGACTGAAGATCTAAAGGTCCCTGGTTCGATCCTGTGTTTCGGCATCTGTTGTAGGTTTAAGGAGAGTCCACCTGTCTGTGAGCTGTTGCTTTTCTCATGAATCGGGCTAGCGTATGCTCCATGCTTTGGCTTCTCACCTGTCTGTTGCTCATGACAGAACGGTGGTTTAGTCTCACTGGCAATTTAGTCGTGAATCTTGCTGCCTTTTCGCTTTTCCGGCCACATGCATAGGCATAAAAATCTCAATTCTCCATAGGCTCCTGTCACACCAACTTATAGTAGCCAACAATTGCTGAAGAAAGCACACGTCTTAAGCCGAAATAGCTCAGTTGGGAGAGCGTTAGACTGAAGATCTGAAGGTCCCTGATTTAATCCCGGGTTTCGGCAACTGCCTGCTTTACTTTTGGTGTAACGCTTCCTGGCAAGACTGGGCAGACCAAGACCAAGGTTTAGAAACTGGTTCAGTGCATATTAGGGTCTCGGGCACAGCAGAAAAGCAATTGTACAACTTCCCGCAGTATATGGTTTTCTCAGCCAACGTGCAAGGACATGTTCAAAATCTATTCTTCTCAATAGGACCAGGTAACACCACCACATAGCGCTGCAAAGCCTTGGGGGAAAAAAAGGCTGGCATGTTGCATTGTTGCAGCCCTCACCTGCGTTATGCCAATCAAACCAAGTGGAAGAGTCTGCTTCACAGAGGAAATGCAATGTGTCCGAAAGGAATGGCAGCGCGCAGCCGAGCAAAACAACTTATCAAATGCATTCCGGGGTGAACAAGACTTAGCCGGCTTTGAAAGATACTAAAAGTCACGGCGCCGCCAAAACTAGTCTTTGACAACTTGATGCAAGTAAATAGAACTTTTTTGAACCATGGGATGAATAAAATCCAATACATTTTCTTCCTCGTGCTGATGCATCAGACTAGAAAACCAGAAGCAGGTCAGAAAAAGTATTTTCGCGGTCCGAAATGACTTCCATGACAAAAGCTACAATTGCGCAGCTGAAGATTCTCAGCTTCCTCAGGTTGCAGGCCGCTTCTTCTTCCATACACACAAAATGAGAAGCATAACCACTCTTTCCTAGAAAAGGCAATATCACTTATTCAACCAATTTCCTTGTGGAGTCACTTCTCTTGCAGGGTCCCAAAAGACACAGTATACACGCAAGTCATTTTGATTTTGCCTTTCACTTTAGTTTGAAGAAAGATGTATGATTGTATGCCTTTTTCAGGGAAAGTGGCTCAAAATGGCTACGTCAGATGAAAAGCAAGAGGGTTAGCAGCTAGATAAGGTTCCTTTCGAAAAGAGAACACTTGGAGCATTTTCCTTCACTCTGGTCCTTTGGTAGTACTACGGCTGGTTTAAGGCTTCTTTAGAGCAGTGTATTTGGACTCCTCAAAACCTCTATCTAGCTTTAAAAATGTAAAGCCATATATTGCTTCCCACGTTGCATTTCATTGATTTCTAGCCTACTCGCATGAATTTGAACAATCTTGAATATTGTAAACTGACTTTGTGAAGATCCACCAACATTTTCTTTTTTGATTTCAGTGAAATGTATTCACAGTGCCCTGTGAGTAGACTTTGCTGTGTCACACATTTCACAGAGTCTGATTTCCAACGTACAGATTTGCTGAGAGGAGGAGTTTCAGGAGGCAGAGTCAGTACAGGAATCACAGCTTGCAGGCAGCAAGGTACCATGGGAGCTGCAGTCCTTAGAAAATGAAAGTAAAGAGCAGAGAAGAAGCTGAACACCATGCCGGAAATCCAGGAAATTGTGGAAATAGATGGCCAGCAGAGAAACAGCAATCACAACATAAAAGGAGGTTACTGACGCAAGCTTACATTGGTTTGTCAAGGGGAACTATTGCTCCTATTGTTCCTATTGCCATTACCATGCTGATGTTTGAAAATAAAAGTGTAGGCTGGGACTTTAGATCTCCTTTAAGGTCTCTGGGACCCCTTCGCCTTGCCGCCACACACCTGCTGGCTTGCTCCTTTGGAATGTGCCGAAATAGCTCAGTTGGGAGAGCGTTAGACTGAAGATCTAAAGGTCCCTGGTTCGATCCCGGGTTTCGGCATCTGTTGTAGGTTTAAGGAGAGTCCACCTGTCTGTGAGCTGTTGAATCTTGAATCGGGCCAGCGTATGCTCCATGCTTTGGCTTCTCACCTGTCTGTTGCTCATGACAGAACGGTGGCTTAGTCTCACTGGCAATTTAGTCGTGAATCTTGCTGCCTTTTCTCTTTTCCGGCAACATGCATAGGCATAAAAATGTCAATTCTCCATAGGCTCCTGTCACACCAACTTATAGTAGTCAACAATTGCTGAGGAAAGCACATGTCTTAAGCCGAAATAGCTCAGTTGGGAGAGTGTTAGACTGAAGTTTTAAAGGTCCCTGGTTCAATCCTGGGTTTTGGCAACTGCCTGTGTTTCTTTTGGTGTAACGCTTCCTGGCAAGACTGGGCAGACCAAGACCAAGGTTTAGAAACTGGTTCAGTGCATATTAGGTTCTTGAGCGCAGCAGAAAAGCAATTTTATATTTCAATATTTTTATTGAATTTTTCAGTGAAAAAACAAAGGAATGAGACATTGTTCATTCATACACTATTGCAATAAAAACATTAAACAGTTGAGCATTGTTGTTGTTATTCCATTCACTAGGCGATGGTTGAGTTGGTCTTATTTAGCGATTTCATCAGAGGCATTTATATATGTATGATGATCCTTGGTGAGGAGTTGGGATGTTAGGGGGGATATTGGTAGGGGAGATGGGGGAGGGGGGAGAAGGGGAGGAAAGATATATCTGGGTGTGTAAGGATATACCAGTCTAGGTTTAGGAGGTGATTTTTACTATTTAAGTGTTATCAGGGTTGAACAGAACATTTTGCGTGATTTAACCATCGGGTCCATTTCTGATTAAATTTAAGGTGGGAGGAAGTATTGATTGCGTATTTTTTCTCCATTTCACATTGGATATTGAGGTCTATAATTAGTGAGGTAATTGATGGGGTATTCTTTGTGTTCCATAATCTGGTAATGTTTATTTTGGCAGCAAAAAGTGTGTGAGTGATAATTGTGCGGGAGGGAGGGGGGAATTTCTCAATTCTGATATGTAGGAGTTCTAATGAGGGGTTTCGGGTTATTAAAATTTTGGTTATATCAGATATTAATTGGAAGGTAGCATTCCAGAAGGATCTAAGTGATTTACATGACCAGAGAATATGTAGTGTTGAGCATGTCCCCCCGCATTGTCTCTAGTATGTAGGAGACTGTTTTGGGTAGTAGAGAGAGAGTTTGACCGGAGTCAGGTACCATTGGTGGAGTATTTTTAGATATGACTCCCAGTGGGAGCTGCATCGGGTAGCTTTATATGTAATGTTGAAAGCATTTTCCCAACATTGTAAGTTTATTTGTTCTTATAGGATTTTTTCCCAATTGGTAAGAGAAGTAGTTTGTAGTGTGAATTGTAGGTTTGTGAGGTATGTATAGACGGTAGAGATGCCCTTACTTGGGTATTGAGATTTGGTGAAAAAAAGGAATGCTGTAATTGGTATCTTAGTGGTATGGGGTAGTATTGTTGTTTCTAGACAGTGAGCAATTCTTAGGTATGTGAAGTTTTCAGAATTAGGGAGATATATTTTGCTTGGAGAATTTGGAAGGGGCATATAGATTGGTTGGCGTAGAGGTCTTTTATATTAGTTATACCTTGTTTTGTCCAATGAGATAGGTCTAACGAGGGTATAAGAAGATGCAATATATTAGTTGGAGTGGGGATTTTTTTTATGTCCTTGAATTTGGTGGATAGGAAGTCACGCCAGGCTTGTAGGGAGGCTTGTATGCAGGGATGTTTTAGTTTGTATTCTATTCGGTTGGTTGGTGGAGTTAGGATTATATTTTGGGGTTTAAGGGGGTGAAAAGGAAGGGTTTCCATTGTGGACCAAATTTTTTCTTTCGATGGGTTCCACCAAAAGTATATTTGGTCTAAAAAGTTGCGGTGTAGTAAGATGTGAGGTGTAGGAGTCCTGCTCCTCCTTTAGTTGTAGGGCGTATTAAGAGATTTGTGGTGTATCTGGGCTTTTTCGAGTTCCATAGGAATTTTGTGAGGATTGTTTGTAGGCTAGAAAAGAATCAGTTGGGGATTGGTATGGGGAGTGTACGGAATATGTATAAGATTTTGGGTAGAATGAACATTTTTAGGGTTGCCACTCGACCTAGTTTAGAGAGTTCTGAGGTACGGAGTGTGGTTAGTTATCGAGGAATAGTTTCAAGTAATGTTTTATGGTTTGCGGAGTATAGTTGATCCGTTGTTGGTGTGAGTCTGATACCTAAGTAAGGAATGCTGTTCGTTTCCCATGAGAATGGGAATTTGTTCGCTAGTAGGGTTTGGAGTTGGGGTGAAATGTGGAGGTTTAGTATGGAAGATTTGGGTTTGTTAAGTTTATAGTATGATACTGTTGAGTAGTTATGGAGGTGTGAGTGAATCATTTTAAGGGACGTTTTTGGGTTGGTCACCATTAGTATAATATTGTCCGCAAATAGGCTAATTTTGTGTTCTAAGTTGAGGTGTGTGATTCCTGTGAATGATCGGTCCTCTCTGAGTTTGGATGCTAGGGGTTCAGTGAGGAGTGTAAATAGGAGTGTAAATCGGGGAGAGTGGACAGCCTTGTCTGGTGCCGTTGGAGATGTCAAAGGGGTCAGATAATGTGCTGTCTGTCAGTACTCTAGCGGATGGATGTGAGTATAGTGATAGAATGGCGTTCAGCATCCAACCTGTGGTACCAAATTTTTGAAGAGTGAGTTGCATAAATTGCCAATGTATCCGGTCGAATGCTTTCTCTGCGTCTAGAGATAAGAGTAAGGAGGGTGTCAGGAATGGACTCACCACTGGTGGTGGGACTCACCTGCCTTGTGGGCTGCAGTACCAGTGCTGGCCAGCGGGTGCTCTCAGCAGCCAGAATCTCACTCCTGCAGTCAAGCCATCACCTGAGGCTGATTGCAGGAGGTGTATTTAAGCAGGACCAGGCCTGCAATCAGTGACTTGGTGTATTGTTCTCATGAGCCCCTGTGCCTGAATCTGGTCCTGTCGTCTGCCTGCCTTCCTGATCCCTCTGCCTGCCTTCCTGATCCCTCTGCCTGACTCCTGACATTGATAGAACTCTGCCTGCAACGACCTTGGCTATTCCTGACCACTCTCCTGCCTGCTCTTCTGGTACCTTGTCTGCCTGATTGTTCCTGACCCGGCCCGTCTGACTACGCTCTGCCTGCTCCTTTGTACCTTGTTTGCCCGATGGTTCCTGATCCGGCCTGCCTGACCACTCCACCTCACCAGCTCTGACTACTCTGGTCTGTGTGCTTGTACTTTCCGTTATCAGTTGGAGGTTTGGTTTTGTTTATATTGTGCGTTTATATTTTTGTATAGCCTCTAATAAATTATATTGTTTACACCATACTTGAGCCTGCATTTCCCTGTGTTAGCCCACACATCTCTGGTCATACCCGGATCTGTGACATTACACCAAGGCCAATCCTGACCAGCAGGGGCTGCACAGGGAAGCCATTTTGGCTTGTTGTTGTGAAGGATGTATCCTGAGGAGGTTGTGTACTTGTTGCTGTTAGTCTTAGAAGACAGAGAATATGGCAATCAGATTCTGAAGGAGTATACCAGGGATCAGCTGCTGGAATGCATACAAGTTGCTCATTCACTTGTAGATCAGGGCATGGAGTTTTCTGAGGTGCAGCCATTGATCCAGGTTTGTGCTGAGTTGGCTCTGTCCTGTACCCCTGAAAGCAAGGATGACTTTTTTCCACCATTTTGTGCAGATCAAGTGGAATCATTGGTATGGTTGTTGGAGGATGATCCAGATTGCTTCCTTGAGCATTATGCAGCTTGTCTATCACATGTGCTTGTGGATTGCATAAACGCAGTGCAGTCTTTGGTCAGACAGGCTACATCTAAGCTACGCTTTGTTCAACTGGTATTACAGACATGGTCAGATTTGTTACACCCAGCCTCAGTCAGCTTGCCAAAACCTAGTCCTGTTTCTAATCTATTTTTTCAAAGCTCTATTCCTGCATTCCCGACAGCACCTCCAGTTCCAGCCCAGTATACCCTGCCATCAACCACATGCCAGTACCCTGTTCCCACTCGCTGCACCTATCCTGCCTTTAACCCTGTAAAGAAGTCCTCTGTAGCAACTGCTCCCTCCTCTGTTCCATCCTCCAGCTCTTCTCTGTCTTCAGCTGCTCCATCCGTTTACAGATCTGCATTTACTTACAGTGCTTCAGTAACTAAACCCAAGAAGAAGCGAAAATTCTTTCCAACCAGTACCATCCTGCCAGTATCCAAATCGGTCAGCCTGCCGTCTTAGAAACCGCCTTCTGTTGCCCAGCCTGATGTTCCTACCCAGCCTGATGATCCTACCCAGCCTGATGATCCTACCCAGCCTGATGACCCGGTGTTCGTGATCCAGCCTGATGACCCGATCCAGCCTGATGACCCGATCCGGCCTGATGACCCAGTGCCCGTGGTCCAGCTTGGTGCCCGTGGTCCAGCCTGGTGCCCGCTGTTGTGCCAGATGACTCGGTGCTGCTGTTGTGCCTGGCGACTCGGTGCCTGCTGTTGTGCCTGGTGACTTGGTGCCTGCTGTTGTGCCTGGTGACTCGGTGCCCGCTGTCGTACCTGGCGACTCGGTGCCCGCTGTCGTGCCTGGTGACTTGGTGCCCGCTGTCGTGCCTGATGGCCCGGTGTCCGCTGCCTTGCCTGATGGCCCGGTGCCCGCTGCCTCGCCTGATGGCCCGGTGCCTCTGTCCGCTGCCCAGCCTGATGTGCCAGCTCCGGATGCCCAGCCTGCTTCTGGAAATCCTGTGTCCAGCAACCTGCCTTCCTGCTGTTTCCTGTAAAAAGATAGGCCTATCAGCAAGAGACCCAGCCAGTCGCTTGATTCCGGCAGTGGGATGTCCAACCAGTCACTGGACCCAGGCATTGGAACATTTGTGCCATTACAGACTGTTTGGAGTGTCCTGAGGCCGCTCCTTGAGGAGGGGCACTGTCAGGAATGGACTCGCCACTGGTGGTGGGACTCACCTGCCTTGTGGGCTGCAGTACCAGTGCTGGCCAGTGGGTGCTCTCAGCAGCCAGAATCACACTCCTGCAGTCAAGCCATCACCTGAGGCTGATTGCAGGAGGTGTATTTAAGCAGGACCAGGCCTGCAATCAGTGCCTTGGTGTATTGTTCCCATGAGCCCCTGTGCCTGAACCTGATCCTGTCGTCTGCCTGCCTGCCTGCCTTCCTGATCCCTCTGCCTGACTCCTGACATTGATAGAACTCTGCCTGCAACAACCTTGGCTATTCCTGACCACTCTCCTGCCTGCTCTTCTGGTACCTTGTCTGCCTGATTGTTCCTGACCCGGCCCGTCTGACTACACTCTGCCTGCTCCTTTGTACCTTGTTTGCCCGATGGTTCCTGACCCGGCCTGCCTGACCACTCCACCCCACCAGCTCTGACTACTCTGTTCTGCGTGCTTGTACTTTCCGTTATCAGTTGGAGGTTTGGTTTTGTTTATATTGTGCGTTTATATTTTTGTATAGCCTCTAATAAATTATATTGTTTACACCATACTTGAGCCTGCATTTCCCTGTGTTAGCCCACACATCTCTGGTCATACCCGGATCCGTGACAGAGGGACTTTTGGTGTTTTCTAAGTTGTGTGGGAGGGAAATAAGTCTTCTAGTAGCATTGGGTGCTTGGTGACCTGGGATGAAACCTACTTGGTCCGGGTGGATTAGGGTGGGGAGGTATGGGAGAAGTCTTCGGGATATGATTTTTGCATATAGTTTTATGTCGGTATTGAGTAATGAGATTGGCCTGTAGTTTTGGACAAGTTAAGGGTCTTTTCCAGGTTTTGGTATGGTCGTTATGATGGATTGTAACATGTCTTTGGGAAATGAGCTTGTTGTGGCAGCCTGGTTGAAGAGTTTGATCAGATACGGTGATAGGTCTGTGGAAAGGTGTTTGTAGTATTTGTTATTGTATCCGTCATTTCCTGGAGATTTGTTGAGTGGGAGTGTTTTAATGGTTGTTTCTATTTCCTTAGGGGAAATTGGGATAGAGATGGCGTCAAGTTGGTCTGAGGATAGTTGAAGAAGTTTGGTCGTGTGGAGAAATTGTTGAATGGATGTGACTGTCGGTTGAATGATGTTTGTGTCATTTTTGAGGTTGTATAGGTTTTGATAATATTCTGCAAAGGTGTTAGCTATATCGTGCGGGTTTGTGTGTAGGGTATTCGTGGACGGGTGTTTAATTGAAGCCATTTTGGATTTTAGACGTTTTTGTTTTATTGTTTTGGATAATAATGAGCTGGCTTTGTTGCCTAATGAGTAGAATTTAGCTTTAATTTTTTGGAGATTTAGATCATATTTGTATAGTAGGAGGGATCTTAATTTGTTTCTATCTGTTGTGAGGGATGAGGAGGTTGCTGGGTATGGGAATTTTTTGTTTTTTTTCTTTGTTTATTTTAATTGAGGCAAGGAACTCATCTATTTGTTGGGTTCTATTTTTGGTAATGCGGGCATTTAGTTGTATCAAAATACCTCTCATGTATGCTTTATAGGTTGACCAAAGAATGGCTATGGCTATATCAGTTGTATCGTTAAGTTAAAAAAATGTCTTGTGAGCATCTAGTATTTGTTGCTTGTAGTCTCGATTTTTCAACAAGGTCGCGACATATTCGGGAAATTGTCAAATGTTGCTTGCTGTCAAGAGAGATAGTGATTGGAGCATGGTCTGACCATGTGATGGTTCCGATCTTGGAGGAGGTGACGTGTTGTAGGGTCCATTTATCGGTGATGAAGAAGTCGATTCTGGAATAGGATAAGTGGGATGGAGAGTAGTAAGTATAGTCCTTTTCTGTACTATGTTGGCATCTCCAGATGTCATAAAGATCGTTGGAATGAAGGAATTGGTTGAAGGGCTGTTTTGAAGACCTTTTTTTGGATGAGGAGTCCAGAAGAGTGTTTTCCGCCGATGAGTAATATGCCTTTTCTGTGTTGAGTAATGATGGAGTTAAGTTTGTTGAAGAATTGGAGTTGATTGGTGTTGGGACCATAGACGTTCACCAGTGTGTATGGAGTATCGTTGATTTTTGCAGTTCAATATGTGGTAGAGGCCTTGTGGGTCTGTTTCAGAGATGAATTGGAACTGTAGGGAGTCTTTTATGGCTGTAATGACGCCATTTTTTCTTTTTAGGGTTTGTTGCCATGGTGGGAGTTGAGGCCTTGGACATTTAGTGAGGTTCTAGTAATCATTTTGTTGATTGTAGATGGGTAGAATCTCGTAGCGGTGGTGTTTCAGGTATTGTGGAGATGTGCGATTTTCCACTTGATGGAGGTGGTGGACCGTCAAGTATGCAGCTTGCTGGGTTTGGGATGGTCTTAGTTGTAGTAGGAGCATTCAATTGTATAAGTGGGGTTGCTGGGGGGGGGGGTTATTCTAGCATCTGTTGACTGGTAGATTGGGGTATGAACAGGGGGTAAAAAAACAAAAGTAACATGTGTAGCACTAACTGCTACTGTAAAATGTGGAGGCACGGGTAAGCATGACTTATTCGAGAGCTAATGCTTGAGACGAACTTGAAAGTTCAACATATTCGATCTGGGGCCGATTGCCAGCGTATGCTTTAGTGAATAAGGCCCAGGGTGTAGGGCATGGAGAAAATATATTTGTGTGGGGGATTATGACCATTCTGCTTCCATCTGTTGTGGCTGGTTGGGTGTTGGTGGGTGGGAGTCTGCTGGGATGATGTTCCACGTTTTCAGTAGTTCGATGTTTGCTTCTAGAAATTTGATTGTCTAAAATCTGCCTTGGTGTTTGACATTTAGTTTCGTAGGGAAGCCCCATTGGTATCCAATTCCATGATTCCGTAATGCTTTAGTTATGGTGACAAGCTTTTTAAGGTTGGAGAGTGTGGCTTTGGATAGGTCTGCGAACAATTTGATGTTTGCTTGGGTTGAGGGAATGGAGGTAGAATTTCTTGCTGCAATCATTATTCTTTCTTTCACGTGATAAAAATGTACACATGCCAGTGTATCCCTGGGGACTGTCGCTGGTATAAATGACGGTTTGGGGATTCAATGTGCTCGATATATAGCCAATTCTACGTCTGTGAGGGTAGGGATGAGATTTTTCATATATTGAATATATGGGACTATGGCATCTGTAGTAACGGATTCCGGGATGCCACAGAATTTGATGTTTTGCCTGGGGCGATCTTCTAAATCTGCCAATTTGAGATTAATTTGTTCGATGTCTGCCTCATGGTCTGTGTGTGCATCTATGAGATCATGCGGTATACATTTCTCCTAGCTTATTCTCAATATGGCGGATATGTTTTTCTTGTATTTGAACCGTATTTGGGATAATGATGTCGTCAGGTCATTATGTAGCGTTTGTCACAGGGAAAGGAGCATGTTTTTCATGGAAATCTCTGTGATAGGTTGCTCAGAAGCAGGATAGGATTCAAATTAAAGATGGAGCATTTTCTGTCAGAATTGTAGCTGAGAGAGAGGATTGTCTGTCAGGGGGTGATCTTGTGTCTAGTCTGGGCCTGGATTTAGCAGGGCTACTGGATGTGGGAGACGGGGGGGGAGAAGACTCACCCGGGTCCCCTGGATACAGCAATCCCTTCAGCCTGGGGTCAGGGTGGTATGCTGCCTGGAGTTCTGTGTTCTCCCCTTGCTGTGCTGAGAGGCTGTTCTGTGTGCAGCCAGCACCATCTTGGCTGCATGGGCTGATTGCAGGGAAGAAATTAGTCAACTTCCCTGGATGCCCTGGCGTCTTGCGGCGGTGGGTCATAGCCTGTTCGGATGGCGAGGGGTAAGTGCTGCTGTGTAGCTTCTTATTTCACCCTGGGGTCGTATACCGCTGTCATGCTGGTGGATGGACGGAGCTCACCTCACTGAGCGTCCATCTCTGGAGCTGGCCACGCATGCGCCCCAGAAAAGCAATTTTATAACATCCCGGAATTAATGGTTTTCTCAGCCAACCTGCAAGAACATTTCAAAATCCATTCTTCTGTCATGGATTAGAGGTTCCCATAATCATGGATGAGCTGTGACTTGCGGTCAGTGTGACTAAATCAGGTAAAGCACCAGACCCGGATGGCCATACTGTACAGTATTATAAACTGCTACTTCCCAACCTAGGCCCTTACATGCTTAACACATTAGGAGACTCAGCTTCTTTTCCTCTGGACACCTTGAATGCTCATATTACTATGAGGGGAAAGATCTATCATCTTGGTGCAGTTACCAAACAATCTCTTTAAATATTGATCTGAAATGTTTTCCTAAGATTATGGCCACAAGACTCCAGCAACATTTACCAAAACTAGTCCATCTCGACAAAGTGAGGTTTATCTCCAATCGAGAAGCTCGAGGTAACACTATCAAGGTTCTCAACTTAATCCACACGGCCAACCAGACCGATACATCTTGTATTTTACTAGGTACAGTTGCTGAAAAGGCCTTCGACTGAATGAATTGGCAGTTTATGTTTGCTGTTCTACGCTATATCGGCCTCGGGAACAACATGCTTAATTGGATCTCCAGTCGCTACACGATACCAACGGCCTCTGTTAAAGTAAATTGAATTATTTCAGATCCTTTCCTTATCACAAATGACACCAGGCAGGGGGTGTCCCTGTTTTTTTCTCTCACTCTGGAGCCTTTTCTTTGTACAGTCAGAAAGAATCCTGACATCCAAGGAATATGTGTAGGTGATGCTTATCATAAAGTATCTGCCTGCGCAGATGATATGCTGCACTCCTTAACCAATCCCAGGATCTCACTTCCTAACTTGCTGCATGAGTTTGAGCGTTATAGGTTTATCTCATCTGAAGATAAATTTCACCAGTTCGGAAGCGTTGGGCGTTGGGCGTTGTGATGCCTTGATCTCTTGTTAGCACCCTACAATCGAGTTTTAAATTTAAATGGACCACCGAGGCACTGAAATATCTAGGTACCTATATCCCCCTGAAAATTACATTTGTCTTGAACTTCCCACCACTCTTGGGTCGGGTGCATACTCTTCTGGACAAGTGGCATAGTGGCCTCCATTCCTGGTTTGTGTGATGTAACATTATTAGAATTAGTATCTTACCCAAATTTCTATACTTATTCCAAGCCCTGCCTATTCATATTCCACCTGCATTCTTTAACCACCTCCCCCATGCCATATAAGGAAATGATGGGAGGGCAGCGGCTCTCTTGTTCTGGGAGGATGTCATATGACGTCCTCCCACTCTAGCTGCGTGTATGCTCCCTCGGGGGCGCGTGGCACGGCGATCGGCGGTGTGCTGTGTTCCTGGGACACAGTGGATCACTGACTGCAGTAAAGAGCCAATGAGAAAGGCTCTATCATGTGATCAGCTGTGTCCAATCACAGCTGATAGCATGTAAATAGGAAATGCTGGTTATTGGCAGTAGGAAATCCGGTAGTGGGTATTCCTCAGAGGGGACATCTACACTGATCATCAGGGCACTGATGATCAGTGTAGCCCCATCAGTGTTGCCTTTCAGTGCCCATAAATGCCACCTGTCAGTGCTCATCAATGCCACATAACAGTGCCAATCAGAGCTGCCTTTCAGTGCCAACTATCAGTGCCAGCTATCAGTGCCAGTCAGTGCCGACTTATCAGTGTCGCCAATCAGCGCAGCCTAACAGTTCCAATCAGTGCCGCCTATCAGTGCCATATATGAGTGCTGCATTTCAGTGCCCATCAGTGATGCCTGTCAATGCTTACCAGTGGTGTCTGTTAATGCCCATCACTACAGCCTCATTAGCACACATCAGTGGAGGAGAAAAATTACTTATTTACAAAATTTTATAATAGAAACTAAAAAAACAAATATTTTTTTTCAAAATTTTCAGTCTTTTTTAGTTTGTTCAGTAAACAATTGATTAAATACCACCAAAAGAAAGCTCTATCTGTCTCAAAAAATTATAAAAATGTTGTTTGGGTAGTGTTGCATGACCAAGCAATTGTCATTCAAAGTGCAACAGCACTGAAAGCTGAAAATTGGCCTGGGCAGGAAGGGGGTAAAAAAAAAAGTGCTCACTAAGCAAGTGGTTAAACAAGCACACTCTTTACTACTGGATTTTATCTGGGTACATAGGAGTCCTCAAATTTGACGTCGCCTACTCACCTTGCCTAAGCAATTTGGTGGTCTAGCTATCCCTGACCTGCAAATATACTATCAAGCGACACATCTAGAATGATTAATAGACTGATGCCGACATGGGGATACTAAACTTTTTGGACACATATTGAACAGAATCAGATTCCACTTTAACGAGCCCCGTGGTATAATACTTATCTACCCTCAACACTCAAATCTCAATCGCTGATCGGTACGACATCGCAAGTGTGCTCAATGTAATTCTTGACTACATTTATTACTCAGGGGAGTTCCCCCTTATTTCGAATCTTGGGCAATCCGCGCTTTGCGCCAAAACTCATGGAAGGCACCTTTCAGACTCTTCTACACTCAAGCTCTTTTCAAGCATCAAATTTTCTGGAAGCAGTCTCCTGGCCTTCCATGCACTTTAATAGGCCCTACTGTATCTAACCAACTCATAAATTTCTCTGTTCCCTCCCCTCCTCTCAAGGCTTTCAGAATAGATTGACCACACACTATATATATATATATATATATATATATATATATAAAAAGTCTACACACCCCTGTTAAAATGTCAGGTTTCTATGATGTAAAAAAACGACAAGGATAAATAATTTCAGAACTTTTTCCACCTTTAATGTAACCTATAAACTGTACAACTCAGTTGAACAACAAACTAAAATCTTTTAGGTGGAGGGAGGTAAAAATAAAAAACAAATAATATGGTTGCATAAGTGTGCACACCCTTAAACTAGTACTTTGTTGAAGCACCTTTTGATTTTATTACAGCACTCAGTCTTTTTGGGTATCTATTTGGAGTCTATCAGCATGACAGATCGGGGTTTATTTGCTAAAGCTGGAGAGTCCAAAATCAGACTCCCTTCTGCATAGAAACCAATCAGCTTCCAGGTTTCATTGCCAAAGCTTCATTGAACAAGCTGAGGTTAGAAGCTGATTGGTTTCTATGCAGAAGGGAGTCTGATTTTGGACTCTCCAGCTTTAGTAAATAAACCCCATCTTGACTTGGCAATGTTTGCCCACTCTTCCTTGTATAAACACAAATCTGTCAGATTGCGAGGGCATCTCCAGTGCACAGCCCTCTTCAGATTACCCCACAGATTTTTGATTGGATTGAGGTCTGGGCTCTGGCGTGGTCATTCTTCTGGTGAAGCCATGCCTTATTTATTTGGATGTATGCTTTGGGTTGCTGTCATGCTGAAAGATGAAGTTCCTTTTTCATGTTCTAGCAGAAGCCTGAAGGTTTTGTGCCAATACTGACTGGTATTTGGAACTGTTTATAATTCCCTTTACCTTGACTAAGGTCCCAGTTCCAGCTGAAGACAAACAGCCCCAAAGCATGATGCTGCCACCACCATGCTTCACTGTGGGTATGGTGTTCTTTTTATGATGTGCAGTGTTGTTTTTGCAACAAACATATCTTTTGGAATTATGGCCAAAACGTTCAACCTTGGTTTCATCAGACCATAACACATTTTCCCACATGCTTTTGGGAGACTTCAGATGTCTTCTTGCAAAATTTAGCCAGGCTTGGATGTTTTTCTTCATAAGAAAAGGCTTCTGTCTTGCCACTCTACCCCATAGCCCAGACATATGAAGAATATGGGAGATTGTCACATGTACCACACAGCCAATACTTGCCAGATATTCCTGCAGCTTCATTAATGTTTCTGTAGGCCTCTTGGCAGCCTCTCAGACCAGTTTTCATCTCGTCTTTTCATCAATTTTGAAGGGATGTCTAGTTCTTGGTAATGTCACTGTTGCTCCATATTTTCTCCACTTGATGATGAATGTCTTCACTATGTTCCATGGTATATCTAATGCCTTGGAAATTCTTTTGTACTCTTCTCCTGACTGATGCCTTTTAACAATGAGATCCCTCTGATGCTTGGGAAGCTCTCTGTGGACCATGGCTTTTGCTGTAGGATGCGACTAAGAAAATGTCAGGAAAGACCTACTAGAACAGCTGAACTTTATTTGGGGTTAATCAGAGGCACTTCAAATGATGGCAGGTGTGTAGTTACTCCTATTTAACATGATTTTGAATGTGATTGCTTAATTCTGAACACAGCTACATCTCCAGTTATGAGTGGGTGTGCACACTTATGCAAGCCCATTATATTAGTTTTTTTATGTTTATTTCTCCCCCCTAAAAGATTTAAGCTTGTTTTTTAATTGAGTTGTACAGTTTAAAGGTAGAAAAAATTCTGAAATGTATAAAGTGCAAAAATCTTGTGAGCTGCTATGCCAAATAAATATTAAAAAAAAAATAAAATAAATGAAATTGTGATCCACTCACACCATACAAAATGTGTTAAATATCAATCAAGTGCCGCGCTCCCCTACCGATATAAACCAATATCAACATAAATGTTTATTCAGATTTTTATTGGTTTATATCGGTAGTGAAGCGCAGCACTTGATTGATATTTTAAAAAAAAGTTCTGAAATGATTTATCTTTGTCTAATTTTTTTACATCACAGAAACCTGACATTTTAACAGGGGTATATCCACTGTATACACAGCTAGCAATTGGTTTATGAATTAATAATTGAGTTTATATGGGATTTGCATTTTGTGTGCATTTGTGTTTTTACACTGGGACATAAAATAATTTTTCATTGTTTTCTTTGATGTTGGATCTGTAACAATTGTATATGATCTGGTTGGTTATATTAATGTTATATAGTTAGCTATATTATTTTATGAATGAGGCTAACTGCCTACAAGTATTCAGATAAACATGGATATATGTGAACCCCCTTTCACCTTGCAACCTCCTCTATGAATGAGCTCAGTTTGCACTAAAGGTGGTTTGCCTTACAAAATATGCATAAATATACTTGCAACAGCGGGGGCATGTCCTAGACAGTGCTGGGAGCAGATGTCTGAGCTGTGAGCTCTGCTGGCTGAGGCACAAATCCTCACTCCCAACTCTGCAGGACTCTTCTAATCTAGCCACTTGAGCTCCAGAGGATTTACCCCCCTTAATGACCAGGCCTCTTTTTGCTACTCGGCGCTGCACTAATTCAGCTGATAATTGCACGGTCATGCAATGCTGCACCCAAACGAAATTTACGTCCTTTTTTTCACACAAATAGATCTTTCTTTCGGTGTAATTTGATCACCTGTGCGCTTTTTATTTTTCACGCTATAAACAAAAAAATGTCAAAAATTTTGAAGAAAAACAATATTTTTTATTTTCAGCTATAAAAAATATATAGTAAACTCAAAGTTGGTTATAAATTTAGGCCAAAATGTATTCTGCTACGTTTTTGGTAAAAAAAATCCCAATAAGTGTATATTGATTGCTTTTTGTGTAAGTTATAGCGTCTACAAACTATGGTATAAATACTGCAATTTACGCCATTTTTTTGCTATACAGCGCTGCGTTAGTTTAACGGACAATTGCGCGGTCATGCAATATGGTATATAAATGAAATTTACATCCTTTTTTCCCCACAAATTGAGCTTTCTTTCGGTGGTATTTGATCGCTTGTGCGGTTTTTATTTTTTGCGCTATAAAAAAAAAGGCTGACAATTTTGAGGAAAAAAAAACAATATTTTGGACTTTTTGCTATAAAACATGTCCAGTAAAAAAAAATGCAAAAATCAAATTTAGTCATAAATTTCTGCCAAAATGCATTCTGCGACATGTCTTTGCTAAAAAAAAACCCAATACGTGTAAATTAATTGAAAGTTATAGCGTTTACAAATGGCGGGAAAGATACTGGGATTTTTAGGGTTTTTTTTATACTAATAATGGCGGCGATCAGCGAATTATGGCGGCGATCAGGGACTTATGGCAGCGACCAGCGACTTATGGCGGGACTGCGGCGGACATTTTTACATTGGGGGGTACTGACTTGGGGTCACTGACATCACCAAAAACACTAATACAGTGATCAGAGCAAAAAAAAAAAAACTGACACTGTACTATTGGCAATGGGGAGGAAGGGGTTAACTTTATTTTTCAGGGAAGGGTTATAGGAGTGAGGGGAGTGTTTTACTAGGGGGCGGGGGGGTGTGCTGGGCGGGACAAGGCTGATCGAGAAAGAGAAACTGTTCTTTCTCGATCAGCTCATCCTCGAGCTGAGAAGGAAGTGACAGACAGCACAGCTACTGCAGCTGTGCTCTCTGTCACTGTTTGCCGCCGATCGCCGAGACATAGCCGCTAAGGAGCGGCTGTGACCCGGCGACTGACATCTGCGGCGGTGATCCGCGGGAAAAATAGGGCGGCGGCGCGCTTCGCATGCGCCCCCTATTTGTTTACAAAACACACGTCTTAAAATGTAGTTTTGTCTGTGAGTGACGCCCTGCCGCCGTATATGTACAGTGGCTGGGCGGCATGCGGCTAGTGGTATCCCTTACTGCTCATCCACTCTGCCCACTAGCCATCAGTCATGACCAGAGGAAGAAGCAAGCCACCCTCTCACCGCATGACCTCCTTCAGTGATCCTCTGACCTTGCTGGAACTTCCAGCTCCTTCTCTGCAGACATGGCTACACAGAGACACAGCACCTTTCAAAGGAGAATGCTATGGCTCTCTTAGCGGCTATGACTGATATTGCTATCTGCCAGATAGCCCTCACTACCAAGATGAATCACCTGTAAAC
The DNA here is from genome assembly GCF_062004578.1 of Staurois parvus. Lineage (NCBI taxonomy): Eukaryota > Metazoa > Chordata > Amphibia > Anura > Ranidae > Staurois > Staurois parvus. The sequence continues at coordinate 1,885,596 of NW_028317922.1, forward strand.
AAATATTGAGTTGAGCAGAAGGGACCTGGACTCATTCAGATAAAGAATCACTGAAGAGGAGCAATGAATCTCCTCAACTGAAGACCATCAGAGAGACAATGTGGCAGATTTCCACAAGCCACCTTGAATTATGGGTGGAGGATGTGAATAGAAATTGTCCGAATAACCTGCACAGCATCCTAGGTCTACAAGAAGTGGCAGAGGGTCTGATCTGACTACCTTCACTGAGAATTTACACAGCTACTTCTTAATGCCAAGTTCTTACCCTTGTTCACAGTGGAATGTGCCCACTGCATCCCTACTGCTTGGAACCCCCTAGAGCACCTACCCACACATTCATCTTTAAACTCATGCATTTCAAAGACAGAGACCTGCTCCTCTGTGCTGACCTGACTCAAGGAAATCTCTCTGGTAATACCAAACTGCTGATCTTTCCCGATTATTCGGTAAACACACCACGCAAGTCATTCGATGCAGTTTGAACAAAGCTACATGAAAAATGGGTTAAGCACAGTGTGATTCAGAGAACAATGACCTAGCTGGAAGCCTCCATGCAAGTAACCTGTTGAATCTTATCTCAGGGCTGTTCTGTTTACATTTCCTTTTTGGCATCTATTGGATGCTCTTTCATTACTTGGGATTGAAACTGATATACAGCACTATTTCCTTTATGTTGATTGTCCATCATTTACTACTCTGGATATCCTTGGACTCTGACTGCACTGTTGCTGTTTATGTATGAAGTTGCCAATCTCTTACTTTCCGGTCTCTCAGGATGCTGGAGTGCTACAGAGACTAAGGCACCTCTCCTTTAAGCCTGGTACAATCAACAAATGCATAGGTGCTGTCAGCTATCCATCTATTACCTGTAGTGCATACTAGAGCCTCTTACTTTTATGCTGGTCCTCTGCTTTTCACCATTTACCTGAATACCAGTTTATCTATAACCTCTAACGTTTGTGCCCCCCTGTATTACCTGCATGTGCTTTTATGCTTGGCCACCGGGACATTTTTCACTGAAAGAACTATCTTCTCCTACTTCAGTTGCACATTGTGCCCCCAGTTGGTAACTTCTACCATGTTTTGGTTTGGGCTCTAGGCCTCCAAGATTTTTTTTGTATGGTGGAGGGGGGGGAGTTGTTTGCTTTTACATGTTAAACTAGTTTCCTGTTGGGTGTTTATTTTTCTGTGCTAGATACAGTATTGATGTTAATCACATGGCCATCTATACCTGGCCCCAGACCAATGTCAGGATACCTCTCTCCTTTTACTATGTCTGTGTGTAACATAATGTCATGGAATACTAGGGGGTTAAAGGCTCCAATGGTCTTCCAGTTTCTCAAGAAGTACCACCCTGACATCTGTATAATTAAAGAAACACAACTAGTGGGTAGTAAAGTACTTAGTTTAAGAAAACCCTGGTTGCTCACTATTATCATTTCGCCTATTTTGACTATTCTAGTTAGTGTGTTAATACATAAATTCCTCTCTTTCTGTTTATTGGACCTGGTACTGGATCTGAATAGTCGCTATATAATTTTATACTCTCTAAATGATAATAGGGAGATTGTTTTTTTGGGTCTCTACGTACCTCCATCACCTTCCATACACTTCCTTTCCACTGTGGTGGCAAAACTAGCTAGTTTACAATAATATTATTCTCAGTGATTTCAAAATGGTTATGGACCTTGGGATTGGTATGTTAACCCCAAATGGTTCTGATCCTGTGGAACTTTTGTCTTGGTCTAACACTTGTAACCTTACAGCTGTTTCATGCTGAAGGAACCAGTTTGTACGAGCTTATACCTGGAACTGTCAGCTTACTGAAGGCACATTTCTTTCATGGGATTTGTACATGCCCAAAGATTTGTCCCTTCTGGGACACAATGCTGGGAACTATTAATACTACCTGCAATTTAGCCTTAAGTTTGGATCCAAAGTTGTTGCTCTTGAGTATTCTGGAAGGAGCAGAGTTGAGCAGCTATGTAAAGGAATTCTTACAAAGTGGAAGTTTTCCCCATCTTTTATGGTACCCACATGGCAAACATCCATCAACAATATCTTACTCTTGTACATAGTATCTTATGAGTCTTAAGATTCTCAAGAAATTTGACAGTTTGGTCAACTTGGATTAAATCATGGGGTGTGAGTGATGGTGCACTCCATTCAGCTGTCCTCTCAGTGTACCTCCTCAGGCCCCCTTCTGTCTGTTCATACCTCCTCTATTTTTCCTTCTGTTCCTCCCTTTTTTCCCTTCATTTGAGACTCCTGTGCCTCAGCCTTCACCCCCCCCCCCATTCCTCTCCTTCTCCATCCCTTCTATTTCTCCTCCTTTAATTCTCAGTATTACCTATGCCACTGCCTCACTATTTGCCTCTACTTCTAGGAGGACTTCTTACAGATGGTCCATAGACATTGGTCAGCATTACATTATTGTGTACAACTTTGAATGCACTAGTACAGTTGATCCTGTTGGAATCCAAACTGTACCATTACCCTTTTTTTATATACCTGTTATGACATTGCAAGTGACACCTATGACCCAGAATAAGAAAACAACTGCTGCAAAAATGATTGCAGAGCTCAATCTCAGTTCCTTGAAGACTGAGATTGAACTCTGTAGTCACTTTTACAGCAGTTGTTTTTTTATACTGGGTCATAATCCTGCGATATGTCCCTTTCAGTCAGTTGACTGCACTTATGCTTATCAGATGACGTTTTCACAGAAACTGTATATGCTGCCATAAACGTTGATATTGTTCTTTGTGACATGGCAAATAGATCTGCAACTTCAGTCACAGAGGCACCAGATAAGCAGGCACCAACATTTTGCCTTCTTGGAAACTCAGTAAGCCCTGACATGAACCTGTATTACTAGCAGCGCACACAGTGAATGACAAAAGTGAGGCTTCTCAGCTGTTAGCTAGATGTCTCATCACACAGTGGAAGCAGAAGTTACATCACTTCAATTCAAAATGTGTCGTCACTTTCACACCTGCAAATTATGTAGTGTTTCCTAGTTTTTGTTCAACCCCTGTATATCATAAAACAATTAAAAATATATATACAGTTATGTCTATATATATATTTGGACACAGGCACAATTTTTGTTTTTTTCAGGTATTTCCCAAAAATATTCAAGCTATAGTTGTATAATGGATATGGGTTGAAAGTGCACACTCTCAGGTTTAATTTGAGGGTATGTACATCCAAATTGGAGGCAGGGTTTAGGAATTACAGCTCTTAAGAGTAGCCATCCCCTCTTTTTCAAGGGACCAAAAGTAATTGGACAATTGAATGTAATCATAAATAAAATGTTCATTTTTAATATTTTGTTGAGAATCCTTTACTGGCAATGACTGCAAGAAGCCTGGAACCCATGGACATTACCAAAGACTGGGTTTCCTCCTTTCTGATGCTTGCCAGGCTCTAACAGCAGCTGTCTTCAGTTTTTTGTTTGTGGGTCTTTCTGCCTTTAGTTTTACCTTCAGCAAGTGAAATACATGCTCAATGGGGTTGAGATCAGGTGAGTGACTCGGCCATTGCAGAATACTCCACTGCTTTTCCTTCATCTGGCTGCTTCTGTCACATCATCAACACCAATGACCCAGTGCCACTGGAAGCCATGCATGCTCATGCCATCACACTGCCTGCACGATGTTTTACAGATGACAATGTCAAAGTCTAATCTGGTTTTTCTGTTCTTCAGGCTTATGAATGGTTAGCACCTTGTGGTGAACCCTCTGTATTTGCTCTCGTGAAGTCTTCTCTTGATTGTAGACTTTGAAAATGATACGCCCACCTCCTGGAGAGTGTTCTTTGTCTGGATGTTGTGAATGGGTTTTTCTTTACCATAGAGAGGATCCTGCAATCATCCACTACTGTTGTTTTCCGTGGATGTCCATGCCTTTTTATGTTGTTGAGCTCACCAGTGCGTTCTTTCTTCAGAATGTACCAACCTGTTGCTTTGGCCACTCTTAACGTTGCTGCTATCTCTCTGATGGATTTTGTTTTGTTTTTGAAGCCTTACAATGGCCTGTTTCACTTTCATGGACAGCTCCTTTGAACGTATGGTGTAGGTTCACAGCAATAGATTCCAAATGCAAATACCAAACTTAGAATCAACTCCAGACCTTTTACCTGCTTAACTGATGAAGAAATAACGAAGTAGCCCACACCTGGCCATGAAACAGCTTTTGATTCAACTGTCCAATTACAAATTACTGTCCAATTAAAAATGGGGGATGGCTACTTTTAAGAGCTGTCATTCCTAAACCCTTCCGCCAATTTGGATGTACACACCCTCAAATTAAACCTGTGAGAGTGTGCACTTTCAGCCCATATCCATTATAGAACTATAGCTTGAATATGTTTTGGTAAATACCTGAAAAAAACTAAAATGTTGTCCAAATACATATATATATGGACCTAACTGTATATAAATCATCTTAAATACTCTACCCCAGGACTAACCACCTTTTATAGTTTCCCTTTATCAACACATATTTAGTAATCATAAATAACGGTGGAGACGGTTTTTTTTTTTTCTTCAGTATCTTGTCTTTCAAGTGGACACACAACAAATATACATACATAGATATATGAAGCTGCATACATTATTACATGCTGGAGATAGCAAGCAATAGAACAAAAAAAAATAAGTCAAAGAAGAGCAATATATCAAACTAAAATGAGACAAAAAAAATGAAGACTGCAAAAATTCATATGACTCTGACGACATGTGGTTTGACGAGCTGCACTCTTGCTGTGCAGTGCTAAGGCTAGTTTAGATTTATTTCAAAGAAAGTTCATCATCCATGTTCAAAGCACCCATGTGCCTGTTTGTGAGAAAGTCAAATAACGGAATGTTGCAAATGGCTTGATGGATGTCTGTAATGGTGATTTCTCTTGGAGCCCTATTCACAAAAGAAATGTAACATAACATAAAATGTCCCAGTTTGAAATTCAATTATCCTCAAAACATGATTATACTTATTTGACAATACTGTAATAATGGCAGTCAAAAACTGTACAGAGAATGTAAACAGGTTGTGCTGAGAGAATCCAATGAAATACTATGGTTTTGTGGGTTGCAGACAAAATGAAATACAAAGGGAAGGAGTGGGACGAAGATTTTTCCTGTCCAACACATTCTTTATATTAGATCAAAGCTTTGTGAAAGCCTCAATGGCAATCTGAACAACTGCATTATTAGAAAATCCCCATAATGGGATTTTACAGGCAAGATGATACAATTGTGTTAAAAGACATAATATACATTTATTGATCTATATAAATAATTGATGTTACCTCTTTTAACACAGCTGTATAATTTTGCCTGTAAAGTCCTATTATGGGGGTTTTCTAACAATACAAATGTTTTACTATGAAGATGTTGGCAATATCAGTTTCTAGTTACACCTCTTTCCAACTGCAATGGCAATTTGAGAGTGCAGTTATTGGCAAAGAAATAGGCAGATGTAGGAGGAGTCTTCAGCTTCTAGGTACACCACCTGCTAGGGGTTTCACTATACCTCAGTGAATATATGTATCCTCATGTGCGCTATGGAAAAAGTAATTGGTTATTTAAAGCCATAGTAATGGAACTCCACATAAGCCATTATACAGAATTTGTGAACTAGGTAAAGCATATGAAATCATCAACCAAGACTAAATGCAATCTACAGAAATCTAGAACAGGGTGGTATAGCCATGATAAATAATTTGCATATCCAACTATTTATAGACTATATACAGATTTACATACCGTTTCCGAGAAGTCATCTGATATGCCACAGCTAAAGCATCTCTTAGAACATCACTGACAAATTGCTCAGTGGCCTACAAAGAACAAAACCTTTAAGATGTACATTAACTGCAAACACTCATCATGTATCACAAATTTAAAAGAAAGGAAAAGAAAGAAAAAAAGGGTGGGGGAAGGGTAGGAGGATAGAGAGGGGTTAGAGAGGAGGTGAGGGTGGGGGGAGGAAGACAGAAATAGGGAAAGGAAGATGGAGAAAGACCCCAAGAGAAAGCAGAAGAAAGAGAACGGGAGAGATAGAGCCGATAGAGATGGAAGAACTAGCCACACAAATGAATCATAATAAATTGCAAATCTATGCAAAATACATACCTTTAGGATCATTTCTTCCACTGGAGATGCATACACATTTGTCTGAATTTCAGTTGGTTGTAAGGAGATTCCAATCTTTTGAAAAACAGATTAATACATCCAAGTTTTTTTTTAAAATATACAACATCAGTTGTAAACAGAGAAATGACAACAGTTTACATATTTGTCTTTTTAAAATAGCTAATGGCCTATTTTGTCAAAGTGTCTAAAGGAATAACTTGCTGTTTGCCAATGCTGAGATCTGTCCATTGAAGGTACTTACAGCAAATGATAAAGGATTTCCATATACGGTGGTACAACTTCCTGGAGATCGACATTCTTGCCTTGAGGTGGGTAGGAATAACAAAAACACCCCTATCCCTCAGGACATTGGCTTGACTAGACACACCATCAAAGCCAATAACCAAAAAGAACCATGGAAGATCGAGCACTAGGACAGCAATCTGGCCAATCTGGAAGAGCCCAGGGCTCATTTGCCAACAGATTTAGGATTTCTGCATAACAGCTTCTTCATGGCAAAGGGAGGTCAATCAGAGTCACTGGAATATCCTCCATCTTTATTCTGTGCAATATAAGATGAGGAAGCCGCATTGGAGGGAAATCTTTTCCTAAGGTATCACCATGTCATCTGTCACAAAATGCCTGACAAAATCTTTGGTTTGGGACGCAAACCTTTCCATTCTGTTGTTTAAGCTGGACACTAAGTGACCCAATTGTCATCCCCTAGACAAATCTTTAGGAACAGTTTTGGGCGAAAGGCCCATTATCCAGGATTCAGCTGCCGATAGCTGGGAAAGTCCCCCTGTCAATTTTCCACCCCAGGAATGTGCATGGCAGAGAGGGACGAAATGTGAGGTTCTGCCCAAGACAAGATCAGATCTGACTCCTTTTAAGCAGCTTTGTGGCATTGCATTGGACCTAAAAAGACAGGCAGCCCAAGAGAGCCAGCCAAAGCACCTGAAGTTCAGGGATATTGATCAGGAACTTCTGCTCTTTTGACAACCTTGTTCTTTGAACCAAGAGTTTCTCTAGAACACTTCCCCAGCTCAAGAGGTTGGCATCCATCACCAAGACCATCCAATTCTTTGGAAGGAACACATTTTCTGGCATTCAGCATGGATACCCAACATTCTAAAGCTGACCTGGCCTTAGGCGTCAGATGCACTGGACTTCCGACGTTTGTCCCATACCAACAGGAGATTGAGCTGTGCAGCCCTGACCAAATGTTTTGAGAATGACACAAATATTAATTTTCACAAAGTCTGCTGATTCAGGGTTCTTAGATCTTTTTGTTACTATGGTATACTGAAGTATAAGCATTTCATAAGTGTCAAAGGCTTTTATTGACAATTACATTAGGTTTATGCGAAGAGTTGACTCTTCTTTTTCAAGACTTCTGCAATTCACTCAGGCATACTGTCAATCAACTTCTGGGCCACATCCTGACTGATGGCAGCCAATTCTTGCATAATCAATGCTTTGTCAGAATTTTGGGGGTTTTTTTTCGTCTTTCATTTTTCATCTGCCTCTTGAAAGTTGACCACAAGTTCTCAATGGAATTAAGATCTGGGGAGTTTTCTGGCCATGGACCCAAAATTTAGATGCTTTGTTCCCCAAGCCACTTAGTTATCACTTTTTCCTTATGGCTCCTTAGGTGCTCCATCATGCTGAAAAAGGCATTGTTTGTCACCAAACGGTTCTTGGATGGTTGGGAGAAATTGCTCTCGGAGGATGTTTTTGTAGCGTTCTTTTTTCCGGATGCCCCAATCAGAAAGGATATTTATCAGAGAAAATTACTTTACCTCAGTCCTCAGCAATGCAATCCCTATACCTTTTGCAGAATATCAGTCTGTCCCTGATGTTTTTTCTGGAGAGAAGTGGCTTTTTTGCTGCCCTTCTTGACACCAAACCATCCTCCAAAGGTCTTTGCCTCACTGTGCGTGCAGATGCACTCACACCTGCTTGCTGCCATTCCTGAGCAAGCTCTGAACTGGTGGTGCCCTGATCCCGCAGCTGAATCAACTTTAGGAGATGGTCCTGGCACTTGCTGGATTTTTTTTGGGAGCCCTGAAGCCTTCTTCACCTTGAACCTCTCTCCTTGAAGTTCTTGATGATCCAATAAATGTCTGATTCAGGTCCAATCTTAGCAGCAATATCCTTGCTTGTGAATCCCTTTTTTGTGTAAAGCAATGATGACTGCATGTGTTTCCTTGCAGGTAAATTAATATTTGTTGTCATTCTCAAAATTTTTGGCCAGGGCTGTAGAGCTCTGCATTGTGAAACTGGGCATAGGGGACTACAATGACCGTGGCTACCATTTTCCCGAGCACTTTCATGCATGTCAAAATGGACGGACTGTCCAACAACTTCAGGGACATCGCCTGGGCTCACAGAGACAGGCATTTCTCCTACAGAAGCAATCTTTTCACCATGCTGGAATGCTAAGCCTAAGCACAGTCAGAACTCAAAACCTAAACCTCAGCGCCTAAACCTGTACAGGACTTGTACTACCTGCTGAAGAGTTGACATTAGTATCTGAACCAACTAGTCCCTGGGAAGCAGGTCATCCAGGTACCCCACAAAAGGGGATACCCTTGGTTCTCAACAACCCCAAAACTAAAGCAAATGCCTTGATAAACACTTTGGGAGCAATCCTGCAGCCACGAAAGCCAGTAGATGTTCCTTCACTTAGGGACCCAGTTCTTCATTTGAAATTGAGACATAGGCTTTTGTTCACAGACCGTAGCTGGTTTCTTAAGAAAGGAGTTCTTCTTGGAAACCAATGCCGTCACTGGTTTCTGATGTGTAACTTTCACCTTCTTCTTTGGGGTAAAAGTGTGCCATTCCCCACCTTCTGGATGAAGACAACTAAGGATGATCTAATCAAGTATTCATCCTCAAATGGCAGACTCTCAATTAGCTTCAGGGTTTTCAGATACCCTGGAATGAAGCACACATTTCCCTGAGATTCTAAGGACTTGGCAAACTCCCACTCCAGGCACGGTAGGCTGCAGAGCCACTCCTACTAGAGAGAAGGGTGCCCTAAAGAGGACCTCTAACCTCTTATGCATGGTGTCTAACTACAAGGACATTATGCATTTGGACTGCCAAGGTCTTATTCAAGCAGGAAATGGCCAGGCTGCTTGAGTGCCACATTTTTTGTAGAATTCCACCTGCATAGGGTACTGGTGGGAAAAATGCTTCGGTAAGAACACCTCTAGGTGAGCCCAATGGGCATACATCACTTCCTGCAAGTGAAGGTGTACTGGAAAGGACTTGGAATCTTTTCGCAGCTGCCAGGACCCAAAATCAGAGACCTTTAGTGGAGAAGACTCTGATAGCAGTAACTTCAGATTAGTGTGCACATCCCCAGGAGGCCTGCCATGTTCCTCTGCATCTGAAAAAGATTTCTCCAGTCTTCAACAGCTTCCATTTCCTCATCATGCAGGATTATCTTTTGATGGCTCATACTCCCTCAAAACCAAAGGAGGAGAATGAAAGCGCCCATGTTTGCTTTCCAAGTATTCTAAACCAGTGAGAACTCCTGACAGCTGATCACGCAGCCTAAATATAGCTTAAGAAAATTCCTCTCTTGATACAAAGGAAGTAGAGGATTGTGCCCCTGAAGCCATGGAAATACCAAATAAGGGCAGAGATTCAGAGATAATCTGACCCTCTGGAGAGGCATTGCAGGGTGTACTTTCAGAGGGACTTGATAGAAGGATTTGGGAGTCCACCCCATAATCCTTCCCTCCCCCACCTATCTGCCTGCTGAGAGGAGTTTTGGCCTGTGCCAGAACACCTATGTGGTAAGTCAACCCCACAATAAACAAGTGTCCCAATACTTGCTCTGCCTGGTAGAAGTAGCAAAAACTGTGGCTGTCTAGAGCTGAAGGCAGAAAGCTTGATTCCAGTATCCCTCAGAACTTGTGGATTGCAGTTGAGTGCGACAATGCAGGACCAGCAGTTCAGGAACAGTGTACTGTGCTCAGGAACCAGTAAAATGGCATGCAAGATGACTTCATTGTGTACATATGCTGCACCAGACTGTCCCCTTTGAGTGCTGTCAGTTCCACATGTCACTAGCAAAGGAAACAAAAACGGCCAAACACCCCAAAAACTGGAGGGAACACTGCCGGGGAGAAACTGCCATAGGATATGCAAAAGGACTATTTTGCACAGCACAGCAAAAACTGGATTTTTGTCTTTACATGTAAAATACATTTCTTAGAGTACATCACGGGATACAGAATAGGTCTAAAATCATGACCCACCTGGGTTATGCGCCACCTTCAGGTGAATGGACACTGGCAATCAAAGACAGGAAGCCCTGCTCTATATAACCCAATCCCACTAGGAAGGCCTCAGTTTTGTAGCAAGCAATACCCCCGAAAATAGAGGGGAGGGACCTCTGTGTTCCATTATTTACTCCAAGAAATGGATTTTACAGGTAAGGACAAAAATCCAGTTTTCTTTTTCATACATCACGGGACAGAGAGCAGGCTTAATAATCATTGCACAGGGTTCTGAAAACGCAGGGTCCAGCTCCAAAAATTGTAGTTGTACTGGGGCCCGGGTACCAAACATTTTAGCCCATGGCTGCAGTAATTGATCCGAAACACCATTCTCCTGATCCCAACAGGGAACCTTTGAGCATGTGGCAAATTGGTCAGAGCTGCACATCAGCAACCATCACCTTCGACTCTGGTGAAAGGTAATGCATAACCCAAATGGTCATGATTAGTAAACCAGCTCTGTGTCCCATGATGTATGAAAAAGAAAGGACTATTTTACACAGCACAAAGCTGTGTAACAAAAGTCCCCAGTGCCACTAAGGCAGGAATGGATTGTATAGAATTTAGACTATACGGGTCAGTCCTCCAAAAATTGATATTTCAGTGTGCATTAATTGTTCACACATTAAACCAATCTAGACACTCCTGGTAAAATACTGTACATGTGCTGAACTTGCTGGGTCTGCACACCTACTGAAGCCATTAGGAAGGAATCCCACTTTAAATTATACAAAATCTAGTAGGATGTGCAGGAATATGAATATTAGGCACCCACAATTCCCATCTGGATGAGAACAGAGTCAAGAATTACAGCCAGGAGAGCTTGCTCTTGGCTCATCGAAGACACGGAAACCAAGGGTGACATAGCCCACACTGCCCCACATATAACTAAAAAAAATAAAAAATGTAATATATTGCAAGTTGCCAGGTCTTAGATAAGGTAGATGCATTAGTTTTCAGGCTGTTTTTTTTTTCTTAAAGTTTCACCTAATGATCATGCCTATAACACACTTACTTTCCTAGGCTGAAAATGCTCACTCACTGTATTGTATCTGTGGAGGAGCAGCATCATCACTCTAGGCTGCCCTTCTAATTTAAACTACAAATACTCCCCCTTCTTCATCTCCATTATATATAGATATATATATATATATATACACACACACACATACAGTTGTGTTCAAAAGAAAAGCAGTGTGTTGAAGAAAGTGAATAAAGCTCAAAATCCTTCTAATAGCTTTTATTTCCATACACACAAATGCATTGGGAACACTACACATTCTATTCCAAATCAAAACATGAAGAAAAATATATCACATTTGTGTTGTTCCTCTAAAAAAAAATTGAAGAAAAGTGAATATTAGACTGTTCAAAAAAATAGCAGTGTTTGTATTCTTCTTTACAAACTCAAACATTCACTATATAAACTGAAAAATGTTTGAAGATTTTGCTTTCCTTTGAATCACTTAATGAATATTTAGTTGTATAAGCACTGTTTCTGAGAACTGCTGTACATCTGTGTTGCATGGAGTCAACCAACTTCTGGCACCTGTGAACAGGTATTCCAGCCCAGGATGATTGGACTACATTCCACAGTTCTTCTCTATTTCTTGGTTTTGCCTCAGAAACTGCATTTTTGATGTCACCCCACATGTTTTCTATTGGATTAAGATCCGGGGATTGGGCTGGCCACTCCATAACGTCAATCTTGTTGGTCTGGAACCAAGATGTTGCACGTTTACTGGTGTGTTTGGGGTCATTGTCTTGTTGGAACACCCATTTCAAGGGCATTTCCTCTTCAGCATAAGGCAGCATGACCTCTTCAAGTATTCTGATGTATTCAAACTGATCCATGATCCCTGGTATGCGATAAATAGGTCCAACACCGTAGTATGAGAAACATCCCCATATCATGATGCTTGCGCAACCATGCTTCACTGTGTCTTCACAGTGTACTGTGGCTTGAATACAGTGTTTGGGGGTCGTCTGAAACTGTCTCCGGCCACTAGACCCAAAAAGAACAATCTTACTTTCATCAGTCCACAAAATGTTGCACCATTTCTCTTTAGGCCAGTCAATGTGCTCTTTGGCAAATTGTAACCTCTTCAGCACATGTCTTTTTTTCAACAGTGGAATTTGCGGGGGCTTCTTGCAGATAGCTTGGCTTCACATAGGCGTCTTCTAATTGTAACAGTACTCACAGGTAACTTTAGACCTTCTTTGATCTTCCTGGAGCTGATTGTTGGCTGAGTCCTTGCCATTTTGGTTATTCTTCTATCCATTTGAATGGTAGATTTTCGCTTTCTTCCACGTCTTTCAGGTTTTGGTTGCCATTTTAAAGCATTTGCGATCATTTTAGCTTAGCAGCCTATCATTTTCTGCACTTCTTTATATGTTTTCCCCTCTTCAATCAACTTTTTAATCAAGGTACGCTGTTCTTCTGAACAATGTCTGGAACGACCCATTTTCCTCAGAATTTCAGAGAGAAATGCACTGTAACCAGCATGTACAACATTTGCTGCCTTCCTTCCTTAAATAAGGGCAATAATTGCCACCTGTTTTTCAAAGAATGAATGACCTCACTAATAGAACTCCACACTGCTATTATTTTGAACATGCTCCTTTCAATTAGTGATTCAATTACACAGAATGAGCAGCATGCATTTAATGACTGCTGGGTATGTTGGATTTCTATTACTCTACTACACCTGCTAGTAAATTATTCGCCATGTAGAAATGTCATTTCTACCAAAAACAGTGATTGATCAGGTTAGTGATGTCTGACTGATATTATTTTGAACACAACTGTGTGCGTGTGTATATATATATATATATATATATATATATAGAGGAATAGTGATTTGTAGTTCACAGAGGACAGTTGGGAATACAATTAACACCGTTTGGGATGCAGAAACCACATAGTTACATAGTTAATCTGCCTGAAAAAAAGACAAAAGTCCATCCTGTTCAACAATGAAAAAAGAAAAAAAAGTTATAATCCTATACCCACAGTTGATCCCAAGGAAGGCAAAAAAAAAACCCCAGCAAAGCATGATCCAATTTGCTCCTGCAGGAAAAAAATTCCTTCCTGATCCCCCGAGAGGCAAATCAGATATTCTTTGGATCAACTTTACCTATAAATGTTAGTATCCAGTAATATTCTGCGTATCTAAGAAATAATCCAGCCCTTTTTAAAGCAATCCACTGAGATGGCCAGAACCAACTCTTGTGGGAGTCTATTCCACATTTTCACAGCTCTCGCTGTGAAGAAACCTTTCCGTTTCTGGAGATTACATTTATTTTCCTCCAGATGTAAAGAATGCCCCTTATCCTCTGTGATGACCTCAGGGTGAACAGCTCTACACCAAGTTCACATCTGGAGCTATGTCAATACCATGCCCATTATGGACGAGAGCTCCCCCATGCTCCTTTGTATACACAGAGCTTTAGAAGGTATTTAATAAATTTGCCTTCTCTTTGTCCCCCAGTCACCCACTCTAGATTATTTTGTAAAGGGCCTACATGCTCGGACTGGACCTTTTTACTATTAATATATTAATTTGAGAATTTTTGGGGGTTGGTCCTATCTATTGCAATCTGTTCGTTTTCAATTTTTTCTGCCTTTATTTCCTTTTTGCATATTCTATTATATTCTTTGTATTGTTTAAACGATGATTGCGTTCCTTCATTTTTATACTTAATAAAATCTCTTTTCTTATTATCTATAGCTTTTTCAACTTTGGCCGTAAACTGGTTGGCCATGGGAATATATTTTACAGTGTGTTCACATACAGTCTTTTTGAAGAACTCCCATTTCTGTGTTGTGTTCATTGATGCCAATATTCCCTCCCATTCTAAGTCTAGGAGAGCAGCTCTCAGCCTTGGAAAATTAGCTCTCTTAAAATTGAGCGTTTCTATTTTTCTCGTATGTGCTCGCTGTTTACAGTGAACAATAAACAAAATCATGTTATCGTCACTGCTACCCAGATGTTCTTTTATATGGACATTCGTAAGAAGCTCTGCATGGTTTGAGATTACCAGGTCCAGCAGAGCATCATTCCTAGTAGAGGCCTCTATGAACTGTACCATAAAATTGTCCTGTAGGTTTATAAATTTTTGCCCTTTAACTGTTCCTGCAGTACCATTACTCCAGTCAATTTCTGGATAGTTAAAATCCCCCATTATTATCACCGTCCCAGCCCTTTCGATCTGTGCAAGGAGCTGAGTCTCCAACTCCTCATTAACACTGGGAGGCCTATAACAAACTCCAATAATTTCCTTTGTAGTATGCACCCCCATGTGCAGTTCCACCCATAATACTTCAGCCTCATCACACTCTCCATCAACTAGGTCCTCTTTCACACTCGCTCTGAGATCACTTCTCACATAGAGACAGACACCACCACCTTTCCGATTTACCCTGTCTCTCTGAAAGAGAACATAGCCAGGAATATTAATGGCCCAGTCATGTGAAGAATGAAGCCAAGATTCAGCAATACCAATTAAATCATAGTTCTCTTCATGCACCAAAGCTTCTAACTCACCTATTTTGCTTGACAGACTTCTGGAATTGGTGAACAAACACTAATTCATTGACACCTTGTTCACACGTATTTTGCATATTTTTTATTTTTATACAAAAATGGTACCAATTCCACTGGTTGTTTTTAACATGGGAATCTTCTTATCTGCCATAGCCTTCCCCCCATTTTTCCCCTTTCCACCCACCAATAAGAACTGACCCCTGTCTGATCGGTCTACCCCGTTATAATCTAATTCTCCCACCCCCCTCGATCCTAGTTTAAATATTCCTCCAACCTTCCTATAAACCTCTCCCCTAGCACAGCAGACCCCCTTCCATAAAGGTGCAAACCATCTCTAGCATATAGGTTGCACCCCAATGAAAAGTCAGCCCAGTGCTCTAGAAACCCAAATCCTTCCCTCTTACACCAGGTCTTCAGCCATGCATTGAGTTCTCTGATCTCCCTCTGTCTTTCCTGAGTTGAACATGGCACAGGTAATATTTCAGAGAATATCACCTTGGAGGTCCTTCCCTTCAACTTGCAGCCTAGTTCTTTAAATTGATTCTTAAGGAGCCTCCACCTTCCATGTATTCTGTCATTTGTTCCAACATGAACCAAGACAGCTGGGTCATGCCCAGTCCCTCTCAGTAATTTATCCACCCGGTCCACCACATGCCGAACCCTGGCACCAGGGAGACCGCAAACCATTCGGTTGAGGCGATCCTGGCAACAAATTATTCTATCAGTCCTTCTGATTATAGAATCCCCTACTACCACCAACTGTCTAGGCCTTCCTGCACTACCCTCACCACCCCTCTCAGATGGTTTGCCCTCCTGGCTGTTAGGGATAGCAGTGACATCCAGGGCTGCCACCCCTGAGCTTGCCACCCCCACATCTTCACCCAACTTGGCAAATCTGTTTGGGTGCACAAACCCAGGGCTGGCCTTCCTCTTTTGTGAGCCCCTACCACTCCCTCTCGTTACAGTAACCCATCTTCCTACCTCATAATCCTGATTAGCCCCTACACCCTCCACATCAATCCCATTAGCTACCTGCTCAGAGAGCAGAAGACCCCTTTCAAGGATGTCGGTTCTGCCCAGTGTTGCAACTTGCTCCTCCAGATATTTAACACAAGTTTCCAGAATGGCAACCCGCTCACATCTGTTGCAGCGGTATCCATCCTGGAACTGTTACTCCATTGTTGCATACATGGGGCACGCTGTGCACCGCACAAAACCTTCCACCCTTCTAGCACACATTATCCCAGTTACAATATTAAAGAAAATATCAGTTGTCACTTACAGGTTAGTAGACTCCTGTTATAATCTCCTGTTTCCAACTCCAGTTAACTCCACTTATCAAATGTCCACTTAGTCAAAGGTCCAGAAAGCAAACCACATCTGAACTGGTAAGCTGCAATTTACTACATTTTTGTTTTTGGGTTTTGATATACTTTAAAGCTGAAGTATGGCCAACAACTATGATTATACATTTGCACAGTAAAGAATAAGATAATGAAGAGTGCCCCACATCTAAATTCTGCAATCTTTGAGAAATCTTTTACTCATTTTTATCAAGCCCACAATGTCGTGTATCCCAGCTGTTTGGGGAGGGAAAGGGGGGGGGGTCGCGGTGCAGTACTCGCTTGGCACCTCCTCTGTTTAGAAAATAGCTTGCATCTTACTCACAGAATGAATGGAGAAGGTGCAGATGAATGTCATGATCTTCCCCAGCAAGTGACCCACCCACACTGATCAATGTACATCAGCCAGAACTACAAAGACCGGAGACTGTGGATTCAATAAAAGCAAGGAGATTCCACAAAGCTGCAGCAGCAAGAGAGCTGTTAGAGGTAACATTTTTACTGTGCAAATAGTTTTTGGCCATACTTCAACTTTGAGGTAAATTGTGGAAGCTTGACATTGGCACAGTTGCTGTCAGGAATGGGCTCAGCACAGGTGGTGCTGGGGCTCACTTGCCTTGTGGGCTGCAGTACCAGTGCTGGCCAGAGGGTGCTCTCAGCAGCCTGAATCTCTCTCCTGCAATCAAGCCATCACCTGAGGCTGATTGCAGGAGGTGTATTTAAGCAATGGCCAGGCCTGCAGTCAGTGCCTTGGTATTGTTCCCATGAGCCCCTGTGCCTCTGGTACCTTGTATGCCTGATTGTTCCTGACCCGGCCCATCTGACTACGCTCTGCCTGCTCCTTTTTACCTTGTCTGCCCGATGGTTCCTGACCCGGCCTGCCTGACCACTCCACCTCACCAACCCTGACTACTCTTGTCTGTGTGCTTGTACTTTCAGTTATCAGTTGGAGGTTTGGTTTTGTTTATATTGTGCATTTATATTTTCGTATAGCCTCTAATAAATTATATTGTTTACACCATACTTGAGCCTGCGTTTCCCTGTGTTAGCCCACACATCTCTGGTCATACCCGGATCCGTGACAGTTGCAATGCTTGTTGCCTAGAAATTCTGTTTAAATTCACAAATGAACTGAAAAAAAAAATCGTAAAACTATGTGCAACATTTATCTAGAGAGGTGTGATATTTTAAATGTATTTTATACCAAACTGCAATATATTATTACTTTTTACAAATATAGTACCAACCCATTAGACACACTGGTACCACAGTTCCAGTAAAGAACATATAACTTTATCACTGACAACTGAAAACTTCAATAAAACTCTACCTCCTGTGCTGTGTCTCTGATGAACTCGCAGGATAAATTTGGGGTTAAGTAAAATTTATCATCATCTCCATTTTCATTTTCCTTCTTGATGCAAGGCTTCTCTTCTTCCTCCATGCTTATAATGTCCACATCCTCATCGATTTCTCTCTCTTTTTTAAGAACCTTCTCCAACTCCTCTATCTTATGACAGAGAGCCTCAGAGCAGGAATAAGAGGAAGGTAAAGCTAGAAAACACAAAATGTAAGAATTCACCATAAGTCTTTTGATATTTATATCCAAGGCAACACAACATGTTACAGGTTACTGATTTTGGCAACTGACCAGGCTGGCTAATATGGTCACAGGGGAAATGGTATGAGTCACATAGAGAGATATTAATAGTATAATTAGAAGATTGAGGGAATGTTTAAACAGAACGTATCATCATGTATAATTTGGTTTTGAATATATATATACACACACACACTGAAGGAAATAAGTATTTGATCCACTGCTGATTTTGAATGTTTGCACCACTCACAAAGAAATGATCAGTCTAAAAATTGAATGGTAGGTGTATTGTAACAATGAGAGACAAAATAGCAACAAAACATTCAGAAGAAATGCATGTCTAACAAATTATGCACTGATTTGCATGTTCATGAGGGAAATAAGTATTTGATCCACTATCATTCAGCAGGATTTCTGGCTACCAGGTGTCTTTCATACAGGTAACAAGCTTAGATTAGAAGCAGTTTCTTAAACAGAGTGCTGCTAATCTTATTTTGTTACCTGTATAAAAGACACCTGTCCACAGGAGCAATCAATCAGATTGCACTCTCCACTATGGCAAAGACCAAAGAGCTGTCCAAGGATGTCAGGGACAAGATTGTAGACCTACACAAGGCTGGACTGGGCTATCAAACTATCGCCAAGCAGGTTGGTGAGAAGGTGACAACACTTGGTGCAATCATTCGCAAATGGAAGAAACACAAAACAACTGTCAGTCTCCCTAAGTCTGGTGCACCATGCAAGATCTCACCTCGTGGAGTGTCAATGATCATGAGAACAGTGCGGAATCATCCCAGAATTACATGTGAGGATCTTGTCGATCTCCAGGCAGCTGGGACCACAATCACCAAGAAGACAATTTGTAACACACTACGCAGACAAGGATTGAAATCCTGCAGTGCCCGTAAGGTCCCTCTGCTCAAGAAATCACATATCCAGGCCTGTCTGAAGTTTGCCACTGAACATCTGAATAATGTAGAGGAGGACTAGTTGAAAGTGTTGTGGTCAGATGAGACCAAAATTGAGCTCTTTGGCATCAACTCAACTCGCCGTGTTTGCAGGAGGAGCAATGCTGCCTATGACCCCAAGAACACCATCCCAACTGTCAATCATGGTGGTGGAAACTTTCTGGCTTGGGGGTGTTTTTCAGCTAAGGGGACAGGACAACTGCACCGCATCAAAGGGACGAGGGACGGGGCAATGTACCATAAAATCTTGGGTGAGAACCTTCTTCCCTCAGCCAGGGCATTGAAAATGGGTCGTGGATGGGTGTTTCAGCATGACAATGACCCAAAACACATGGCCAAGAAAACAAATGAGTGGTTCAAGAAGAAGCACATTAAGGTCCTGGAGTGGCCTAGCCATTCTCAAGACCTTAATCCGATTGAAAATCTGTGGAGAGAGCTGAAAGTTCGAGTTGCCAAACGTCAGCCACCAAACCTTAATGACTTGGAGAGGATCTGCCAAGAGTGGGCCATAATCCCTCCTGAGATGTGTGCAAACCTGGTGACGAACTACAGGAAACGTCTGACCTCTGTGATTGCCAACAAGAGATTTGCCACCAAGTACTAAGTCATGTTTTGTGAAGGGGATCAAATACTTATTTCCCTCATGAACATGCAAATCAGTGCATAATTTGTTAGACATGCATTTCATTTGAATTTTTGGTTGCTATTCTGTCTCTCAGTGTTACAATACACCTACCATTTGATTTTTAGACTGATCATTTCTTTGTGAGTGGGCAAACATTCAAAATCAGCAGGGGATCAAATACTCGTTTCCGTCACTATATATATATATATATATATATATATATATATACACATGCATACATACACACACACACTAGGGGTGTATGTAATTATTACGGTAGCTGGAGACAATCAAAACCATAATTGTAATTGCTGGTGATTGTAAAGTGTTTTTGTGTAGTTGAGTTGTGATGTAAAAAGGAAAAATGTCTAATAAAGTTTAACAAAGGAAAAAAAAATCCCTGCAGTGTACATGGATCACCCAGAGTGGATTGTTTGTTGTATTTTTTTTCACAACAAAAGTGGAGTTACTCTTTAACCACTTGCCCTCCTGAGGATTTACTCCCCTTCCTCACCAGGCCTTTTTTTGCTAGTTGGCGCTGCACTATTTTAACTGGTAATTGCATGGTCATGCAACACTGTACTCAAATGAAATTTACGTCCTTTTTTTTTCCCACACAAATAGCATTCTTTCAGTAGCATTTGATCACCTGTGCACTTTTAATTTTTTGTGCTATAAAAAAAAAAAATTTAGAAAAAAAAAACAATTTTTTAAAAACGTTTGGCTATACAAAACATATAGTAAACTCAAAGTTAGTCATAAAGTTAGGCCAAGGGGGGCGTGGTCTCGGCATGGCTGCGTGAAGACGTGCTTCACCAGAGCTCCCGGCCGGCGGCTCCTCTGCAGCTTACGTGCAGTAGATACCCCGCATTGTGAGCCTTGTCTGGCCCCCTGGCACCTTCCGGACAACAAGCAGAGGATCCCCAGGCTGATTTCATTGCTATAGCCCGCTTCAGCCAGCAGTCTCCACTCTGGACCCAGCTAACATGGCGCCCACCTGCCCTGAGACTCCAGCGGTGGCCACGGCCTCTGTCCTGACAGAGCGAGACATACAGCAGGAGGACACACATCTATTGCCTCCATTCACACCACTGAGCGATCTCTCCCCCCGTCTTGCTCTCCCTGACACCTGACAGGAATCTGTGCACTCACAGCCCGGCCAATTGTGGATCTGAAGTGGGCCTTGCTTCTCCAGGGGATTACAACCTCAGACAGGCCGGGACATCAGCCCACGTGGACCCAGGACTATTCCCTCAGGGCACAGTGAGTACTTTAATGTCCCCTATATTTGACTTACAACCTATGACGAAACTACCAACAGTAAAGACACTATGGTCTCTACTCCAACAACTGCCCACCAGAGCTGACTTTGAGGCACTTGCAAGCAGTGTAGAGACTGCGATGAGAGGTGAGGTGCAGGGACTTAAACAAGAGGCTTCTGCTCTGGACTCTCGTTTGTTAGTGATAAAACAAGATCGTGACACTACGTCCCACTCTATCCAGTCCTTGCAATCCTCACAGGCAAAGCTTTCAGAGCAAATTATAATTATTAATCTCCAACTTTCACTGGATGACCTGGAGAATTTGCAGCCGGTGACAAAACTTCCGGCTCCGCAGAATCCCTGAGTCGATACAACAGGGTGAGCTCCGATCTAAAGTAACCGCCATTTTCAACAGATACTTAGACCGTCCACAAGACACGGAAATTATTATCGACAGAGTACACAGGACCCTGGGGCCTCAACACCCCTTACCAAATAGGCCACGGGATGTATTGTGCCGCTTACATTCTTACATCCTAAAGGAGGAAATTTTACAGCGAGCCTGGCAGGTTGGCATCTTAAAATTTGACAACGCAGCTGTTCATCTACTGCCAGATGTCTCAAGACGCACGACAATCAAAATTCTACTTGAACAGCTTGGTAAATCGAGCCTAACCTACAAATGGGGCCACCCATTCCATGTGATCGTAAGGAAGGGGAACTGCATGTTCTCCCCACATCAGCCTTCTGAGCTACCTGATCTCTTTGCTTTTGCAGAATTAGACCCCTTCCATGTGCCAAACTGGCTAACTGCTGTGACCTCACCTGATCCTCCACCAGGAGCTCCATGGAGCCAACCTCAAAGGGAAAGATCCAACCGGTGGTCCCATAGAGGGCGACAGCGGAACTCTCAAAGGGATGCGTCCTGAAGACGTAGTCTCACAAAAGGACTTAATCACAGTTCATCTGAGCTGACTACCCTGCCTCTCCTCTATAGTTTCCACTGGTTACTATAATTTCTACAGCACTGAAAAGTCTTTTTCATTCCTCCTCATTGTCAGACCAGATTCGGATACCTCAAACCACTCCTGAGGAACATTGTTCACTCCGAATAGGTCCTTGAACACGTGCCTCCATGCGGGATGCGTGTGGTGAGGTGGGGCTCCTTCTGCCTTGGCGGGTCTCTTATTGGCAGGCCAGGCAGAGGGGGGGGGGGGTGTACCCTCCTATTACTTATGCAAGGCCTATGGAACTATAGTACCTGTATTATGTTATTGGGTATGAATTCCCCTAATGGTGCCAAGATTGTTGATTGCGCTATATGCAGGGGATGATGGCTATCCTCTGTGGCCTTATGTTTATTACCATCACTGACATCACTGTTTGCTATGCCACACAGTATTTGTGCCTATGATTGCCATGCCCTTTCCCTTCTCTCCCCTACCCTATTCCTTCTCATTCCCTTCCAACCCCCTTGCTCCCCCCCCTTACCTCCCTCCTGCCCGTTGTATCCCTCCCTACCTTTCCCTTCCCCCCCCCCTTTTTTTTTTTTGGGGTAGTTTCCCTATTCTACTCAGGCTGCCTGAATACCATGGTCCTCCTTAGCAGAGATATTTGTTTACTCATATTTTACATGTTGATGTGTTCTCATTATATGGTTTGTGTTTGTTGGATTAGCTGCTTTGTTTATTATTCTGCTCCCCGGAACAGCCTAGATTGGCTCACTGTGACCCTTCATACATGCTGTGGGGTTCAGTGCACTCGGGGTTCTGTAATTGTTAGTGCCTTAGCGCCTCCCACTTTAGGCCTTCTCTGCCCTGGTGGCGGTAGACTTTTTCTATGGAGACTGCATTGTAGGGTATTTATTTTCTGAAGCTTAGTCTATTTCTTTCTGTCGGCTTCTTTCTTCCTCTCCTTTTCTTTTTTGCCTCCTTTCCCCCCACCCCTCTTCTCCCCCCCCCCCTTTTTTTTCCCCTCAGTCGTTGGAGGGGGGGTTGAAGTGTTGTGACCAGCACCGCCATGGCGATGAAGATCCTCTCTTGGAACATTAAGGGATTGAATTCTCCTGAAAAACTAACAAGCTGCTTGGCAGAACTCTGGAGACATAGAGCGCAGATTGTCCTCCTTCAGGAAACTCACTTTAAATTTTTTCAAAATCCTTAAATTATGCAACAAGCATTTTCCAACGGTTTATCATAGTCCGTCTCCATCCTCTAAATCCACGGGGACCAGCATTTTAATATTGAATTATTTTCCCTGGCAACTCCTTGATGTCCGCATGGATCATGAGGGCAGCTTTCTGCTGCTTAAAGGCTGGATTTATCCACATACGTTCATCCTTGCAAACATTTACTTGCCCAACAGTGATCCGCTTCCAACCCTGGACAATCTCCTCTCTACACCTGACTTTTTTTTAGAAGGCACTCGAATATTGGGAAGTGATTTCAATCTGACCCTAGACCCTCGCCGAGACTCCTTTAAGGGCTCCTCATTTATACCCCAGAAGGTTAGGGACCGTCTTTTAGACTTTCTCCATTCCCATCAACTTGTAGATATCTGGAGGATATTGCACCCACAGGTAAGAGATTTTACTTTCTTCTCTCCCATGCATGGCTCCTATACTAGAATTGATTTCTTCCTACTTAAACACTCGACCATCCCCCAAGTCTCCAAGGCGGAAATTGGAAAGATCGCTCTTTCAGATCATGCACCAATCTTCCTGGAATTATCAGTGCACACGACACAGCCTAAATCATCATCTTGGCGACTCAATGAGTCCCTTCTGAAAGACCCTAGCATTGCTCCGGATATACTTCAAGAACTTAAATGTTTTGCTAACAACGTAAATTTTGTAGATAACCCACTCTCAGTATGGTCTGTCCATAAGTATGAGGGATTCTGATTAAGTATGGCCATTTGGTCAAGCAGAAAAGGGCGACAACGTTGTCTGACCTCCTGACGTGGCTTCATGTCCTAAAGCGCGCTCATAAGAGGGGATTGGACCGTACGGTTGAAACAACCTCTTAAGGGTACGCAAATCTATTCACGAGCACTCCCTTTATGAGGCTAAACATGTTTTATTGAAGGCACGCTGCTCCTTCTATGAGTTTGAGGACAAATGTGGCCGATTATTGGCCAATGCACTGCGAGCCAAATGCTCACGAACCTATGTATTCGCCTTTTCCTCCCCATCAGGTAAAAAGATTCACTCTACTCTGGATCTAGCTAAAACTTTCAGAGATTTTTACTCTAAGCTTTACAACTTAGATCCCTCCTCATAGACTCCTCTGAGCTCAAAGATGCTCATGGATATGCGGCAATATATATAGGAATCAAATCTTCCAACACTTACAGATGACGAAAGAGACGCATTGTCCCGATCTCAGCGGAGGAATTCGCTGTAGCACTAGCCTCTGCCCAACCTGGAAAGGCATCAGGACCGGATGGTTTCGCCATAGCCTATTATAAATCCTTTCAGTTGATTCTAGCACCACATTTCAGGGCTGTCTTTAATGCTATTATGGACGACAAAATTGTTCCTTTCGATCTATTGCATGTTAATATATCTGATTTCCAAACCGGATAAGGATGCACTTTTATGAGTAGCTATAGACCTATTTCACGCTTGAATTGCGATTTGAAGCTCTTCTCCAAAATAATCGACTTGTGATTGTCCCCTTTATTACCCCATATTATTTAGTTGGATCAGGTAGGCTTTGTTCCAACACGGGAGGCCTGAGATAACATCATAAGGACTCTCAATATCATTGCCAAGGTGAAGAAATCATGTACCCCGCTATCACTCCTGTCCACGGATGCAAAAAAAACATTTGACAGGGTAAATTGGAATTTCCTTTTGAAACTTTACGACAGATAAGATTACCAACACAGATGCAGTCTTGGGTCTCTGCATTATAAACTAACCCGTCCGCTTAAATAGTTATAATTCAGACCCATTTTTGATATCCAATGGCACTAGAAAGGGTTGTCCACTATCGCCCTATTGTTCATCCTTACTTTGGAGCCATTTCTCCAACACATTAGACACAATAGCTCTGTACAAGGTGTGCTAACGAAAGATTATCACCATAAAGTACCGGCTTACGCCGACTAATTGCTTTTCTATGTCACCAACCCCCTTACTTCCCTACCCTCCCTCCCATTGCATTTGGAGACATCTGGTACATTTTCCAATTTTAAAGTTAATCTTCAAGAGTCCGAAGCTTTAAATGTGTCCATACCCGCATTAACAATTACTAGACTTTGCCCTTACTTCCCTTTTAAATGGGCTAAGCAGTTTATACAATATTTGGGAACTAAAATCCCAGCACACCTGGACGCCATCTACCCCCTTATTTTCAAACCTCTCCTGACAGTGCTCTACCAGTTAAACTGCCACAAGCTTTCTTCCATTCTGTGCACTCTGAATTCAATAGTTTTGTTTGGCATGGTAAACATCCGCACTTAAGTAGAAATTTGTTGCGCAGACCCAAGCTGAAAGGTGGCGTGGGTTTCCCGGATCCTGCGCTATATTATACAGCGGTCCAGATGACCAGAGTAGTGGACTGGTGTAGACACCAGAAGCACAAATTAGGGGTCACATTGTAACAAGAAATGGCAAGAGTCCCGCTTGCAGGACTTCCATGGACAGGAAAGAAACACCTATCCCACCTGAATGCTCACCCACTGATAGGTCCCGTGTTGGCTGAAGTTAACAATTTTTTTCCTTGGCATCTTTGGAGAGCTTTCCATCTCCCATGACGCCTATCATAGATCACACAGGGATTCCACCCAGGCTTACTGATTCTAGCTTCAGATCCTTGACCTCCCATGGTACACTCCGTGCATCTCACTTTTTGCATCCCACTGGCTGGGTGGCATTGGATACCTTGATCCCCAGCCCATGCACCTCATTCACAGACTGTTGGAAGACCCTCCAACTATCCCACTTCTTGTATGCTCTACCTAAGCATTCACTTTTCCCTAGAAAGCTACATGCATTCGAGGAGATGGTCCGATCCAAAGATCTCTTTCCACTTCTTTACAAGTACCTCCTAGATCTATATAAATTAGTGTAGCGCTTAAAAAATAAAAAATACCATAATTGTTAAACTATAACAAAATTAATAAATGTGATCAGTGCTGTAATCTTCACAGTGCTCTTATGCCACTAATAGCACTTAGACATTAACAAAACCATCAATATCAGAATATAATAATAAATGTGACAAGTGCTGTGGTCTTCTCAGTGCTCTAATACCACTGAGTAAGAAATAAGACCATAAATCATTAATAATTAGTGATAGTGTCACTTAAAACAATAAATAAATCAATAAATAACAGGTGACGGTGCCACTGCAACTTCATTCAATGTCCAATATTCCTATTGACATTCATCTGTTCGAAGTGTTCTTGATAACCATGCATAGTGTGTATAAATAGTGCCACACGTGAACCAACACACTCCTTATCCACTTTGGCTGCAATGCCTGCTCACCTCCTTCCTGCGACCCCAAGGGGCCCACAAGCCTTTAGGATCACCCTGGATCCTCAAGATTCCTGGTATTGGCACCTTCCTGATATTCCTCCTATCAGGTCTCCTCCACTCCTTCACTGCTATGCCTCCCAGGCTCCTCACCACCGATTGTCTGCAAGCTCTCTCTCACAAAGACAGTGAGTGAAAAAACAGATCCTCCATTGTGTAGTATTTCCAATCAATAGGGTTTATTCATAAATCGCAACAACAGGTGACTTACATTCGGTTGTACAGTCTCAGTGCGTTCCTCTCTGGGTAAACTGCAACCTCTGATAGTGACTTCCTGATAACCAGGAAAATGGCGTCCCACACCGGAAGTGCGACACTCCGGATACCGGAAGTAGCGTCTACGTATTGCCTACGCGTTACGTCACGTACCTCGTGACTTCTTCTGGGTATCGCTATGGAGACGCTGCCTTCTTTTATAGTGCGGTGGAACCAACTATCCCGCCCTTTAATCCCCATTCTAATTGTGGCCGCCATTTTCTTGGAGCCTAATTTGCAGGGACATAACATAACCCTATTGATTGGAAATACTACACAATGGAGGATCTGTTTTTTCACTCACTGTCTTTGTGAGAGAGAGCTTGCAGACAATCGGTGGTGAGGAGCCTGGGAGGCATAGCAGTGAAGGAGTGGAGGAGACCTGATAGGAGGAATATCAGGAAGGTGCCAATACCAGGAATCTTGAGGATCCAGGGTGATCCTAAAGGCTTGTGGGCCCCTTGGGGTCGCAGGAAGGAGGTGAGCAGGCATTGCAGCCAAAGTGGATAAGGAGTGTGTTGGTTCACGTGTGGCACTATTTATACACACTATGCATGGTTATCAAGAACACTTCGAACAGATGAATGTCAATAGGAATATTGGACATTGAATGAAGTTGCAGTGGCACCGTCACCTGTTATTTATTGATTTATTTATTGTTTTAAGTGACACTATCACTAATTATTAATGATTTATGGTCTTATTTCTTACTCAGTGGTATTAGAGCACTGAGAAGACCACAGCACTTGTCACATTTATTATTATATTCTGATATTGATGGTTTTGTTAATGTCTAAGTGCTATTAGTGGCATAAGAGCACTGTGAAGATTACAGCACTGGTCACATTTATTAATTTTGTTATAGTTTAACAATTATGGTATTTTTTATTTTTCAAGCGCTACACTAATTTATATAGATTTTTACACTGATTAAGGTATTGGTTTGAGTGTCAGCAGCTTATCTACTAGGAGGGGGATTGTCCATAGAAGCGCAGGAGGATTCTTAATCATCAACCTCCTAGATCTCAATGCTCAATCCGACCCCCCCCCCCCCCATTTGGTTAAGTGGGAATGAGACTTACAAGTTACTTTCTCAGATTCCCAAAGGGAACACATACTTTTCTTTGCACACAAATCATCCCTCTGTAACAAATACCAAGAGACCACCTACAAGATAATGACGCTTTGGTACAGGACTCCATCAGTCCTTGCGAAACTGTACCCTCAACAAAGTGATTGTTGTTAGAGATGTAGTTCATCGGTAGGTAATCTCTTACATATCTTTTGGGAATGTCCTAAACTTCAAACTTTTTGGCAACCTGTGCTCCATCTTATTCACAAATTCACGGACATCTCACTGCAAGATAATCCTGCTGCAATTCTGCTCAATCTAACTCCCCTATCGCAGAAGCGGTATCACAAATCTCTTCTGAAGCACTTGATGAATGCAGCATGGGCCTGCATTCCTAGCTTATGGAAACAACAATCTCCCCGACAGTTGCCCAATGGCTTGTAAAGGTGAATGATAGAGAACAACTGGAGGACCTGACCTCGACCTTGCGAGACAAAACTGAGGAACATAAGACCGGATAGTTTTATTGGAAGCTCTTTTGTTTCTCTGATGAATATATGCGATGCGTATGAATTAGACTAGCGTAGTCTCCTTCTGGCGACTTTGTCCATAGATAGAAGTTGAGATGCGCCTCCTCCGAGCTCCCTCACAGGCACTCCTTTCCTCCCCCTTCCATCGACCCTCCCCCCCTTTTTTTTCTCTCTCATTCCTTGCTCTCTTTCTTTCTCTCCGCATAAAATGGTAAAAAATACGTTTAGGATTTGCACGCCCTTAGTCATCTGTATCCATATTTGACTCATGGGAATTGCTTTGTATTAGATAAATTAATGGTTTTATCTCATCTGTCATTGCAGTGTATGTCTATCTGTATCCATGTATAATGGATATTTGTAGGTTTATTTTTCTATTTGTCCTCCGCAATGTGTATTGTAACGTGAGACGATTTATGTTGGACATGTACACGGGAGTCGATGTATTTCTTGTTATCTGTTGCAATCATTCAAATAATGAATTAAAAAAATAAATAAATAAATTTAGGCCAAAATGTATTCTGCTACATGTTTTTGGTAAAAAAATCCCAATAAGTGTATATTGATTGCTCTGTGTGAAAGTTATAGCGTCTACAAACTATGGTATAGACCCTGCAATTTATGCCATACATTTTTTGCTATACAGCGTTGCACTAGTTTAACTGACAATTGCTCGGTCATGCAATATGGTACATAAATTATATTTATGTCCTTTTTTTCACAGAAATAGAGCTTTCTTTTGGTGGTATTTGATCACCTGTGCACTTTTTATTTTTCGCGCTATAAACAAAAAAGGCCGGAAATTTTGAAAAAATTATATTTTCTCATTTCTGTCATAAAAAATATCCAAAAAACTCAAATTTAGTCATACATTTAGGCCAAAATGTATTCTGCTAAATGTTTTTGGTAAAAAAAAAATCCCAATAAGTGTATATTGATTGCTTTGTGTGAAAGTTATAGTAACTACAAACTATGGTATAGATAATGGAATTTACTCAGCTTTTACTTTCTGACTGCCTATCACATTTCTTTAGGTGCCAAAATACCAGGACAGTACAAACACCCCCAAAATTATGCCTTTTCAGAAAGTAGACATCCTAAGCTATCTTCTGAGAGGCATATTGAGTCCATGGAAGATTTAGATTTTTTCCACAAGTTTTTGAAAAATGACAAAAGCCTTTTTTTTTTTTTTTTTTTACACAAAGTTGTCATTTAAACGATATGTTGCTCACACAAGCCATGGGTATATGTGGGATTACACCCCAAAATACATTCTGCTACTTCCACCGAGTATGGGGATACCACATGTGTGAGACTATTTGGGAGCCTAGCCACATACAGGAGCCTGAAATCCAATGACCACTTTGAAAGCCTGAAGGTGCGTAACTTCCTCATTTCACTTCCTCACTACCTATAGAAACAACCCCCCCATGACCCCTATTTGGAAAGTAGACACTCCAAGATAAAAAAAGAAAAGAAAAAAATGTGTTTTTGTTTTCTTTCTTCATTTTCCAAAAACTTGCAGCAACAAACGAGATCTGCAAAATACTCACAATGCTTCTTATGAAATTACTTGGGATGTCTACTTTACAAAAAGGGGTCATGGGGGGGGGGGGGGGGTTTTGGTGCTATCCTGGCATTTCACGGCCTCCAAAACTGTGATAGGTAGTCAGGAAGTGTAATGAGGAAATGAAGCCCTTTAAAAGCCTGAAGGTGCTTATTGGATTTTGAGGTCATGTACTTGGCTAGACTGCCAAAAAGTCTCTCATCACATGTGGTATCCCCATGGTAAAAAAATAAATTCTTCTATTGACTCAACAAGCCTCTCAGCAAATAGTTTGGGCTGTCTACATTCCAAAAAGGGGTCGTTTTGGGGGGTGGGGCCCAGCATTAGAAGTTTGTGCCACAGATCACTCATTCTTCTAACTGCCTGAACAACAAGCCTTTTCTGACACTTTTTGTTCACATGAAAAAAAAAAAAATCAGTATTTTTTGTTAGGAAATTACTTTGAACCCCTAAACATTATATTTTTTTGTAAAGCAGACACCCTAGTAAATAAAATGGTGGGTGCTTAAATTTTTTATGTCACATAGTACTCGAGCATTTTTTTTCTTTTAATGCACAAAAACACAATATATTGGCCAATTATTTGATAACATATAAAAGATGATGGTATGACGAGTAAATAGATACCAAACATGACATGCTTTAAAATTGCGCATGCCCCGTGCAATGGCGACAAACTGCATACATTTTTAATATT
This sequence comes from Staurois parvus, assembly GCF_062004578.1. Taxonomy (NCBI): domain Eukaryota; kingdom Metazoa; phylum Chordata; class Amphibia; order Anura; family Ranidae; genus Staurois; species Staurois parvus. Next base: position 1,916,038 of record NW_028317922.1, read on the forward strand.
CATAGGCAACACTTTAAAAGCCTATACAAGCTACCATTTTAGATTTACAGAGCAGGTCTAGTGCTAGAATTACTGCCCTTGATCTGACATTCGCAGTGATACCTCACATGGTACAACCGCCGTTTACATACTGGCACAGGGTCAACGCTCACGCACGCAGGTGTGCGTGGAAGGGCAAGGGAGCTTTTTTTTTTTCTTTTTTTTGTTCTTTTGATTTTTATATTATTTTTACAATTTCCCTTTCATTTTTTTTTATTACTTTAATGCTATCACAGGGAATGCAAATATCCTCTATAACAACTTCAATGGGCATTGTCATATATTCTTTCTTGAGAAATCTGGGGTCTATCAGACTCTAGATATCTCCTCTGCCCTTACATTATCTAATCTCACCAAGATCGGTGTGATCAGATGCTTTCCCAATTTACAAATGGCGCTGTTTATATCCTGCGAAACTGAAGTGATGAAATGCTCATAGATTCCGATTTCTTAGACTATAGAGATGATTGGCACCATTCAGGTCTCCAATCAGCTCTATAGTCAGCTGGCCGAAACGCCTGTTGCATTCTCAGGTTCCCCTGTTGGCACCGGACTGCCTGAGAAGGCCATGGAAGGCAGCGAGGGCATCTTCTCCCGCTGCTTGTAAAAGTAATCTCGCAGCTAATTAGCCACTAGGTATGCTTTTACATGAAAGCCGATCACCAGATGATCACAGGCATCATCCTGTTATAAATACTCAATGTTATAAGTCCAGTGATTTACCAGTACGTCGCTGGTCCTTGTTTGGTGTATATGCTATGTTCTTTTTTTTTATGCAGCCTGAGGGCTGAATGAAAAAAAGAGAAGAAATCTCTGCCAGAAAAAATGTGTGGTATGCCAACCATTATAATATATCGCCCTGCATCCATCCACTTCTAATGGTGGGCACATATGAAATATGCCAAAAAATATTATAAAATATATATGCCGAAGCATAGGGGCCATTCATCCACTGGCCACCCCAGGCCCCCCATGCTTCGGCATATATGCTCTTTTTTTAACTGGGGTTCAAAAATATCATCCAACAGCACTGCACAAACCTACTTATGTATATTCTGAGAGCAAGACCCTGTTGCTGTCAGAATAAACAAGTCGATGCTGCAGCTGAATGACATCCTCATTTCTCAAGCAGGCTTTTTCCCCCTAAGACGGGTATTTACAAGCCGTTGGGGGAAGCCACGGCAATTAGGTCGCACGGTGCCATATGTGTCAATTCCAAGGTTGTACAAATGTCTAAATAATGGCAAGCTTGAATAAAAAATTGTCCACGTATAAGTGGTACCCCATATGGAAAAAGGATGACACCAAGTCCCAAACGATCTAGTATGTAGTCTGGGCATCCGGGGGGGGCTTCACGTGATCTTTTCCCTCGTAAATCCGAAACTCATATGTATAGCCTGTTGCCCTCTCACAGGTCTTGTACATCTTGACCCCGTATCTGGCACGTTTGCTGGGGAGAAATTGTTTGAATGCAAGGTGGCCAGAAAAATGAATGAGGGACTCATTCATTTTTGAAAAATGAATGAGGGACTCATTCATTCATGCACAGCCATCCAGAGCAGTGTGCCCGAGCTGACAGGAAGCAGGATTGTTAGTAAACAAAGCAGCCCTCCTCCCCGATCGTCGGTAATAACCGGGCTTCGGCAGCTAATCACCGGGTCTGAGAGCCGTGAATGGCGCCGCGGGTAGGGCTCGTGTGTGCCTCCTACTCGGAAAAGTAAAATCATGTGTATATATACACGTGATTTTGCGCACCCGTGCCACCCTCTAGCATTATTTCTGCTATGGGGCAGTCAGGAAGCGGTTAACGTAAGTGTGTGTGTGTGTATCTCTTTCCTTTTAGATGTTTCTCAGGAGGAGAGCTCATTGCTGACAGCAAAGTTTCTTGAACAACGTTAAGTTAGGTGCATGCTAGTAGATTTTCAAGTAAACATTCATATGAAAATTCGCAGCATATTAGACGGCTTGAGTGCCAGTCGAAGATAGATCAAAATTTCTTTTGCTGCATTTAACATTAAACTTTGGAGTAAATATACTTTACCAAATGAAAACCACATACACTGTTAGAATTTTGTTTGTTAAAAAAAATATTTCCATGTTGCCTCTTTCAAATTTCTCATCAATTTGGTCAAAAACAAGTCATCTGACCCCCACTATCAGAAATTTAAACAAACATCCTTAACTATTTCAGCAATTTGGACGTAGGTAGTATGTTCAAAGAGCAAAGGGTTAAGCACACACCAATGGCTGCTCGCAGCAAAGTGAAAGTGATCCAGAGGGCAGCGTGGTTCCCAGGCTCTCCTACTCTTACCGGGAGCAACATTGGAGGGCTTTACAATGTTAGATGGGAGGAGACAGAGAAACAACCACTAACTCAAAAAAGAAACTTTAATAAAATAAATTAAAAGATAAACATAATGCCCATTGCGCTGCACACACCCACAAATGCAAACGTGTACACAGGGTGCGCACGTGTATGTAAACCACAATTGTACCACATGTTAGGTATTGTCACAAACATTGGCGGAAGAGCAATAATTTTAGTGCCAGAATTCACTTTTATCTCTAAGCTGATGAGCTGTAAAGGCTTTAAAAATGTTGCCTATGAAGATTATTGGGTACCATTGTTTTTCGCAATATAATGTGCACACACAATTTTTAAGACTTGCCATGTTTGCTATTGATTTGCTTGACCCAAACCAATCTTTTATATTTGGCCAAAAATGTGCATTATATTGTGTTACATTTTATTATATTTGTTTCCTGGTAATATGCAGTTGTTAAACAGTTGCACAAATATCGTGCAACATAAAAAATTACAACTACTACCTTTTATTCTACAAGGCCTCTGCTTTCAGAAAAAAAAAATAATGTTATGGCCAACAATGTAGACTGTTACAAGTGTGCAAAAATAAAAAAATTGCTCTACTGCCGAAGTAGTTAAAACAAAAACTTTTGAATGAGAATCTAAAAGTGTACACCCAGCTTTAAAGTGAGCATGTCCCAAGTCTGTCCTAATTAACACACAATACAAAAAGCCCAGCCTCTAGACCTTGAACCCATTGTTAGGACAGACATTGGGTTATTTACTAAAACTGTGCAAAATCTGGTGCAACTCTGTGTAGAATCCAATCAGCCTCCAGGTTTTATTGCCAAACCTTAATTGAACAAGCTGAACTTAGAAGCCGATTAGCTACCATACAAAGCTGCACCAGTTTTAGTAAATCTACCCCCAAGTGTCCAAATCTAATTACAATAGTGATAATATCGGCACAATACAAAAGGGGGTTAATGATGGCAAACACCATCCACTCAACAATGACAATTTGTGGGTTTAGTGCTGAAAATTTTTCTTTTTATGTTTCTTTGTTCTGTGTGTCAGTTTGACTTCTATGTTGTTTTGTACTTAGGGAAAAAAATGTAAATAAAATAAATTTGAAAAAAAAAAAGGCAAACACAGCTGCCAAGACCCCTCATAAGCTTAGAGAACTACTATAGGGCTTTCCCTTGCTGGAGGGTGCAGAATAGATCATCTGAAAAAAATAAGCTGTAATTTTGTTTCCTTTTAAGTTAGATTATGTAAACAAGGTACCGGTTCATGTAATAAATATAAAGTAGATGTTATCCGTTAATGCTGACTCATATCTTAAAACTTGAATCCACTGACACAGAACAAGTTTCCTGTAAGAATTTCTGACTTTTCACCGACATTTTGGACCTGCATGCTTGGTCAGGGTCAGTGGCTCTAGAAATAAGTAAGTCAGAACAAACGGACAAATTTCAAATCAGCAAATGCAGCCCCCACATTTCTCTCAAGGTAATTTTACATACAGTTGTGTTCAAAATAATAGCAGTCAGACATCACTAACCTGATCAATCACTGTTTTTGGTAGAAATTATATTTCTACATGGCAAATAATATACTAGCAGGTGTAGTAGAGTAATAGAAATCCAACAGACCCAACAGTCATGACATGCATGTTGCTGATTCTGTGTAATTGAATCACTAATTGAAAGGGGCATGTTCAAAATAATAGCAGTGTGGAATTCTATTAGTGAGGTCATACATTCTTTGAAAAACAGGTGGCAATTATTGCCCTTATTTAAAGGAAGGAAGGCAGCAAATGTTGTACATGCTGGTTACAGTGCATTTCTCTCTAAAAATTCTGAGGAAAATGGGTCGTTCCAGATATTGTTCAGAAGAACAGCGTACCTTGATTAAAAAGTTGATTGAAGAGGGGAAAACATAAATAAGTGCAGAAAATAATAGACTGCTCAGCTAAAATGATCGCAAATGCTTTAAAATGGCAACCAAATCCTGAAAGATGTGGAAGAAAGCGAAAAACTACCATTCGAATGGATAGAAGAATAGCCAAAATGGCAAGGACTCAGCCAACAATCAGCTCCAGGAAGATCAAAGAAGGTCTAAAGTTACCTGTAAGTACTGTTACAATTAGAAGACGCCTATGTGAAGCCAAGCTATCTGCAAGAAGCCCCCGCAAAGTCCCACTATTGAAAAAAAAGACATGTGCCGAAGAGGTTACAATTTGCCAAAGAGCACATTGACTGGCCTAAAGAGAAATAGTGCAACATTTTGTGGACTGATGAAAGTAAAACTGTTCTTTTTGGGTCTAGTGACGGAGACAGTTTGTCAGACGACCCCCAAACACTGAATTCAAGCCACAGTACACTGTGAAGACAGTGAAGCATGTTTGCGCAAGCATCATGATTTGGGGATGTTTCTCATACTACGGTGTTGGGCCTATTTATTGCATACCAGGGATCATGGATCAGTTTGAATACATCAGAATACTTGAAGAGGTCATGCTGCCTTATGCTGAAGAGGAAATGCCCTTGAAATGGGTGTTCCAACAAGACAATGACCCCAAACACACCAGTAAACGTGCAACATCTTGGTTCCAGACCAACAAGATTGACGTTATGGAGTGGCCAGCCCAATCCCCGGATCTTAATCCAATAGAAAACTTGTGGGGTGACATCAAAAATGCAGTTTCTGAGGCAAAACCAAGAAATAGAGAAGAACTGTGGAATGTAGTCCAATCATCCTGGGCTGGAATACCTGTTCACGGGTGCCAGAAGTTGGTTGGCTCCATGCAACACAGATGTACAACAGTTCTCAGAAACAGTGCTTATACAACTAAATATTAATTAAGTGATTCAAAGGAAAGCAAAATCTTCAAACATTTTTCAGTTTATATAGTGAATGTTTGAGCTTGTAAAGAAGAATACAAACACTGCTATTTTTTAGAGGAACAACACACATTTGATATATTTTTCTTCATGTTTTGATTTGGAATAGAATGTGTAGTGTTCCCAATGCATTTGTGTGTATGGAAATAAAAGCTATTAGAAGGACTTTGAGCTTTATTCACTTTTTTCAACACACTGCTATTATTTTGAACACAACTGTATAAATTAATAGTAAGCATTGGCCATGAAATGGAGGGATAAACTGCCTTGTACTTACAAGCTTCGTTGTCTATTCGAGTCAGCACATCTTCAATGGATTCCCGATCATCACTGCTCTCTGGATCAGAAGGAGTGTAACCATGAATGCGACACCAGTGTACAATTTCCTTGGTTTTCAGTGGAGCAATAGTGCTAAATTTTGGCTGCTTTTCAATTATTTCATGAAGCATTTTTTTCATGGCCACAGCTCGTTGCCACTGATTAAAAAAAAAGTAAAAATTCAGTTTTAAAAGGTAAACAGTTATCAATCGATATTCTGCGCGGGATTACTGCAAATAAATGCAAAGATCTCCCACACCATCTTCCTTTCACATCTCTTTTCACTTGTCAGTCTTTTCGCTTTCCCTCGAAAAAGCAGCACTGGGTTGTTTGAGTGGCCTAAAATGTTCTCATGTAGGGGCAGGGAAATAGTCTTTAGCCCAAATATGGGCAAAGTACAGGTATACTTTCAGGCTTTCAGCCAGGCACTTCTGTACACTATGTGATGCTGAAACACATTCCTTGCTGCTTCTTGCTTACAGAAACTCTAATGTAAAAATGCTTGTTCTAAGCTTTTACTGCCACCAACCAGATTTAAACCTGTCATGAAAATATAAAATGTGACTGGTAAGGCAGGAAGCGCAGTGAAGGGAAGTACGTAACTACTGCTCTCCTACTGACCCTGTGAGGTGTTGTGTGTGACACTCTGCACATGCTGAGTTTGGTGTGTATTGCTAGATTCTGTGACCAAGCCCCCTATGAGTGGGGTGAAACGCATCAGTGAGCGTAGCCAGAACAACGGCTGAGGTTTCGAGCAGTGTTCACCCCTACAAACATTAGCAAGTCTTTGGAGAAAGTTGGGACACTGCTCCCTCCCTCTCTCTCTCTGCCGACAGGGTGATTTACAATCAGCCTCAAGCGGCACCAGAAGCTCTCTAGTGGTGTATTGCTAGAGATTTATTTTTCTTGGGAGAGAGCATGTGATCAGCACAGGGCCAATCAGCACTGTCCAGACAGAGGTCAGGGGTTCTGCATCCTCCTAGAGAAGAAAACTCCTCCTACAAGCTTTAACCAGTGCTCAGCTGGACACTGATAGAAGTCACAAGACAAGGCTCTAACTGCAGAGAAAAGGTACTTAGCAGTTTATATTTACTAAAATAATTGTACTGTGGGCAGGGCTGCTGCTAGAAAACACGGGGCCCCATATAGCCAACATGACAAGCCCTCTACCCCACCCAAAAAAGCACTGTTTACTAGGCTTCACTAGTGAATGAACACAGTGAGTGATCAGTACCAATCACTCACTATGTTAATTCGGGAAAGGAAGGGGCTGGTAAATGTGACACTTATCGGACCCTTCCCCCACTCTCCATCCTGAAGATCCTATTGTGTGCTGGCAGCTGCCTGTGGGAAAGAGAGGAGGGGAGCCGGCAGCACTGTAGGGGGGGGGGGGCACACAGGGGGTTTAGGCAGCAGGGGGGCCAACTACTGAAATTCCCTGTATGACTCTTTTCAGCAGCTGAGAGACCAGTGGGACAGAGAGGAGAAGAAATCAGCTTTCCGCTGCTGCTCAGGGAGCCAAAAGGGGATCAGTTCTAGCCATAAAGGGAGTCGGTTCAAGTAATTAACCCCCCCCCCCCCCTTTCCGTGCCGATCACTCTCCCTGCCCACACCTGATTCACCCAGCTGCTGACCTGGGCCCCGTACAGGAGGACTGATGGTGGCCCCTTATCCACAGCCTTGACTGTGGGAGGCCAGATATGAATGCAGGGTCCTGTGTTTAGTAACACTTTAAGATAAATTGAGTTCACTTTCTGAATTTAGCACAGCTGCAATTTTTGCTAAACAGCATTTTTAGCTTGCCGATTGACTTATTTGCAAGCAGTGGCAGCAGAGGCAATATGCTTCCTGTAGGGAAGATGCTGTATTGCAGTAAAGAGCGCAGAGCATGTACACACGACACTCTGCCCAATGATTGATGTCAGCTATAAACTAAGGTGAAGATCATAATCAGAACCAAAGAGCATAAAAATTGCATTTAGCTAAATGCTACAATAAAGACTTAAATGTGTATTTCTGAAATATTTATACAAATTCCAGAGAACTGTGGATAATATACACACAATAGGAATAGTATTCATGCTCCAAGTCCTAATTTAATTCTTCCAAAAAGTACCTCAGATGCTCTTCTTTTTCCAATATTCCAACTGTAATACTGCTCCACTGAGCTTGCACAAAATAAATTACTGCCATCCTCATCTGTGGAAAAGAGCAAACATGTTTTTCATTCCTTAATCACCTCAATACCAGCATGCTTCACCGCCCTTCCCTTCCAGGCCTTTTTTCAGATGGACTGACAATTTCACAGGCATGCAGCACAAGACCCAAATATTTTGATATTTTGTTGAGACAGACAGCTAACTTTTGGTGATTTTTAATAACCAATGGGTTTTTAACTATATATTGGAAAAAATAAACAAATAAAAAAACAAAGTTTCCCTTATTTTCTGTTATAAACAAACATATCATATAAAGCCGCCAGGACATTGCAAACACTCTCAAAAAGATCCCTTTTTTGGAGTGAGTGAGTGAATGGAGTGATCATTTTGTGTCACAATTTTTTTGAAAAGATCAAAAAAAAAAAAAGAAGAAAATTCCAGTACTGAAATGGTTATGGTACACTTAGCCTTTAGGAGTCCCCCACTGAAGCCAAGTGCAAGTCTTCCACTATTAGTGGAAGAAAGTTCCCTGGAAGATAATTCCATCTACAGTTCAATTCCGAACTGTATGCAATAGCTAGATGTCACTAAAAAGCCCAAAACAATTTAACCACCCCCTGTCCACAATTACTGGTGGTCGCCGGCACTTTAAAGCAGGATTTAGAATAATCATATTAGTACACTGCTTTCTGACAGTTATATTTCTTACCTCTTTCACCTATTAGAGGGATCTTCTTCACGGTTGCAGTTAACAACTGCTTGAAGTTCTGCAGATGTTCTGTCCTGCAATTATTTAGAAGTGTGGACTGAGCATCATCAAACCAACACTGTCAATGAAGACATGCATACCATAGAAAGGGATAACATTTTGAAAGTCTACACTGGTATACTACCAAGACAAACATACAGGTTCCTGTATTTTTCAGACACATATTCTTAATTTGAAAACATCAAATAAAAATGTAACATAACTTGTTCGCTCAAAACAGACACTAAGGTTTGGCAAATGCTGTTAACTTCTTGAAAGCAGAGCTAAACTGTATCTGATCACCATGAACTGAAACAGCTAATCATTTTTTAATACTTGAAGTAAATTAATTAATCCACATCTCCATGCTTTATTTTGTTGAGAAATCACTTTGAAAACGCTGCTCTAGTATTTCTAGCCAGAACATCTCCAGTAAGTGAAAACAGGTATAATATAGTTTTCTATCTGTTTGAATGCTAGCAGCGTAAGGAATAACAGAATAACTAATGTTGAATGGAAAAATTTAAATCTGCTTCAATAAAGTCTTGCATCCGTGGCATCAAAATCTCAGATCATGTGTTCCTGTACTTTTGCCATGTGTAGGTGTATACAAAATGGGATGTCACATTTTCTCTGTGCTTTAATTTGCATTATAGCACAGAGAATGCAGCAGGAGGAGCTGGAACATTCAGAGTTGGAAAGGAATACACAAACTGTAGGCACAGGATGCCAAGGAGTAAATAAATATCATTATAATATCAGCCACCCAGAACTGAAATATTGTATATAAAACTTTCTACCCCCAGCAATTATGTCCAAAAGTCTAAGCATCCCTGGTGATATGACATGCCTCTTCATGCTAACAAAATTTACATGGGAACAACCCCTCCCCTCCACCCCCAACCATAATACCTCAGTTTATAGCAAGCAGTATCAAGAGCATGACGATGAGTACAAAGATCCTATTTTCTCTCTCATCAATTAAATGCCACAGGAAGTCATACTGTCCGGACATCCAAAAGCAGTCCAAATGAGCGGTGGGCTAACAGCAATTTGAAAAACTGCTAACAAGTCCAACAAAAACAGAACTGGTGTCTGCCTGCAGCCTTGAAGAACTGCTGAAATCTGACACTGGGTTTAGGTTAAACCCCATGCCTGATGTGTTAAATCTGCCAAGACAACGAGAGGAAGGACAGAGAACCTGATGCTCCAGACCAACAACAAATTGGTCACCAGAAAAATGCCTCAACATAGAAGAGTAAACCAAGGACCAAGCAAGAAACTCAACAATCTTGATCCAATCAAGGAGTGAAAAAAACTCACATTTAGGGAAGAAAAACACATGGTTAACAAGGATAGGAAACATCTGGTAGAAACTGGCACCAGAAAAGGCAAAGCTTTAGAGGACATATACCCTGGGCACCATACCCTACCTGACTCCATAAGTCCTCAGATTTGTAGCAAGCAATGCAGAGGCATCCAAGGAAAGGAAGGGATGTGGCCTGTTGCCTGTACTGTACTCCTACATATGAAATTTACAGGCAAGTCAAAATACCTCTTATCTTAATCATACAGTACAGGATACAGGCAGAGTATTCATACATGGTGGATTCCAGAGAAACGGTACCAGATTACTCTTGAAGGACCGGGGTTTGTTTGGGAAGGGAGGCACTTGGACAGTATTTGGAGCTGAGAGATGTGATAAGCGCCAGACATGTGTATTTCTTCTTTTCTTTGGGGTGGGAAAGTGCTATCCCGGCTAGTTTTTCTGTTTTTTTCTTTTGGTTGTTTGCCTGTTTTACTGATGTCATAAAAGCTTATATGCGACTATGATTCTAATCAACACATCCTTACCTTTGATATGTGTATATTGGTACTTCCATACAGTGGTTGGCTATGTGATAGAAATGTCATACATCTTGGAAGAATGTAATGCTCCTATTGTTGGATGGATTATTAATGTATTTTGATATGTATGCATATTTGGATATGTATATGTTTGCATATGGCAACAAAAAAAACGTTAAAAAAAAAAAAAAATAAAAAAAGAAGAGTATTCATACACCATAACGTCCCCAATCAATAAACAAGAAGGGTGGGCAACAATGAGGCAAACATAACTATGCCAACAGGCCAAAACAACTAGAGCCAGAAGACCCAACTTTAGAGTGCTGTTGCGAGAACTTTCTGGCCAAAAGATGATGGATGGTGGTTTTGCTGTGTGCATCTCCTAGAGAGGGTTCACCCACCAGTCTGGGACTTGTTGAAGATATGTGAGAGCCTACTGCATGGACTGCTTGCTAAAAATCCTAAGTGCATTCAGAGAAATGATGAACTAACTACCGATAATAAGGGAGATCCCACTCACCCACTGTCACAAAAATGCTGAGAAAACGGAGGGATGGAGGAGTAATCCTGTAGCATAAGGAGGGAGAGATCCTTGCAGCCATACCTGCAAAAGAGGATTGGATCATCTGGAAGACTCCAGGGGATATCCACTGCCCAGCAGTACCTCAAGGCATAGAGGTTGCAAACATCGTTAAATATTTAAAGATGCAAAGTTATGTTTGCCTATATGTATTAGGCTTTCATGGAGGTGAGTGCTTAGCACTACTATAATTTGAAGGAACTCACACAAGGATTATAGACATCATTTGGATCATCTTTATTTTGGACTTTCACTATTTATGTTTTTTAATTTGGATTGGCACTTTTATTATGTAACGTATTTATTCAATTCACTTTAAAATATTTTTTTACAAGGCACACAGGGTATTATACACATAATTAATGATTTAATTATGGTTATGTAGCATTGCATATTGATTGTTATGGTAATATAATTTGAGCGCAGCATTTTATTTTTATTATTTTTTGGTTGATCAACACATGATTATGAGGATGTGTATTGATGCCAGCGAACCACAATAAGAGTAAGAAGTCATTTATTTATCTATTTTTAGTGGCTCACAAGTAATATTCACTCATTTTATGCAGAAGATTGGACATCCACTTGGTAAAACATTGAAAAAGCATGAACAGAAGATCTAGTGGTAGCTTTGCACAAGTGACTACAGAAGCCTGGTCCTGAAATACCCAAGTACCTACTGATCTTGAGTAATGGGTGCCTAAAAGTGCCGGAGATTTTATTTCAGAATGTAAGCTCTTGCGATCAGATACCTTATTGTGTGATGTAGGCCTTTGAGGCAGAGTGTCCCTTGCGAGGTACTGAGGACAGTACAAACAGGAATCAGTTCTTCTGCCATTCAACAGTAGCTTTGAGGTATGCTACAATGGATCTGACTATATTTAGGCAATGTAGAGATTTCCTTTGGATGCTCAAGAGCAGGGCATAGGGTTGTTAGGACAATGTCCTCACTGAGGTAGAATACGGAGACCACCTTTGAGAGAAAGGATGGCCTTGGGCGTATGTAAACCTTGTCATTGTGAAATACGAGAAAAGGCTCTTTTTAGGAAAAAGCTGCCAGTTCAGAAACAGATTTGACAGATGTGATAAGTACTAAAAAGACTACTTTGCAGGAGAGTATGAGTAAATCAAGAGAAGGAGCTTGTTTATTCCAGGCAAACAATATGTTGGAGAATTTTTGAAAGGAATTGAGAGAATGGTACTGGCGCAAAGGAGACTACCATTAGGCCTCAAACTCTCATGAAGAATCTCATTGTGACATGTTCTCCCTGGATATCAATTCTTAAGCATATGCTCTTCGAGAAAGAACTTTCTTTTCTGGGAGACACGGTTGCTTGGAATATGTACAGGACCAGACCCAAGTATTCCAGCCGAAGGGAAGGCTGGAGAGCAGGTTCATTGAAATTGATCACTCAGCTCAAGGCTTGAAGCATCTGAACTATCCTATGGACATTTTCCGATAGCTGGAAAGGAGTCCTTTGGAAAAAGGTCACAAGCCTGTGACATGGATGCGTTGAGTTCTAAGAAGAGCAAGCCAAGGTGCTAAGATCGTAATGAACATTCTGGCAGCAGAGGATAGGCCGAACGGCAGTGTGACATACTGGGAGTGATTGTCCACCACTGTGAAGAGAAGAATGTGCTGCTGAGGTGTGTAAATGGGATCATGGAGATGTCTACGGATGTCACATACTCCATTGTCTCAGAGAAGTAATTCCACGTGAAGTTTGGGAATTTGATAGAATCTGTTGAGTGATTTTAAGTCCACAATAGGACAAATAACCCCAGTTGGGCTTTGGTACCATAAACAGGTTTGAGTAGAATCCTTTAAACCCGTCATGTGACAGTAGTGGCACAATGATGCAATGGGAGATGGCTCAGGTCATTCTGCAAATCTGACTGTCCTTTGGCACTTTTTGTTAATCTGAAAGTAGAAAGTGGTGAGGGGGTAGAGATTTGAACTCTATTTTGTACCCCTTTGAAACCACCAATTAAAACTACAGATCTGGGATATCACTGATCTAGAGAGACGCAACCTTTAACAGACATCCCCCCAATATTGGTAGCAAGGCTGCCCCTTAATTGTGAAGAGGACTTTGGGGAAGGCTTGGTGGTCTTTGTGAGCCAAATTGTGCCAAAAGGAAAGGCTGAACTTAAGTTTTGCAGTTGAAGCCTGGTTAGAGCGGACAGGTGCTCTGTATTTATAGGAGCTAAGGGCTCCTGAGGTGGATAATTTAGTGATCTTCTGCTGTGGAAGTAAACCTTCCCACTTATGATATTTTTGAAAAACTGGTTAACTGCCTCACCGAAAAGACGTCTTCCTTGGAAAGTCATATGTATCATGTGCGTTTTGCAGGAATCTTCAGCTTTACAAGCTTTTAGTTATAAAGACTGTGCATGTGAGGACATTATTGCCATTCAGGAAATTTGCCTCATGTTCCTAGAGAGCATCCACACATAAAAGCAAAACAGAAGGCAGCTGCTGTAATTGCTCTGTAACAGCACAAAGCACAATGCTGAAATACAGGGTTCTATTGATAGCTCATTGCCCTAGTCCAGTTAGCTGCAGTTTGACATACCGAAATGTCAGTGACAGCTGGTTGCTGGGCCTGCAAGAACAAAGACAGCCTTTAGAAGCATCTCAAATTTTCTCTCTGTAGAACCTTTGAAAGAAGAACATTTTCAATAGGTACAGTGAGATGTTTGTTTAGGACAGAAAATGACAAAAATCAACTACAGGAATAGTCCACTTCTTTGCAAACTTTCTACTGAATAGATATCAGCAAAAATTTTGGGGGGAGTGAAAACGATTTCTGGAGTGATTCAAGCATTATAGACTGTATAGTCCATCTGTTCGTAAACAAGGAACGTTAGGGGTTTCATAAGTGGAAAAATCTATGTGCTAGATTGATTTCCTAGCCTTGAGGAGGGTAGGGATTGCAGAGACAGAAACTCCCCTTTTCTTTCAAAATCAGAGACCATAAAGCAGGATGGAAGACTGGACCCAGCTCATGTGTCAAGAGATTTACAATGTCTGTATATCACATTGTTGGCCAAGCAGGCATTTCTCCTGTGAAAGCAGTCCTTTCACCCATGCCAGATTACTAAGCCTAAGCACTCCAGATGTGTCAGAACCAAGGCCAACTTCTGAAGGTTCAGCACCCAGCCAAACCTCTCCAGGAATGGGATCGTCTGCTGAAGCGTTAATGTCAATTTCAAAGACTAATGCCTCCTGAGAAGCAGGTCGTCCAGGTACCCCACACAATAGGGATACCCAGGATCTTCAACAACCTCCAAACCAGATAGTGTCATCCTTCACAGCAAATTAGCAACCACTGGTAATATTGGAAAAATTGGGATGCATACGTAAGCATTCTTGATATCCACTGATGTTAGTCCCCCTTCATGAAGCAAAGCGATCACAGATCAGGTGGACTTCACCCTGATGTTATGTACATTCAGGAACTTGAGGAGACCCTTGAGGCCTACAATATGCCAGGTATCTCTTCTTGGCCTGGGAACCATGAACCATTAACAGTTTTGAAATGGAAACCCTGAGACCTCCTCTCTTCCAGCACAGGTGCGATGACCCCTTGAAAAAGCAGTCTTTTCAGGGTACCACACGCACACACCGTTCTGATCCTATATTGACACTCTGCCTGAGATTGCCTTTGATTAGAGTGTACTGGCAGTGTCTCAAAAGCTGCAGCCGGTATGTGTCTCCACTTTACACTTGTAGCCGTTATTTATTTTTAGTGACAGGGTCACTTTATGCAAAAAAGCCTAGTCTAGAGCCCACCTTAGTCTGTGAATAGCCTCTGAAGGAGCAGTAGTACCCTGTAGTCATGTTACTCTGCTCTGCTCTCCTGTAAGCAGTCTGAGACCTGCTTTGCAGGGGATTACAAGAGGCCGATCTCAACACAATTTCGGGTACTTATGTCAGTAAGTGTATACAAACACATTTTTTATGAATAATCATTTACATTTTCTCTTTACTTTAATGCTTAACTCCAGGCAGATATAAAGGAAATATGACAATGCTAGTTGCCTGGCATTCTCTGGAACTGGACAATTATCCAGGCAGTTAAGTCCATGCATTTGATGTACACATTTGTTCTGGATATGTGGCTAAGAAACCACTGAAGACAAGTCAGCATGCTATCCAGGTAACACCACAGGATACAGGGTACTTCATATATTCATGAATTATCAGGCTATGCAGTCACCTTCAGGTGAATAGACACTAGCCAGAAAAAATAAAGTAGGAATCAACCCTCCCAGCTCAGCCAAGTCTCAGTTTTTAGCTGGTATCCTTAGGTGAGAGATGGGCCTCCCTTTGTCTCTCTGAAGATCTTTCTTGTAGGCTTAGTCCCATAAATTTTGGCCTATCACCCCTAATGGGTAAAGGGGGGGAGAGGGGTTCTTTTCAGATTGTTCGCTATGGCCAGCAAGCCAAAAGAGACTATAAAGCCATCACCCCACCAACACATTTTTACTGGCTTATCACTATCAGGGGCTGCCTCACTCACTGTGCAGGCCGGAGCAGGCAAGCTTCAACACTAAAAGGAGGTGCAGAAGTTTTGCCTCTCAGACTGGTCCAGGATTTGATAGTAACAGTTATGGATTGAAGCCTGCTGCAGTCATGTGTAAACACCTCTAGGTACCTGAATGTTTAACTTGCAGTATTTTCTTTTTTTAATACAGTTGTTTTAAATGCAATGCATGTTCTAATGGAGTCTCAGGGCCTGGCTGTGCTGACTGACAGGGATACCAGGAGCACAATCCTAGCCGCACAAATCATTCAACAAATGAAATTATTCAAGTATTATATCTGTATTTTTAACTGTCTGAAATTCATATTTAGTATACACAAACTAGACTGCAGAAGCAGAAAACTTCAGGAAGCAACATGGAACAGAAATGATAAAATTACTTCACAGAGCTGGATTCCTGATCTAAGGTATCCTCCATCTTCACTGCTGAACTGCCAGTATGGAAGGATGAAGCACTGTTGTGGTCAGGTTCTGCTTTCACTGCAAAAGATATGCAATTTAACATGAAATAACAGCACATAAAAGTGTTTACCACATTCACACCTCAGTTGTTCCTATTGTAATTTTTACATGGCACATAGTTTTGACAGCAGCAATATAAGAAAACCCAGCCTTTATATCTGTAATACATAGGTATCATAAAGGCAGTAGTAAATTCACTCACAAGTCAACTTTTTAGACTAACAATGAGGAATCTAGCCTCAAATAAAACCTAACTTATCGTGGCAGGGATGCGTGACAATGACCTGTTAGAGATGAACTGTTGGAAGCCAAACTAAGCACGGCTCTTGATGATAACACTGGTATGGGCAGTGTGCAAGATTTCCCACTGGACAGAGATTTTATGTGGCTGCTACCAGCAGTGCTTGTGTGTTGTTGGACATGTATTTTGCTTGATGACACATTCTGTGTAGATGTACTGGAGCCTTCTGCAGCCTGTGCAAAACAAGGAGGGGCAAAAGTGAGAATCAGTATTTACAATATTACATAGAGTTTAAAAACTCTATTTAGCTTCTTTTAGTAAAATAATGGTAAGCTACATTACAGGAATGCATGTCACTTATCCTTGGACTCCTATGGTACCTGTTGACTTGATCCACTTGCAGACGAGGATGGCAACGATGTACTGGCCGTAGTTATTACCCCTCCAGCGACCCTCAACAATGTGGTACCAGGTTTTTGTGTTTGTGATGCCGCTGGCAATGACTTTAGAACATTTTCTGATATCTTTACTAATCCAGCTGAACCACTGTTTGCCTTAAATATGTAAAAAAAAAAAACACAAAACAAAAAACCCGTAAATACAAAACACTAGCACTACCAGAGTTTTCAGCAAGACAGCAGAAGGCTGTACATGTTACTGTCCCTCTATGCCACGGTCTCCAAACTTTCTAAAGAAAAGGCTAGTTTACTGTCCTTCAAACATTAGAGGGGCCGGACTGTGGCCAGTGAGAGTATAAAATGTCCTGGCCTTGGAGTAAACAATGCCCCATGAATAGTATTAGTGGGAGGAATAGTGCCCCCATCATTGGTGTCAGTGAGAGGAATAGTGTCCATCACTGGTGTCAGTGAGAGGAATAGTGCTCCATTGTTGGTGTCAGTTGGAAGAATAGTGTCCCATCGTTGATGTCAGTGAAAGGAATAGTGCCCCATCGTTGGTGTCAGTGGGAGGAATAGTGCCCCATCATTGGTGTCAGTGGGAGGATTAGTGCTCCATCATTGGTATCAGTGGGAGGATTAGTGCTCCATCATTGGTATCAGTGGGAGGATTAGTGCCCCATCATTGGTATCAGTGGGAGGATTAGTGCCCCATCATTGGTATCAGTGGGAGGATTAGTGCCCCATCATTGGTGTCAGTGGGAGGATTAGTGCCCCATCACTGGTGTCAGTGGGAGGATTAGTGCCCCATCACTGGTGTCAGTGGGAGGATTAGTGCCCCATCACTGGTGTCAGTGGGAGGAATAGTGCCCATCATTGGTATCAGTGGGAGGAATAGTGCCCCATCATTGGTGTCAGTGGGAGGAATAGTGCCCCATCATTGGTGTCAGTGGGAGGAATAGTGCCCCATCATTGGTGTCAGTGGGAGGAATAGTGCCCATCATTGGTATCAGTGGGAGGAATAGTGTCTCATCATTGGTGTCAGTGGGAGGATTAGTGCTCCATCATTGGTATCAGTGGGAGGATTAGTGCCCCATCATTGGTGTCAGTGGGAGGATTAGTGCCCCATCATTGGTGTCAGTGGGAGGATTATTGCCCCATCATTGGTGTCAGTGGGAGGAATAGTGCCCCATCATTGGTGTCAGTGGGAGGAATAGTTCCCCATCATTGGTGTCACTGAGAGGAATAGTGCCCCATCATTGGTAGCAGTGGGAAGAATATTGCCCCATCATTGGTATCAGTGGGAGGATTAGTGCCCATCATTGGTGTCATTGGGAGAAATAGTGCCCTATCATTGGTGTCAGTGGGAAAAATAGTGCCTCATCATTGGTATCAGTGGGAGGAATAGTGCCCCATCATTGGTATCAGTGGGAGGAATAGTGCCCCATCATTGGTGTCAGTGGGAGGAACAATGCCCCATCATTGGTGTCAGTGGGAGGAACAATGCCCCATCATTGGTGTCAGTGGGAGGAACAATGCCCCATCATTGGTGTCAGTGGGAGGAACAATGCCCCATCATTGGTGTCAGTGGGAGGAACAATGCCCCATCATTGGTGTCTGTGGGAGGAATAGTGCCCCATCATTGGTATCAGTGGGAGGAACAGTGCCCCATCATTGGTATCACTGGGAGGAACAGTGCCCCATCATTGGGAGGAATAGTGCCCCATCATTGGTATCAGTGGGAGGAATAGTGCCCCATCATTGGTGTCAGTGGGAGGAACAGTGCCCCATCATTGGTGTCTGTGGGAGGAACAGTGCCCCATCATTGGTATCTGTGGGAGGAATAGTGCCCCATCACTGGTGTCAGAGGGAGGAATAGTGCCCCATTATTGGTGTCAGTGGGAGGAATAGTCCACATCATTGGTGTCAGTAGGAGGAATAGTGCCCCATTGCAGGTGTTAGTGGCAGGAACTATGGCCCACTGAAGTTGTCAGGGGAGGGGAATAATACCACAAGGGCCGGATAAAAGCAAGCAAAGGGCCGCATCTGGCCCTCAGGCCACAGTTTGGAGACCATTGCTCTATGCTAACACCATATCCATCAGAGTAAACAAACATTATTGTACAGCAACAATGAATTAAAATACAAAAGGAATCTTCCTGTGTTATGCATGTCAGATAAAAATGAGATGAGTTGCTCATTATTCCGTTCTTAATCTTACACTGTTCAGCAGAGAAAAACTCAACTCTGGCTCATGAATACACAAGCCAGGTCCACACTACAATCAGTTTTTGTGAATGGGAATTTTTCACAATTAATTTTCGAAAATTATTATTACTGATCAGTTGTGTAGCAGTTAACAATTATCAGTACATGAATGTACACTAATCTAAATTTCAATGACGCTTAACACCAGAGGGTGCTTTCTAGCGCCAGATGACTGGAAAATAATTACGTACATTAGTCACATCGAAATAGAAATAAACTATTACCTGTGCAATCAGTGTGCTCTTCTGTCCAGCAGTTATTTTTATTGTTTGCTGACCCTGTGCAGATGACCCACCACTGCCTTGAACCACAACATTCGAGCTGGTTTGCTTTCCAGAGGTCTGTGGGGATGGCTGTCCAACTAAAAAGGTGCCCTGTTAAACAAAGATGAACAAAACTAAGCACTGCCAGCAACAAAATAAACAAAGTTGTAGTGAATGTGGGGCAATATACAGACCTGAGGTGTCTGTTTCAGAATATAGGATGTGTAGGTGAGATGCTGGGGTAGCCCTGTAGAGGTTCCTGCTGTGCTAGAGCCACCACTGCTGGATGCTCCTGACTGCAGATCTTGAACACATATGTTAAAGATTACTTTGATTACTTTACACTACAATATACAACAATATCAATACAAAGAGCAGACAAAAAACATTTGAACAAAAAAGAAATTAAACGCAATACCAAATGACAAACTTATAGCATGCATCAATCAGAGATGAATGCCTCCTTATGTAAGAGATCAAAAACAAATAGACACACAGGACATATGTGATGCTTTGTAACAGATATGGTTCACCTCTTTTTAAGTTTTATAAATCGTTTAAATGACAAGTCATTTTACAGGTTAAAAAGTCACTGTATTATCTTTAACCTAATGTCACAGCAAAAAAAAATAATACAAAAATAAAAAAATGAGCCTCCAATGTTTTTTGCACCTTAGCATGCTTGGTCATATATCCTACATTGTAAAATGTGCCAAAGCAATATTATTGGTGACCCTCTGTAAAGTGAGATTTCACCAAATATTTCATAAATGTTTCAGAACCTGGTAAATTCTATGTGCAAGCGAACATGAAATGTCAATAGATAAAATACAAATAGCTAAAATATTACAAATACCTGGTTTGGGTGTAAACAGAATCACAAGCGTATTCTCTGATCAATAATACAAACATGTTCCTTTGCTAATACAACATTTGCCATTTACATTATGTGCAAAATTCGATATTCAGAGGCCCTGTATGTACACTTACTTGCAGTACTAGCAGCTCTCAGGATTGCTCCTTGAGGTATAAGTAACAGCTTTCCTTTACCAGAAGTGCTCTTGCTGTTGGTGGTGAGGTATAATTTGGTGCCAGGAGGTAGGTTTGCCAAGTTACCTATATTTGTGGATGGCAACTGTAGAGTTGCCATTACTTTGAAAATTAAATACAATAAGTTATATTACTTCCAAATAAAGAAGAAAAATTAGGAACTGTAAAAAATGTAAAATGCAAAAAGCAGTCACCCCAAGGATAATTATTATTTCTTTCAAAGGTTTTAATTAAACTTAATTTCCAGATCCTTCCCTGGCCTTAGTTTTTAGATAGTCGGATACACAATTGGAGTGCATTTGCTTGAAATGCTCAATGTAAAAACACTTTTGTTTAGTAACAGTCCTCCTCCCTGTGAGCTCGGGCACACTGCTTTGGATGGCTGTGCACAGCACAGCCATCCAAAGCAGTGTGCATACAGTGAAGCACACTGACAAGGCCCCCTAGTAAAACACTCACTGCACACAGTTAACCCTTTGATCGCCCTTCATGTTAACCCCCTTCCTGCCCAGTGCCATTAGTATAGTATCAGTGCTTTTCTTTTTAGCACTGACCACTGTATTGGTGTCACTTGGGATGTCAGTGACACCAAGTCAGTTCCCCCCAGTGTCAGAATGTCCGCCGCAGTCCCGTTATAAGTTGCTGATTGCCGCCATTACTAGTACAAAAAAGAAAAAATTCCAGTATCTATACCACCATTCGTAAACGCTATAAAACTTTTACGTACAGTTGCAAGAAAAAGTATGTGAACCCCTTGGGATTACATGGAGTTTTGCATGAATTGGGCATAAAATGTGCTCTGAACATCATCTAAGTCACAACAATAGAATAACACAGTCTGCTGAACATAATACTACACAAACATTAGATGTTGCCATGGTTTAATTGCACATAACATGTAAACATTCACAGTGCAGGGAGGAAAAAGTATGTGAACCTTTGGCCTTAATAACTGCTTGACTCTCCTTTGGCAGCAATAACCTCACCCAAACGTTTCCTGTAGTTGCAGATCAGACCTGCACAACGATCTGGAGTAATTTTGGACCACTCCGCTTCACAAAACTGTTACAGTGTAGCAATATTCTTGGGATGTCTGGTGTGAATCGCTCTCTTAAGGTCATGCCACAGCATTTCAATCGGGTTGAGGTCAGGACTCTGACTGGTCCACTCCAGAAGGCGTATTCTGTGCTGTTGCAGCCATTGTTTTGTTGAATTACTTGTATGCTTTGGGTCATTGTCCTGTTGCATCACCCATCCTCCGCGGAGCTTCAGTTGGCAGACAGATGTTCGTACGTTTTCCTGCAAAATGTCTTGATAAACTCTGGAATTAATTTTCCCATCAATGACAACAATCCGTCCAGGCCCTGAGGCAGCAAAGCAGCCCCAAACCATGATGCTCCCTCCACCATGTTTTACAGTGGGGATGAGGTTTTGATGTTAGTGTGCTGTGCCTTTTTTTCTCCACATATAGTGTTGTGTGTTCTTCCCAAACAACTCAATCTTGGTTTCATCTGTCCACAGTATATTTTGCCAGTAGTGCTGTGGAACATCCAGGTGCTCTTTTGCAAACTTCAAACGTGCTGCAATATTCTTTTTGGACAGCAATGGCTTCCTCCATGGTGTCCTCCCATGTACTCCATTCTTGTTTAATGTTTTCCTTATTGTAGATGTGTCAAAAAAAATGTTAGCATGTGCCAGAGATTTCTGTAGGTCTTTAGCTGACACTCTGGGATTCTTCTTTACCTCATGCAGCATTCTGCGCTGTGCTCTTGCAGTCATTTTTACAGGACGACCCCACCTAGGGAGAGTAGCAACAGTGCTAAACTTTCTCCATTTGTAGACAGTCTTTCTTACCATGGACACATGAACATCAAGGCTTTTGGAGATACTTTTGTAACCCTTTCCAGCTTCATGCAAGTCAACAATTCTTGATCGTAGGTCTTCTGAGAGCTCTTTTCTGCGAGGCATGGTTCACATCAGACAGTGCTTCTTGAAACCAGTAAACCCAAAACAGGTGTGTGTTTTTTAAGGGCAGGAGAGCTGTCAGCAACACATCCAATATCATCCCACTGATTGGAGTCAAGGTTGGCTCACTCCTGGTTCCAATTAGCTCTGGGAGAAGTCATTAAGCTAGGGCCTCACATACTTTTTCCTCCCTGCACTGTGAATGTTTACATGTTATGTGCAATTAAACCATGGCAACATCTAATGTTTGTGTAGTATTATGTTCAGCAGACTGTGTTCTTCTATTGTTGTGACTTAGATAACGTTCAGAGCACATTTTATGCCCAATTCATGCAAAACTCCACGTAATCCCAAGGGGTTCACATACTTTTTCTTGCAACTGTAAACCAATTAATTTACACGTATTGGGATTTTTTTTTTTAGCAAAGACATGTAGCAGAATACATTTTGGCCTAAACTTATGACAAAATTAGATTTTAAAATTTTTTTTACTGGACATGTTTAATAGCAAAAAGTCAAAAATATTGTTTATTTTCCTCAAAACTGTCGGTCTTTTTTTTTTTTTATAGCATAAAAAATGCACAGGCAATCAAATATCACCTGAAGAAAGCTCAATTTGTGGGCAAAATTGGACATAAATTTCATTTGGGTGCAGCGCTTCATGACCGTGCAATAGTCAGTTAAAGTGACGCAGCGCCGCAATGCAAAAAATGGCCTGGTCAGGAAGGGGGGTAAAGCCTCTGGAGGGCAAGTGGTTAATTAAGTAGAAATAATTTACATGAATCAGCATTGATGAGCAGAATATTTTGACAATACCTGACCCCTGGGTTCCGGTTTTTGCTGATACAGCAGATGTAACTTGTGCTTTTGTTACGTTTTGCGAGGACTGTGTTAAAACATTGGAGTTTCCACTGCTAACAACCGCTTTGGCCACACCTTGAGCTAACATTTGTTTGGCTGCCACTGCCTTGGCAGCTGAAGAGCTGGATTTGGCAACAAGGATCTGCCCACCACTTATAGTCACAGAAGGTTTAATTGATGCTGATACAGCTGATCCAACAGGAATTCCAACAACCTAAAGTAAAAAAATATTAAATCAGCAAGAAAATATCTATTGCGTCATTAAGGACATTTAAGTAACTAAAGCTAAAAAAAGGCCATAGTTTACATACAAGCAACATACTATACCTTAAAACATGGTACTAAGCAATTTTTCCGTTAGCATTTTTATGCATTGCAGCACACTCCACGCTTAAAGATAAAGCTATGGTACATAGGCAAAATGTACTCTTGCAGTGAGCCCCCCTTCCCACACTGCAAGGGTTAAATGCTCGCTAAGTCTAGAGGGGAGATGAACAGGCAGTATTACTAACTTTATCCCAGTTGGTTCTGGCACTGTCAGCTGTGAGTGGTCCCCTGAGGTCATCACATACTATGCAGGGCTAATAACCCTTCATTGCATGTGAAGGAGGCTAGAGTGTGACCACAACCCCAAATGCAAGGGTACATTTTGCCCAATTCCTGGAGTTCAACTTTAATAGACTATAAACTTTTCCCATAGTGCACTAAAGAGGCTGCATCTCACTATGAGTCTCGTTGCTGCAAAATCATTTGAAGTTCATCTAAAACTAGTTTAATAGCTGCACACCTAGAACCTAAAATAGTTTTCACAATGACTTCAGCGCAATCACCAAACTCCCAACTCCAATATGCTCTTGCTGCTGACACTATATGTGTTCCCACATATGTAAACAGTAAATACTCTATAAATAAGTGCCGTGCAACATAAAATATGCAATTTATCCCATATGTGCAATCTTCATGATAAAGTGCCTGTGCAATTACCCGTATAACTTCTTATAAAGTGCATATAACATCAACGTGCATACATAAACAATTTGTGACATAAACATCCCTTATGGCAAAAAAAGTCCTTATATGACAAATTTATATCAATTATTCCAAATAAAGTTGCTCAATTCTTGTAGATATTTGTGCACCTTCCTACTATGTGCAAACACCCTTCTGTGTTTCTCTTCCACCGACACACATATGTACGCTCAGCTCCTTGATTTGACCTAAATATATGTAGGTCAAACAGCGCTTTTCCTTTTTAACCCGGGTAGGTATAACTCCTTTAATATCTCCACACTTTCCTCCAGAATGGTCTTCCTATTTATTATCCAACATATCCTCCGGACATGTGGAAAAAAATGCCCATCATAGTGTATCACTTATAACAACTAATATTTAATAAAAGATTGAGTGCACTCACATAAAAAGTGTCCAAACAGGGACACTGCAGTTGAAAAGCTTCTGCAAGAAATACATTCAGTGTTCTACGGTGACTCACAAAATGGCGGCTCGCAAACTTCCAGTGGTGCGGCTTGACATCTTTGGACCACCCTACACATTACATCACAACACGTGACTCCTGATGAAGTATTTCTTGCGGAAGCTTTTCAACTGCAGTGTCCCAGTTTGGACACTTTTTATGTGAGTGCACTCAATCTTTTAATAAATATTAGTTGTTATAAGTGATGCACTATGATGGGTGTTTTTTTCCACATGTTCAGAGGATATGTTGGATAATAAATAGGAAGACCATTCTGGAGGAAAGTGTGAAGGAGAGTGGAGCTATTAAAGGAATTATACCTACTCGGGTTAAAATGGAAAAGTGCTGTTTGACCTACATATATTTAGGTCAAATCAAGGAGGTGAGAGTACACGTGTGTCGATGGAGGAGAAACACAGAAGGATGTTTGCACATAGTAGTAAGGTGCACAAATATCTACAAGAATTGAGCAACTTTATTTAGAAGAATTGATATAAATTTGTCATACAAGGACTTTCTTTGCCATAAGTCAGTGGTTCTCAACCTTCCTAATGCCGTGACCCCTTAATACAGTTCCTCATGTTGAGGTGGCCCCCAACCATAAAATTATTTTCATTGCTACTTCATAACTGTAATTTTGCTACTATTATAAATCGGAATGTAAATATCTTACCTCCAATACTGCTGCTTTCAACACAATAGCTGCTTTTAACACAGCAGCTGCTTTCTACACAGTAGCTGCTTTCAGCACAGCAGCTGCTTTCAGCACAGCAGCTGCTCTTTACATGTGTGACTGATCCACAGAAGTACATTATGGCACCAACCCTGTCACATACACCTGTATTTGTACGGAGTGTATGTGATGGGGTTGGCTCGATGATGTCATCATGCCGGTACTCGTATGTGGACGTATCTGCACGTGGGCGGACCCGCCTGGAGACGGATAGAGGAGCGGTGTCTCGGTTCCTAAGACCATCGGAAATATGTGTTTTCCGATGGTCTTAGGAGACCCCTGTGAAAGGGTTGTGCGACCCCCAAAGGGGTTGCGACCCACAGGTTGAGAGCCGCTGCCATAAGGAATCTTTATGTCACAAATTGTTTATGTATGCACTTTGATGTTATATGCACTTTATAAGAAATTATACGGGTAATTGCACAGGCAATTTATCATGAAGATAGCACATATGAGATAAATTGCATATTTTATGTTGCGCGGCACTTATTTATAGAGAATTTACACCTAGGACCTAATTTCCCTACAGCTGACAGCTACAGTTCGGCACCACAACTGCTTTAGTTACCTTAGCCCCCTCAGGATTGCCAAGATTCTTTTGAGGTGACACAGCAATCATTTGGTTGCCCTTCACAGTTACAATTTGTTGGACTGATGGTTGCGATGTTGAAGGAGCTTCTTGCTGTTGCTGAGAAGTTTCAACAGGCTCTTGTTTTATGATCACCTGATAATAAAAAAAAAAAAGAAATCCATCTAAATCTTTTTTTCAGTGCCATCAGATTATAGTACATTAAAATGTTATTAAAGGCAACATTTAAGAAAAAAAACAAACACACACATAAAAAACAAACAGGTTAAACTTACCTGCTCTGTGCAATGGTTTTGCACAGAGCAGCCCTGATCCTCCTCTTCTTGGGTCCCCCGCTGGCACTCCTGGCCCCTTATTCCTGTATAGTTCCCCCAGAGCAAGCAGCTGACTATGGGGCACCCGAGCAGGCTCACTCCCAAGCTGTTGTCCACAGCTGCAGCTCGGCCCCATCCCCCTCTCACTGGATCATTGGCTGTAATTAACAGCTGAGGGATCCAATGGCTCCCGCTGCGTTCTCAGCCAATGAGGGAGAGTCACTGGAGAGCAGAGGCTCTTGTGCACATTTCTGAATAGCAATGAGGCCCAGGTATATATTGGGGGGTTCAGATAGGTATTAGGGAGGGCTTGGAGTTCTGTACACAGAAGGTTTTTTACCTTCATGCAAAGAATGCATGAAGGTAAAAAACCTTCAACCTTTACAACCACTTTAATGGTTAGAATGGTATATGAAAATATATTGAAGATTATTGAAAAGATAATTGACATTAAAATGCTTAAATATGAAAAGGCTTGTTGGTTATCTCTCTTACAATGTCCAAAATGTCTTTGTTAGGCTCCATGCACACTGGCTTAAATAATCTCTAGTGCTTTTGAGCATTTTTTTTCATACTAGCATTTAGGAGCATTTAGCGTTTTTTTCTGCCAGAAAAACACTTTTAAAAAAATGCAAAACACATGGGTTTTTTTTTCTGCCTCTAAACTGTGAGCTTAAAAAACACCTCTAGACTAACTAATGTGCATAGACACATAGGATAACATTAGTTGCTTCCATAGGCAAAACGCTAAACTCTCCTAGAAGCAGCGGTTTTGTTTTTTTTTTCTTTTAAGCGAGTGTGCATGGAGCCTTAATATGAAACATTATATTCTGCTGTTGAAGGCTATACCCACCACTGTGAAACAACTAGCATTCATGAATTTAAAACAACTCAGGGGCAACCCAAAAAGGGTTTTCCTTTCAGTACAGCCATGTGATCAATATAACCAGATTAATTAACCGGTTGTGGACACAAGGCATGATACAGATGTAAAAAAAACCATAATTGAGCACACAGGGCGTGTACAGTATGCCCTGTCATGTCATGCTGCAGCTCCACCCACTGTACTTGCTGGCAATTTCCAGCCATCAGGACAATAGCAGGGAGTTGATGTGTAAAAACACTGTTTAAAAGAAAAAGATATACAAAGGAACAATACGGTTTGATTCATCTGCAGATCAACTGGAAGAACTTGATCTGCATATGTTGCCAGTTAAAGTGGAACTAAACTCTCCCAATCAACATGAACTCTTTTTAATCCTTACACAGATATCATTAGTAAATAAAGAAGATATATTACAATTGTTTGTTTTAAACTTTTTTTTTAAATAAAATTTCTTCCGTTGCTTCCTGGTTTCTGGCATAGGCCAGAGTGATGTCAAATATCCCAGGATCTTCAAGGACTTTTTTTTTCCATCTGGAGGAGGACTTTATAAACTAAGCATGCCCTCCTGCCTGCTCGAACTAAGGGCAGATGGATTCCAGAAATTCAATGCTACATAAACCATCTGCCCTTACTGGTTGCAGCTAGAAATGCTGGGGGGTGTTTTTCAAAGTGATTTCTCACCAAAAAAAAAAAACAAAACAGAGACATGGATGGATGGGTGAGTTTGTTCTGAATATTAAAAATTAACTAAATAGCATTTTCATTTTGTGGTTCTTAGATTTAGTTCTGTTTTAAAGCAACCTGACAATTAAAAAATATCTAAACTATTTAACCAGTACTTTACCCTAGTCAGCCCTAACTATCTGTTTAATACCTGTATTTACTGTCCTGACTTTTTTTTTTTTTATTTCTAGTTTTCTAACCATTAATATTTACACATGTTCATTGTTATTTATTTTGTTTAATTTTTTTATTGTTGCATAAAAAAAAGCACTTATACCTAACTAGTGAATGCTTTGTACAAGAAACCTCATTTTAACATCAATTATATAGGACAAAACTAAAAAATGACATATACATTTTATGTAAAGTAACAGCATTTTTTTTAAAACGAACACTGCAAGCAGAAAAAAAAAAAGTGCGTGGTTTTAGTTTTGTTATTTTTTTGTCTATGGATTGCATGAAAAATAAAATCATTTTTGCAGAACAATATCACCAAAAGAAAGCCTTGTTTGTCCAAAAAACAAGACAGGTATTACTCTTATCTTAAAGCGGAACTTCACCCAAAAAAGGAAGATCCACTAAAGCGCTTCTTCCTACTCCTCCACTTTTTTTGTAGGGGGGGGGGGGGGAGAGAAAGCAGGTACTTGGTTTTGACATCTGAGCATAGGTTCCCCCACCAGCCTGTAGTCTTCTGGGACACATTACAGGTCCCAGAAGACTGCAGGACCCTTCAGATTGCGCACCACAGCTCGGGAATGCAGTGGGCAGCCGGCAAGCAGTCACGGCTGGCTGCCTAAAGTTAAGATTCCAGTGCCGCAGACAGAAGACTGGTGAAGAAAATGGTTCAGGTGAGCACAGCACTGGAACCTTGGGCAGGTGAGCTTCTGTTTAATAAAGTCAGCAGCTACAGATTTCGTAGCTGCTGACTTTGAATTTTCACAATATGACTGAAGCTCCTCTCTTTATAAGTAATGACAAAGATATTGCCTAATAAACAGGCTAGTGGAAAAGTAAAAATTGCCCTGGTACATAGTGGGTGTACTGGTGTGAGAGGTTAAACCAGGTAACAAGAGCTCCCATGATACAGTATACAATTCCTTCTTGTGTAACAGACATGGCTCCTCTACTAACACACACATACATCCTTTTACAGTCACCAAGCAGCACATGATTTGACAGCTGTCACCAATGTATCCCTGTTGGGAGATTTCCCATCCCTTCCAGTTTTGTTGTTGGCTGAAAAGTTTAGCCTTTCCTTCACTTTCAGTCCCAATGCAAATGACCACAAGGACAAATACAGAAGGCATAACTTCTCAATGGAGACACTAAAACCAGTCAGAGGTTTGTGAATTGTCACAGTTCAAGTCCAGCTGGGTGTGAATAACTACAACAACTAGGTATACCATGAACTGGATAAATGGGAACCTTCACAAACATACCTTTGTGAAAGCACCAAGCCCTCCAGCCACGGGTTTGGGGCTCTGAGATTTTGAGTGGCTTCCAATAGGACAAAGTGGAGGCATTGCAGCAAACAGAGTTTCCTCCTGCTACAAAAAAAATATATATACATAATACAAGACATAAG
Organism: Staurois parvus; assembly: GCF_062004578.1. Taxonomy (NCBI): domain Eukaryota; kingdom Metazoa; phylum Chordata; class Amphibia; order Anura; family Ranidae; genus Staurois; species Staurois parvus. Next base: position 1,945,300 of record NW_028317922.1, read on the forward strand.
ACTATTTATATACCCCGACATTAACTAAAATTAAATAGAATGGCTATGCTGTAGTGAAGTGAAAAAGTTATCACTTTAAGAAACATTTTCTTCAGTTTACCTCCATTAAAAACAATGGATTTCAATGGCATAAATAACCTGCATAAGAATGGCAGAATGTTTTGATAAAGTAGAAAAAAATATTACCAAATAGATATCCCTGGGACTGCCCAGTGTGTGGAAACTGCCCAACTTCATAAATAGGCAAAAACTACTGGAAGCAATTTTTCCTGTGGAAAAATCTAAGGCAAAAATTGGTAATAAGGCATTTACAACAGGACAAGATTACAAGACCTTACCATACCTACATGGATCAATTGGCGTCTTATACCGGGTACACACATATTAAAATATTGGCTGAAATCAGCTGTTAGAGTAGAAACCAGTCAACTGTTGGCCCGTGTGTACAGCAGCTTGTCTGACAGAAGCCGATCTCATGACCAGCGTCTGTCGACCGTGCTTATGGGAAAACCAGCATCTGATCGCATCTGATCAGCGCTCGCAGCCAATGGCTGCGAGCGCTGACCTGTGTGCTCAGATGGGGGGTGGTCCCCCTGTCAGAACACAATAGCTCAGCGGGGGAGACTGCTGTACTAACATTGCTTGTGTTATTACAGCGATCTGTCAGCGATTTTTGTTCAGCATGCTGGGTTGAACGATAAAAGAACCCTATAGTGTGTACCAGACATTAGACTAAATACGTACAGGGAAAAAACAGTTGTCATGGAATAACACGAACTACTCTTGCCAATGTCAACCATGCTCTTGCTACAAGCCCCACACAGTGCTATAGGAAATATATGGAACTTCACCATACATGTTTAGGAGACCAAGTTAACAAGGCAACAAAGAAGAATATCTAACACCTTGGGGACTCACACATACAGATGAAAGCATGTATACTTATTTGTCCAAAAGCTTAAATACTCTAAATTAGCACAAGTCTATACAGTCAATTTGACTATTCAGACAATTAAGGTAATGCTTACAATCAGCAGTAAAAGTAGGAGAATACCCCAAACCTAATGCCAGGTCACCTGTGGATTTTTGTGGTACAATTGGCGAGGCGTTTATTTAACAAACTAATAAGGTGAAAATAGGAAACAGGCATCAGACTTCCATATAATATGATTTCAGCAAAAATTGGTTTGCCAATGAGCAGCTGAGATGCTTTTATGAAACTTTTATTAAGTTGGATGTCCATTGCTTGAATATAGAAATTGAAGCCAAGTATATTAAACACCGTGAACCCTGCTGCCCTTCAAAATCCATTTCAAAATCCAAACAAGGAGTTGCAGATCCTTCAAAGATGCTTCACAACATGATGCAGAAAATAAACACCCATTTAGGGCAACCCAAAAACAAATGGCAGCCCACATATATATGTTCCTTTTTACCAAAAGCACCGTGGATGTGTTTTGGGAAAGGGAAGCTTTGGTGTTCAGTCAAGTTTCTATTTTATAATAAACATTTTATTTTTCATTCCTTGTATTAAAAATGTTACCAAAGATCATTTAATACAGGGCACTTCTATTACACAGTATTTGCACAGTAAACTAAGCATTTGCTACTTACTTTCTAAGTTACTGTATCTAACAAACTTATGATGAGCTGCATGAGCAGGGGGAGTCTCCCTTCTCTGATTATTCAACTATGTGTGTCCTGAATAGTACATTGAATATTTATGGCACATTGGTCAAAGAATTAGCAAAGGTGGTGAAAAAATGAGTCCAAAGCTTCACTTATAATACATATACACTATATTGCCAAGAGTATAGGGATGCCTGCCTTTACACGCACATGAACTTTAATGGCATCCAAGTCCTAGTCCGTAGGGTTCAAAATTGAGTTGGCCCATAACAGCTTCAACTCTTCTGGGAAGGCTATCTACAAAGTTTAGGAGTGTCTATATGGGAATGTTTGACAATTCTACCAGAAGCGCATTTGTGAGGTCAGGCACTGATATCAGACGAGAAGGCCTGGCTCGCAGTCTCTGCTCTAATTCATCCCAAAGGTGTTCTATCAGTCATGATGGAACAGGAAGGGACCATCTCCAAACTGTTCCCACAACGTTGGGAGCATGAAATTGTCCAAAATGTCTTGGCATGCTGACGACTTAAGAGTTCCCTTCACTGGAACTAAGTGGCCAACCCCTGAAAAACAACCCCACACCATAATCCCCCCTTCACCAAACTTTACACTCGGCACAATGCAGTCAGGCAAGTACCATTCTTCTGGCAACTGCCAAACCCAGACACATCCATCAGATTGCCAGACAGAGAAGCGCGATTTGTCACTCCAGAGAACATGTCTCCACTGCTATAGAGTCCAGTGGCGGCGTGCTTTACACCACTGCATCTGACGCTTTGCATTGCACTTGGTGATGTAAGACTTGGATGCAGCTGCTCAGCCATGGAACCCCATTCCATAAAGGTTTCTACACACTGTTTTGCTAATTTGAAGGCCACATGAAGTTTGGAGGTCTTTAGCTAAAGACTCTGCAGACAGTTGATGACTTCTGCACACTGTGCACTTCTGCATGCACTGACCCTGCTCTATCATTTTACGTGGCCTACCACTTTGTGGCTGAGTTGCTGTTGTTCCCAGTTGCTTCCACTTTGTTATAATACCACTAACAGTTGACTGTGGAATATTTAGTAGCAAGGAAATTTCATGGATGGACCTATTGCAAAAGTGGCAACCTATCATGGTACCACGCTTGAATTCACTGAGCTCCTGAGAGTGACCCATTCTTTCAAAAATGTTTGTAGAAATAGTCTGCATGCCTAGGTGCTTGATTTTATACACCTGTGGCCATGGAGGTGATTGGATCACCTGAATCCAATGATTTGGAGAGGTGTCCCAATACGTTTGGCAATATAGTGCATCTCTATATCTATCATCCCTGTGTAGGATGAATATTAACCGCTTTCCGCTGCCCTATAGCAGATACACTGCTACAGGGCAGCAGGTGTGCGCAAAATCACGTATATATACATACATGATTTTGCATTTCCCGGTAGAGGGCGTGTGCGTGCCCTACCCGCGCCGCTATTCACGGCCTTGGCTGTCAATCACCGGGTCCCGACCGGTGATTACTCGCCGGCACCCGGTGATCTAGGAGCATTTCCGACAGAGAAAGAGAACTGCATGTAAATAATACAGTTCTCTCCCGTCAGCTCCTGCACACTGCTTTGAAAGGCTCTGCATAGCAGAGCCTTGCAAAGCAGCATGCTTACAGTGTGGAAAGCACCAACAAAGCCCCATAGTAAAATACACACCACACACAGTTAACCCTTTGATCGCCCCACGTTAACCCCTTCCTGCCCAGTGCCATTAGTACAGTGTCAGTGCTTTTTATTAGCACTGATCACTGTATTGGTGTCACTGGGGATGTCAGTGACACCAAGTCAGTTCCCCCCCAGTGTCAGAATGCCCGCAGCAGGCCCGCTATAAGTCGCTGATCACCGCCATTACTAGTAACAATAAAAAACAAATCCTAGTATACATACCGCTATTTGTAAACGCTACAACTTTCACCTAAACCAATTATTTTACTTGTATTGGGATTTTTTTTAGCAAAGACATGTAGCAGAATACATTTTGGCCTAAATTTATGTTGAAATTAGATTTTTTTACTGGACATGTTTAATAGCAAAAAGTCAAAATTTAAATTTTCGCAAAATTAAATTTTTTTTTTCTATAGCACAAAAAATAAAAAATGCACAGATGATCAAATACGACTGAAAGAAAGATCTAGTCGTGGGGAAAAAAGGATAAAAATTTAATTTGGGTGAAGCATTGCATGACCACGCAATTGTCAGTTAAAGTAACGCAGTGTCGTAATGCAAGAAATGGCCTGGTCAGGAAGGGGGGTAAGTCCTCTGGAGGGCAAGTGGTTAACCTGACTAAAAAGAAAGGAAAATAAAGCATTATCTTTAAAAAGGTCTTATTCACACATGTATGATATAGTCAACTACTTTTTTCTTTTAGGAAAAGAAATTATACTATGCATATACATTTTTACCTTGATATTCTGATTAACAAAATTGCTCCCATGAATCTTTGGCAAGGGAGAACGGGTTCCAGCCTGTGATATACTTGAATGCTTGCCTGTTGGACTACCTTGAAATGTGAAATAAAAATTTTATTAAAACTCAACTGTTTTGGTGAAATGTTTCTCCTTAATGAAAGAAAAAAGTCTTCATTCTACAAGCAAATACACAGAAAAGTACAGCGCCACCTTTTATTTAAAACACTGACTACCTGAAACCCGACAGACACATCAGGCCACAACTCGCCCACAAAGTGCATTCAACTGCTTCAGTCTTTCATTCAGAATATCTCACTTACATACACAGCTCAAGTTGTTCGTTAGAGAATTTAGCATTGATCTACAAGAGGATTTTACTATAAAATTACATATATGGTAACATTTATAAGAAAACCTAGCATAGAAGCAATAAACAGAAAGCAATAGCTTTTACACTTGCTATAGAGGCTTCAAAATAGCAACAAAGTTGTTCAGTGAATAGGAAACTTGTCAACAGCACAAAAAGCAGGAGAGAAAAAAAGGTAGGATTGCTACAGTAACATTAACAACAGGGAGCACAAAGAGCTTTAAATTTAAAGCGCAAACAAAAGTTTAAGCAAGATGATGCACCAAAGGAAAAAATCAGCTATTGATAAGAGCCATTTAGGAATAGTTGTAAATTGGAACCACTCATTATGAGCCGGTCATTCTGACCTCCCTGTGACAGAACACTCCTGTGCTTAGAATGATGGGAGCAGTATGTAAAGGCTTATGCTACAAAGTCTGTTATAAGTCTATGTAGATGGAGGAGGTATTGCAATGCCACTCCTTTGTTTATCTCATGACAATTTTCTTCTAAAAATAAGCAAATATATTACAAAGTATGCAATAGTTAGTTTCTACAGGAATGTGCCAAATTAACTAGATTGTTTTAAAACCCATTTGATCCAGGGGTCTTCGCTGTGCGGTGCGGCTCCCCCTTTCCCCTAAAATATAGTCGCAACTTACCAAGCAAGTGCACCATAGGCCCATTCATTTTTATGGGAAAGCCATACTCATGGCACCCCCAAGCAGTCACTCATCTGGCTTTCCCATAGCAATGTAAAGGGCCGTAGTTCACATATGCACTTTAGGAGGAAAGGCTCCAAAGCGGAGCACATCATTGATGATCATTGGATCAGGGCTGAGAGTAAATATAAGGCCAGGTGGGCAGCATCTCTTGTTTGGTTGTTAGCAATATTGGACCTTATTCAGTTTGAATCTTGAGGATCTCAATTAAAAAATTATAAAACATGCTTTATTTACCTTGCTCTATGAGTAGTGGTGATTTAATAATTTTAATGATCTCAAAACACTTTCAGCGGTTTTTACTTTACTGGTCCTTAATTGTAGTTGTGTTAAAATAGCTCATCCATCTTAGTGAACTGAGCTTAAATGTTCAAACATTCCTTTTTCCCACTCCCATCAATGGACAACTACTGAAACTCATACTTCTCACCAGCTTCAAGTTAGTGTTGTGTTAGGGAGAGATATCCTGTGCATTTCTGCATCAATTCTATTACAATGACTATTAAAATAACCTTGACAAGATTGTAACAAGACTAGCAGTCGTATAACACTGCTAGTTACAGAGCAGGGAAAACTTTTGTGAATTGACCAAAATGGCCAATCTAAGGCACAATTATCAAGAACATAAATGCCAAATAAAGACAGCTTTGTGAATTGAGCATGTTGTCCACGAGTCAATAGACATGGGTACAATGTTGCAGAGTTCAAGCTGTGTTTTGCACTAGGCTGAGCATCCATGAGTACTGACAACCAAAAAGAGAACAAATGCATGAATGGTGGAACAATTCACACATGCTGCTGGAGTTCAATTAAAGCTGCACAGGAGAGTTAAGACACAGGCAGGCACAGTGTGACTGGTGTGGGAACCTTAGCTGTTAATATATCTTTCACTATAGCTGATGATGCAACAAACAAAATTTGGAAAGAGACCATACCAGACACAATTTTGCAGCTCATTGTGATTGGCTGGAAAGATTTCCCAGGGGACTCAGCCAAGCTTGTTGCCTGTCCTTGAGGGACAATCTTGCAGCTGGCAGTGATAGGCTGGAAAGCAGTGCTGCCATGAGCTCCAATAGTAAACCTCTGAGTCATTTTTGTTGGTGTGCGCTCAAGTGCTGAGGTCTGAGTGTACAATGTGGGCTCTGAAGTCATGCTAAAACCTTGTTTTAATGAAAAAAAAAATGTGCGCCATTAATAATACAATGTCACATTCATACAAAATGAATCCTCAAATTTCAAACTTGCAAACAAAATAAGTACACAATAGTTAAATAACTACATTTTGCCGCATATACAAAACACTTGTAGTGGGCAGGTTAGACAAAAGAAGTGGTTACAATAAGGCAACAGCTGTCAACTTATGAGGTATGTGGGTCTCAACTGTGGGGCCTGAAAACACCAAAGGAATGCACGTAATATTCAGTATTCGTAATGTTACAGAAGACTGTCAGAAACATGCAAAAGCCGATGGTCAGAGACTGCAGAAATGTTAGTGCTTTTGGATATTGAAGACCTCTCTACAGGAGACAGTCAAAGACAGGTGACTGGGGACTGAACACTGCTATCACAACATTATTGCAAACTAATGCTCCAACTATCTAGATTGTAAAAGGGCTGTACAACAAGTACCAAAGGGCTGCATGTGGCCCTTGGGCTCCCAGTTGGGCACCAGGGTTTGAAGCACCCAGAAATTATTTGCAAAGATGGCTGATGTGATTCCTCCAAATTAGACTCTAGAAATAAATTTCTGATGCGCCTTGGCTTCTTAGATTATAAGGCATACTGTACATAGCCCAAAGATAGAGTTTATCTAAAGCCAATTTTCGCTCCATCTTGGAAACAAAAAGGTGAGGGGATAGAGCCTCTGTCAGGTTTTACTGCACTGTGTCCTTGCTAGGAAGAGTCACCCTTTCAAAGAGAAGGAAAATCTGACATTTTAAAGAATAAGTGTACTTAGACACAAAGTACACATATATTTTTTTGCCCTCCTCCCCTGAGCCAACAGAGCCCTCTCGCCCCCTCCACAGATGCAGAGTTACGGAGATCCAACATCCATGCACTCCTGTGTTTTTTGACATCCAGTGCCAAAGAAGTCTAAGGGGCTCATCCTCCTGCATCTCCCAGTCTACAGGGCTCTACAGCGTATGGTGTGGCTGGGGAGAGATGATTTGTGGTGCTGGATGTCAGCACACACAATAGTTTGTGCTGACATTCATCATTAGCAAAAGTTTTGTATCTTGGTAAATCTGCATCTGTGGAGGGGAAAAGTTTGATCTGTTAGGTGAGGAGAGCACTTACTCTTTGATTTCTCACTGGAACAGACAGAGAGGGAAAATCCAACGAGGACCTGTTCCAGTGACAAATTGTGTAAGACAAGATTTCCCTTATTTGGAGAAAAATGAAGGAAAATCTCCCAAATGGGAAACAAACGGGCCCAAAAAAAACCCATTAAATTCTTGATGGGATATTACTCATTATTGCTTTAAATATATGCAGGGGAATGTTGCTGCAAGCACTCAACTGCCTTGTACTGCTATGGTACAACTGAACTTTTGACAGTGCCCCAGGAGTCCCCAAAACTGGAGCACTCTGTTACACAAACACCCTCACTTAGGATGTCAGATTTTGCTTTGCTGCTCACTACTGTTCAGTGTTGCTGATCATCACACATTAACAGGAAGGGTTGGTCAATCCCAAGTTCCTAGGTAAAGAATATATTTGTATAATAGTCCACCTCAGGTTTCTCGACTTCTCAGGTGGTCCAGAAGTTAGAGCTACATGGGCACCCAGATGTGACAGCTACAGCATCTGCTTCAAAAATTTTTTATAAAAAAATATACGTACCTTACACTGGAGAGAGTGACATTAAAGTGATACTAAACCCGTGTTTTGTGTTTCTTTTTTTTTTAACAAACATGTCATAATTACCTGCTTTGTGCAGCGGATTTGCACAGAGCAGTCCCGAAACTTCTCTTCTCGGGTCCCCCACTGGTGATTCCGGGTCCTACCTCGTGAGGAATGCCACCATAGCAAGCCACCTGCTATGGGGGCACTGGTACATGCTCGTCCCCGAGCCCCGTTCCCTGCGTTCATAATTCACAGCACAGGCGGACTCGGCCCTGCCCCCAGCTTACAGGCTGAGATTGACAGAAGCGGGTCAACGGCTCCGGCTGCTGTGTCTCAGCCAATGAGGGGGGAGAGACTTGGGAAAGTCGAGTCTCCTGTGCACATCACTGGACCGAGTTCAGGCTCAGGTCAGTATTGGGGTGGGGGCTGGGGGAGGTGCTGTACGATGAAGGTTTTTTTTATCTTCATGCATACAATGCATGAAGGTGAAAAGCTTTAAGCCTTTAGAACCACTTTAAGGTACTTCTGGTGATCCTAAGAACATCGAGTATCTCACCGAAGAACTACTAGAAGGGCTGTAACTTAATCCTCACCTGTGCACTGCGGGTTGAAACTGGTGAAAGGTAAATATATTATTTAACTTTTCTTCAGTTTTTTTTTTTTCCCCAGAGGTGTTTTTTCAAAATATGTGATGCTGCATTTTAAGATGGGGAGAGGGGGGGGGGGATCTTTTAAAAATCAGACCTTGCATTTTGATTCAAGGTCCACTTTAATGATTTCATTTAGATGATAATAGCAGCTCAAGGGCTGCAGAACTGAAGAGAATTGTAGCCATGCCCTATCATTGTCTTCATCCTGCAGCTCTAGCTGCATCTCTCTCCAAATAGGACAAATGCATAGAATCAGACAGTAATAGCAGACAGAACAGTAGAGTGAAGTGAAGTCTAATATGGCAGTTATTCAGGGGCCTTTTTACCCCTAAGCATAAGTAAATTATTATGTTTTGGTGTATGCTGGTTTATCTAAAATACATACAATTTCTATGGAGTTGGAGTGTCCAGTATAATGCTAACTATTTTTATTAGATTTTGGATAGAATGGGGAAGTGTTACAATTTCTGGCATGCTCTTTATTTCTGCCGCTGACCTCATTGGGGAGATTTTCCCTCACTTAATGTCCCTGTAATGCCAATGCAAGAAATGAAGTCCCAATTAGAGATATAGACTGTAACAGAACGTTAACAGAGGCTATTACAAAAAGATTTGGCTGGGGTGGATTTTAAAGCATTGTCAGCAGCCATGAGGACAACGTGGCTAAAGGACTGTACAGTTTGGCTATCCTGTCTGGAAAGCACTTTTCAAGTTTTGGTTAGGGACCTTTGAACCCACATACTATTGTTCACAGAGCACCTGTGTCCAATCTTTTCTTAGCTCTAAACAACAAGTAGCAGAGTAGAACCGGAAACACACTATTTGTAACAAAGGTCACTAGATCATTCTCAACTTTGTTGTTTCATTATGCTGTAGACATGGGGCAATGTTAGTTATTTACTGAATTTTAATTTAATGGTGAATAAAGAGACTGAGTGCCTTCTCACATTCCTATTGGAAGCTTTGTATTTCTCTCTCAGGCTTTACGGGAAACATTAAAAGAAAATGAATAAAACAGTTACCTTTTTCAGCCAATTCATGGCTCCCTTTGTTAGGAGAAGATGTTTTAACTATAACAGGTCCTGGAGTGCTCCCATCAGACTGAGTAGTTTCATTGGAAGATTGTGAATACAGATAATCTTCGCCAAGGGAATGTCTTAGAAGCTCAACTTCAACAACCTGCAGATTATAGCAGACATTAAGGGGTATTAGAAACCGTTAGAAATCCAGATTCAGCCATATTGGGGGGGGGGGGGGCTGACAAGTGTTAATCTCACCATACCTGCTACAACTAACTTGTGTTAACTTTTAACTTAGACACAAAACCTCCTTTATTAATGTCTTTATTCTAAGAAAGAAACATTCTATTGTATTCATCCCTGAGCACCTGGAACCTAGTAGCACAAACACACACTCCTTTACCCTTTTATTTCCCCTCAGAGTTAATAATCACTGGTCTGCCTCCCAGATAAAAGGGGCAGTAGAAGCTATCCCTCGGTTTGAGCTGCCATAGAGGAGGTAGAAATTATGGGCAAACCAATTACTGTTAGTTGAACAGGTCCACAAACATGTTCAAAACTCACACACCATCACCGTAAAATATACTACCCATTACCCTTTAGAAAAATGAAATTCTGTGTTTGTGATTAAAACTGTAAGAAGCTTCCTTGAGCATGCAGAAAAATGGAGAGTTGGACCACTGTTGCCACATAGAGTTCTGTGGTCTAGATCTACAGCAATCAGATACAATAACTACACAGTGTCTGATCAAGAATACTTTTGCTCCCTGAGCAGTGCTGTTGATTGGAGACTATGAACTGGGTGCATGGGACCGCTGAGGACCCAGACTGACACACTATATTCAAAAGCAGCATTTCAGCTCTTCAGCTGGCTTCAGGTGCAGAGCAGCGCCTAACAGCTTCCATCACGGCCAAGTAACATAAATAAACAAAACCTATATTCTTTACTTGTTACACAGCCTGTACTTCAGTAGGGTTTAAAAGTGGTTGTAAACCTCAGACATGAAATATGAACAAAGCATATTCCTTTATAGCACAGGTGTCAAACACAAGGCAAAAGAGCCAAATCCGGCCCTCCAGGCCATTTCATGTGGCCCTCAGACCTCTCCTGCAGCTGTGGCACTCCCTTGTCTCCACCTTGTCTCAGCAGTCAACAAAAGTGAGGAGGACAGATCTCCTTCTGCCAGATCATGCTCTTCTTCATGCAGCCACAGAGAAGCTCATGCAACCCCCCACCCTTGGTCTCAGCAACTGACAGCAGAGAGGACAGAACTCCTCCTACAGATCCTGGAGGTCTCTGTGCAGCCGCAGCACCCTAAACAAAAACCCCCTATGGCCCAACAGCCTGTCCTGGGAGTGGTATCCGCTTATGTCAAAACCCCAATTGTAATAATAATAATAATGAGGGGGAGGTGCATCCAACCAATAGTAAATGCAAACCCCTCCCCCCCACAAAAGGATAAAGCACCTCAAAAGCTTATAAGTGGTAAATATTTATTGCAGACTTAACAATAAAAACATGTCATTTATTCAGTGCATATATCCCATACATCCCATCCCCATTTCCCCTCAGTCCCACCCAGCCAACCCCCCCACCCTGTACCGACCCCACAGGAGTCCCACCCAAACTACCCTACCCCTCCCTCCCAATACACCCCAAACTCTCCCCCTCATATTAATTAAAAAACAAGGGTGATTAGGGCCAGCCCCCCACTAGTCTCCAAGTCCCCCTTCCTGTGCAGGTGTAGACTCTCCCTGAAAGACCCTGCTGTGATGTATGCTGAAATCCAATAAGAACCAAGGTATATCCGGCTAGTGGTGTAGGGGCCACAAGGTGTATGTCCTCAGCGGAGCAAAGCAATAGACAATAGGGCAACAGATATGCCTCACAAAGAATACCACAGTTCCATATAGAGTATCAATGCTCAAATCCTCCTAGTGTCCTCATCACCAACACTGGAGCTTTCCAAAAAGGACGTATAAGCGGCAATTGACAGGTCCAGCCTACATCCAGGTAGCTGATTGACTCTGTATATCCATAAGCTGTAGAATAAGTCCAGCATTCATACAGTAGGGAAATGGAACAGTCTCACCATGTAGGCCCGAGAACATCCGTTCTATATGCTGGTAGCTGGGTATATAATCCAATCGGATATAAACGGTATCCTTAAATTCAGGCAGCACAACTTGAAAAAGTCTCACAGCAGGTCAGGAGAGCAGGCATGCACTCCAGCTTCTCAGCAGGGGATCGCATGTGGAAGGCGGAAGTGATCCCTTCCGCCTACATGTTTCATCCCTCCCACTGACCGGGGCTTCTTCAGGGGTAGCTATGGATTGGATGGCTGTAACAGATCTACACAGGGGCGGACTGACAACTCATGGGGCCCCCGGGCAATAGGGGATCATGGGGCCCCTGTGTCCTCCAAACTCAAAAAAGCCTATGAAAAAAGGTACCAGGGGCATCTCATGGGGCCCCCTACTGACCCCAGGCCCTCGGGCAGTGCCCGAGTTTCCAAATGGTCAGTCCACCCCTGTATCTACATCATCACACTAATGTTCCACCTCTTAATGCAGCCACCAAGGACAAATAGGAACGCAGGAATATTTCTTATTCATATCTCTGATTCCACAGTCACCAACATTTCATAAATATTAATAGGCAAATAATCTCTCTTTAAAGGAAAGGCTGTAAGGACAAGTCGTTATTAAGTCCTTAGGGACTCATTGTATTTAATAAAAAGATCCATCTTGCCTCCTTTTGCAACAGGATCTTATCCTTATCACCTCTCCTTTCTAACCACGACAACTGGAAGATGGCTGCACATTTTATACCTTTCAAGGATGAGTTATGGTATTGTTCGAAGTGAATAGTTATTGGAGACTCATCATCCTTGCTTGTAATACTAGCTAGATGTTCACCTATTTTACGTCTGAGTTCTCTATTAGTTTTGGTAATATAGATCTGATTACATGGGCATACTATTCTATATATTACCCATGACGATGAAAAATTAAGGAAGGAGTTATTGGAATATGTTCTCATACCTGTAGAGTCATGGAATTCCCCAATCTTATCGACATGTCTACATATGGAACAGTGTCCACATGGAAACATGCCTTTTGTGGGTGGTTGTATATACATAGGTTCATTTCTACTCCTTCTATATTCACTACGGACCAATGTGTCACCTATAGTGGGGGCCTTTTTTGCTAGAATCCAGGGCCTTTTCCCTATTTTGTCCAATAATCTGTTATCTAATGTAAGAATGTGCCAGTGTTTATTTAATACAGATTTTAATTGATTCCAATGTGTTCCATATCCAGTAACCAACCCAACTTTATCCTGTTGTTGTTTCTTTTTAGGTTTGTTATTTTGTAGTAGCTGTGTCCTATCTTGTTTTAGTGCTTGCACTCTACCTTCTAGTACCGACCTGGGATATCCTCTCGCTATGAACCTCTCCTTTAGTTCCTGGCTCTCAACATGATAGTCATATATATTAGAACAGTTTCTCTGACTCCTGAGGAATTGTCCATAGGGGAGTCCCTCTAATGAATGAGCAGGGGTGGTGACAGGTAGTGTGGAGAAGGGTGTTACCCACTGTGGGTTTACGAAAAGGTAGTAGTTTCAATTTTATCTCCCACCTTTTTTATTTTCAAATCTAGGAATTCCATTTCACATTGATCCATTTTGTATGTTAAATAGATATTTTTATCATTACAATTTAATTCTTCTATAAACAAATGGAATTCTTCCGTTGACCCTCTCCAAGCTACCAGAACATCATCCATATAGCGAACCCACATAACCACATGGTCGTAATATCTAGGGGTTTGCATATATTACATTTTTCTCCCAGCAACCTAGGTGCAGACATGCATATAAGGATGCACATACTGCACCTATCGCGACTCCCTGAGTTTGGCGGTAAAATTTTCCGTCAAACAAAAAAAATTATTATGAAGAATAATGTCTAATAATTCTACCAGAAATTCATTATGTGGGCCCCAACAATGGATGCTTAAGTTCAAGCCAATCTGAGATTGCCTGAATTCCTGTCCAATGGGGGAATGGACGTGTATAACGATTCCACATCCACCCCCACCAGTAAGCAGTCTGCTGGTACCTTCAAATCTGCCAATATACTCAAGAGATGCCTCGTATCTAGGACAAATTATGGTAATGCTTCTACTAAATGCCTAATTCTTCTGTTTACATATTGCCCCAAACGTTCTGTAGGTCCCCACCTACCACTAAGACAATAGGTCTCCCAGGTGGTCGAGTTAGATTTTTATGGACCTTAGGGGTCACATAGAAGGTGGGAATATTATATTCCTCTATATGCAGATAATCCCGCTCTTTCTTCCCTATTAGTCCTACTTCAAAGGCTCTCTACAGCTTGTAATTGATTTTGATGACAAGGACGGGAAATGGACTGTTGACACATCTCTCATAACACGATTCATTATTTAATTGTCTGTAGACTTCAACAACATATTTGTCTTCCTTCCCAATCACATTCCCACGCTTGTCACTAGGCTTAATCATGACCTCAAGAAATAGTCCCAGTTCATCTCCCTAATATCTCTAGTTGCTGCCTCCAAAACTGTCTGGAGGTATCTATTGTTGGTTATACTCGCAAAAGTCTTGGACTTATTTGACAAGCCGGATGGTGGTGGTGGATCCAATATATTTGAATCCAACCAGGTATTGCCCTGTATATACTCAAGCTCATCGATATCCTTAAATTCAATGTCAGTGGTTTCTCCACTGTCCTGTACCTCCTTATGCATATACATAAGCTTAAAGCTGACGCTGCTAAAAAAGAGACATAAATATTTATAGATTTCGAACTGGTCCCCAGGACAGCTAGGTGAAAAGCCTAAACCCTTTTGTAGAAGTGATGTATGCTCTTTTTCAGTGAGGTTGATTATATTCAGGGACGTACCTCTTTTTGCTATTTCTATTTGGCATGTCTTTGCTTTTGCTTTTTGGTACTCTGAGTCACCATATTCTTCTCTGTTCTGTTGGCTGTATGTGTTAGTTGTTCCATATGACCCCGAATGTTTTGTGTATCTCCTCCGCCTCCTTTTTCCTCTTTTCCTTTTTCTCCTGGGGTCCCTAAAAAAGATACTGTTTTGGCTGCTTCCTGATCTGGAGCTGTTCCATCCTTATTCCATAATCTAGGTCTACTCCTGGATCTACTCCTACCCCTTCTTCCCTGTACATCCAATATTTGTTCATATTCAAAGTCCATCAAGTCGCGTTGGATTTTTTTATGCTTCCTCATTTTGTGTTCTTTTTAGAACCCAAGCTATTTCTTTTTTCAACTTTTTGTTTAGTTTAATGAATTCATCTAAGTCTTTATATCCCTCAAAATCTTTTATACTTTCGTAAACTGTTCTTCTATTTCCTTTAATTGTATTTTCTCTTCTTCAATTATCATTTGCATTATATGTATACCATGTGTAATTGCCATTTTTTAAAGAACAGCTCATTATGTAGATGTTCTGCTGGTGTAATTCTTTCCCTAAGTCCCCAAGGGATCATATTGGATTCCCCATAAGACTTCAGGGAAACAATATTCCACTTCCACCTTAAATGTTTAAACGTCAAATCACTATGTACCCTAAAGAATACCTATGGATAAACCACCAAAAAGTGGATATCAATTGGGAGATATCACACGTGGAGTAAACAGTCCTAAGAAAATGTGATGCACAGACAGCTTCCACACCCCGCCCAAAAGAAAAAAGGGTGGAGAGGAGCCCACCAAAACCGGGGGCCCAGTATTGAGGGAAGGATATAGAAGGGGGAGGGAAGAGGATGCGGACACTCGTAGAGAGAAGGCCAGGGACACAGGGAAGGGGAAGAGAGGGAGGAGACCCCTCCCCCTATGGGTACATGCACCGAAAAAAATATGTCATACGTTCTATACCACTCTACCTGGACTTGCAGGTGTAGCAGCCCCTTGTTTCCAACTCCCCTGAAGACTTCAGCTGTTGACTCCAGCCCTCCTTTGGTCCTCCTCCAGACCCTGCACTTTCTGCTTCACAGCTCTGCTTCACAGCTCTGCCTCCAGCTTCTTCCTGGCAGCAGCACAAGGTAAGGGGGGGGTGTGCACTGTGATGTAAGGGAGGATGGGGTGCTCTGGCCATCTAGTCTTACAAATACAATCTGCCCTTTGAGGGCAACCATAATGCTAATGTTGCCCCCCATGAACGAGTTTGACACCCCTGCTCTAGAGTGTGTACTTGTCTCAGTTAAGAGCACTAGGTGTCATTTCTGTCTGCTTTGTTCCTCTGCTATCAGCATGAGTCACTTCTAACAGGTTTTCCTGACGCCAGCAGAAAAATGGTGACAGGGGAGGGACCTCCAACAGATTGAAAGCCTCAGCTCTGTACCTGTGAGCTGTGTGGAGGGGAATATGTCCCTTCCCCCCAATCAGCTCTCAGAGCTCCCCTCACTAGGATCTGCAGAGTGTAACTTCAGCTCTATACCCCGTTTTTTTCCTGAACTCCCAGACAACCTTTAAAAATGTAACACTTTGAACGGATGCAGAGAAGACTGAAGATAGACAGGTACAACTTATATAGGAGGATTAGTTTTATCTCTGTGCATCACCTCAGGCCAGTCACTTCACTGGGTATATTAAAGGGTTTACAACCACTTTCCGTATAAAAAGGGCAAACAAAAAAGCTTACCGTTTCTGCTCCTAGGGTCTGCAACCCAGTGTAAGTTCTGTCCAGCTACAAATGTACAACAGAAAAAAATTTGTATTAACAACTTTAAGAAATATTTAGCGCACATCATAATAAATTTATTTTATACTTGATACGGTTTAAAAAGAACCTCTCTAAAAATGCAAGCCAAAACGGATTCGATCTCCCATCTGTAATCACAGCTCCACCCTGTTTGCTGTTACACAAACCGTTCTTGATCTTGGGCCTGCTCTTTATGTCGAAAATCCTTTTAAGAAAATTATTTTTGTTGTAACTACATTTACTGAGAGACCCTGATCCTCAACTTCCTATTCAGTCTTTTTAAAAGGTAATCTTATTGCACTTTTGTTAGCTGGCAAAGGTATTGTGCACTATCCACTCTATTTCACATAGTAGCCTCTCTCAAGACCCAGCGCATTCCCCTTAAAGTGTACAATACTTCAATATGAACATGTTGTAACTTGCCAACAGGGAATCCATCAGCCATTTTGTAAAAGTCAGGGTGGTTAGCCTTTTAGCCTTTGTTCACTCACAATCTGTCTTTTGTCTGCATCAAAACAAATGGGCACAATCGAGAATCTGGGCTCCAGGGTCATAGTACTTCACGCCCCCTTTTTTCAGCGAATTTAAACAAGATTATGATAAGGATATGTACTGGAGGTGTATTTCAATAGCCAAAATAATTGTGCCATATCTGTACCTTCAAGTTATGTATGATATCTATCCGCTTGTTCTGACTGTCTTTAAAGTGGATCTGCACTCTCACAGGAAATTCACCCCATCCTCTGCGTGTTAAATGGAAAGGAGGCTCTCTAGAAACAAAGCAAACTCTATCAGTCACTCAAAAATAAAATATAAAAATATGAACAAAGAAAAGTGATTATAGCAATCTCAAGTAATGATGTCCATTTTGCCAAGGTTTTATTATGTTTATTAGTAGTAAAAACACATAGACTTCTTTAAATGGCGAGTAGCTGCTGTTAAGATTTTATAAATATCCAGCAAGACAAAAATGTTCCCTTATTTAGAGACTATATAAGTTGACCAATGAAAATATGACTGCCTGTAGTTCCTACAGAATATTTTCAAAACAAATTATCAGGCATATGTACATTTTGTTCCAAGGCAAACTTTCCTTGCATGCATACAGCAAAAAATCATGTTGGAGCTCACCTGACTTCTACAAGATCATTAGGCTTGTAGCTTGGGTGCAGGAAGAACCAAACCTTTTTCACAAAGTGATCAATGCTTGGCTCCTTTCTAGATCCACGTACATAGACCATCCACTTATGTGTAGACTGATCATTTTCTTCCCGTTTGTCAGGAGGAATGTACCTTAAATCAGAAAAAAAACAAGTAAATACAATTTACATAGGTAAATATTTAAGCATTTCTACTTTTTGGAAAACCTTTTTCACAAAATAACACATTATAAGCATTACCAAGACAGTGTTTTAGCTGACATAGAAATAAGTCATGGTCAATATTCTGTTTATAAAAATCAGACTGAATTAGGAAAAAAATTAGCTTGTACCTGCTGAGCTAATGTGTGTCTACTACATGGAGGATGTAGTGTTCAGTGCTAGCGTGCATTTTATTCTCTTACATTTAAACCAATGCTAGTACACAAAGCAGCAACATTACACCCCAACACGTCTGTATGTTAAAAAAATTACTGGGCATGTTATATAGCAATGTCTAGTGCATTAAACACTACCAGAACATTTACTGCCCTGAGATGCCATGACTGCTCTATAACATGCCAAGGTTAAGCACAGGTGCCAGGTGACAAAGTCTCACAGTAATCTAAAATGAAGCCCCTAATGCCACAAGCTTGTAATGTGGAGAATAGATATTGGACAATCACATGGAAACAGGGTATTTGGTATGAAATGATCCAATCCTGTACCCAATATAAAACTTGGAGTGAGGATTGGTCAAAACAGGGTTATCCTAGTGAGGGATGAGAATCTCCAACTGCAAACGCGTTTGTTGATTTTGCAGCTTGCTTTTGAGGAGACCTCTACCTTTCTATAGTTAGGCTAGTCTACCAAAAAATCTCCAAACCAATCACAGCAAAAAAACAATAAATACATCGTTTTTTTAAATAGTAAGGATATAAAGTATACATTCACATCTTAAAGAACAAATACAAAGCCATCTGCAGATGACAGTAAACATACTTTGAGACGTTTCCAACAACCAAAGTTTTCTTCACAAAACGCCTGGAAGTGTCTATGGATCTTGCAAACCCAGCAGTTTGATTGTCATTTTCTGTTGGCACGGAATCCTAAAAATACATTTCAAATGTAATGGTTTCATAATTACAACAGCTTTAGAATAAGGAGCTCGCTAAACAAAACCAATTAACATGATAATCTGCTTTTCTTGTAAATCTTGCAACCACCTCCAGAGAATCATGCGTACTGACAGCACAGCTTGGACAAAACATACTAAAACACTTTTACGTTTTCAGTGGAGTTTTTTTTTCTGTGATTTAGACAGGTTCAGCTATGACATGCAGCACAGAAGGGACAATAATTTAGCAACTCAATTATGATTTTAATAACACAGTATATTGGGACACCAAATTCTCTTGAGTTCTACTGATATGCGGTTATCCCTCTGATGTTTTTGTGTGATTTTTAATTATTTTTTGTTATTAAGAGAATTATTGAGTTACTACATTATTGGCCCTTTTGTGCTGCTTTTCTCTGTGTTTAACTTTTTCGTGCAATTGAGAGCCCTCACTCCTCTTCAAGCAGGCAGGCTGCATTAGATTGCTAATTGGTGTCAAGGTCACTATTGAATTGTATAGACAAAGACTACCTCCATGTCAACTGTATGAGTGAAACTGTGATTTTCATATATTATTCTGGGTGCTTAAATGTGCTCACATCACCACTTCAGTAGTGCAGCCACACTCTGGGTTATATTCTTGCCTATTCAGACAAAGTTGAATGCTGTAAGCTTTGCAGTTTTTTTGTTTTCTAGGCAGCTTTGACATGCTAGTAAGAAAAAGTATCTACACAGAAGAATATTTCTGAATTTTTTTATACGGATGGGGCAATAAGTAGGAAAAAAAAAAGCACAACAAAATATTTTTATTGCAACCTAAAAGGTTGTAGTTTTTCTACAACTGTAATGAGATTAAATTACATAGTCATCTTAGATTCAGACAGTACTTTGTGTTGTGTGAAATATTGTGCAGAATTATAACAGGTAATTGCCCACAACATCCAGATTTCAGTAGGCTAACATAACTATAAATGAAATAGTACAGGCAATTAGGTACAATTAGTTACTATGCTTTCACTTGCCTGAATATCAGCTATTAATAGTATCATTATACAGTATTTATATAGTGCCAACAGGTTGAGCAGTGCTTTACAATATAAATGGAGACAATATAGTTACAACACGAGAGGGTTAGCAGAGCCCTGCTCATAAGAGCTTAAAATCTCATATGGTGGTGTAAGTGGTACAAAAGGTAATAACTGTGAAGTATGAGCAGATGAAACAACTGAAAGTTCAATTGTTAGGTGGAGGCAGGATAGGTTTTCCAGAAGTGAGTTTTCAGGGATCGCCTAAAGGTGGACTAAGTAGGACATAGTCGGACAGAGTGAGGTAGAGAGTGGCAGAGGATGGGAGATGCTCTGGAGAAGTTCTGGAGGCGAGTATGAGAGAAGGAGACTAGGAAGTTAAAAGAGCAGGAGGTCCTGAGAGAAGCCATGGTGCTGTAGCTTGGGGCAGAGTTGTGAATGGCTTTGTAGGTTGTTATTATTTTTAAATAAATTTTTTGGCCAATCGGAAGCCAGTGGAGTGGCGGACAATGAGCAGTTGCTAAGGTAGATAAGTCTGGCAACAGCATTCATGATAGACTGAAGGAGGATATCCTTTGTAAAGGTAAGCCTATGAGGAGGGAGTTGCCATAGTCAAGGCAAGAGATAACCAGGGAGTGAATGAGTAGCTTGGTGGTTTCATTGATTAAAAAGGGTTGTATTTTAGAGATGCTAGAAGTGAAGTCCACAAGCTTTTGACTGCGATTGGATTTGGGGTGAAAGGTCTAGTCTAGAAGTGCACCCAGTATCCTGGCATGAGGGAAGTGAATGATAGCAGTAGTATTTGTAGTATTGATCCTGATGGAAGTGTTAGGGAGGAGGACTTTATGAGGTCGGTTATAGAATGATTGGGTTTGAGGAAGTGGTATGACATCCATGTCAGTTAGTAATGCAAGAGGAGAGGAGCGAGTGGAGGTGTAGAGAGATAGATTTGGGTGTCATCAGCATAAAGATGATATTGGAAGCTGTGGGAGTTTATTAAAGTGGATGTAAAGGCTCAAGGTTTTTTACCTTCATGCATTCTATGCATGAAGGAAAAAAACCTTTTCTGTGCAGCATCCCCCACCACAAATACTCACCTAAGCTGCCTCTCGATCCAGCGATGCGCACTGGAGTCTCTGCTAGCCCGGGACTCCCTCTCATTTGCTGAGACAGAAGCGGCAGCCATTGGCTTCCACTGCTGTCAACTGCAGCCAGCGAGCCAATGAGAAGAGAGAGGATGCGGGGCTGGAGACAGAGATTAGGGGGATTTACTACGCATGCTATGGTGCTATCCCAAACTGTTTCAGTACTGGCATGAGATTGCAGATGAAAATTTTTCCCACATGTGTAAAAACTAATAAGCACTTGGGAGGAGCAAACAGCTTGCAGGGTATTTCCAATTTTGGTAGAGAAAGAGTTGGAACAACAGGTGCAATAGGAAAGTCTTTGCAGCCTTGGTGGCTCTAAAGGACTGTAGTAAAACATTGGCCAAAAGGGCAAAAAAATAAGCCACACCCACTGGAGCTACACTCCGATGACAGAATAGGAGTACAAAGCAACAGGATTCCAGGCTGCAGACCAGTGCTGCACCGTTAGACCGTACAATGCATGCAGCCATGAGGAGAATGTGAGCCATGACAGCAGTACTGTAAGTGGCAGTATAACCTAAAAGCAAAAGATAAGGTGTCCTTCAATGGATTAGAAAAATACACTTATGGTCTCCCCCAGATGTGTTTTACATGTAAATGCTGATATACTTACATATGTGCACTTATTTATTTTTGGTGCATGCTACTAAAACCTCAAAATTCATACCTTCCCCAGCTTTCCTTCTGCAGAAGAGGTCTCTTTGTGCCCAGTTTTGGGAGCTCCATGACAATCTTTATCTAGCAGCTCACTGTGAGTACATATAGAGTCAGTCTCCGAATTACTGACAGAAGGGGTGTCTGAACGGTGGTTTGCAGGGGATGAAGCTCGTGAAGGGGATTCCAAGAATTTTTTGATAGATGGATGATTTAGAATTGTGGGATCACATGCAGAGGTGCCCTGGGGAATACAAGAAAATATCTACTGTAATAACAAAATTTTAAAAATGTTGATTAAACTTTTAAATATCCCTGAATAGAATTTGCTTACCTCATGTCCTTTACTAAACCCTGCAGAAGCATAATAATTAGCCACAATGTATGCTCTGAGTTTATCCATCATACGTCTAGCTTCATTCAGCCTCTAAATAAGAAACAAACAACAAGAATGCTGAATAAGATTGGGCCAAAATAGCACAGGACAATTTTGTCTGACACCTCACACACAATAAATCCTATATGTTTCTAAGGTCAAAGAACTTTGACAAGCAACTTGCTGCTATAGACGCTTGAGGACAGGTAAGGCTTTAGAAAGAATATTTTCACTTTACTGATTTATTCTTTTAAAGCATGCAAAAATTCACATCATGTTAGTTTGTCACCATTCCACTGTTGAGTGAATAAAGAAACCACTCTTCCCACAGCTGAACAGCAGCAGCTAGAGTTTTACTCTAACTTCCACTAAACCCCAGTGCCAACACATCTTAGTGACATCACACCAGAAGATACCTTCTTCCTTTCAGCTTAGGCTGGTTGTAATAAAATGAGGACAGTGTCCCAGAAAGCCAGTCTAATTCTAGGTACAGGTCTATGAAGCTGAATGCACCCACGTCCATTGGCAGAGACATCACCGAACTAGAAGTATATCAGCCTCATTTGCACAGTGCCAGCCCTGATTTAACACATTGCTTTTAAGAAGAGAGCATGGGAATAGAGTACACAGCACATAATGGGCTGTACACGCCACAGGTTCATAAAAGTTTTATAGGTTCTCTTTAAAGGGAACCAGTGATGATGAACTACAGGAGCCACTGCCTTCGATTGATGCAGGTTCCAGGGCTGTCATCCTCATTCTGGCTCCTTTACCTAGCAAGGAACTGAAAAAGGTTCAGAATTTACTAGCTGGACTGTTTTTGTTGTGCCAGCTTTACCTTAAGAGTGCAAGATAACTACATATTTTAATATGTAGGTCCAGACAGTATCCATAATTTACCCCAAACCTCCCTTTTTCCTTCTTAAGCATGTCCCTACGTTTTTTTGTTTTATCTTGTTCCTGTGGCAATAAACTTCCTGTGACATCATCAGGCTTGTAAAACTCTTGTAGCGGCAAGTGCTGGGAGCTCAGTTCTCACTGATGTAGGCTATCCCCCAAACAAGTGTGTACGTGGAGTGGGGTGGAAGATAGGAGTTTTATAGTCTAACTGGTAACCCTAGTAAGGATTGCAGTTTAACCAAGACACTGTGTTGTCAACTCAAACAGGAAGTTTACCGCTGACTGGATTTCTGGCAGATCAGCAGGTATTTTTCTGTACATGCAGAAAGAGAAAACATGGAGAAATCATCATGTATTGCAGAGGAACTGAATATGCTTTTTTTTTCTTTTCTTTTTGCAGTGACATACATTTTAGGGACTTCACTTGCAGCTCACTGTGGTTATACCATACTTATGAGTCCTTATGTTATACATTTTTAGGAAATATAGAAGCTCAAAATATAAGGTGCCTCTAGCTGTCAATGCATTCAAAAGAACAAATACATGGCTATTCTTCAGGTGTATTTATTAATGAATGTCCTGTTTAGCCTAGGAGTCTCCTTAATATGTAAACAGATAAGTCTCTGTATCTCACTCTGATTCTGCTAAAATACCATAAATTTATTACAGTCTCTGCACTAATCATTAGCAGCATGAAGAGACAATAACAACATGATGCAGAGATGGGAATATAGATATAAAAAAAGGACCCTTAAAGCTAGTCTTATAAGACGAGCACAAATACATGCGGAATATTCTCCAATAGATCTTGTGCATAAGATTCACTGATTGGTTAATTTTTAAAAAAACACAAGTAGATTTTCAGATACCATTATGTTATTCTTACCTGATCAATAACTTCAATCTCATGTTCTTTATTCTTCAGTTCAATAGCGAACTGATCCTTAACAACTGATTCTATTTTCAAGATTGCAGCATCTCGAGCTATATCAGCAGGAAAATAAAAAGACATTTAAAGTCAACAAACATTGATAACAAGCAGTAGCACATAGTGCTAATGATAATCAAATTAATACGTTTGGGAACAAAAATGCCATTTCACAAAAATATGTGCCAGTTGTAACCGCTGTATGCTAGTCAATCCAATATGTAGCCATTATTTCATGAAGACATTTACAGCTGGCCCCTTTCTATCTAGGCAAAAGGGATGAACTTAGGTGTGTTCAGATCATAGTCTGAATCCACGTGAGCTATCCTGCTAGGAAACGGTCATTGCACAAAGCCAATCAGAAGCATCTGAGGTATTCCCAGCAATTGGACCAATACGGATTACAGCTTCCTGGGGGGCTCACTCATGTGGGTTTCGACTAGGATCCGAATTATGCCTGAGCTCATCCCTACTGGGCAGCAGTCATTTGCTCCTGCACTCAGCCAATCACTTTGAGCAACTTAAAGTGAACAGTATGGCCATTACAGTGTTTACATATTGTTCCAGTGAACATTTCATCCATAAACTATAAAGCATGGATGCATGCAGCTTTGTTGTATGTTGATCTGTAATCATGTTACATGCACTGTAAAATAAAAGTTTTGTTAACTTACATTTGTAGGAATTGTATTTCCTCCTTTTCTTAGGAGTCTTGTGACGTAGCCAGTGCTTCCCAGTTGCCCCCTAGGAAGGCCACCTCACTAGTGTGCCTTCCAGGGAGTTCATGGGAGTAAAGATCTGGATATGGAATCCCAGGGCAAAGCTTTTTTTCTCTCTGATAAACAAAAAGGTTCTCATCTAGAGCACTAAATGTACATGTGTGGGATCTTCCAGAATTCCAAGGAGAGAGAGAATCCTCTGCCCTTACTGTAAGTGGCCACAGGGATATGAACAGTGCACATAAAAACACTGAAGCACAGAAATTATGTTTTAATTTGCCATTTCACAAATGTTTTAAAGGTGCCTTTGATTTTTAATGATTCAGGTGAAGTTCCTCTTTAACCCTTTAATCTTCAGAGCCGTTTTTTTTTTCCTTCACGTTAAAAAAATAATTTTAGGCTGGAACATTAGTTAACCCCCCAAACCAAAATCTTCTGAAACCAGAGACCCTGGCAATAAAATGGGGTTAGTATTTATAGCAAAAAATACACTAAAGTTAATTTTAGGGAACATTACTCATTTTTTTTTTTTGTAAAATATAAAAGATGATGCTGCACTGAGTAAATAGACAATAAACATGTCAGGCTTAAAACTAAGAGCTCCTGTGGAATTTTCCATAAGAATCACTTTAAAAAGCCCATGCATGACATTAGTTCAGAGTATCCATAAATAATGACCCTAGAATTATTGCTCTCACTTCGTCATGTCCAGCTATATGTAACGCAATCAGCTTTTTTATGCTTACACGTGTGTTTACTTTCGTATATGTACTTAACTTTACTTTTATATAGGGAACCAAACGTCCCATATGTGACAGCATTTTGATATGACAGATTCTCTGATCAGACCCCGGTGATGTACTTGTCTTCAATTAAAGTTAATGAAGCGCAGATCGAGCTCCATTCACTTCTTTTCGGGTCACACCTTAACCCAGCAGCACCCACCATTAGCTTCTTTTCCAGCAACCCCTCTACCCAAGGGCACTCACCATATGGGTCCTAGGCCCACAGTTGGGACAGCAGAGCCCCAGAAACAAAATGGGGCAGTGCACTATTCTGTGGAAGTGAACAAGTGGCTGAACAGCCAACAATCGGCATGTCAGGTTTCACATGCGTTCCCAGCTGTGTGTACGTAAAGCACTCCATTGCTGCTGACATATGACATACGTCAGTGGTAGCGAAAGAGTTTAAGACTGCTTCACACTAGCTTAGGGCCGTGCTGGAGGGTTTCAGAGGGCAGTACCTTGCGTTATTACAACGCAAGACATAGTTTACCTTTTTTTTTTTACCTGGAGTGCTATGAAAAAATGCAAACCTGTTGAATTTTTCCACGCAACAATTTTATGCAGCTGTCACCTGCATTCCAGTGTTAGCAGGGCTTGTAGAAAAACATTGATTTTAATACAAACTTGAAAAAGCCCTTATGCTTATCTAAACCTAAAAACAAAATGTCTAAGGACTGTAATCAGTCCTTAGATGTGATGGCTGCATTCGTTTTTTTCTGGTATTTTTACTTGCCAATAACACACATCCTGTCCTAGGGAGACAACACTCACTGATTGCACTATATTTGTGGAGAAACAGAGTTGTCACCCTAGGCTGCTCACCTGATTTGGAATACAAACTACACTCTTGGCCTCATCTCCAATACAGAAGGAGAAGGTAAAGTGTACAGATGTTACAAGGGCACTGGAACTCTAGCAGGATTAATGGGCATTTTTCTGTACTTTAAAAAGGAATGCAACCAACAATTGTAATGACTTGAAAGCTATATTGTACACAATTTTTGTTCTTGGCTTTAAGTACCCTTTACCAAGCAGTAAATGAGTTTTAAAACAAGTCCCTAAAGTAAAGGCATAAGTAAACAAGGTTTAAAGAGGTGCCTCCCCACTGCTGTTTGCACTAAATTAGTGTAAATACCCGTTTTCAGTTCTCCGAGGAAATATGTAACCATACAGCTCTATTTGTTGTGCGTCAGCGAGAGGCTTGCTGAAGCTGATCGGAGGGAACTCTCTCTCCCCCTCGACAATGGATGGCACACTGAAAGCTGATGGGTGATGTCATGGCTCAGTCCATTCAGTTGTCAGGCCTCTCAATGGCACAAGACAGAGCTGTGTGGTCATGTGAATGTGAAGGGCTTTAAATTTTGTTTATTTTAGACTTTCCTAAAACTTTAACAACCTCTGTAGGTACTGTGCAGCAATTCATCCTCAAAGCTCATAGCATATGCTAGAACTTAAAAAAATTGGTTAATTAAGCTTGCACTAATATGTTGATACAGGAAACAAGTGAAAGTAGCGTGCACCACATTAAAAGAGCAGATAGGCCTGTTTCAGGTCTATCTCTACCAGTTTCTCTTTCATAGTAAAACAGAAAGTGCCGTGGGTTTAACTAATCAAATCTAATTAACCAAAAGTACATGGCAGTTATCAGTATAGAAACCTGCCACAGATCCCACTAGCTTGGACCTGACGTACAGGATTTGAACCTTTTGGAGACAGCTCACATCCATCTCACTGTAGAACTCCTCCTCCTCCGTTCTGATCCTAGCTGAACAGGGATGGCCAGGGGAATCGGAGCAAGCATACAACAGGGAGCAGATCACGCCAAATAACAGAGGGGCTTGCGCCCTTTTGTTAAAACATAACTGAAGTTCCACTAAGACAAGCCTCGGGCAGGCAGCAGGGGTATGGAAATTATTTAACAGACTACTTGTCCAAGGGACTCAATTGGTGTCCCATTATATAAAGGGTTGCTTTTTCATTAGGCAGAGGTGCTTTTAGAAATGTCTGGGCCTTTTAAAAACGAAAGGGGATTTATGGCAAATTAAACTTTTAGAGCCGATTCACACGTGCGGTGCGGATTGAAGCTTCGGTTTCACAGCTAATTGATACAGTAGTTGTTCACTGGTTTAAGTCAGGTTTACATCAGGTTCAGGACAGGATTAGGTCGTTGTTCACTGGTTTAAGTCAGGTTTACATCAGGTTCAGGACAGGATTAGGTCAGGATCTTATCCTGTTCACACATGCACTTTAGAAACGGTTCCCATAGAAGTCAATAGCCTGTAATCCGCACGTGAACCTGAAGGCACTGCTCAGAAATTGTACAAGATTCTTTTTCAAACCGCACTGAATCCGCACTGCCAGTGCACCAGACACAGGTGAAAAGGCACCATAGGAAGCAATGTTTTTTTCACGTCATGTGGACTAGATATCGTTCAAACCACATCCAATATGCATATATGTGAACCGGCACTTAAAGTGTTACTAAACCCAGGACCCTACATTCACTATATCTGGTCTCCCACAGTACACAGAACATGGAAGTGCAATTATTTTAGTAGATTTAAACTGCTAAATACCTTTTCTCATCAGCAGTTAGAGCAGTCTTGTGACTTCTATCAGTGTCCAGCAGAGCACGTTAAAGTTTGTAGAATGAGTTTTCATTTTGCTCTAGGACAGGGGTAGGCAACCTGAGAGCCGCAGGACTACAAGTTCCATCATGCCTCTGCAAGTCATAGCTGTAACTGTCAGTTTTGTAATCTTTGCAATGCCTCATTGGAAATGTAGTTCCACAACAACTAGAGAGCCACAGGTTGCCTACCCCTGCTCTATGAGGATGCAGGACCCCTGTCCTCTGTCTGGACAGTGCTGATTGGCCCTGTGCTACTCACATGCACACTCCCAAGTAAAAAAAAAAAAAAAAAAAAAACCCTCTCTAGCAATACACACCAAACTGAGCATGTGCTGAGTAACTCCACACGATATGTCTTATCAGGAGATAAGAGGGGGACCTCAGAGAAATCAGGATCAAACAGTCTTTTTGCACAATGTGGAGAATTAACCCCTTAGGATCCACAGTGAGTGTAACAAGCATGCTTTACTGCATATACAGACTGATTTTAATGTTTTTAACATTACGCTGTGTATATTTACTCACCTCCTTGTCTGTCTTTAGCACTACACCCAGAGACTAGCAGGGAGGGCAGAGTGATGAGCACCGATTGGGTGCTCGTCAGGAAAGGGGAGTGTCAGGCTCTCTTAATACTCAGGAGAAGTGAATCTGCTGAGTGAGTAATGAAGTGCCGGCCCCAATGAGAAAAAAAAAAAAAAAAAAAACAGTTTACCCTTGCATACGGAAACACTTCGGTGCTCAGTACTAGTGTCTGCTGAGCAGCCAAATCAAGCTCCTTTCCGCTCCATTAAGCCATGTTCACACCTGGGTGTTTTGGGATTGCAGCAGAATTACTGCGATTCTGTTGCACCCTCAAAACACTTGCTTAAATGTAATTTCGAATGGCACCTAAAATGCGGTGCGCTTTTGCCGTGATTGTCATGTAATTTACTGTGTGGCAATCGCGTCAAATTGCATCATATGAAGCTTGTTTTCCAAAAAGTAGCAGGAGCTTCTTTTGGGGCGATAAGCTTCACACAATTCAATTTGCTGCGATTGTCATGCCATTCGCATCATATGAAGCTTGTCACCCTAAGCAGGAGCTTTTGAGGCACGTTTTAGGTGCCATTAAAAAATATGGCACATGAACCTGTTTTGCAGACGCGGGCAGAATCGCAGAGATTCTGCCGCGATGCCAAAATGCCCAGCTGTGAATGAAGCCACCCTGGTTCACACATGCGATTCTGGATGTGCTTTCAAATGCACAGATTCGCATAACAGGCTAGATATTATGTGTTCCTACTGAGTTGGTTCACACAGATGCGATCCACAAGCATTGCATTTTGAGTGCTATTACAAAAAGGGTCCTGTGGGAGTTTGTAGCGGTGCATTCCAGGCTCGCAAGCAATACAGTAGAGTGGCGTTTTTGCATTGAAGTCAATGGGACACGATTATGCATTGAAGTCAATGGGATTGCTTTTTAAATTGCAGTCAATGGGACTCGATTATGCATTGAAGTCAATCGGATTTTTAAAAAAAATTTAAGTCAATGGAAGGCAGTTGTAGAGAGAGAGAGCTGGCAAAATCGCACATGTACTAAAGTCACACAGAAACGGAAATGGTATTCACAAAGGAGCATTGATTTCAGCACACGTGTGTGAACCAGGCTAAAGAGGCTACTTGCCAGAAGCAGGGCTAAATATAAAAAAATAAATAAAAACAAAAAAAACACCTGCTTGGCACTTGGAACTGTATGTTCAGGGCATCGGGCAATATGATTTGCGTATCCCTGAGGAAGACTATTAATTGCAGAAGAGACATGCAAGAGGGAAGATTTAATAAAACTGATGCATAGTAACCAGCTTCCAGGTTTTTTCAAAGCTTAATTGAACAAGCTGAAGTTAAACCTTTGAAGTTCACCTTTGGGGACATGTTACGTGTTCCCATAGCCTCAGTAGCGCCCACCACCCCCCCCTCCCTCTGATAGTACGGGGAGACTTCTCCCCGTATTGTCTATCTGTCAAATTTGAAAACAGTGTGGCTCCGCCCACATAGCCACGTCTTTCATTCATGAACTTACGTGAATTAATGAACTGCAAGTCCCGACAGCCTTAACGGCTGTGGGCTTGTAATTTTCAATGAACTACCACCGTGCTGTGGAGCGTTGTGGTAGTTCACTGAAGCTTTCTGTCAGAATATCTGCTTGGCCATACATCTCGTATGGCAGATATTCTGACGGGTCTGCAGGAGACCTGCATAGCATCAGCGATCTACTGATCGCTGGTGCAATACTCTCCAGGCTCCTTTGGACAAAATAATAAATGCACATTTTTTTTACCTGCAAAAAAATGTGCATTAATTATTTTTGTCCAAAAATCCTTTAAAAGCCAGTTGGTTACTTTGCACAGCTATACCAGATTCTGCGTGCTCCAGTTTTAGTAAATCTCCCCCAATGTCTCTTCTGCAATAAAATTCACCTAACTGCCCAGCTCAGCTTACATCACAGGCATGATCCCTGAGATCCTGCATATGTGCACGAGTGACATCATCCCACGTTGGTCAATGAAAAACAGCCAAAGACCGGAACCCAGAGGAGGATGCCGGTGCAGGCAAGGGATGGGGACCACTGAAGGACAGGTAAGGGACGGGCACCACTGAAGGACAGGTAAGGGACGAGAACCACTGAAGGACAGGTAAGGGACGAGAACCACTGAAGGACAGGTGAGGGACGAGAACCACTGAAGGACAGGTGAGGGACGAGAACCACTGAAGGACAGGTGAGGGACGGGGGACCACTGAAGGACAGGTGAGGGACGGGGGACCACTGAAGGACAGGTGAGGGACGGGGGACCACTGAAGGACAGGTGAGGGACGGGGACCACTGAAGGACAGGTGAGGGACGGGGACCACTGAAGGACAGGTGAGGGACTGGGACCACTGAAGGACAGGTGAGGGACGGGGACCACTGAAGGACAGGTGAGGGACGGGGACCACTGAAGGACAGGTAAGTGACGGGGACCACTGAAGGACAGGTAAGTGACGGGGACCACTGAAGGACAGGTAAGTGACGCGGACCACTGAAGGACAGGTAAGAGACGAGGACCACTGAAGGACAGGTAAGAGACGAGGACCACTGAAGGACAGGTAAGAGACGAGGACCACTGAAGGACAGGTAAGAGACGAGGACCACTGAAGGACAGGTAAGAGACGAGGACCACTAAAGGACAGGAAAGTGACGAGGACCACTGAAGGACAGGTAAGGGACGGGGACCACTGAAGGACAGGTAAGGGACAGGGACCAGTGAAGGACAGGTAAGTGACGGGGACCACTGAAGGACAGGTAAGTGACGAGGACCACTGAAGGACAGGTAAGTAACAAGGACCACTGAAGGACAGGAAAGTTTAGCATTTAATTCTAAGCTAAATTTGCTCATCTTAAAAGAGTGGTGCAGAAACAGATCCTACGCCACTCTTTGTAATCCCCCTTAGCCAGCTGAGTACCCAGTGCTTTGAGAATGAAAATCTGCTGGAAAGAACGATTTCTTTATCTACCTGATGTTTCAATGGCCTTATGCCGCTTGTTCTGATGAACGACCGATATATCTTCATAATCCGGGTCCTTGCCTTCAATGGTTCTTTTTATTCCAGACATTTTCTTTCAGGAATATTTAACTGTTGGGAAAAGAAAATTGAGTATCCACAGAGATGATAATATGTATATACCGGTAAAAAGTAGTCACTCCATCCTCCTACTAGGTACCAATCACTACAAATGGCCTATCCTCCCTAGCCAGGAAGGCTTCACTTTCCAGCACTACAGTAAAAGGTTTCTGCAGATTGGTTGGTATACACTTCTGCACATGGCTCTTTTGTTAAATTAGCCCAAAGATATACGATAACTGCTCTTGGAACACACATGGTACATGCATATCACGGCTGGCAGTGAACTGGTTAATCACGAAGCCGCTCCCCCCCTATACACATACGCAAAGCACGGTCTGCCTGGCCCTAGAAGGGTTAACTCGCCGCACTGTATTGCTCTCCCGGCATAACACAGGGAAGGGCCCACGCGTGGCGAGATCACGTGATCACAGAGCAGCCTAACATCCGGCCTTCTCTGCTTTGGGTTTGGAACGAGGCGTTCGGCGTGCAGCCCCTGCGAGGATTACCAATCTCATCGTTCACTCGGCTCAGTACTTCTACGTCAAGCCGCGATCACCGTGGAAGCCATGTTGGTATCTGGCAGGAATCAAGAACGTGGATAAGCTGCAGTACATGTGTTTTTTCTTTTGTGATTTTAAGAGTTAATGTGGTAATATAATGCACACCCACAGGACAACTGCAGCCTAGGATTCCAGAGTCCTTTATTTCCCGCTGAGTAAATGAAAGCAATGAATGGGTGCTGTGGAGGAAGTCCTGGGTTCGCTGTGGTTCTGAATGCAAATTACCACCCCTGAAGTTGTCTCTAGCCAGGACTGGTTTTGTTTTGAATGTTGTGCAGTCTGTGTCCCATTGGGGAGATTTCCCATCACTCTTTTTCAGCGACACAACAGGAAGTGAGAGGAAATCTCTCCAAAGCAAAAGGAAATTCCTTGTCACCAGAGTAGGTGTTCCCTCTGGAAGGTGTCTGCTAACAATTGTACAAATCATTTGCCCAGTGTCCTAGATTTTGAGGAACTATAGTTGCCAACTGTCACTGATTGCCCAGGATAGTACCGATCATTTAAATGATGTCCCGAAAATTGGAGATCAGGGTGGGGGCAGCCTAGTGTTGCCACCTCATCCCTTTAAAACTTAACATATATTTATTACATAGGTTCTGGGGCTGATTAATGTGGTAATTAAAATCACATAGCGCCTGATGTGCATTAAAGCGGAGCTCTACCCAAAAGGGGGAAATTCCGCTTTAAGGACTGCTCCCCCTCTCCCCATTAAGGATTGGCACCTTTGGGGAGCGGGGGAGAGCAGGTACGGAAACGGAAGGTGCCCTCCCTCCCTGTAGTCTTTTGGGACGTGACAGGTCCCAGCAGACTACAGGACCATTCATGAAGCGCAGTGCTACTCACACATGCGCAGTGGGTACTCAGCTGTGAAGCTGCAAGCTGTCACAGCCGGGTGCCCACACTGAAGTTGCCGGCCTCCTGGAATACAGGACGGCCAATGAAACGAGCTGCGGGGGACTCACCATGGGATCCTGGGACAGGTAAGTGGCTGTTTTTGTACAGTTTTTGTAGCTGCTGATTTTTTTTTTTGGATAGGTTGAGTGGAACTCCGCTTTAAATTAGCCTCAGAACCTGTGCACTTAATATGTGTTGGGTTTTAAAGGGATGAGGTGGCAATCCTAGGGCAGCCGCAGAAAGGGCTTCCTAACTTCTGCAACAGTTCCATTTGCTCAGCGAGAAGGGGGGCTGCAGCAGGCTGGGGGCTTTTTCCATTTTTGACAGAGTAATCTTCAGTGCCACTGTTTCTTTTAACTAAACTCCTGGCCACTGTTGTCTCAATCCGCCGGATTGCTCCGGCAGATTGATTTAGAAGTGTCCAGGACATTAGTTTAATTCACGGTAGTTTCTGTGCTACAGATTAGTCTGCCGCACCTGAATATGGAAAAGTAGTCCCCAGTCTGCCTGTAGTGTTCCCCCATTGAGCCCCCTCGGGATCTGCACTTCTGTCAGCCATGAGGGAACTGCTGAACAAGTGTGAACAGTAGAGGATCCTGCCACAGTGTGCGCTGTGCAGCCTTCTTGGGAAAGTTTGTGCCTGCATGAAGGAGCAAGCCAGGTAAGCTCTTCCCTGGGGACACTGCTTGTCGTCTTTTAAGACCAGAGGTAGTGGATGGGGAGGCTGGCTGATACTTCTCTGAGCTCTTACTACACAGAACTAATATTTCAGCTGCAGGCGACAGTGACAAGAGCAGCTGCAGCTGAAAGATCTCTTCTGTGTTCTTACTACCAAACTCTTTGATGGGGTCACTTGGATAGGAACACCTGATGCGTTCACCTACTCTATGGGGTCACGCATATGCCTGCAGTCTCTGACCCTCATATGTAGTAGTTTCTGACCCTCTCCTGTACTACTCCTGCGGTGTCTGATCCTTTCTTGTAGTACCCTTGCAGTCTCTGGCCCTCTCCTGTGGTACTCCTGCAGTCCTTAACCCACTCCTGTAGTACGCCTGCAGTCCCTGACCCTCTCCTGTAGTAGTACGCCTGCAGTCTCTGACCCTCTCCTGTAGTACTCCGCCTGCAGTCTCTGACCAACTCCTTTACTTTGCCTGCAGTCCCTGACCCTCTCCTGAATTAACTGCAGTAACCTCTAGCACCCAATTAGTGAACGGTAATGATGTGCAGTAACCTCTAGCAACCAATGAATAAGTGTGGGCCAGTTCTTTTATGTTTACATTATTAAATTTTTTTTAGATAAGTTTATGTGTGTGTGTATTTGTTTTTTGGGATGTTGGGGTGGATGGCAAAATTGGTTATGGGGAGCCCAAGAAAATCTCTCTATTTAGCCATACACACTAATTAACGTTATTTAACATACACCAATTGTGCATTGTGGCTTGCGAAGCGTGACGCCACCTTTTCCTTCCAGGATAAACCACACCCATAAATGAATGCCCCACCCCTAATTAGCATACTACACTGGCTTTCTGGACATACAGACAACAAAAAGAATCCCTAAACATTTTTCTAATGTTGGAAACTATGTGGAACAGACCAGGACTTGGGACACTCGGTATTAGTGCAGAGTGGTAGGTGGGTTCTGGAATGTTCTCTCTGCATACCAGCACTGAAAAAAACTGCAGTCATTCCCACCCCACACTAGAACTATAGGCCAGGCTGACATGTGGAGGAGAGATGCAGCAACAGGGGAGTGAAGAAAACCACCAACCAAAGCTTTATCACCACCACTGACCACCAATGAAATGGAGGGGGGAAGGGTATTATTACTGCCACTTACCTCCAATGAATTGGAGAGCGAAGGGGTAATATTACTGCCATGGACCAGCAATAAAACTGAGGGGGAGGAGTAATATTACTGCCACTGACCACCAATGAAAGGACATTTTTGTACAGACCTGTACACGTCACACCAAAATGAGGGACAAGGGACGCTGCACCAAGGACAGAAGGATTTGGTCTCAAAAGAGGGACAGTCCCTCCAAATGAGGGAAAGTTAAGAGCTATAAAAACAGATACGTGCACTTTGTTTTTGTAGTGCCCTCCTAGGTGGGTTGCTAGGATGATAGGTACATTTGGCTCATCTGCAACCATTGAAACTGCTATTGATTTCTCTGTGCTGTTCTAGATTTCACAGGCTGGAGGTTTGATTGTTTTCTTCTGCATTCTGGAGGCTTACAGAACATAGAGGGCTGCGAAAGTCAAATAGACAGCCTAAATATTTATTGGGTTTCAGCAAATCTCTGGTGAGGTATGCCCGGTAGGTGGCTGAGGAGAACATAAATAGTCTGGGATATGGAGCAGCCCTTGTTCTTGCAAAAAAGAAAATAATTAAGAAATTTGGGGCAGCACAGTGGCTAAATGGTTAGCACATCCGCCTGGCAGTACTAGCGTCGTTTGTTTGAATCCCAGCAACGGCACCACCTGCCTGAAGTTTGCATGTTCTCCCTGTCACTGCGTACTATGTTTTGTATAGGCTATTGTTTGCAGATGTTTTTATTATTTTCTGTCATGTGCGATTAATACAAATTTTTATTCATATTGTTTATCAGCTACAATATTACCAAAAACATATAGAATGAAGTGGATCCTTAAGAAGCTCTTCTCTGGGCGAAACACGTTGGTTCGTCCTTCTATTTGCTCAAAAATATATGTATTCCCAGCTTGCATTTTAGCTTATATGGAATGTCTGTATACAACTTAAAGATATTTATCTTGTTTTGATTTTGTATAAATAAAACTGTTTTTATACCATATATATGGGTTCTTATGTGGAGTAACAGAGCACCTTTAAAATTCCCCACTGTTCCATAATTCCCTTCCCCCTTTTCCTTTTGGGGGGGGGGGCTTTACAAAATACTCCATTGTTGTCTACAGGTCTCTTTTAGGGATAGTGCTAGCATTATTTGAATGACAAGACCTCCCACCCAATGTGTGTCACTATTGATGTCAGTGTCCATATACTTTCCAGAAAGGGTCTGTTAGCACCAAACTACCCACCACGCTATCACAGTTCCATTTTAAGTCGCTGATCGCTGCCATTACCAGTATAGTGTCATAACTGCGTAAATTCCAGTATATATACCATCTTTTATAGATGCTATAACTTTCATACAAAGCAATTATTATACACTAATTAGGATTTTTTTCATACAAAAGGCATGTAACAGAATATATCTTGGCTTATATTTATGAAGAAATTTGTTTTTTTATTGGATACGTTTTATAACAGAAAGTAAAACATTGTTTTCTATTCAAAAACTTCGGTCTCTTTTCCTTTATATAATGAAAAATGAAAAACCCAGTGGTGGTCAAACACCACCAAAAGAAAGCTCTATTTGTGTAAAAAATGTATATAAATTTCATTTGCATACAGTGTTGTATTTCCGCGCAATAGCCAGTTAAAATTGCACAGTGCTGAATAGCAAATAATGCCCTGGTCATGATGGGGCCAAAACCTTCTGGAGTGGTCAAATAACCATAGGACATGTTGTCTAGGGAAGTCTGTAGCTATAACTATGTACTGTAGAGAGCCCAATTTCTGTTGCGATGCCACAAAACAGGAGAGGGGTGCCTGGGGAAAGATAGCTATGTTAACACTACCTAGATTTCTTTTTTAGATTCCTTTTTTTTTATAAACTGTCTTAAGGGTTTTACACACTGCAGTTCATGTTATTTTAGGTGTTTGTGAGGCATGTTACTGAGCATTTGAGGATGGGGTGTGATGGTGTGTCAAGGCAAATGTTAGCTGCAGCATTTATACCATGACTGCCTATTGTTTTCTGTGGAGGCCAAAGTGCTAAATACACATTAAATTGGATTCTCTTCTGCATTCAAGTCAATGTGAAGAAGCAAGTTAAACCAGTTTAGGTGAAAACTCCAGGTAACTAGCTAAATGCACATACAATCATTTAAAAAATAAAAGTACACCCCGTGGAAATTGTTGATGTTTTCAACATATTTGAACAGGCAAACAGATGTTTATTCAAACAGTGTCTACAGGTAAAGGTGATATACACTGCTCAAAAAAATGAAAAGAACACTTTTTAATCAGATCATAGTATAGCATCAAGTCAATTAAACTCCTGGGATATTGATCTGGTCAGTTAGGTAGCAGAAGGAGGTTGGTAATCAGTTTCAGCTGCTTTGGTGGTAATGAAATTAACAGGTGCTCTAGATGTGCAACAAGGAGACGACCCCAAAAACAGGAATGGTTTTAAAGGTGGTGGCCACTGACATTTTTTCCATACTCATCTTTTCTTACAGTTTTTCACTAGTTTTGCATTTGGCTACAGTTAGTGTCACTACTGTTCGCATGAGGTGATACCTGGACCCTACGGAGGTTGCACAGGCAGTCCAACTCCTCCAGGATGGCAGAGAAGGTTTGTTGTGTCTCCCAGCACAGTCTCAAGACTGATTCCAGGAGACAGGCAGTTACTCTAGGAGAGCTGGACAGGGCCGTAGAAGGTCCTTAACCCATCAGCAGGACCGGTATCTGCTCCTTTGTGGAAGGAGGAACAGGATGAGCACTGCCAGAGCCCTACAAAATGACCTCCAGCAGGCCACTGGTGTGAATGTCTCTGACCAAACAATCAGAAACAGACTTCATGAGGGTGGCCTCAGGGCCCAACATCCTCTAGTGGGCCCTGTGCTCACTGCCTGGCACCATAGAGCTCAATTAGTATTTGCCATTGAACACCAGAAATGGCAGATCTGCCACTGGCGCCCTGTGCTTTTCACAGAGTAGAGCAGGTTCACCCTGAGCACATGTGACAGATGTGAAAGGGTCTGGAGAATGTTATGCTGCCTGTAACATTGTTCAGCATGACCAATTTGGTGGCGGGTCAGTGATGGTCTGGGGAGGCATATCCATGGTGGGACGCACAGACAGGCTAGACAATGGCACCCTGACTGCCATTAGGTATCAGGATGAAATCCTTGGACCCATTGTCAGACCCTACACTGGTGCAGTGGGTCCTGGGTTCCTCCTAGTGTACAACAATGCCTGGCCTCATGTGGCGAGAGTATGCAGGCAGTTCCTAGAGGATGAACAAATTGATACCATTGAATAGCCCCCACACTCGCCTGACCTACATCCAATAGAACACCTCTGGGATATCATGTTTCTTTCCATCTGACACCACTAGGTTGCACCTCAGACTGTCCAGGAGCTCAGTGATGCTCTGGTCCAGATCTTGGAGAAAATACCCCAGGACACCATCTGTCGTCTCATTAGGAGCATGCGCCGACGTTGTCAGGCATGCATACGAGCATGTGTGAGTAATACAAATTACTGAGTACCATTTTGAGTTGCTGCAATGAAATCTCAGCATAATGAACTAGCCTGCTGCATAATTTTTTTCACTTTGATTTTCAGGGTTTGAATTCAGTCCGCTGTAGGTTGATCATTTTTATTTCCATCAAACAATGGGGCATCCTTACGTTCCTAACACATTACCCAGTCCATACCAGTATAGATATCCAGCATGATATTTTTCCCCATTGAGATCTGATGTGTTTTCAAAGTGTTCCTTTAATTTTTTTTGAGCAGTGTACTTGGATAACAACGCAATAAACTTTTGCCTTTTCAGTTATAGTCATCTATTTAACAAAAATATCAATAGATGTAATGTATCAGTGCTGCCTCATCAATGCACATCAGTGAAGGAGAAAAATTACCTGTTTACAAAATTTTATAATAGAAACAAAGAACACCTTTTTTAAAATTTTGTACTCTTTTTTTTTTTTTAATTTACAGTGCAAAAAATAAAATTCCCAGTGGCGATTAAATACCACCAAAAGAAAGCTCTACAATGTTGCATGACCGTGCAATTGTCATTCAAAGTGCAACAGTGCTGAAAGCTGAAAATTGGCCTGGGTAGGAAGGGGGGGGGTGGAGTGCCCGATAGGCAAGTGGTTAATAACAAACTGTGTCTAGGATAGCATGTGAGGCAAAATCTTTGAGATTCACAGACAGCAATAAAACAAACACTTTTTTAAAGCAGAGTAGGGGAAGGCTAGAATTCCTGTTAGATTTTTATTGCTGTTTTCTGATTGGAGAAGTTGACAATGTTGTCACCAAAACAGAAAATGAGGGTCAAATCTCCCCCATAGTGCCTCAGACAGTTAATATAAATAAATTGCCACGCTAAATCAAATTACATACAGTGACATGAATTCAATCCTGTGTAAATAACACAATATATAAGAAATTAAAGAAACAGTGTAGATATGTAAAAAATGTATTAAAAAATTATAGTCCCAGTGATATTGTGCGACGTAATAAAAACAAGAAGGATCCTTGTGCATCCACATGTCTTCCAAACACCAAAGTGCACCACCAGCATAGTATTCAAGACGTGTTATCAGAGCATGTGTACTCTTTCTTTTGGACAGAAAAAAAGTCAGAAAGGCTTTTATTTAAAGTATCTGCAATGAATCTTGTAACTCCTTAGCCTCTCCATGTGTGGTCATCAGAAGCGAACATCCTGTTTGAAATCTCCTTGATTCCTCTCCTCAATATCAATTGAGTATTACATCCAATAAAGCTAGGTGTCACTTGTGACATGAAAAAGAAGTGAGGAGACTCACATAGCCTAAAACCGCAGGCTTTGTATTTATTAATAAAAGATAATGAAACCACTGACATGTCATGAACAATACAAAAGCTTGTAAATAAATAATACCAGTCTCAGGAGCCAATCTGGGCTATTTCCTTGTAGTAACCTGCATGATGACGTAACTAGCGTAAGCTCCTCCCTACGCATTTCATCATAAATGACGTTGGGGCACACGACAATATCATTTGTGACAAAATGTGTAGGACAGAGGATTGAATAACACAGGACTGAATTCATGTCACTTTATGTAATTTAATTTAGCAGGTCAATTTATTTATATGAAGTTGTACACAATTTATCCAAGCGTTTCTGCCAGCTGCTTTCTCTGATCTACCAGCATGATATCTGTAATTACAAAAAGTTATGTTAACCTGTCAAGGACTTGTTTGAATAAATGAGTTGAAATAAAGTTGTTCATAGCAATTGTTACTAGAAAAGTGACAGTTGAAACTTGATTGGTTACTGCAGATAACACATTTTTTCCTGGTGCATACATGTCAGTATACATTGTTACCCTCATTCGTATGCAGCCATGGATAGGCAAACAAAAAAAAATTATTATAGGTATTGTCATACCTCCCAACTGTCCCAGATCCTGCAGGACTTTCCCAGAACTTCAACCAAGTCCCTGCAGGTCCAGGCTGTATCCCAGAGCAGAAGGCTCCTCCACTATCCTAATTTGCATGCAGTCAGCAGGGAAAGATGCCAGTTACTGCAGTAGTGTCTGGAAGGGGATTGCTATGTCGGAATCCGTGCACCCCACAGGAGATGCGGAGGAATTTCAGGGCCAAGACAAGCGGGGGGTGCGGGGCTCCATGCAAGCGATGTATATATTACTGAGTGCCCTGGATTCAGACTGCCTTCTGTCTTTCAGCAAAGTTTACTCTCAGTTCAGCAGTGCTCCACCAGGCAGCTATTGTGATCACCTTGGCCAGCACCACCCACAGCCTTGTGGATGCTGCACACACAGAATGATCCTGCCCTGAGGCTCTGGTGCACAAAGAAGAAAGATGGGCAAGGAGGGGATCAGAGGAGGGAGTGGGATACAGAGGTTAGCACAGAGAGTGGGGTGCATAGGTGAGCCAAGGGGATTCGGGATGTGGAGGTGAGTAGAGAGGGGGGTCTGTGGTGCAGAGGGGAGTTTGAGGTACAGAGATGAGTAGAGGAAGAGGACTGCAGAAGTAAGCAGGATGGGGGGAGAGTCCAATGTTGAGCAGGGCAGAACTGGGGTGTAGAGTTTAGCAGAGAGCATGGGGTGCAACAGTGAGCACCTCATGGGGGTGAACAGGGGTTAGGAAAGGAGTTGGGGTGCTGTGGTTAGAAGAGAGAGGAGTTGGAATATATACAGGTCAGCAAGGGGTGGTTGGGGTGCAAAGGTGAAAAGAAAGGGGATAGGATGTAGACATGAGCAGAAATGCGGGTTGGGGGTGTAAAGGTGAGTATAAAGGTAAGCAGAAAGGGGAGTTTGAGGGTGCAGCAGTGATGAGAGAGGGGGGTTTGGAAAACAGAGTTTAGCAGAGGGCTAGAGGCTTGGGGTGTAGAGCCCAAACCTCTAGCCCTTCTAACCCCTTCTTAGCAGACCCCTTCTTAGCAGAGAAGGGGGTTTTGAATGTAAAATTAAGCAGACAAAGCTGCAAAGGCAAGCAGAAAGGGTGTTCGAGGAACAAAGGTGAGCATAGGGCGAGGGGTTGTGGTGCATAGGTTATTGGGGGGTAGGGGGTGGGAGTGCAGCTGGGTGCAGAAAGGGGGGTTGGGGTGTAATTTCCCCCCCCCCAGAAATCTCACCTCCAAAGGGAGTACAGGGAGGAGGGCCGATTATACAGACAGGAGGCAGTGTGTACAGGGAGGGGTGGTAGTGTAAAAAGGGAGTGGGAGCAGTTATTAAGCCATGCCCAATATTTATCATAATTTTACCACACCCACTTTTGCCACAGCTCCCCATGCATGCACTGTCCCTCATTCTCAAGTCCAAAAGTTGGGAGGCATGGGTATTGACAACATTTTAGACTTTCCTTTCTTTCAGACTTATTATTGATTTGGTGTACAAGACAATGGATCTTTTCAGCTTGTGGACATCTCTTTATTTAGATCAAAAATCAATAACAATGGTAAAACAGTCTTGATACATTTGCAGTAAAATTTCAGAAATACAATATAAATCATTCAAATCTACTCAAAAAAAATAAAGAGGCAATTTTTAAGCATCACGTCATTGTACAGTAATATACAAACACACAGAAGTGCCTCATAGTTCTGTTTTGTGGTAATCTCCTTACTGGACATAACATCCATCCTAATACCTTTCAGAGTTCTGTGTATTGTGTTGACAATCAGAAAGGGCAATCACCAGGTGCACAGATTTCCAACAACAGAATATGGAAGGCAATTCTTGGATGTTTATACATTGGCAGTTATCACTCTGTTCCCTTTAGTGATGCAGACTTCTTTTACAGTATAGTATATATTGTGTACATAACAGACACCATGCATACAAAACAACACTGCTTTTTCTATAGGCATGAGACATCCTTCTTCCCGATTAGTTAATACAGTAACCAAATGAGGGTTATACTTTGTTGTTAATACACCTGTGCTCAAAGGCACATTATAATGCATAGCATTAAAGGGATACTAAATTATAAATGTAATTACTAAAAATAATCCATACATAGCCACTACCTTATAGCCCTGTAATCTATTTTTCATTAAATTTTCTTATTGTTTTCCCCCTTCACTTCCATTTGTTTGGAACAAACTGGTTGTGGTCTTGTACACTGCTATAATCCCAAATTGGCCACATTCTTATTTACAATAGGACCAGAGAGAATGAACATAGCTATCTTCGAAAAAGAAGTCAGATCTCAGCAAAAAAAAAAAAAAAATCGAGAAGGCTTTGAGAAATAGGATGTATTTTTTTTTAATTAAAGAGGAGTTTCACCCTCCCCCCTTTTTTTCCCTCCCATACTTACCTGATGCTCAGCTGTGCACATTACAGATAATCACCTTCACAGTGGATCGAGCGTCATCCCGCTGAAATCCTCCTCTCAGCAGTTGCCAGGTCCCAAACTGCCATATTTCTCTTGTGACGTCATTAGAAGGCTGCACTGGCCTCCTGATGATGTGCCACTAACCCCCCCCCCCCCGATAGTAAATGGTGGTTATGTGCAGGTTTCCCAGTGCATCCTGGAATATCAACGTCACATATCCCAGGAGGCATTGGGAGCACTGACGTCATTCGCCTAGCTAAATGACGGAGGATGGGGGTCTGAACAAAACTAATTCAAAAGAAAAAAAAAACACAAGATATGTGCAGGATAAAAAGGAGGCAAGTCAATAGAAAGGGTGAAGATCCTCATTACTATAGCATTTTGGAGGAACAAATATCTCCCTGTGTGACTGCAAAAGAACCCACATGGCCAAGCGGACCCATCTTATTTACTACTATGAGATACTGGTAGTATTCAATAGGAGGGATTGAATGTTTCAAGACTGTCAACTGTTTTCTGGGCATTGCAGAGGGAGTTACAAATCAATATCAGTAAGCATGTTGGGGACATGAAAAGGGAGGTGAACAAGAGGATGTGGCATGAAATGTACACACTGTGATGAACCACACCGAGGCAAACCTAACAAATACAAGTTGGATTTTGGTACAAGTTCCAAGTAGATGCAGACATTGACCAGATAGCTCATTAGCACATGTGTGACATAGGGCTTTGAAAGGTGGTGGCCCATATCTTAGAAAATTAGATGACTTTCTCTAAAAGATGACCTTCTAAAAATATGGTCAAATTGTCATTGCCTTAAATACAATATCTATAAAAACTATTTATTTTCTTTTATTCTGAACACTCAATAAAAAAGGCTTTTCAATGAAATACTAAGATGAGAACATCTGCAGTATATGTCCAATATTAAAATCTAAAAGTATAGAAATCATGTAAAATAATAGGCAATAAAAACCCATGCATGTTCCAGGTACAAAAGTAAAACAACCGTTTATTTATGTTCAGAGTATTTCTCTCTTGAAATTCTCAAGCTGAGTTCCAGGTGTAAAATAGGTAAAATGAAACAGCATAGGTTGTCATAGACATCCATTAGTTAATATGCTTTATTGTGCATGTGGTTGTGTTTGTTGTCTTATGGTCTACCCTCAACTGCAGGTACCTGTGTATATTAAGGCAGATGTGCTGTGCTGTAATATAGCGTTCTTTCATTACATTTTATGTGGGTTGCAGTCCAAGAAACCCATCCCTCCTGTGTTTACAATAAAATACAATGCAAAAAAAGGGAAATATATACTTCTTGCAGAAGCCATGTGGTAGTTTAATTTAATTGAAAATGACCTGTATATTTCAATCTGCAGCCAGTTATGAGATTGAAACT
The DNA here is from genome assembly GCF_062004578.1 of Staurois parvus. Taxonomy (NCBI): domain Eukaryota; kingdom Metazoa; phylum Chordata; class Amphibia; order Anura; family Ranidae; genus Staurois; species Staurois parvus. The sequence goes on from NW_028317922.1 coordinate 1,989,300, forward strand.
ACCTAAAAACTAAATACCCCCCTACTTGCAATCGTGGCAATTAGAGGCATTTCTGTTTAGGTAACATACTTTGTCCCTATTAGACTTGAAGCCATATAACAAGCTTTTTTTTTTTTTTTTCCATTAAGCCTAATTGAATGCTCACTATATATTACTGTACTGCAGCAACACTTGGCAGTTAAAGAAAGTAAAAGAACTCCACTGTTATTGCTGTATAAAACTGGAGTTTCATTTTAATTTTGACTAAAAGGTAGCCAAGAGCTGCTCTAAACCAGTGGAAAATGTTTTCTCCCGGGGCAATGGGAGCTTTGACTTCCTGCTTGGGCTATGCTCCCAAGAAACCTAACATAATGCAGGGAGGCAGAAATGGCACATAATGTGTAAAGGTGTCAGGCATGAGATTGCACATGATCTGCTTTTCCATTTAAATAAAGTTAGCAAAAGTGTTATTTAGTTATGGATAGAGATTGCAGTAACTCACAGTTTTCTACATCTTAAGTAGAATGACGTTTCGGCCTCCTTTTTACTCATGGGACCGTGGCAGTGGCGGGAAAAGCCCCATTTGTCATTGAGATGAATGGGGCTTAATTTCATTGGCTGCTGAAGGTCACATGTTAGGGAACCTTCTGGAATCTTGGGGGGCTGAAGCGTGATTGGTTAAAGGAAGTCAGATGACTCCCCCAGAAGATTTCAGAAGGCTTGGGGTTTCCTATTTAAAGGAGCTGCCTGAAGGGTTCTGTGCCAGTTGCCAGAGAGTCTGCGGCGAGAGGAGCTCCCCTCTCCAGTCGCAGACGGTTTATGTGGTGGGTCCCTTTGTTTATAAAGCAAAGGGGACATGTATGAAGATGGTTTATATTGATGATTTGTCAGCTCGAGTCGTAGTGGCTGGGCTGAGTTGTTTATACACTTGTATTAAATAAAGTTTTGGTGTGATAATTTATTGTGATATTTTTAAAACTAATAAACCAGGCCATGGCCTATTTATATCCAATAAAGGTTGTTCTAATGGTTATTAATTTATATTCATTACTTGTTTGTAGATTGGCTTGCTGCCTACGGTCCCATGCAGTTCTTCTTTAGGCTATATGTGTTATTTACATCACAAACCTATAATAGTACTTCAAGTATAACAATTGGCATAACTTTTTTTATTTACTTTTGGATAGAGTTGAAAGGGTTTAGAACATGTGTACAGTATTTATTGCTATCAATCTCTTTATTTGTCCTGACTACTCTTATCACTGAGAGTGAAAGTGAAAGAAAATCACAAAGTTTGGGTTGTGACCAGAACAAGACTAGGTGGGAAATCATCCAAAGGGGAAACTACTTCTGTTGACCCTGGTAACAGCCAGGAATTCCCTCACTTTGTAGGGACTTCCTCTTCCTGTTTTGGTTATGGAACAGGAAGTGAAAAGACATTTTCCCAATGGGAACATATATGGTAAAAAAAGATTGATACTGGTTATATATACCCTCCCTTTCTCTGTTTAAAATTAAAAAAAAGTTTTTCCTGTAGTTCTACTTTCAGTATTTGCATTTATGCTGAAGCCTCAACCACTGGCAAATTTTACATGACAATAGAGTGACATGCCAAAATGAGCGGATATTTCACATTAACGGTGAAGGAGTGTGTATAAACCCTGAAACAGTCAACATTTAGCAGTAACTGGTATTGTTCAACTTCATTTTATACTATACTATTTCTTTTATGGTTTCGATAGGCAAAAGTAATACAATTACATAAGATTCGAATTGTGTTTATGTGCTATACACACACACCCCTTTATACAACATATTATTTCAAACATTGTAGATTTGTCAGAATATGGGTTTATAAAGTAACTGCTTACCCTGATAGAACTGGCAGAAAAATTATAAAATCTAGGGCTAGAGTCACAAAAGCAATGCTGTTATGTTATTTCCAGGGGGTTACATCACCACTGATTAAAGATGAATCTTAATATGATTTTTGTATAATTGCACAGTAAAAATACATTTTCTGTAATAAAGTGTGCCCCACCTCTGGCTACTGCAGCTTTTGTGTATTTAGTCCACATTTTTATGTATTTAGCTCACATTTTCCTGTCAGTGCTGAGACTGGTAATTCTAGCTGTAGTACAGATATAAGAGGAGGCTGCTCGCCCAGCACTCCTCCATTTTTTTTTTTAAAGCCTTGCAATATTTTATTACTTTTTAAAATGTTTAAATAAATGCAAGGTATTCTGTGAATAGAGGAAGCATGGGAGAACATCATTATCTCCGTTTTCCACAGACGCAGCAGCAGCCAGAGATGGGGCACTCTTCAGTGGAGTTAACTTATTGTTGCTGTTCAAAAAAATCAAAAATTGTTTTTGGCCAAAGTTCAGCTTAAATTACACAAATCAGCAAAGGCCTGGACACAGTTTGCATGTGACTTTTGTTTGGGCCTTCAGTATGCAGTTCTCGTTTACATTAAGAACATAAAACTCAGGTGATGTTGGCTGCAATCAGATATATATAAAAATATAATTACACTGGATAAAGCCTAATAGAAAAGATAGATTTTGATGAATTTAAATTAGCAATTTTGAGTAATAAACTATATTTTATATATATATATATATATATATACACACACACACCAAAACAAAGCTAACGCATTTTAAAGCATATAGTCATCTTTTAGATTAAAATGTTTGTTACTTATGTATAATGACTTCTGTTCTATACATTTACAGAAGTCACTTTTAGCATTAAATGTAGACATGACATAAAAAAAAAAGGAAAAAAGAAAGGGAGTAAAAACAGTTATCAAACTAACAAATATACCACATATGCCGAAGGGCAAATCATAACCAAAATTTGTACTGTCAATAATATGGTTAACTAGATGGTGACAAAATTGTATATATTAGAATGTCTGCAACATCTGGGCAAGTATGCTAGCTTATAATATTAAAAACAAAGACTTTGCTGACACTTTATTATACTTTGGTGCATTAAAATGAACCATATAATTAAACATAGTAATACTGTAGATGTATTGTTAAACATGAAACATATGGAGCTATTAAATGTAGCCACTAGAGGTCTCCATGTGTCTATCAACATCTCGCTATTTGTCCTGTGTATGTGTGGTTTTAGAATACAAGGTTTACCATTAATTTGTTATTTTGTTTTGTTTTTTGTAATGTCAGTGGGGTATAAATGTAGATATGAAGTGTTAGGGCTGTTTCAGACATGCTGCAGTTCTTAGTATAGTGCAGTGGTCACTAAATAGCGGACCGTGGGACAGTCCTGTCCGGACCGCAGCCTTGCCACTGGGTGTCCTCTTCCAGGCCTCTCACTCAGCCACCGATGTCATCCTCACAATGGGTGGGGTGTGAGGAGCTGTAGATTGGGACTGAGTGGCAGGAGCTGGTGATTACCCAGCTTGTTAATATGTAAAGACTTTCGCTCTCTGCAGCTCAATACAGAAAGTGTCTTTTCATATTAGCAAGCCAGGCAATCACCCACTTGTTAACATAATAACTTGGACAGCTCCAGCCCCTCAGTCCAAATCTGCAGCTCCTTCCACCCCCACCTGCTATGAGGATGACATCAGTGGCGGGCTGAAGGCCCAGGAGAAGACACCCCAGAAGGATTAGTGCCTCTGCTCTGTTTAGGACTATGCAGGGGAAGGCTTGCATTAAAAGGGCACTGTTTTGTGCTAAGGGGTGCTATGTTGTGCTAAGGGGCACTGCGATGTGAAGGGGAACTGAGGACATTGTGGGACTTCTTTAAAGAGGGGACTTCAAAGCTTGGGATATTTTATATATAATCTAACCCTGCTTTAAATTTATCCACAACTTTATCCATGACCTGTCTGGTGTTTTCCTTGGCCTTCATGATGCTGTTTGTTCACTAATGTTCTCTTACAATTCTCTGGGAGCTTCAGAGAATGGCTGCATTTATACTGAGATTAAATTACACACAGGTAGACTCTATTTACTAATTAGGTGAATTCTGAAGGCAATTGGTTCCACTAGATTTTAGTTAGGGGTATCATAGTAAAGGGGGCTGAATACAACTGCACACCACACTTTTCAGATATTTATTTGTAAAAAATTTAGAAATCCATTTATCATTTTCCTTCCACTTCACAATTATATGCCACTTTGTGTTGGTCTATCACAAAAAATACCAATAAAATACATTTATGCTTTTGGTTGTAACATGACAAAATGTGGAAAACTCAAGAGGTATGAATACTTTTTCAAAGCACTGTAGTGCTGCACCCTGGGTTAAGAATGCTGCAGCGTGTGTGCAGCCCTGTATGGCTGTATTGTGATAGTTCGGGTGGGCAGCTCAGGGGAGGTGTCTTTACTGCACCAACCTCCCATATGAAAGAACCCATAACAGTTTGATTTATACCTTGTATTTGTTTTTTATTTAATTCTTGATACTCATAACTGAGGCATCTGCTAAGATGGTAAAATCTGTGGCATGTTAAAAAGGGATGTTGCATGTCATATAATTTACCGATACTGGATGTGTATTGTCCTTTTGATTAAGCACTCAGAGTTCTGTGGTTGATGTCTGTATACCTGTGCATACAATTCTTTTTCTATAATAAACTTATCAAGCAAGAGAATCAAGCAGTTTTATTATCATGAAATTTTGCTACATAGTAGATGAAAATATGTCTCATCTTTACTTTTATTAGGAATTGATGAGAATCATATTATAGACACCTATTTATACCTTTTTATATGTACCTTTCTATACAAATAAATGCTGATGCCCTGGGTTGGTACAAGACTATTTATATACACTAACACAGCACCATATACAGAACTTTGCCAGCTCCGTAGAGCACAAAGACTGGCTTGGTACTAACAAACAAGAATTTTGGTTCATGAGAATAACCTAATGCACATTAAAGCCCCCAAAACATTTTTTTCAGTTTCCCTGGAAGATTCATCTTGCTTTGATCACTTTGCCAAAAGACAGTATAGCTATATGATCTTTGTTTTTATCACGCATAATAAAAAAAAAACACACATATGAAAATACAGAGAGGATAGGGACAACAATACCTTTTAAACATGGCTGCCGTAGGAGGCATGTGTTAGGTAGGCAATGATAACATATTAGGCTACCTTTTATAAACCCAAAAAGAACAAGAAAATGTATAGCATTTCACAAACAAGTTTCCATTGAAGTCGTATACCTAAACTTATACACATACTACTGCGTTTTTTTTAAGAGTCTGTAGCAAAGTTAAAGCGATGTAAAATTCGTTTTTACTAAGGAATTAATTGAATCATCAACATGAAAGAAGAGGCGGTCATTTTTATAAAGTAAGAAGTTAACGGTCTTCCGAGTTACTCAGGCGTCAGAGATGTGAGTTGTATGAGAACATTACTAACAAGCTTGATGGTGGGTCCTCTTCACTGATGGGCTAACAACAGATACCCTTCTTTAAATTGGGTTCTTCTTCAACTCACAGAGCATGCACAAACATAAAAATAAACTACAATTTCAGGGATATCCAAGTCTGATCTTTGATAAGGCTCCAAGAAAATTGTGCATTACTGCATCTGCAACATATGTTTACCTGTGCAAAAATATGCTTTATCCCAGAGGAACGTCTGCATGCAGGAAAGATTAAATACATATACACCCTCCTAAATATCAAAATGTCTGAAGTCACAATCTGCTCTCATGCACTCCAAATATTAAATAAAATGAGAATTCATATCTGACAGTCAATGACAGTTATACATAATTAAGAATGCTCAGAAAAGTATTTTACAAATATTACAGTCTTTGTCGATGGCATAAATAATAGCCATTGGCTATGAAAAGAGTATTTTGGAAATTTCCAGAAATAAAAAAAATGCAGAAATGTTTACTATTTACAGGAGTTTAAAAGGAATCTACCAAAAAATGTTTGCATCTTTATTTCAAAGTAAAGTATTTCTTACGCTGATCGTGTAAAACGTGCATGTACTGGAGCTTTTCCATGTGTTGGAGGTCTCATCTTTGCATGCACATGCTGATACTGCTTGGTGCCCAGTGCTCTGCCTGTTGTCACATGGAGAGAGGCCCTCATTTACTTTTATGATAAACAGAGGTACCATGTACATGCAGTTTAGGTCTGCACTGCAACACACTAAGGTAGATACAATCTGCACAGGAGGTACTGTAACTCCACCAAAGTCCTTTGTAATAGTACAGAAGTAATGATGGGCCTTTCTGCAAATACCATATACGCACTACTACCAAGCTGCACCTCTTCAGAAGCAGATATCTACTTGTGTGAATTAGGCTTCAACATTACATAAGCAGCTCAACAAGTCTTCCCGTTATTTTTGTAGTTAAGTGACAGTGGCACGTTGGCCAATGGTCATGGATCAAAATGTAGCTGGTTAGGTTGCCTTCTGTAGCCTTTTGCCTGATACACTACCAGTTGCACTACTATCACACCCAAAGGGACTCCCAATGCTTGGCAAGCATTCAAAGGCAGCTACTTATACAACTCACAGAATCCCATAATTGGTATATGAGAAGGACAGCTTTCATGTATTGGCACAATAGTGGAAGCCAAGTGCAGAATGAGTATACAGCACTGCAGTAAACCTTTACAAATTCAGTGTGGACTGAGGCCTAATAGCTCTCAACAACTAACAAATTCTCAGAATAATTTCAAATTGCCAGTCTAGAGCTAGCTGAAACCCAAGACCATTGGCTTATGCATGACAGTAGAACAGAGAAGCTTTGAACAAATATATTCCTGGTCCCTTTTCTGCAAGCTTGGATTTCTTTTTATAATTGCAAACAATTTGACTGGTAGATTCCTTATACTGTACAATGGGACCAGTTTCCAGACACCAAAGTCTTACTCAATGCATTATAATTTACAAGCCCCTTCCTCCCTTCTTCCTCTGTAACTTCACATTTTGAAGGTTTTTTCATTGTATCTATGAATTGTTACACAGCCATGGTAAGAGACAGGTCGGGGCATGGCTGCCACTCCAGTAATGATGCTAGTCGCTGGATCGTAGCATAGGATGGTGTCCGTTGCTTCTCCATTCTCACCTCTCCCACCGAGTATAAAGATTTTCCCATTGCAGACAGACATACCACAATTCTCCTGTAAAAAAAAAGGGGAAAATGTGGTTACTGTGCACAAACAAGCAAAAGAATGTGTTATAAGTGCATTTGTGATCTGAATTCTACAGCTGTGGTGCACTCTAGTTAGTTTATAGACATAAACATCTGGACTGTGGCACAGTAGAAACCATACAAATTTTTCCCATTTGAGGAAAATCTGCAGTACCATTTATGTATAGCAACGTTAACCCCACTATATTTGTTACCGCATTATCACTATGTGGCAGTATGCAAGTAGAAATTTGTAACAAACACCAGTGCAGCTAGATGACATAATAGACTAGGTTATATAGTGAGAGAGCTAAGCAGCAGAAGGAAAGTATAGGTAGCATCACTGGAGAGCGCTGGTGAAATCTCACCTTTAAAACTGTGTTCAGTTCTGAAGACCCTACCACCTAAAGGACATGAATAGATTAGAGAATATTTCAAGGAAGGGCTGCATAATAATTAAAGCAGCACACAGGAGAGAGAAAACAATGAGTTCACAACAGTTAAATACAAGACGACAAATGAGAAAACTAAAACCAGAAGAAAATTGGTTCCCAGTCAACCCATTGAAATGTCATTGTTGGGGGACTGTCAGTGTGTGAAAGTGGTATTAAACCCAAAAGCAAAAGTTTCTTATATTGCAGGTTACCAATACTTAGATGTGGGGACTTCATTAGATTTCTTTTTTGGGCTTTTCTTTCTATTATTTTCATCTGGTGATCTGGTCAGTAAGTCTGTAATTTTTCAGCTTCCTTTGACAGGCAAAGCTATCCAGCATGAGTAGCAGTTAGAAAGATAAGACATACCATTTAACACCATTAGGGGTGTTTACAATGGTTAGCTTTTATTCATTTATGTAAAACCTTTGTCCAAAAAGGAAAAGAAAAAAAATGGTTTGCTTTAGCTGCTTAAAGAGTGTTAGGTGGAGTTCAGCTTTAATTTGTTGCTCAAGTCCATTTGACCCTCGGTTCACACTAGGATCCGTTTTGCTGGCTACGGCATGACAGCCCATTCATGTGAATGGGCTGCTGTCTCCCAAAATGCAGGTCCCTGCACCTTTCCAGAAATTGCAGCCTGCACTAGGATCTGCACTATAGTGCATTTCCCAGTGCAGCTGCAATTTCTAGTGCGGGCGGCATTCCATTAACACTAATGGCACCCGACCACGAGTCCCGCCTTTTGTGTGCGGGTAGTTGCATCTGTAGAACAAAGTGCAGGTCCCACAGCGGCTTCCACTTGCACTAGAGTGAAAGGCTAAATTTGCTATTGCATCTAATGCTACCCTATGCCCAGGTTGAGAATGCTGCTGTCCAAGAGTGAAGCCCTTGCTCCTCCATCAGATTACCAAGTGAAAATATAAGGAGAAAAGCCTAAAAAACTGAAAACTAAAGTGATATTAAAGGCATTTAAAAAAAACAAAAACATTTCATACTTACCTACTCTGTGCAGTGGTTTTGAGCGACCCCAATCCTCTTCTCAGGTCCCCCAACTGTGCTCCTGGACTCTCCCTCCTTCTGAGTGCCCCCAGACCAAACAGCTTGCCATGGGGACACCCAAGCAGGCTTGCTCCTGAACAGCTGCTCTGTATGTCCATTCAGGCACACAGCTGCAGCTCGGCCATGCCCCCTCTCTCTCCTCATTGGCTCGCTGGCTGTGACTGACAGCAGCAGGAAACAATGGCTCCCACTGGTGTCTCAGCCAATGAGGAGGGTGAGTCCCTGGAGAGCCAAGGCTCTCGTGCACATCGCTGGATCGTGATGGGGCTCGGTTAAGTATTAGAGGGGCTAAGGGGCGAGCTGCGCACAGGTTTTTTACTTTTGTGCATAGACTGTATATGAAATATATATGATATAGAAATATGCAGCCACCACATTTAGCCCCTTGGCTACCAAGGTACGTTTTACATAAGGGGTTAAAGCAGGTTTATGGCTGCTGCTGCAGCCATGAGCTTGCCATTTATTTTATGAGCTAATAAAGGACTTTCAGATTAATGTGATCTTGGCTAATAATAAAAGAAATTTTTAATTTAAAAGCACCCCCGCCATCACTGTATCACATGTATGAAAACATTAATTGTGCCGCACATGTGAAGTATCATCACGAATGAGAGCAATAATTCTGGGGCCATAATTCATGGTTAACTCTAAACTGAAAACCTGTAAGGGATTTTAAAGCGTCACCTATGTACCATTTTGGGCACCTCCAGGCCAGCACAGTTTTAAGGCTTGACATGTTTGGTATCCATTTACTCGAGGCAACCCTATCTTTCATATTTTACAAAAATTAAGCATTATATTGTGTTTGTTTGCACTAAAATTCATTTTAGTTTATTTTTTTTCCTTGAAAATAGCTGCACAAATATTGTGTGATTTATAAATTGTAACTACCAACATTTTATTCTCCAGTGTCTCTTTCAGCAGATACGTCACTGTTTAGGGGTTTAAAGTAATTTCCTGCAAGAAATGCAGAATTTAATGTGTGAGAAAATGTAAATTGCCCCAGTAGAGAAATGGTTAAGGATTAATCTGCAATATACTGAATTTTTGGTTTTGGGATTAATACCACTTTAAAGCATATACCACAGCAAAATCTTCAGCTAGAGACTCCACTGCCATCTCTCTCCTATAATCAAGGTCTCCCCAACCCCTTGGAGTTATCCTCTATCTATGATTTTCAACATGGAAGGTTTGATGACTTCATTAAACCCTGAGAGAGATACAGTACCAGTTCCTGCAGGTCAGGGCCCTCAGCTGATAGATGGCTCTGACATATCTAAGCCAGCAATTGTTTTCTCATGCTAGAGTTCAGCCAACAATACAATTTGTTTTTCCTGTGGAGGTAGCTCTTATCTCTTGTCCTGCATTGCTGTTGTCCGTGACATTAGAGGGTCACGAAAGGAAAATAAGCTTTTCAGCTTGTGGTCTAAAAAATCCAGCTGCGGAAAGGGTTTTTCTGAGATACAGTTCAAACTTCCCATTCTTTTCTGCAGCTACAGGATATTTGTACCAAGGTGGAGTAAGAGTCACTCTATGTATCAAAAGTGAAGTCAGACATTAATTACTGGGAGAATTTTATGTGTGGGCAAGGTTGGAGTTGATGTAAACAACCATCAGACTCAGGGTGAGTCATATGCTTTCAGGTGCTTGCAGGGAAAGTGGCTTGCTCTTGAGATGAATTCACCATGATTAAAAGAATGCATTTTTCAAGCACTACAGGTGCTCTTTAAATCCCAGCTGAGAATGTGTTACATCTCACTTCCAGAGGGAGTCCACTAACAGGCTTTACATCTACACATCTACATCTGCTCTCCTGTTCTACTCAAGTGCAGTTCACACAGAGGTTAGGAAGGAACGTGCAGTTCAATAAAGACTAGAAGAGGGTGCTAGAGAATTTAAAATGAAAGCTGAAGTTTTGTTAAAATGTTTTTCTCTCTACAGCCTTAGTTATATTACTTACCTATAATGAAGTATGTCCCACGATGTGCAGGCTGCTGGGTTCTGGAGAAATCTTCACTGCAGAGCTGCTCTGTCCTCTTCCTTCCGCTCACATTCCAGTGTTGTGCAGAATAAGGCTCCATTCACACCTTGAGTGTTTTGTAGTATGAAGCTCAAAGCTCCAAAACGCTCATGGGGAAAAAAATCAATAGTACTCTATGGAAATGGTTCACATCTCCACTCCAAGTCGCCTGAAGCAGAACGCCAGAAGCTCAAAAAAGTTTTGGAGCTACTTTTGTAGCTCAAATAGGGCAAATTTTCACATTTTTGCAGTGTTTTTATTCCCATAGAAAAGAATAGAGATGCACGTTTTTTGATGCGCATTTTGTGCAATTTTCTGCTCAAATTAAAAAATTAAAAAAAAAAACAAAACAAAAAAAAAAGTAATAATATATGGATAAATAAATGTAAAATAAATACACATATGAATAAAAATAATGATAAATAAATCATAATTAACCTCTAAAAAAAATAATTAATTAATAATAATCATAATAATAAACACCTGAAATAAAATCATTTAATAATAATGATAATAATAAATTATTGGTATTATTAAATTATTATTAATGTGTTACAAGTATTTACTTATGATTTTTATTTATTTTACATTATTATTAATGTATTTTTTGTTTGGGTTTAGGTGTTCATTTTTATTTATTTTTATTATTATTAATATTATCACCCTAACCCTAATAAATAAATAATAAGAAAATAATAAATAAAATACTATAAAAAAAAAATTAAATAAATGACTAACCCCAACCCTAACCCTTAATCCTAACCTAACCTTAACTCTAACCCCTTACCCTAACAAAAAACAAAATAAAAATAAATTAATAATAATAAAAAAAACTAAAAGCTGATGGAAAAACTAGCACAATGATGCAACAGATGAAAGATTTCTCTATTGGCTAATAAAAAAATGGCAAAGCTCAAAAACGTCAAAAAACATTATATGAAAACATATGTACGAAAAACACTACGCCCAGATGTCAACGGAGCCTAACAGCTTCAAGTCTCCAGGCTAAGCTGCTCTAAAGTTGATCCATTGTGGACACACCACCTCCTGCCCTATCCTCTATTAAGAAAAGTTCTCTACCTGATTACACTGCCTGTAACACATTCTGTGAATGTGGGAGAGTCTGACCGGTCACAGGAATCTCTCCCCCATTCACATATCATATTACACGCAGTTTATCATGGAGGAACTTTTCAGAATGTAGGAGCGGTAAGAGGGGGCTTGTCCTCTATAGTGCAGCTGAGCCTGGATACCTGAAATTGTTAACCCCCACAGCACAGAAATGTTTGCAGCAGAAAGAAGACAGGGCAACTCAGCAGTGAAGATTACTCCAGAATCCAGCAGCCTGCACATCATGGGGAATACCTCATTACAAGTATCTAAAGATCTAGAGAAAAAACAAGTTTTTTTAGCTAAAATGCAGCCTTATTGCTGATTATTCTAAGGATGAAAAAAAAAAACAGTTGTTCATCTGTGGAAGGCAAGATATGTTTAATGTCCACTCTATGGGATTGATTTACTAAATTTAAGTATGCAGTTTATTATCCAAGGAAATTATCACTTAGTTTTGTGAACATGGTAAAAATTGGATGGGCTGCCCCTTTAATTAGTAATAAGAAAAAAAATTAATATGCTGAAATATTTACCAAAAGGATTCTAAATATGTTGCAAATGTCTGTGAGTTCCCAGATGGGTGAATAGATCTTAACTAACACTGCACATTTATAGAGATTATAGAGATACAAGGGTTGATTCACTAAAGACAAAGAACTTTCCCCAGAGCTTAGTGAATGGAATCAAGATCTACCGACTTCCATCACCCAATCACGTGAAAGCAAAAATATTGGTTTTATTTCATTTCATTGCACGTGATTGGGCTTTCTTTGCAAAGCGAATTTTCACCAGTTTTATGGTTTGGTTACTGACAAATGTTGGGGTACCCTAACAGTATTGTATATGTCTCTAGGGTGGTGACATCTCTGCTCATCAGTTTCATTTGCAATGGTGCAACCCTTGCTGCTGAATTCTTATTTATTTTATATAGAATTATTATACATTGGAGACAATATTATGGAGAATATGTAAAGTGGGGACTCTCTAATTTTCAAAGTGGGTGGGAATAGAACCAGGAACGACAAAGGTGAGAACTCATGGCTATAGTCTCTATGTTACATAAGATGCTAGTGGGAGACCCAACCCAATAAATTCTATCTATAACTAAAATATCAATTTTAGCTGTACCAAAAAACTATTTAGCTGCACCCAGTCTGGTGGACAACATCTTTTCATTTGTGAGTATATCGGAATACTTTATTTTATCCATTAACGAGACCTACAGTAATGCACTAGGCTTGTGTGCCTCCTTCTTATGTTTGTTTTTTAGTACTGGATTTCTCCAAACTGAAGAAAGCAGAAGGTTCTAGTGCTTACAGTGGTGGTCCATAGTTCAAGCTAGAAGATCGGTTCACTCTGAGCCCCCTGAGGGCTGTATTCCCCGGAGGGTCACCTTACCTTTAGCAAGGACTTTGAATTAATTTCTTTGATCAATTTTAGCTGGACTGACTCCTTAATAATACAGGTGAAACTTTTCAGAGGTCCGATATTGTTCTATGTACAATCCTTGTTTTATTGATTGCATGTAATATTCTAATTTTCTGAGTTTGTGGATTTGGGCTTTTCATGAGCTGTAAGCCATAATCATCACAATTATGACAAATCACAGCTTGAACTATCTTGCTTTGCATGTAATGAGTCTATCTCATATATTAGTTTCACCTTTTAAGTTGCGTTACTGAAATAAATGAACTTTTGCACAATATTCTAATTTTTTGAGTTTCACCTGTATCATCTCTCTGCATGGACTAAAGTAAATGCATTTATAATAGCACCAAGTACAGCTTGAAATGTTTTTTACAAATAATTCAATAAAGCAAAAAAAGATACCAAAAGACTTAAAAATACAGTGGGGCAAAAAAGTATTTAGTCAGCCACCAATTGTGCAAGTTCTCCCACTTAAAAAGATGAGAGAGGCCTGTAATTGGCATCATAGGTATACCTCAACTATGAGAGACAAAATGAGAAAAAAAATCCAGACAATCACATTGGCTGATGTGGAAAGAATTTATTTGCAAATTATGGTGGAAAATAAGTATTTGGTCACCTACAAACAAGCAAGATTTCTGGCTCTCACAAACCTGTACCTTCTTCTTTAAGAGGCTCCTCTGTCCTGCACTCATTACCTGTATCAATGTCACCTGTTTGAACTTGTTATCAGTATAAAAGACACCTGTCCACAACCTCAAACAGTCACACTCCAAACTCCACTATGGGGAAGACCAAACAGCTGTTGAAGGACACCAGAAACAAAATTGTAGACCTGCACCAGGATGTGAAGACTGAATCTGCAATAGGCAAGCAGCTTGGTGTGAACAAATCAACTGTGGGAGCAATAATTAGAAAATGGAAGACATGCAAGACCACTGATAATCTCCCTCGATCTGGGGCTCCACACAAGATCTCACCCCATGGGGTCAAAATGATCACAAGAACGGTGAGCAAAAACCCAGGACCACACGGGGGGACCTAGTGAATGACCTGCAGAGAGCTGGGACCAACGTAACAAAGGCTACCATCAGTAACACACTACACCGCCAGGGACTCAGATCCTGCAGTGCCAGACATGTCCCCCTGCTTAAGCCAGTACATGTCCGGGCCCGTCTGAAGTTTGCTAGAGAGCATTTGGATGATCCAGAAGAGGATTGGGAGAATGACATATGGTCAGATGAAACCAAAATAGAACTGTTTGGTAGAAACACAACTCATCGTGTTTGGAGGAGAGAGAATGCTGAGTTGCATCCAAAGAACACCATACCTATTGTGAAGCATGGGGGTGGCAACATCATGCTTTGGGGCTGTTTCTCCACAAAGGGACCAGGACGGCTGATCCATGTACAGGACAGAATGAATGGGGCCATGTATCGTGAGATTTTGAGTTCAAACCTCCTTCCATCAGCAAGGGCATTGAAGGTGAAACGTGGCCTGGTCTTCCAACATGACAATGATCCCAAACATACCGCCCGGGCAACGAAGGAGTGGCTTCGTAAGAAGCATTTCAAGGTCCTGGAGTGGCCTAGCTAGTCTCCAGATCTCAACCCCATAGAAAACCTTTGGAGGGAGTTGAAAGTCCGTGTTGCCCAGCGACAGCCCCAAAACATCACTGCTCTAGAGGAGATCTGCATGGAGGAATAGGCTAACATACCAGCAACAGTGTGTGCCAACCTTGTGAAGACTTACAGGAAACGTTTGACCTCTGTCATTGCCAACAAAGGATATATAGCAAAGTATTGAGATGAACTTTTGATATTGACCAAATACTTATTTTCCACCATAATTTGCAAATACATCCTTTCCAAATCAGCCAATGTGATAGTCTGTCTGGATTTTTTTTCTCATTTTGTCTCTCATAGTTGAGGTCTACCTATGATGCCAATTACAGGCCTCTCTCATCTTTTTAAGTGGGAGAACTTGCACAATCGGTGGCTGACTAAATACTTTTTTGCCCCACTGTATATGTATAGGAGCACACAGACCTCTACACAAGGCTTAACAGAAAAAGAGAATTTTACATGCACATTATATAATTAGATAGGTGAGTTAATATTCAGTAAACAAAGACTGAATATGGCATACAGGTGGTTGAATACAAACACCTTTGTGTTAGGAAGCTTCAATATTATCTCCCAAGTCTCAAGATAATAAGACACACATATCTATATAAAAACTGTGTTGCTCTTCAGTGGGCAGGTATTAGTCCTTAAGAACTTACAGAATTATCATTTAGGAAAAAAAACGGATTTTGCTCATCCAACATGTAAACAGATCAATTGATTGTAAACTGCTATCCCAAGCAGTGGCGTCCCTAGGGGGGTGCGGGTCGCACCGGGTGACACCATCACAGGGGGTGCAGGAGCAGGATACCAGCAGAGCTTCTGGGTTCTGTGAAAGTCCTGGCCAGTTATTGGGGTGATCCCGGATTCCCGGTACAGTCACAGCTGTGTCACAATGGGTTGCAAGATCAGTTAACCCCGTATAGGTTAGACCTTTTTGGGGTTATCTGATCTTGCAACCCATAGTGATCCGCGGGATCAGCTTCAGTGGTTTGCAGCCTGTAAGGGGTTAACGGTGGCAGCTCTGTGCTAAAGTCGCAGATCGGCTTCTTTGGCCTGAAACCAGCACATGCGCAGTTGTTTCAGGGGATACATATCTTCACGGGATACTCATACCACTTCACGGGCACCGCTCCTACCTCTCTGAAGGGGCGACACGTGTTACTGCACCGGGTGACACCAACCCTAGGGACACCTCTGATCCCAAGAAAATCTTATATGTGGAGTATATAACGGTTGCACATTTTCCATTTGCTTATAAAAGTACAGATACTGCAATTGTAAGTAAAACTAATGACACTCTCTAATAAAAATGGAGTCATGCAATGCAGTAATACATGTTATGTGCATTACTGAACTTTGCGGTAACACGCATGACAATACATTAGTGTAAATGGGGCCTAAAAAACCCTAAATATCAGTATAGCTCAGCAAAACGAATCTGACCATATGCAATATACACCAAAATTGACTCTCTCAAACCTGTCAGGAGAGTAATAACTTGTCTTGCATTTATACTGATCCTTTGGTTTCACTGCTCTCAAACAAGTATGCAGACCCATAAAGTCAGAGAAAAGTCATGTCTTTATAAGCATGTACTATATGATTGCTTTGGGTCTGTGACTCAAACTATTGCAGTAAGAGGGTCTAATGACAACCAGGCAACTAGCATTTTCATAAACAGAACTATCCAACCAACATATTCTATGTTTTTCTCATGATAGGTTTGCTTTAAACAAAGAAGGTCAATTTGTATGTATATTTTAATTTCATATGCTTGAGCAGAATCAATAACATGTATAAGTTTTAATTCTTATGTTTTCTAAAACTGGCTAGATGTTAAAATTCAACGTAAAGTGCATATGTTATGCATCATGAGCTTACTAATCAAACAACTCAACAGTAAATTTAATGTGAAGCATGTGATAGATTAAATATGAGAATACTTGAGAATAATCATCCGCACTCATGAACTGTCCCATTGTGACTATCCTATGAATAGAGGAAAATCTGAGGCTATGTTTGGCACTACAATACTCATTTTGCATAGTGTCAACCAGTTCATGTGTTTTAGCAATAGCAGTTGTTTTCCAGTAACTGGAAGAACCCAATGACAAGTTTAGGAAGTGCTTGTCAACAATTTTAATATGAACAAAGCTTATTAGCTTACCAGGAGATACATAGCCAATATTCATGATGCCATATCACAAATACGAATGACCCTCTCTGAACACTGTCCATAACCTTAC
Source organism: Staurois parvus (assembly GCF_062004578.1). Taxonomy (NCBI): domain Eukaryota; kingdom Metazoa; phylum Chordata; class Amphibia; order Anura; family Ranidae; genus Staurois; species Staurois parvus. The sequence continues at coordinate 2,006,356 of NW_028317922.1, forward strand.
TAGGGAAATCTCTCCTGTCCTGGCCACAAATATTATGCTAGGATTTTCAGTTAAGCAACTCGAGCCAATGAAAACCCAACTGACCCCAGCTCTTGCTCGACACACACAGCAAGGATATCCATTTTTGATGGAGTTGTTCTTTGAAGTTCTGTGGACAGTATATAGCCTGTAATCATGGGGTTATACAACAGGCACCTCTAGCTGCATACTGCTTTACTTCCATAAAGCTCTGGACCTACAAAACCCCAAATGCTCAATTGAGGAAACATACCCTGTAAGGTCAGGCTGCAGCCCAACCCTACTCACCTCCCTTTCGGTCACTATGTGTGATAAACAACCTCACCAGCCAATAAGGGAACAATGAGGGCAGATCATGGTGAGACCATGTAAAGTCTGCTTGTTATTGTCATAGCAGAATGTCCCAGTTTTCGGGGTTTCACGACATGCTTGAAAAGAAGGAAACAATCATGCCGTCACCTCTGTCATCCCATGATCTGATTACAATATAAAATAACCCACGTTAGATTTCTATAGTTTGGTATTTGTTGCTGTTGCTCTTTGTTTGTCCAATAATTTGAATTATCAGGCCTCATGCACACAGGACATTTTAAAAACGCTCCTTCTCTTGGTAGCAGCGTCTTGGCATAAAAGCCGCCTGATGCTTGTCAAAGTGTCTAATGATTTTACAAGCGTTTAGGCGTGTTTACAAGTGTCAAGTGCTTGGGTGTCAATTCATTTAATTGACCAGAATAACAATTTATTCTGGCCATTGAAATGAATGAACACTCAAGCGCTAAACGTACCTAACGTTAACACTCGTTTACATGCGTCAAGCATTTTTTTTCTGCCAAAACACTGCTGCTCCTGGATGCACTGCACTTTTTTTTCCTGCTGGTAAACGCTACTATTACTAAAAGCTTCTAAACGTCTATGTGTGCATGGACACATAGGATAACATGGAGGGCTGTTTAGGAGCAGTAAAAAAAAAAAAAATGCCTGACGCACCTAAAAGTGGCTGCAATAGCACCCTGTATGCATGAGGCCTCACTATCAAGCATAAACAAAATGATCCAAACCCACCAACCAAATGTTCTGGGAATTTTGCCAGTAAGACGTCATTTTCATCTATAATTAAAAATATTTCTAAACTTTGATTTTCATATTAGTGTTCCCTCCGAGCTTGGGAATATCTGTTTTATTCAAAGGAGGGGTTGCATGGAGCCTTATTGCGAAGGGTGGAGCACCAGAACTCTGTAGTAGAGATGAATTCTGGAACGTTCTCAGACACATCACTTGAAATTATTATGAAGATTGATTACCTGTCGGCTAAATGTATTCTGTACATGAATCCAGTAATCTTCCACAGGGTCGTAGCAGTAAATTGCCTTAGTAAGCCCTCCAGCTACATATATGAGGTTGTTTAAGGACACAGCGGTAATGCATCTCTTTGCTATAGGAATTGATGCTCGGAGTAGCCAGGTATTTGTATCAGGATCATAGCACTGCACCTGTGTAGCAAAGTATAATATTTATTTATGTAGACTTGGGTAGAAATTTAAGAGGATATATATAGGCAATACCTCAATATCATATTTTAAGCAAAAACAGAAATGTAAGACCACACACTATTTCAAGCCATGTTTTTAAAAAGCTTTATTGAACAAAAATGGCAGACACAGTCCAACCTGTTTCTGTCCACCAATGTGTTTCACCCACCTACTGCAGCCTAACTGTAGATACAGAAGAAAAGCTCATATACCTATACATATGGTAGCCATTTTTATGTAAGCCTTAGGGCCAATTCACACTATTGTGTTGTGTTGCCATCAGGGGTGGACTGAAAACTCATGGGGACCCCGGGCAATAGGGGATCATGGGGCCCCTGTGTCCTTGCCCAAACTCAAAAAAGCCTATGAAAAAGGTACCAGGGGCAACTCATGGGGCCCCCTACTCACCCCGGGCCGTCGGGCATTGCCCGAGTTTCCAAATGATCAGTCCGCCCCTGGTTGCCATTGGATGTGCTTTGCAGCTCAGTGCAACGTGTATTTCTTTGACTGCAACAAATGCTACATGCACCTTTTTTGGTGTGTTTTGGTGCATTACGCATCATAATCAAATGAACGGTCTGCTCTAATGCAAAGCAGGTTAGCACACAGCAAAATGCATGAATATTAACACAGTGCAGTAGTGTGAACATGACCTTAAGCTTAAGCAGCTCATATAGTGAAGGAAAAAAAATTCAAAAGAAATACATGTCTATCAAATTATGCACTGATTTGCATGTTCATGAGGGAAGTATTTGATCCCCTATCATTCAGCAGGATGACTGGCTACCAGGTGTCTTTCATACAGGTAACAAGCTGAGATTAGAAGCAGTCTCTTAAAGGGAGTGCTGCTAATCTAATTTTGTTACCTGTATAAAAGACACCTGTCTACAGGAGCAATCAAACAATCAGATTCCAAACTCTCCACCATGGCAAAGACCAAAGAGCTGTCCAAGGATGTCAGGGACAAGATTGTAGACCTACACAAGGCTGGACTGGGCTACAAAACTATCGCCAAGCAGCTTAATGAGAAGTTGCCGACAGTTGGTGCAATCATTCACAAATGGGAGAAACACAAAACAACTGTCAGTCTCCCTTGGTCTGGTGCACCTTGCAAGATCTCACCTCGTGGAGTGTCAATGATCATGAGAACAGGGAGGAATCATCTCAGAACTACACGGTGAGGATCTTGTCAATGATCTCCAGGCATCTGGGACCACAGTCACCAAGAAAACAATTGGTAACACACTACGCTGACAAGGATTGAAATCCTGCAGTGCCCACAAGGTCCCTCTGCTCAAGAAAGCACATGTCCAGGCCCGTCTAAAGTTTGCCACTGAACATCTGAATGATGCAGAGGAGGACTGGTTGAAAGTGTTGTGGTCAGATGAGACCAAAATCGAGCTCTTTGGCATTAACTCAACTCGCCGTGTTTGGAGGAGGAGGAATGCTGCCTATGACCCCAAGAACACCATCCCAACTGTCAAACACGGTGGTGGAAACATTCTGCTTTGAAGGGGTTTTTCTGCTAAGGGGACAGGACAACTGCACAGCATTAAGGGACGATGGACGGGGCAATGTACCATCAAATCTTGGGTGAGAACCTTCTTCCCTCAGCCAAGGCATTGAAAATGGGTCGTGGTTGGGTGTTCCAGCATGACAAGGACCCAAAACACACAGTCAAGGCAACAAAGGAGTGGCTCAAGAAGAAGCAGATTAAGGTCCTGGAGTGGCCTAGCCAGTCTCCAGACCTTAATCTAATTGAAAATCTGTGGAGGGAGCTGAAAGTTTGATTTGCCAAACGTCAGCCACCAAACCTTAATGACTTGGAGAGGATCTGCCAAGAGGAGTGGGCCAAAATCCCTCCTGAGATGTGTGCAAACCTGGTGACCAACTACAGGAAACGTCTGACCTCTGTGATTGCCAACAAGGGATTTGCCACCAAGTACTAAGTCATGTTTTGTGAAGGGGATCAAATACTTATTTCCCTCATAAACATGCAAATCAGTGCATAATTTGTTAGACATGCATTTCTTTTGAATTTTTTGTTGCTATTCTGTCTCTCAGTGTTACAATACACCTACCATTCGATTTTCAGACTGATCATTTCTTTGTGAGTGGGCAAACATTCAAAATTAGAAGGGGATCAAATACTTATTTCCTTCGCTGTAACTCCCAACAGTCACATTATGTTATATTGCTAAATATCCACAGCTACTGAAAATGAAAAATTTTACACATTATTATAAGCTATGATGTTGTATGAAAGCAGACCTTCACTCAAAAATCAGACTTAGCATCATTGTCATCCTCTCCCAAGCCTGTTACACAATGGTAGATCTTTTTTACTTTTTTTTGGGAAATAACTACCTTTTTGCTCATTCCCACATTTGCTTTCCTCACCTAGGTAAAGGTGACGTTGTCCTTGACCTGCCTGTAGCCTCCTGAGATACATGTTGCATGTGCTAGGAGGCTTCAGGACAGTCTCCCGACAGTACAAAGGCCTTGTGCATCCACAGCAGGACTTCAGCAGGTAGGAAGTGACAGTCAGCTCTCAAATCCAAGATGGAGGTGCAGGGAAAAAAAAGCTAAGGGGTCAAGTGAAGTTCATCTTTAACAATAAATACTATCTATTTTTCCTTAAATAAAATGATATGGATAAAATGTGTATCTGATCAACATACAACAGAAAGCAGCAGCTTTGCTCCTGCCGCCCACTGTGTCTAACGGTAAACCTGGCCCTGCACCTGAATGTACCATAATTTAAAAAATAAACATACAGGTATTAGGGCTTGTTCACACTTGACTGTTTTACCAACGCTTGCCAAACGCCCCTATAGCGTTTGGCAAGCGTTGGTCCGGCGTTTGCGGAACGTTTTTTAACGCTCCGCAAATGCCGCATGCGTGATTTAGCGGCGGTTGCTAGGCGTTTGCCGAGCGTTAAAAACGCCCCACAAACGCCTATAATGAAGTTTGAATGGTGTTACCGCTCCGCAAACGCCCCGCAACCGCACCACAAATGCCGGCCGGGCATTTGCAGAGCAGCACCATAGACTAGAATAGGAGGCTTCAACTCCTCCTGACTCGACCAGAGGCGTCTGTTTTGCCGCGACGCTAACGCTCCCGTTAGAACAGCACCATGTGCTGCAATGTGCAGAATTGTCCGAGGCACTTGGGAAGCGGTAAAAATGCTTCCCAAACGCCTCTCTGCAGCCTGCACACAACACTAGTGTGAATGTAGCCTAAGTGTTCTAGTAAAATGCATCTTTTTGTCAAAAGAATTGTGACATATTTCTGTAGAGGTGTAAACTGCAAATTTCAAATTAGCATCAGTTACCTTATCTGAGCAGGTGTTGTCATCAGGTCCTCCACCAATCACAAACAGTTTCCCAACACAGCTTGTAACCGCTGGAGAACTCACAGCTTCTTTCAGTGGGGCTACATCTGTCCAGCGATTTGAGAAGGAGTCATAACATTCAACACTGCTCAGTCTGTTCTGACCATCATATCCACCAACCACATATACCTTGAAAAAAATCAGAACTTTTGCGTTATTATTGCAGGACTAAGAAAACGTAAAAAAATACAAATTATTTAATTATAGTCACCACTACATATTCACAAATACAGTATATACAGTAAGCAAACACGTAAAGTACATCTGTAGTGGGAAAAAAATGTGTTATTTGTTGGGTCCTTCACCCTCTTTTATCATACCCTGGCAGTGTCAGGGCAGGGCTGTGGAACGGACAGGTAGGCCTAGTGGCAGGGTAACGCACTGGCTGACGACAACCACCACCAACAGACTGAAGTCCCTCAGGGCGCGGAGTCTAAGTCCCAGGCTGCCCTTCACCAGGGCCCCTGATGGTGGGGATGGACTTGACGCAACCAGGGACCAGGTCGCGGCCCCCGAGACACCCCAGCTGCGGTAATGGCCGCCGCCAATGGCGTGTAGTTGGTGAGAATGACAATAGCGTAGTCAGACAAGCCGGGTCAATAACAACGGGACAAAACAGTACAGAACAGTAGACAGAGAATCACAGGTCACGGGCCGGGTTCAGCAACAGAAGGTCAGATCAAAGGGAAACGCAGAGAATGGTCTTAGTCACAAGCCGAGTCAGAATACCAGAAGAGTCACGAGCGTATACACAGAGCTGTAGCAAGACAAAGACACAAGACACAAGTGCAAAGAGCATGTGCAGATCCCAGGCTTATATGTACTCAGCCACACCCCTCTGGGGGATGGACCTCAGAGACCTGAAGGCATAAAAGATTCCCATCATGCTCAGCAGAAATCCAAGATGGATGCTAGCACATGGAGTAACATAACCTCTGGGAAAAGGTAGGACCTTGACAGGCAGTTAGCATGCCTCAGGGCTCTAGCATTTATTGGCATAAGTAAGGTGCCTTCTGGCACTTTATCATATCTACTATGCAACAGTTACAGTAGCTTTAATCTTCTCCTAGATATAAGATAATCAAGTGCCACCATATGTCTACATCTAGTCTGTGGGGTATTCATTAGGATTACATATTGGTCTAATCATGAGAAGATGATACAGTTCTTTATATGTAACAAATTGTCAAAACAAGATACATATGCTAAACACTAAAAAATGTATAAATAAATAAACAACAAAACTGTGCAAAAAATATCACAAACAAATGTATATCTCATAATGATGTGACCATATATCTCACAGCAATGTGACCCTCAAGGGAGCATCACATTATGAATAGAGTCCACTGCTAATAACAAAGTGTGCATAAAGTCAAATGTGCAAATAAAGTGATCCACAATATTATAAAGTGCTTTACAGTATTAAAAACTTTATAATACTGTAAAGCACTTTAACATTTGAGTTTGTGAGTACATAATGATACAAGGAATGGACTTTTTCATGAGTCTCTTGATGTGATACTCACCTTAATGGTCACATCATTTTAAGATAATCAGTTGTTTGTAATATTTTTTGCACATTCATTGGCCTATTTTTTTTTAGGTTTTTACACATCATTTTTTTAATATTTATATTGTCACAAATAAATATTTTATAGTAATTCATTTTAGCAATATACTGTATATATACACTTTCACTCAAGACTCAAACATTTTTCTAATTGAATCCAATTAGAAAATATTAGACTCTTGTGCGAAACAATTAATAGACCCCAAAAGTATCTACTTAGCTAAACATCTTTTGCAGTGGTCTCCAATCCCTTTGCTTGCTTTTATCTGGCCCTTGGGGTCAATATTTCATCCACTGATATCAACAATGGGGCAAACTTCCCCCACTGATACCAATAAAGGGGCATAATTCCCTCCACTGACACCAATGAGGGGCACATGTCCTCCAACTGACACCAACAATGGGACCCAATCACACCAATAATAGGGCACTATTCCTCCCACTGACACCAAAGATAGGACATTGTTTTTTCCCCACTGTTATCAATACATTTTATACTCCCAGTGGTCACAGCTCCATCACCCTAAAGTCTGAAGGACAGAAAACTGGCCCTTTGTTTAAAAAGTTTGGAGACCCTGATCTATTGTACTGTTGTTACCTTTCCCAGTAGGACAGCCATTTTATGACGCCATCTGCCCTTATTCAAAGAAGCTACTCTAATCCAAATGTTTAGTTGAGAATTATAGATCCAGACATCCCGACTATTGATTCTTCCTCCTGCAAGTAAAAGAAAAAAAAAATGGAATATGAATTAAAACGGTCACTGAAACAAAATTGATTTGTTTAATAAATGTATATGTATTTCCACATATTTTATAAATGATTGCATGTTTAAAACTAATCTGACCTTTAGCCAAATACATTCCAGGTACATTAAAGCAAAAAGTGTGCAAAGTCCAAAGACTAAAACACACCTTTGCAATATGGTGCGTTGTAGCAATAACATTAAGTGTGTCAATTTGATTGGAACCCCAACACATTAAGGCTACACAGTTCCGATGCACATGCAATGCCACTAATGCATTCTATTTTTTGGTCTGTTCTTGTGCATTGAATTTAGAATGTCTTAACACAACACATATTAAGTGAGTGATAATGCATGCATTAATGCAGTAGAAAACCCTGTCCAGTGCTAGCATGCTTCAGAGAAGCAATCTTGTTTTTTGTACAAAAGTAGTGGTCTTGCCGTCTAACACATAATCATTCAAATAAGCTGCCAGTGCCCCAGAAATTGAACATGTGCCTTTTTTTTAGAATGCAGTGCACCACAACACATGGTAGCACATTGCCATGTTTTGTGGTGTGCTGCAATTCAAATGTGTCAAAGGTGTGTAGCGCTATCCTCTAGGGAGTTGCTGGATTGGATGTGTTCTCTGTTTTGCCTCAAACTCCTCAATGACGTCAGACCTTCTGACACACTAGGCTGAGTGAACAGAGTTTGCAATATCACACAAATCACTACCAGGTACACAATATTGATGCTGAAACAGGCACCAAATGCATTAGTAAAGGCAAGTCTCAATATATTGTTACACAATATGATTGGTAATGATAAAGGCATGAAAGTGGATTACCAACAGTAGTAGTACAACTCCGCATACAGTATGATCAGTAGTCAGCAGTAGGTATGGAATAACGCTATGCACCAGGATCAGCATAAACAGTAGCAAGATCACCTTGAGTGCAGCAATGAGCAGTAATATGGCTAAATGTATTGCTTTCAGGAGGCTGTACTGCCAGAGTGCATTAAGGGTGCCTATGTTAGGCCTAGGCTAACAGGATAGGAGTACTCTTTATATGAGTAATGACTAGGGGGCTTGGAAAATGGCTTTATAGGAAACAATCCTTTACTATATTCTTCTGCCAGCTATAGTTGGGGCCTATAGGCAGTGTTGGTGCACTTAACAACAGCCTTGGTGAACCAACATGCAGTGTAGGCACTATCTAGTAAGTGTTCTTCCAGTAATCTAGTCTCTGCTATCAGTGTGTGATTAGTGGGCGGTCAGCCCTCTCACAAGACTACTGTAGACTCCTGCTGTAGGAAAAGGGGATCACTGTGTCTCTGCACAGATGTCTCCAGTGATCAGAAAGGAAGGAGGAGAGAGAGAGATTGCTCCAGTCTCTCTGCAGCAAAGGGTGGGCTGCTTGGATTGCCACGGTACGTGCAGTGCTGTCTTTGTGCCACTTTTCTCAGGCCTCAACATCCAGTCCTCACCAGTCTGGTCCCCTGCAGAAATATGTACAGACAGGCTGATGTGCTCACATGGACTCCCACTCTGCCAAGAGTTAGAAGTTTCCAGTGCAGTCTGTTAAAAGGTATTCCACTACTCCCCCTCCTTACTATATTGTGTAATGCAGGGATTCATGAGTCCAATTCTATGGTGGATGTCCCGAAACTTCTATTCCCATGATCCTTGGTATTCTGCACGGAAGTCCATAGCCTTTCATGGCTATAGCTCTCCCCTTGCTGGAGGACTGGAACATGACACCTAGCACAGCAGTAGAAAGCGAAAGTAAAACTGACTGTAAAGAGGACAATATCTCCTTCTCCATGTTTCTGTAAACCAACACCTGGCTACAGGTGTGATGCCTTAATAAGTTTGGGTGGCATTGAACTGCTAAGACATACCACAATGGACAGGTATGAAAGGACCATAAGATTTGCACACTTTTTGATGCACCCAGAATGTGTTTAGCTAATTTAAGCTGAAAGTTCATTTGGTCTGTAACTAGTAGAAGTCATCAGTGCCTACCAAAGATTATAAATAAAGATACATATCTTGAACCAAAGATACATTCATTAATTTTGATAGAAGCACTCCTGAGTCTGTGTATCATGCATAAATATTACAAAATTATAAGTAGAGTCATCAGCTAACGTCTGAGTTTTCCTTTAGGGCTTTAATAAGCTCATCCAATTAACAATGACTTTGATTGCAGTGTACATTGGCCGTTTTGCTGCATGAAACAATTGCTGAAAGGAATTAAAATGGTTTATGGGATTTGTTGTTAAAAACAGGAAAGATACACTGGACCTGGAGAACACTTCCTGAATTTGAGCAATATAGGAATCTAAAGACATCAAGTATTGATTGTTGCCAAATAGAGCTAATTTTAGTCAAGAAGGAAATTAACACACCTTGTACACCCCTTAGGCAAATATAAAACTCACCCCAACACAGTGGGATTGATTTACTACGACTGGAGAGTGCAAAATCTGATGCAGCTCTGCATGGTAGCCAATCAGCTTCTAACTCCAGCTTGTACAATTATGCTTTGAGAAAATAACCTGGAAGCTGATCGGTTTCTATTCAGAGCTGCACCAGAGTTTGCACTCTCCAGTTTTAGTAAGTCAACCGCATTGGCTTCAATTTGTATAAGAGCGGTGTAGCTTTTATAATGTATTTGAACAGTGAAACATGTTAAAGATCTGCTAAATCCCCTAAAAATGTTTAAAGTTACCATCAGTGCTTTCATAATGATATAGATATGGAAAACATACAGTGCATCACTCTGTTATTTAAATATATATCCTCTATAAATTATGTAGTTTAAAAATCACATAAATACCAAAATAATCACAATTTTTCATCCAGTAAGCCATATATACAGTAGCTTAAGTCCCATCAGTGCAGTTTACACAAAATATGTAAGCAATGCTTTACAAATCTTCATATTTCCACTTCTAGTGAGCAGGTCCACCACAAGATATTCCTATACACAGGGGCAGACTGACAACTCATGGGGCCCCCAGGCAATAGGGGATCATGGGGCCCCTGTGTCCTTGCCCAAACTGAAAAATGCCTATGAAAAAAGGTACCAGGGGCATCTCATGGGGCCCCTTACTGACCTCGGGCCCTGGGGCACCTCCAACCCGTGATTAGCTCTCAGCTTCCACCCAGTGTGTGCTCTCACCTTATCCTTTGGACCCATAAGCACCAGAACCAATACTTGCTTTTTTTTCCCTTTCAGTCACATGAACTTTCCAGTCTTCTCTGCTCCTCCTCTACTCAGGTTACAGATATCAACTGTTTCCAAAACTGAGCGTTCTCTGTGCAATCATTTATTTAAAAACACTCACAATAAAAAGTACACTATTTCCTGTGTACTATGGATCAGGGGCGGACTGACCATTTGGAAACTCAGGCACTGCCCGAGGGCCCGGGGTCAGTAGGGGGCCCCATGAGATGCCCCTGGTACCTTTTTCATAGGCTTTTTTGAGTGTTGGCAAGGACACAGAGGCCCCATGATCCCCTATTGCACGGAGGCCCCATGAGTTGTCAGTCTGCCCCTGCTATGGATAACAACAGTGCTCCTCCAAACCTCTGCTGTTGCACCTACAACTCCAGGCTGCCCCATTCCCAGAAGAGCTGGAGTTCTAGGTGCAAAAAATTGTGTTTAATTGTATGTGATTTTTAAATCTGTGGAAGATGTATATTTAAATGAGATAGCGCTGCACTTTTTTTCATTTGGTTATTTTGATTTAGGGTGTGAATTGCACATTGGTACTGGCTAGCTCTAAAAAAATAACAGAAAAAAGGGTACAGAGTAGCAGCGCAGGAGAAAAAATAACTTTATTTGACCATAATGATAAGTGTTTATCATCCCCAAACGGAAAGAGTGTTTTAAAGGTCAACCAATCAAAGCTTGCTGAAAATGGTGCGAATACTTTGTAAAATCTTGCTGTACACACTGCACTCATACAGACTGACACCCGTGCAGCAAGGAAACATAAATGGCACTAAAAACATGCAAATAATGAAAGATTTGGTACCTAGACAGACACTAGCCATACGTTTACCATACCTGACACTAGAATATCATTCCTCAAAGCACAAACAGCATATTCTGACTTGGTAAATTCCGGCAACTTTGCCAGTGACTTCCATTCACCAGTCACTGGGTCATAGCATTCAGTGTAGGGCAGGTTGAAGCCTCCAACACGTTCACAACCTCCCACAACCACAATGACTTCAGAGTAGCCAGTAGACCTGTAAACATAAAAATCACACATATAAGTCACAAAATGCACTGTACTATGAAGTCTGTATTGTATTCATTTTTATATCAATTACAAATTCTGCAAGGTGTTAAACAGTAAAGAGCCCATTCACATTAGTCCCTCATTGGCAAGTCCAGTATCACACACAATCAGACTCCTTGAGTTAATTTTTTGGAGGATACCATTTCACCTTCTATTCATGAAAGGAAACTGAAGCACTTATACCAAGGGTTCTTAACCAGGGATCCATGGACCTATAAGCAGAGTTTCGGCTCCCCCTCCCAAAAATTAAAAGTCAGCAGCTACAAATACTGTAGCTGCTGACTTTTAATATTAGGGCACTCATCTGTCCAGGGATCCAGTGGTGCCTTCACCCTGAGCAAACTCTTCAAATCGGCTGGCGCCACCATCTTGGCTAAGGGAAACCGGCAGTGAAGCCTTGCAGCTTCACAGTCATTTTCCTACTGTGCATGCGTGAAGTACGATACGCTTTGCAAATGGGCTGCAGTCTTTTGGGACCTGTGAAGTGTCCCAGAGGGCTGCGGGGGGAAGGAGGGGGGTCAAACTTCCAGCTCAGTTTACTTCAGTGAACTGAGCTGGAAGTGGGAGAAGGAACCCATTAAAACCAGGTACCCTCTACTCCCTCCCCCCAAAAAGGTGCCAAATGTGGCAGCGGAGGGGGAAGGAGGCAGGTAAGCAGAGCTTCCACTTTTGGGTGGAACTCCACTTTAGGTCCATGGATGGGTTTCAGGAGGCCCATTAGGGTCAACTATAAATAACTTTCACATTCACTATACAACCCTCCCCTTTGTCCCAATAATGGGTTTTCTATTAAAAGAAATAAGAAACACACCCTACTACTTGCTTATAGAGCTGACTGCTAAGTGTCTCTTAAGTAATTGTTCTCCCATGTTTATAATTTAAATTTGTACCATCGTTCTCTGCACAACTGCAATCTTCTGCCACTCCATAATAGCAAATGCTAATGTAATAGTAGTAGTAGTAGTAGTGGTAGTAGTAGAAGTAGAGTGGCCAATACTGTTTGCATGAAAAGGAGTGAGTTTTTTGTGAAGATTGCTTACTATATTCAAACTTTGTATATGTCATACTCAATGCATTGCTGCCATGTGATTGGCTGATTAGCAATTTGTGTTACCAAGCAATTGAACAGGTGTACCTAATAAAGTGGCCAGTGAGTGTGTGTATAAGGAAAACAAATTTCAAAAACTAAAAGTAGATTCTGCATATTTACTACATGCAAAGTAGTGCATATGTGAATGTTTCAGGGGAGGGGGCCATAGTTGTATTCAGACTCTTAGATAGATACACAGAATATAACTAGATATAACATTTATAGGTAAAGTTGATCCAGGGAATATCCAATTGCCTCTCAGGGGATCAGGAAGAATTTTTTCCCCTGCAGGAGCAAATTTGATCATGCTTTGCTGGATTTTGTGCCTTCCTCTGGATCAACTCTGGGTGTAGGATTATAACTTTTTTTTAATGGTTGAACTGGATGAACTTTTGTCTTTTTCAGCCAGACTATGTAACTCTTAAAGGGGCCTGTGACTCAAAAAAGGTTAAGAACCACTCACCTAGAGGCATCCCCCATGAACACATACAAACTCTGTGCCTCTGTTGGAGAGTGAAACCATGAACCTGCTACTGCAAAGAACACTGCACTGCAAGACTAATTATAACTAACCATAAAAAGTGCACTATTTTCCCTTGCCTATTTAAATTATGGATAATGGTGATGAAGACAATGTTTTCAAGTATTTAAAATCATAGTATAAACCAGTGGTTTCCGAACTGTGGCCCAGGGGCAGTATGTGGCCCTTTGCTTGCTTTTATCTGGCCCTTCGGGCACTATTTTATTCACTGTCACCAATGAACAGCACAATTCCTCCCAATGACACCAATGATGGTGCACAATTCCTACCAATGACATCGACAATGATGCAAAATTCCTCTCAATGATATCAATGATGAGAGATTGTTTACTTCCACTGATGCTGGGACATTTTGCACTCCTGATGGCCACAGTCCGGCCCCCCCAACAGTGTGAAGGTAAGTAAACTGGCCCTTCATCTAGAAAGTTTAGAGACCCCTGGTATAAACCATTGTCTTGCCCAACTGTTAGGTAGACAGGCAAAGGGCTCCACCAGAGAAAAGAGACCACCCTCTCTTAAAGCTGAACTCCAGGCAGAGGCAAAACACATAGATCAATGCAGCTCTGTAATCAATAATACATCCTTTTATGTATTTTAGGAATGCAAGTAGTATAAGCACCTCTAAAGTTGAACTATACTCACTTCGACTCCAATGATGCAGTGTCCCAGAGCTCACTGACATCTTTGGCCAGCCTTCCTGCAGGTTAAAGATCTTCAGCCATTTCGATGGGCTGAACTGAGATAACATCACTTCCATGCATCGGCATTGCCAAAACTGTACACGGAGTCAAAACACTTTATTGCAGAAGACAGGTAGTGGGGTTGATTTGCTAAAACTGGAGAGTGCAAAATCTGGTACAGCTGTGCATGGTAGACAATCAGCTTCTAATGCAGGCCATAGATGGGTCGAAAATCGGCCGATTTTTCTTTTAAAAAATGAAAAATCGGTTGTTCAAGCGGCCGACGTTACCATCAATGGTAAAAAAAAAAAAAAATCGGCCGATTTTCATCCCGTCTACAGCCGGCAAAAGTGTCCTTGCAGAGAGCTCCGCTATTTCTGACAGTTCTCTGACAGTTCCTTGACATTTACAGAGGTTGCAACATTGTATCTATTTGTTTCCATTTAGGATACAGATGTTTTTATTCGGAAACAAATAGATACATTGTTGCAACCGCTGTAAATGTCAAAGAACTGTCAAAGAAATAGCGGAGCTCTCTGCAGAGACACTTTTTGCAGGACTGGAATTCCTTTTATTTTTCATCCTTCTTCTTCTCCTTCTTCATCATCATCCTCTTCTTCTTTTTCTTCATCATCATCCTCTTCTTTGTCATCATCATCCTCTTCTTCTTCATCATCATCATCCTCTTCTTCTTTTTCTTCATCATCATCCTCTTCTTCTTTTTCTTCATCATCATCATCCTCTTTTTCATCATCCTCTTCTTCATCATCATCCTCTTCTTCATCATCCTCTTCTTCTGCTTCTACTTCTTCATCATCATCATCCTCTTCTTCTTCATCATCATCATCCTCTTCTTCTTCTTCATCATCATCATAATCATCCTCCTCTTCTTCTTTTTCTTCATCCTTTCTTCTTCTTCTTCTTCTTCTTCTTCTTCTTCTTCGTCATCATCATCCTCTTCTTCTTCTACTTCATCATCATCCTCTTCTTTTTCTTCATCATCATCATCCTCTTCTTCTTCATCATCATCATCCTCTTCATCATCATCATCCTCTTCTTCTTCTTCTACTTCTTCATCATCATCATCCTCTTCTTTTTCTTCATCATCATCCTCTTCTTTTTCTTCATCATCATCATCCTCTTCTTCGACTTCTTCCTCTTCTTCTACTTCTTCATCATTCTCCTCTTTTACTTCTTCATCATCATCATCCTCCTCCTCCTTCATCATCATCATCCTCCTCCTCCTCCTTCATCATCATCATCCTCTTCTTCTTTTTCTACTTCATCATCATCATTTTCTTCATCTTCTACTTCTTCATCATCATCCTCTTCTTCATCTTCTTCTACTTCATCATCATCCTCTTCTTCACCTTCTTCTACTTCTTCATCATCATCATCCTCTTCTTCATCTTCTACTTCTTCATCATCATCCTCTTCTTCATCTTCTTCTACTTCATCATCATCCTCTTCTTCACCTTCTTCTACTTCTTCATCATCATCCTCTTCTTCTTCTTCATCATCATCCTCTTCTTCTTTTTCTTCAGCATCGTCATACTCTTCTTCTTCATCATCATCCTCTTCTTCTTTTTCTTCATCATCATCATCATCCTCTTCTTCTTCTTCATCATCATCCTCTTCTTCTTCTACTTCTTCATCATCATCATCATCATCATCCTCTTCTTCATCTTCTTCTACTTCTTCATCATCCTCTTCTTCTTCCTCTTCTTTTTCTTCTTTTTGTCTTCCTCTTGCAGGTCACTGCTCATGCGCAGATTTTTATCGGTAAAAAATCGGCCGATTAGCCCATTATTGCCACGAAAATCGGCCGATCGGCAAAATCGGCCGATTTTTTTCCAACTTTCCCGATTTAAAAAAAAATACCGAAAAACGGCCAAACAAATAGCCCACTAACGATCCGAAAATCGGCCGATTTTATTTTCGGCCGAAAAATCGGCCGATTTTCGACCCATCTATGGCCTGCATAACTTCAGCTCATTCAATTAGCCCTTGAGCAAAAAAAAAAAAACTGGATGCGGTTTGGTTTGTGCTGCACCAGATTTTGCAGCTTTAGTAAATCAACCCCAGTATGTCTCCTCTGCATTAAAAATCCTACCTCTTTGCCGATCGTGTTTATTGCAGTGAAAGATAGAAGGATAGGATACTGATAGGAGGAGAGAGCAGACTGACAATAAAGTGGAGTTCATCCGTGTGCTGCTCCTTCTTTACTGTCCAGTAATAAAGTAGGTGAAGGTAAAACATCTCTAATTAAAAGTGAAGCAACAAATACTGGATCTCCTCCTCTGCCAGGCAGAACTATGCTGTGTTGCAGAGTTGTGTAGATTTCAGGACTGTAGGGACAAAAATACAAATCCTTTTGACAGGCATAACAGCTCTGATATAGCATTTCATCTGAGTATTTAGCTGTTTGCATGGAGTTTAACTTTAATTTTTGCTTTTACTGTAGGGCAACTGTTGATCTGGAGCCACAGCTCCAGGTGTCAGCTCTTTTAAGAAAAACTAAAGTTGGAACTTGGCTACCAGAGGCAACAGCTCCAGTTTAAGTATTTTTTGCTCAGGGATTTTCTTCTTTTAAAGGCCGCACTTAACCACCCAGCAGGCAAAGACAAAATGTGTTTTGTGTATCTTTTTTCTATTATGCACTAAAGCTATAACTGGCTGAGATAAATGTCAATCAATGAGATAAGCACAATACTGACAATAGGCTGATGGCAGGTTTTCTGCTGGCACCAACCCATGTTAGGGCTGACAGATATATTGTGGTATTTTTAGATTAGTGTTCAAGGCATACTCATTTTTAAAACACTAAGGGACTAGTTTCCCATCCTAAATAAATAATAACTGGTTTTCTAGTATTGAAGCCAAAGGAAGATTTAATTTTAGCTTAGAATAGTTGTCTGTTTTCTGCTCAAATTTCCTAGCAACGATATGAAAAGTACAGAGGAGGCACATTGTTGGGAGGTGGCTTGTGTGCTTACATGGTGCACACAGATGACATTCCAGGATGAGTACATAATTTGAAATAAATAAAAAAATATCATCAGCACTATTGATTATGGGGGGCAATTTACTGATAAAACATCTGTAAAACCTAGCCCTGGTTTGACTTAATTTGAATAGCAAAGCAGTTTTGTGACCAAGAAATAATTAAAGGAGAACTCCAGCCAAAAGTAGTATTGAAGGGTTACAACTTCTATTAGCTTATTACTGCTGTCTGTGTTCCTGTTTGAGAGATTGCTCCTTTATTTTTATATATATATAAAAATATAAAACTTTTATAATATGCTGTACCCATATAGATATGGTCATTTATGTGAAAACGTCAAGAATAAATGGAATGTGTGTATGTAATCTGAGGCTGTCTATACACTATGCATTTTTTTGTCAATCATATAATCAATTTGAGCATTAAAGCGAAGTTCCAAATAATAAAAGTCAGCAGGTACAATAACTGTAGCTGCTGACTTTGAAAAACATCCACTTACCTGTCCCTCGATCCCGCATTGTCCTCCCCACAGCCCGGTTCACTGGCTGTCCTGTGTTCTCGGTGGCAGCATCTTCAGTGTGAGCATATGGCTGTGCACAAGTAGTGATGCACTTTCTGAATAGTCCCATAGTCTTCTTGGACCTGTCATGTTTTCTAAAAGACTATGGGCAGGGAGGAGGAGAAGACAAGTGGAGCAGGTACCTGCCAATTTCAGGTACTCACTTCCCCTTTGCTCCCCAAAGGTGACAGTCCTTAACAGGGACTGGGGGGCAGTCCTTAAAGAGGAACTTCCCCTTTTGGGTGGAGTTCCGCTTTAACTACTACAGTCAAAGAAACCTCAATTTACAAAACTAACACACCAGGATACAGATCTTTATTTTACAAAAAATTCCACTAAGATTTGGAAATGACAGTTTCATGGCTAAAATAAAGATCATTACCTTGGTTTTAAAGCTTTTTAATTGAGCTTATAATTGTACATACAACCAAACCCAAGCATGGAGCCTGTCAAAATAATGAATTAGAAATTGTTTTTAACTTATTAACATGAAAGTAATGAGATGTATTAGTGACCACTTTGAGGATTGATGGGTTTTGATATAAGCAAGCACAGCTTATTTTTGATGTTTGAGACGTATTTGAGATCATTCAGAATTCATTGACAGCTGTATTTGACCTGCAGTTGACCTTCTGATATGCACTTGACCTGCTTCGAACTGGTTTGACTTGTATGGAGAGACATGTAATTCTGAAAACCCTTTGGCCTTGGCCATTTGGATCACCAGTTCTCATAACTGCCTGCAAGTTCCGCCTGTTCACGAATGCCCACAAAGCAAACCGGTGATTTGACCATGCAGAGCAAAAGAAAGATTCACCTACATTAGAGGTAGAGGACTGGGTCACATGCTCTGAAGATATGCTACTGGGAGACTGGGCATTAAAGCGCACCTTGTATGGGCAAAGCACAGGCTTGCTTTAAGGATCCCATAGCTATTAAATAACACTCTCTTGACAAGGATATTATAAGGGGTTTCACAACCTACTGTCTCTGAACTATCTACAAATGCCACCAGCTGACAAAAATATTGCCTGAGGTCCTTTCAAATAAACCAGGAATGGAGGCATCTGCAATGTGCTCCCCCACCTAATTTTTCTCCATATCCTAAATGATGACGCAACCATTCATGTTCAGAGTAACATTGTCTAGCACAGTGGTCTCCAAACAGAGGTCCTTTGCTTGCATTTATCCAGCACTTGAGGCACTATTCCTCCCCCTATTACCAAAGAATGGGCATTGTTTACTCCAACTTGGCACAGTTCAGCCCCCCTAAAGTCTGAGGGGCAGAAAACTGTCCCTTTCATTAGAAAGTTTGGAGACACCTGGTCTAGCAGATGCCTACATGTGGTCACATCATTCCTACGCATCTACATGGCCAACAATACCTTGTATAAGAAATATTCTTTCCTTCCCTACATCCCTTAATCTGTTGGATTTCAACCATATCATGGCAGGGGCAACTTTGTATCTCTCTTGAAAAAGTAAGCACTGTGCATTTTTGGGGGGATTAGTTATGAAAGAAAAGCGGTATGAAATTTCATCTAGAACATAAAGTTGTGATCAAGTATACCTATATGTGCATATAAAATGTGTTACTGAACTTTATGAACAATATTGATCTGTGCACACCAAACTGTTGGCAATAGTATGTTTGACACCAGTAAACCTAATAGATAAAATGGATAGAAACAGTTAGGAAAGATGATTAGTTAGGAAAGATGATTAGCCAACGTTAAACCATTTTAGGAAATGCCAATGATTCCTATAGTAATGAGTGACAACCACTGATGTAATCACTCTGTAATATAATTGTATTGTTTCTCCACCTATGATGACTAACATACACTTTCACAAATATCATACATATTTCATAACTGAACAACAACTCGACTGAAAAGTAAAATATGGAGCAGTAAGCTAAAGACATCAAAAAGGTCAAACCTCCTTGGTCTGGTACGTGGTGACATCATCTCATTTCCCAGTACATGATATCTTCTGGCTTCATGTAGCAGCTGATAACACTCTGGGGTGTTCTGAATAAGCTGATCTACTTCTACTGTCTGAACAAAGTAGTTAGGATGGAGTAGTGGTAGTCTAACATGTGTCAAAAGTTCATGTAACATAGGCCTTCTGACATCAACATGGTGGTACACCCAGCGCATGACAGCTTCAAATACCAGCTCTTCTTTGCTGACAACCAAATCATCACTGCTGATATAATCAATGACCTCTGCTTTCCCCAGCTCCAAAAATTCCTCATGTTGAACAACAATTTCAAATGCCTGTTGTGCAAATGTTTTACACTTTGTGTAAAGCGTCTTGAGTGAGTGAGTGTCTGCAAAGTGTTGGATTCCAAGGCAGTTGCAAGGGTCAAGTTGCTCTTCCAAAAATTTTGCACATGCATCACGCAACACACCAATCTGAAACAAGCTGGAAGTTTCAAAGAGATATTGGACATTTTCTGTGGTAATTTTTACTTTTCCTGTATAAACATACTGGAGAAAGCAGTCCATGGCTTCTGCAAAAATCCCATTGATCTCCACCAGCATCTCTCTGCTTTCTCTGTGGTCATTGCAGAACATGGCTCGGAAATAGCTGCTGCAGGCCGACAGGATGGCTCGGTGACAGGGAAATTCTCTGCCCTCCACACAGATGACAACATCAGTAAACAGACGGCTTTCCCGGAACTCATTAAAGATCTGTAAGATGCTCTCAGAGTGAGAGGAACCAGAATTGAAGTCAAATACTTCATGTCCCATCAACTTTTGGTCCATCTCAAAAACTTTACGCTTAGTTGCAGGTGACTCACGAACTCCACTCTCCTCTCTGTTCAATCGACGTCCCAATATGAGTACCATTGTTCAGTTGTGTGGGTACACAACAGTCTGGAATTATTTAATATTCCACTACCTGCAAAGTAATCAGATCAGCAATTAAAATAAACAATTTCATAAAGTGCGTTATACATACATACAAAATGTGCTCTAATGCATATACATGATTTAATTCCGGCTGTCCAGCTTTGTGCTGGGACACATTACACTGTTTACTTTTTTTTGCTGTCTCCACTACCAGAGGTGCTTGGATGGGAATTGTGCAAGAAGCCACCCTTGTCATCTCGAGCTCTACTAACAGGCAAGTCACACCATAGTTCTACTTTATGGCTGAGACATTGAAATGTATCAGTGACTAACTTTAAAAACAATCAGACTCGCAAAAAGGAGAATGTGCATGCTCATGCGTAGGAACAAGTACGGTAGTGCCAACAAATTCTGGCGCCTGGTGGCCTATTTAAACCAAAAGCCCACCTAGTATCATTGCTGGATGATCTTTTTTGTATGACAGAAGAAACATAGTGGGTTCGATTTACTGGAATGGGAGAGTGCAAAATGGTAGGCAATCAGCTTCTAAATTGTTGTTCTAGTAAGCTTTGACAAAAAAAACCTGGAAGCTGATTGGTTTCTATGCAGAGCTGCACCAGATTTTGCACTCTCCAGTTTTAGTAAATCAACCACTGTCTCATAGATGTTTCCGCCTACTTGTTAGAACTTTTTTTGGGAATTATTAATGCGCAGTTCAGTGTACATTCTCCACATGATTCTGTGCTGTGATGATGTAACTTTGATGTGCATACAAGACTTGGAGAGAATGCAAGCACTGGGATCGCAGAGCTGGAGGGGATACCTTTGCTAGGTAAGTTTTCCAATATCGCTAGTATGCTGTGCTTAGTGGCACAGTATGGCATAAAACTCCTGGGGGCCCACAATGTTTTATTGGTCTGGTAGTTAAGTTCCGCTTTAATAAATCAGGGAAATGAGCAATGATAACATGCAAAGTAAAGTGACCTCTAGCAACCAATCATCTTTTAGTTTACTGAAATCAGATACGAATTCTGATGTCTTGTGGTTCAAAGTCCTGTGCATGTTACATGTTTTTCTTAAGCCAGCTATAGATGGCGCGAATTGAGCCATCTATGGGCAGGCTGATTGTACCCAAGTCGATCCACCAATCGACTTGGGTACAAGCAGCATGTCGGATTTTTACTTGCGATTATTGCCAGCGGCTATAGCTGCCACCAATAGTCACTATGTTCTTCCAGCAGGGAGGACTCCCTGCGCCCCCCTGCTGGGAGGACATAATAGCTCCGCAGAAGGGATTCCCTCTTCAACACTGATTGTGTTGAAGGGAGAATCCCATTATCTATGCCCTGCCTTAGCAAAAAATTTGAATATGCTAATTAAAAGTGTGAACTTTACCAAATATTTTTTTTTTTCTCTAAAAGCGTCCATTTTGCTTTCTACTCTGACGGGGAGGGAATCTACAGTAGTTTCTTAGGTTTAAGGTCAGAGATGTCATTCATGACAACAAACAGACTGCTGAATAGTGACAACTAACCGACTGCTATTGGATACAGCACATCCTTGCCCTCTGCATCATGTTATTACATAATCTCAACTGGTTTCATTTGTTTGGAGCTGGGCCATAACATTCTCTGGTAAAATGTTCCAAATCATGACAAAACTTGACAGTCTAATGTTTTGCCTGCGCAGGAGTTGAGGTGTGCTGTCAGTGCTTAAAATATGCATTTATTGTTGTGAAAGACTGTACTCCTCCTCTTGAACAAGTAACAACTTGCAATGCAGACCTGTCATGTCTTCGGGCTAGTGTCTGTTAAATTTTATACCAGTGTAGAGACAGAAAAGCTCTGTGCCATGAATGTTTAACAGGAAATATAAGAAGGAAAAGACATATTCTATAAAGTCTAAAAAAGTAGCATAACTGGGTCATTCAATCCCTCCAGTCTCAGAAACTAGACTTTCTAAATAATCACCTCCTATTTATCCAGCTGACTCATAAAACCAAGATTGTGAAAGCATACAGGTTATTTTACCATTTCCTGCCAGAAACATGGCCACAGCAGTGATTAATATACACACATCATAAAATGTCCTATTTTATTTCTTTTTTTTCTAATTTTACTTTATTATTATCTAAATCCAAGTCATGAAGATTCTTTTGAAGGTGCATATTTACAAAGAAAGGGGGAAGGATGCAAAGCACTACATATGTGTCTTCGCCAGCCTGAGGCAAGCATTGCAGTGCATTTTGGTGCTCTTAGAGGTATGGAAAAATGGATAGATATGGCCTAGCCCATTGTTACATGACTCCAATTAGCATCAGGATGCACTGCAATGCTTGATCCAGGCTGGCAAAAGGCACCTGTGTAGTATTTTGCATTTCTCACCAATTTACTCAGAAGTAAAGAATCACAAACTTTTAAAGATAGGCACAAGTGATCCTCAAAACTGAGTGGAAGGTACAGATGCACCATCCAGCCCCACTGCAGGCAACCTATAAAATCTATGACAGTGAAATCTTCCAAATGAGAGAATTCTCTCATTTCACTTGGCCCTTCCCTTCTTTTTGACATAATTGTTTCTATAGGGGATTGAAGGGAAGTCTCCTCTATGGGACAAGATGGCAAAACAAACTTGATAGGGATTTTAAGCCTTTCCTGCTCTATCAATAATGAATGTATTCTAATTCTTTTCTATGACTCGTGTTAAAAAAAACAAAACACAGCAGTTCAGTGCAAAAAGATATTATATAAAGCCTACCTTCTGGCTTGCCGTATGCACCGAAGAATGCAGGACAATTCAACCTAAGGTTTCTAGAAGAGTAAAATGAACAAGCCTTTACAGATTGTTTATGGACCTACCAGCTCATCAAATAATATAATTTGCCATGCTTTAATTTGACAATGCTACAAATCAAAAAAGACAAAAGCCCACTCCATGATCCAACCAAACCAACTGCTGTCAACACTGAATGGGGCTGAACAAATTCAATGACATTTCTATTGAGTTAGAAAAACTTTGGATACCATGGTGATAAGCAATATGTATTAACACTCATATTCACACACTGGGCACAGGATCCCATATAGCCAAATTCAAATCCAGAACTGCTGGTGTATGTTCGAAGTGTAAAGAAATGATTTGCATGGTTCCATCCCATATTCTGAAATGTATTTATTTCAGGTGCAAATGAGGAATAATCCTTTTATTTTTGGGGTATGTGATGGGATGATACATATGAATACCTTCTGTTTAAGTAGGCTTTACTGTGATACACATTGATTAGAGTGGAGGCTTTTTGATTCATTAAGTCCTTTCTCACCATTACCTCTATGGACCCCCTAACAAAGTCCCTCTGATGTAATATGTTAGGCAGAGATTGATGAGGCACAAACCGGAAGAGATGCCTGTATCCATACCTACAAGGTTTGCCTGGGAGTACAACGTGTGGCCAAGACAGCAGAGGGGACAGGAGAGGGTATTGCAGTAATCACTTCCTTTATACATGTTCTCAGTGCTCTTCACATGTGAGTTTTTAATTTTGTTTTAACAAATGTTATGGTTTTACACCATATACTGCTTGTCTTATTCCTTTGAGCAATGTTGAGATGTAACCTGGGAGGTCTATACAAAGGAAATGTTGCCACCATCTACCATTAAAGGAGAACAAGCCTGCTTGACCTATCTAATGACCTATCTAATGTATGTTAGCTTAGGTTATGTAAAGTGCTGGTCCTGTGGAGTGGGACAACATGAGGGTGTGCTCACCATGTGATGGAATTTATGCATGGACTTTAATGATTTGGAAGACTCAGTGCACCTTTGGGTGAACAGTGTGGACACTCGCAATTCATATACTTTTTCACTGATGGATTTGGATTTATCTTAACATTGAGTTAAACTTTTATTGATTCATCTACTTGAGTACATTATGTCTTTATTGTATACACAGTTATTTGTGGGGTATTGACACATTTTTTTTATATTTTTTTAGTATTGTTTTAGCACTGCGCTTTATAAGTATTATTCATATTTGTTTTCTTTATGGTTATACTGTCTTGTTGTGTACTGTTTGGAAATCTTCCCATTAACCTTAGCTAACTTCATATGTTATACTTTTTGCCTCTCAGTTTCTCGACAGCTTCCTCACACACCTACACTTTGAGGCCATAACCTTATCAATGCAGGGTTTGTTACTGGGATGTGTTCTGGCAGGAAGGAACTGCTGCGCTACTTGAGGCCATGGGCAACACCTCAAAGTTTCAGAAATGAAATGCCTACATTAATAAAAGCCAGACAGAATATATGGGATGTAGCTGTCAAATCGTGGGTTATAATTATGTCAAAAGGGAGAAAATAAACCTCAATTGCAATTTTAATAATCCACTATTCATAGTACACGAGCCATAGAGAAAAGGTAGAGGATCACGACAGAGTATGGGCTCATTTATTACTGGCATCACACGTAGAAGCAAGTCAAATGCAATATGCATTGAGGCTAAAATGTCTTGTTTCTGAGTTTCTTTGATTTTTCTTTGAGTTGCATTTCTTTTCTTTTTTTTCAGTGTAGTCAGAGGTTTATCAGTATTACAATATTTTACAGTGGTCATGCAGAGAAAAGCAACTTCAAAAACAAGCCTAAGCCGTGTTTTTCCAAGCTTGGGGGTTTAATTATTTAATTGGCCAGAATATTAAAGAATATGTAAACCCAACATTCCATATTCCGGATATGTGCCTGCTGTACCATGTATTTGTATGAAAAAGTATCTTGTCCTCTTTGTATTGCTTAATTTTTGGGAAATCCCTGGTGTTCCTGCTAGTCCCTCAGCTTTCCTATTAAAAACTGACCACACTAAGCAGGAGAGCACACCGTGGTCAGTTCTCTAGCTGTGCTGGGAACTCCGTGTTTTCTCCACCAATGATCAGGCTTGTGCTGACCCCCCCCACCCATACAGCCATTTCCTGGGAAGATTAGTATGCTGCTGTTTCTCCTCCCCCCTCTCTTATGCTCCTTTCACATGGGCAAACAGATCGGATCCACCTGTTTTTGAGGAAGACCCATCAGACCCTCTACGGAGCAGCGGGTGTAAACGGACATGTGTCCATTTACACCTGCCCACATCAATCCTATCCGCTAATAACAGACAGATGGTGATCTGTTCTCCTTCTGTCTAGAGCAGGGGTCTGCAACCTTTAAGACATAAAGAGCCACTTGGACCCGTTTCCGAGAGGGAAAAAAAGACTGGGAGCCGCAAAACCATTGCAACATTTAAAACAAATCCGACACTGCATATATTGCAAAAAACGCTCTGGTCATGAAGGGGGTTTAAGGGCCCAGTAAGCAAAGGGTTAATCAGGGCCACAGTGTATCGTCATAATCACAATCATAGCCTTAGGTCAGTGGTGGGCAACCTTTTTTTTCGACTGAGCCAAATCTCGCCAAAACCACGATTGAAATTTATTTTGAGAGAAACATTTTTAAAACTGAAAATACATCCCCCATATAGTAATTCATCCCCCATATAGTAATTCATCCCCCATAGTAATTCATCCCCCATAGTAATTCATCCCCCATATAGTAATTCATCCCTCATATAGTAATTCATCCCCCCTATAGTAATTCATCCCCCCTATAGTAATTCATCCCCCGTAGTAATTCATCCCCCCTATAGTAATTCATCCCCCCTATAGTAATTCATCCCCCATATAGTAATTCATCCCCCCTATAGTAATTCATCCCCCATATAGTAATTCATCCCCCATATAGTAATTCATCCCCCCCATAGTAATTCATCCCCCATATAGTAATTCATCCCCCCCATAGTAATTCATCCCCCATAGTAATTCATCCCCCATAGTAATTCGTCCCCCATATAGTAATTCATCCCTCATATAGTAATTCATCCCCCATAGTAATTCATCCCCCCCATAGTAATTCATCCCCCATATAGTAATTCATCCCCCATATAGTAATTCATCCCCCATATAGTAATTCATCCCCCATAGTAATTCATCCCCCCTATAGTAATTCATCCCCCCTATAGTAATTCATCCCCCGTAGTAATTCATCCCCCCTATAGTAATTCATCCCCCCTATAGTAATTCATCCCCCATAGTAATTCATTCCCCATATTGTGTGAATTCACTTACCTTTGCTCCGCGCGTTCCTCTCGCTGGGTTCCCGCGCCGTTCTGGTCTTCAGGGCGGACTGTGAGAGGAGAGGAATTCGTCACGCTGCCCCGCCTACATCCGGGCTGCCCCGCCTACATCCTGACAGCCAATGTTTGCCAGCGGGCGCCCGGCACACAGAAGATCTGCATTAAAAGAGCCGCGGCTTGCCGACCCTATTGCCTGTCACCTGGTGGGCAGTGTGCTCCGGAGCCACAGGAAAGGTGAAAAAGAGCCGCATGCGGCTCCGGAGCCGCGGGTTGCCGACACCCGGTCTAGAGGATTCAATTGGATGGCAGTCAGGTGTGGATGGACAGGAAGTCCGTTTACATCTGACCGCCCATAGTGTACAGCAGGCTGTATCTGTGTCCACTCTGCATAATCTCAGTGGGGATCAGCGGACAAATCTCCAGCTTGGAGTCCGCCCCC
The DNA here is from genome assembly GCF_062004578.1 of Staurois parvus. Lineage (NCBI taxonomy): Eukaryota > Metazoa > Chordata > Amphibia > Anura > Ranidae > Staurois > Staurois parvus. Next base: position 2,033,243 of record NW_028317922.1, read on the forward strand.
TGTGGAAGGGATCTAATGCAGCTGAGATCAGATGGTATGTAATCACTTAATAAAAAAGGGAAAAAATGTATTTATCCACTTGACCTCTGGAAGATTTACCCCCCTTCCTGACCAGGACATTTTTATGCAATACAGCGCTGCGTTTCATTGACTGACAATTGCGCAGTCATGCAACACTGTACATAAACTAAAATTTCTGCCATTTTTTTCCCCACAAATACAGCTTTTTTTGGTGGTATTTGATCACCTCTGTGTTTTTACTCTGCGTTATAAGCAAAAAACATTTGATAGTTTTGGAAAAAAAAAAAGTATTTTCTGCTATAAAACATATCCAATAAAATGTTTTTAAAAAAATCACATTTCTTCATAAAATTTAGGCCAAAATGTATTCTGCTAAATATTTTTGGTACAAACATCTCAATAAGTGTATATTGATTAGTTTGCACAAAAGTTATAGTGTCTACAAACTATGGGACATATACTGGAATTTTATTTTTTTTTTAAATTTGGTATTAGTAATAGCGGTGATCAGCGACTTATAGCGGGACTGTGATATTGCGGCGGACATTTATACACTAACCGACAATAACCAGTGACACTAATACAGTGATCAGTGCTATAAATATGAACTAATGACAATGGCTGGGCAGGGGTTAAACGCAGGGTGATCATATGGTTAACTGTGTTCCTAGCTATGTGCTTGGCGTACACTTGGTGGTGCTTTTACTAGGGGAAGTGAAGGATGGTGTTCCCAGCTTTGCAGCCCACCTCAGATCAGACCATCTTGAATAAACTGCAAAAACACACACAAGAGGGTGCAAACGCCTAGCATATTACCACCATGAACATTTATTTACTCCCAAAACAATTGCATACTCACAAACATGATACACTTGTTTTTAGATGTATTTCTGAGTATGCAGTTGTTTTTGGAGTACATAAATGTTTATGGTGATAATGCGCTAGGTGTTTGTGCACCTATGTTTTTTTATATCTATACACAAATGTTTTACCTTTCATTTCTATTTAAAACTGAATGGGTTGTTTTACAAGATGAGGGTTTACACTCACCAGCCACTTTATTAGGTATAACTTGCTAGTGCCATGAAAATATCCCCCACACCATTACAGCACCACCACCAGCCTGAACCGTTAAAACAAGGCAGGATGGATCCATGCTTTCATGTTGTTTATGCCAAATTCTGACCCTACCACCAGAATGTCGCAGCAACCAGTCTATCCATTCTCCTCTGACATCAACAAGGCATTTTCGTCCACACAACTGCCGCTCACTGGATATTTTTTCTTTTTCAGAGCATTCTCTATAAACCCTAGAGATGGTTTTGCGTGAAAATCCCAGTAGATCAGCAGTTTTTGAAATACTCAGACCAGCTCGTCTGGCACTAACAACCATGCCACGTTCAAAGTCACCTAAATCCCCTTTCTTCCCTATTCTGATGCTCGGTTTGAACTTCAACAAGTCATCTTCACCACGTCTACATGCCTAAATGCATTGAGTTGCTGCCATGTGATTGGCTGATTAGCAATTTGTGCTACCAAACAACTGAAATAAAGTGGCCAGTGAGTGTATAATCACTTTAATTTATTCTGGCTATTGAAATGAATAAACACCCAAGCGCTATATGTGTCTAGTGCTTAGGCATGTTTACATGCATTTAGGCACGTTTTGGTGTTTTTCAGCCAAAACAATCATTTTTTGACCACACAAGTGATTTTTTTTTTCTGCCTCTAAACTTTTGTAAATGCCTATGTGTACATGGACACATAGGCTAACATCGAGGAGCGTTTAGAGGCAGAAAAAAGCAAAATGCTTGTAAAACAGTGTGCACAAGGCCTTATGTGGAGCTACTGGAAATGCTGTGCTCAGAAGACATCCAGTAGGTGGCCCTGCATTCACCTGGCAGCACAATGCTTTCACAGCACAACAATGGAATAATACATCGGCAAGTCCTTAGCATGACCTAGTATTTTTTTTCCTCCAGGTTTGCTCTTGGAGACCTGTATTGTTCCACCCACCGGTTGTCTTTACAACACTAGCAACCACAGATATAGAAACACATCGTTGTCTGTCAGATCATCACAAACCAGCTAGCAGAAACTCCTTAACAATATTTACAGTCACGGAGGTAGAACAGGTATGTTAGCCGAGTGCAAATAATGGCAGAGGAACAGATTAACCTGTTAGCTGCCTCCCCGACATCTGCTGTACAGGAGATAACAGATATGTATGGAGTAGAGATTAAAGCTTTATTTGACAGTATACCTTCATGTCACACGGTAATACAGCTGATTATGTACTCTATATTCCCAGCACAGAATGGAGCATGAGCAAATAAAGCCCTTACTTAGCATGAATGTATACCAAAGGCAGTATACTGGAAAGCTGGATCACATGCATCAATCATCCCAAACACTGGATTGTCATCCACAAGTGTACCTTAACCACTTGCCTTCCGGAAGGTTTTACCCCCTTCATGAGCAGGCCATTTTTTGCTATACAGCACTGCGCTACTTTAACGGACAATTGTGCAGTCATGCAATGCTTTACCCAAATTAAGTTGATATCTTTTTTTTCCCACAAATAGAGCTTTCTTTTGCTGGTATTTGATCACCAATAGGTTTTTCATTTTTTATGATATAAACGAAAAAAGATTATTGGATATAAAAACATATCCAATAAAAACTTCGAAAAATAAAATTTCTTCATAAATTTAGCCTAAAATGAATTCTACTACATGTCTTTGGTAAAAAAAATAAATGTATATTATTTAGTTTACGTGCTATGGTGTGTGTATATATATATATATATATATATATATATATATATATATATATACACACACACACACACATATATATTGGAATCTGTATTTATTTTTTATACTAATAATGGCGGTGATCAGCAGGACTGTGTTAGTATGGCGGGCAATCTGACACTAGCTGATGCTGGCTGGGGGGATACACCGACACAGACATCAACAGTGACACTAATACAGTAATCAGTGCTAATACTATATGTAGGGCTGAGTAGCAGCCTGGTTGTGATAGCTAGAAGGGGTCAAATTGTGGTCAGAGCTGAGAGGCTCTGCAGGCCAGCCCTCTGGAATCTCCCCCAGCTATAGAACTTTGGAGAAAGATCTAGAAGCAGTGAGTGAATCTGAGGAGTTGCTGGTCTATGCTTTTGGAGGATCCCAGCCAATCCCCAACAGGAGGCTTGGCAAGGGTCCAGGACAACCTTTAATAGTAACCGAGCATGCTCAGCTGCAGAGTTGTTGGAGGGGAGTTCGGGTGGAAGTTGGAGATGCGTGCTGTGCTGAATCACAGCACAGACTGGGTGGCGGGCAGACGCGCCCCCAACCTGGCAGAATGGATTGCATTCTAGGTATGCGATCCAGCGCAGAACGGCCATCCTGCCACTCTATATGTAAGTGGGGTGGTCCGCAAGCATTTAAAGGCTAAAGTCAATTTTTCTAGAAAAATATCCTAAGTAGTTAAGGGGCCCCAGGAGATATGAAAAAATGTGTACAGCTTTTTAAAACGATCATTAATTTAATTGTTTAACATGTAGGCCATTTGTTTCAGCTCAGAAGCCTAGCTAAAAAACTTCTAACTAGCAACCCCTAAGTCCTGTCTTGTTGCTACCATTGGTTTTCAGTTCTGCAATGCTGCAGCAGTGGCTGCATCCAATCTCATGCAGCCACCGTTTGGGTTTTCTGAAAGCCGCGGTGCCAGCTGTAAGAATACAATAGCCAGCAAGAGAGATTTGTCCATCTACATCCCCAGTGCTCAATCTTTGGTATATGACACATGGCCCTCAGACCTCAACAGTCTCCAGTGGGAACATTGAATAGGTTATAGTACTGATCTCTACTAGCCTCACGTAACATGCTCACATTTTCATATTGTCTCCTGTAGCATATCCCCACCAAGTATATACTATAGCATTTCTGCAATCTCTGACCCTCATTTAGTCTATTAGGTTTACAGTTTCTGACAGTCCTCTCAATCATTACAAATGCTGAATGTTATTTGCGGGCCTTTGGTGATGTCAGGGGCTGCATTTGAGGCCCCCTTTAGCTCATAAGTTGGCAACCACTACTCTACACACTTTAGTGTGGATGAGTGAATTGACTGATTTCTCTCGTTCAGCCCACTGAAAGAAATATATTACAATGTATGGCCAGCTTTAGCTACCCCTAACGTCACTCCCATCAGCCTCTGGCAAAGCCCTCAATACCAGTCTTCCTAAATTTCACATTTTTTTCAGCATATTTATCTGTTTTACCGTAGTTCAGCTTTACTATAGAACAGTACAGACCTTGATCATTGTTCAGATTTTGATTGGTGCCTATAAACATGGGCACTCGAGTAGGGTGCCTGATGTAGGCTTTACACACCAGCTGAATGCTCCCCAGGTGCTGGGACTAAAAGGCTACAATGAGCTGGGTGTCTCAATGCTCATAAGTGGTTTGCTTTGAAGGGTGTGTGCAGCATCTGGTGGGCACTAAACTATGTCAGCTGTCCCTGTTGGCCCTACCAACCAGCTCCCCCTCCTTTACCCCACATTATTGAGCTAAGGAGAGAGCCAACAAGGCAAATCTAATTAGACCAGCCCATGGAGTCTTTTGTTCAGCCACTGTATTTATATGAACAAAGAGATGTAACATTTCACAGTAAAGGTCACTATATTCAGTTCAAGCCACCTGACTTGGCTCTGGCATAACAAATAACTGACACATCCCTGTCAGCTATGTCATTATGTAGTAGACGTTCTGTCCAGTCACTTTTGTGATTAATAGAATTCTGTTAGTCAGCACAGCCATGAGGGTGACACCATTGCTCTGCTGGAGTTAAACAGTATGTGAACCTCAACAATGAACTTTTCTTATTTTATCCCTTTTGCTCTGTCAAATAAACAAATCCAAGCATTTTGTTATATCTGTTTGATAAATGCAAAATATACTTGTTGATCTTGCCCCAAATTCTGTCAGCTGATAACTTCCTGTGCTTTCTACCTGTGTTGCCCTTTTCAAGTTACATTGTTCCAGCTATCTTTGAGGATCGTAGAGGAAGGCCCCCTTTCACACAGGACAAATTGTTTCAATCAACAGGGGATCTGCTCACAGATCCCCTGCTGGTCTGAGCAGAGCGAGAAGATGACAGGTCTGTGTCTGCTCAGTTTCTGCAGAATGGACACGGACAGAGCCCACTCTGCCCTATGGGTGCCTGGAAGTAAATGGACTCCACTGGTAATGTAAAGGAATGATAAAAATATATGAGCGCTGGGTGACGGAAAAAGATAGAAAGCAGCCAGCAGAAAGAGGAAAACCTAAAAATCCTCCAATGTAGAAAGCAATACATTTTATTGGTTTCTAAAATGGACTCCACTGTCCATTTACACTCGACTGCCCTCTGATCAGATCTGCCCAAATGGAAGAGGGCTGATCCTCTTCCACTTTTTTTTATCAGACCGGATCGGATCCAGAGGTAGGCTGGTGTAAACGGGCACAAGTCTGTTTACACCCACCTGTCCATAGGAATGCATGGACCTTCTGGTCCTTTAGGCCCACATTAAAAACCGAAAGGCAGACCTGATCAGATTGCCCACATGAAAGAAGCCGAAAAGTATAGAGAAGAGGAGGGTGGAGGGTTATTATAGCCCTGTTGTAGGGTGCCAACAATGTTTCTCTATAGAGAAAATACAATGGCAGGACCCTGGGTGAAAATAAAGGAATAAAAAAGTCTGAACAAGGAGAACAAATGCAGCCACCACATCTAAGGACTGGTAAGCTGAAATGCATTACATTTTTTCTTGAGTTAAAATACACTTTAAAGCAATAGTAAAGTACATTTTTAAACATTCCCCAAACAGCCAGCTTATATTACCTACCTAGTGTAGACCAGAATGAAAGCCTCCAAATGCTTACCCATCAATAGATATGGATGTAATACTGTGCTGTGATGTCCCTTGCACAGTGTATTGCTAATTCTTGGCATCCAGGACTGTGCCGAGATCTGCAGAGTTCCTTGCTTTGTTTACGTCACGGCTATCTCCAGCAAAGCGCTCTGCTCTCGGGAGTTTCTGTTCTTTTCTTTTCTGAACCCTCCATGAGACCTGCTTTGGTCTGTGCATGTGCAGAAGTTATGGTTAAAGTGAGTTAAGGGCAGAAGCAGCAAAGCCAGAGAACTTCCAAAATGGCACTAGTGAGGACAAAAGGCCTACAAAAAACATAGTAAACTTTTGGTTTATGGAATACGGTGTTGTCATCTCCCCACCATCAGAATGCTGATTGGACAATGAAGGAGTCACAGCACACTGATAAGCAATCAATCCATTCCTCTCACTCTGCTCTCTCACCCTGTCTGCATTGTGTCTGTCAACACATCTGCAAGTTAGAGAGCCTGATCAGACTGTCAATGCACTGACAGTATGTGAAAATAGCATGTGGGCCTGGATGAATGTTTTCCATACCTGGCACCCAAATTAAACATCTAAAACTTCACAATATAGTAAACAGGTATCTCCTCTTCTAGTTTGTTTAAAGCCTGAATACCATGTAACATAAAATCACTGAAATGTGAGCCACATTAACTCTGTACCTTCTTCAAATAACCTGATCACGTGTTCTGCCCATATGAAGCTATATGAATGGCTTGTTGAATATGCTAACAAAAACTATGTTTAGACTGGGATTATGTCTTCAGTTTCTGTGGTAAATAAATTCAGACTGTCTAGTACTTGGCTTTATTTTACCACATGTCCACATAAATTACCTCTTATTGTATACAATGGCCCAGTTTATTGTGAAAAATAAAGGTTAGGGCTTTGTATATTATGGAAGAGTGTCCATGTATCTGATTGTAAAGTATCATTTTGTAAGGAGTGTGTGATCCAGGACATTGGAGCTGTACATTAAAAGTTTAATTCTGATAGTTGCAAAATAGACATTTTTTGATGTCTAAAAAATAATGATCCTGATGGCTGAGGACAGTAAAGTAGACTGTGGTATCATATTATCACAGTACAGTGCTGGAGAACAAAATCCTTTCTTTTTATCCCATACGGTCTATGACTTGGTGTCTAATGTTTCCTCTGTGCCTGGAGAAACCTGAGGTCCCAGTGTCAATATCATTACCATCAAACAGAATCTTTGGAAGCTACTAAAGCAAATGGCACCTAAGAAGTTGTCATATATGGATAATTTATTTCAAAGTCTTTTTCACGATTCAACCAAGCTACCCCACATCATCACTCACAAGCCTATCCAGATGACTTCATGACACACACATACAGTCATAGCCACAAAAATTGGCACCCCTGCATTTCTGTCAGATAATGCACCACATCGCCCAGAAAATTGTTGTAGTTACAAATGTTTAGGTATTCTCATGTTTATTTCTTTTTGTTTGTATTATATAACACAAAAAAGTGGAGAAACAAAAAGCCAAATCTGACATATTCCACGCAAAACCCTAAAAAAGACTGGACATAATTATTGGCACCTTTTCAAAATTGTAAGAAATAATTGCATTTCAAGTTTGTGATGCCCCTGTAATTTGTAATTAAACTCACCTGTATCAATTAACAGATCTTAATGTTCTTGTGTCCACTGTGCACAACATTGTCAAGAAGCTTAAAGCCCATGGCACTGTAGCTAATCGCCTTGGACGTGGAAGAAAGAAAAAAACTTGATTGCAATAAAGGGCTGTTCGAATGGTGGATGAAGAACCTCGATCAACTTCCAGACAAATTCAAGCTTACCTTCAGGCACAGGGTACAACTATGTCAGCTTACACTATATATCGCCATCTGTATGAAAAGGGATGCTATGGTAGGAGACCCATGAGGACTCAACTGCTGACACAGAAACATAAAAAAGCCATATTGGAGTTTGCCAAAACTCACCTGAGGAAGCCAAAATCCTTTTGGGAGAATGTGCTGTGAACAGATGAAACAAAACTACAGCTTTTTGGTAAAGCTCATCTTTCTACTGTTTTCAGAAAAAGAAATGAGGCCTTTAACCATTTGCCCGCCTCCCTATAGTAGAAGTACTGCTACAGGGTGGATCCGCTGCACAAAATCACGTATATATACACGTGATTTGCATTTCTACACCGCCCTACCTGTGCGATCGCCATGTACAGCTAACAGGGGATAGACCTGTGTGCAAACAACACAGGTCTCTCTCTTGCTTGCAAGGACATGCTGCTTTGTATTTCTCTGCACAGCAGAGAAATACAAAGCAGCATGTCTCCGTAGTAAAACAACACACAGCACACAGTTAACCTTTTGATCGACCAAAAGTTAACCTCTTCCTGCCCAGTGTCATTAGCACAATGTCTGTGCTCTTTATTAGCACTGATCACTGCATTAGTGTCACTGGGGATGTCAGTGGCAGTTAGTCAGTTCCCACCCAGTGTCAGAATGCCCACCTCAATCCCACTATAAAGTCTCTGATCACCATTATTACTAGTATATAAAAAAAAAAACAACTCCAGTATATATACCGTCATTTGTAGACGCTATAACTTTCACGTAAACCATTTAATTTACATGTATTAGGATTTTTTTTTAGCGAAGACATGTAGCAGCACACCTTTTGGCCTAAATTTATGATGAAAATTTGATTTTTAAATTTTGTTTATTGGATAAGTTTTACAGCAGAAATTCAAAAATATTGGAGTTTTTTTTTTCAAAATTGTCCGGATTTTTTTGTTTATAGTGTAAAAAATAAAAACCGCAGAGGTAATCAAATACCGCAGAAATAAAACTCTATTTATGAGGAAAAAAAAGGACATGAACTTCATTTATGTACAGCGTTGCATGACTGCGTAATTGTCAATTAAAATAACGCAGCGCCGTATTGCAAAAAATGGCCTGGTCAGGAAGGGGGTAAATCCTCTGGAGTTCCACCCAAAAGATTGGCCAAAAGATATAAAGATTGGTCCCCCGCTCCCCATTAAGGATTGGCACCTTTGGGGAGCAGGGGGGAATGGGTACCCGAATTTGACAGGTACGAGCTTCCACTTCCGCTGCAATCGCCTAGGCGGAAGTTGTACTCCTACCCTCCCTCCCCAAAGTCTTGTGGAACACGTGACAGGTCCCAGAAGATGACGGGGACATTCAGAAAGCGCAGCGCTATTCATGCATGAAGCTGCAAGCTGTCACAGCCAGGTGCCCACACTGAAGATGCCGGCGCCTGGAATACAGGACGGCCAGTGAAACGGCTGCGGCGGGGGCAACGTGGGATCGTGGGGCAGGTGAGTGACTGTTTTTTAAAAGTCAGCAACTACAGTTTTTGTAGCTGCTGACTTTTATTTTTTTTACAGAGTGAGTGGAACTCCGCTTTAAAGAAAGGAATACAGTCTCTACAGTCAAACATGGTGGAGGCTCACTGATGTTTTGGGGCTGCTTAAGGCACTGGATGTCTTGACCACGTACATGGCATTATAAAATGTAGAGCCCAGTGTCAGAAAGTTGGGTCTCCGTCAGAGGTCATGGGTCTTACAGCAGGACAACAACCCAAACCACACATCAAAAAGCACCCAGAAATGGTTTCAGACAAAGCACTGGAGAGTACTGAACTGGCCAGCAATGAGTCCAGATCTCAATCCCATAGAGCACCTGCGGAGAGATCTTAAAACAACAATTGGGAAAAAGAACCCTTCCAATCTGAGAGACCAGAAGCAGTTGGCGACAGAAGAGTGGTCTAAAATTCCAGTAGAGAGGTAATTAGAAACTCATTGATGGTTACAGGAAGCAATTGACTTCAGTTATTTTTTCCAAGGGGTGTGCTACCAAATATTAAACTAAGGGTGCCAATAATTTTGTCCAGTCCATTGCTAGGGTTTTGCATGGAATGTGTCAGATTTGGCTTTTTGTTTCTTCACTTTTTGTGTCACACAATACAAAACAATAAACATAAGAATGCCTAAACATTTGTAATTACAACAATTTTCTGGGCAAAGTGGTGCATTATCTGACAGAAATGCAGAGGTGCCAATATTTTTGGTCAAGACTGTACATAGTAGCTATACATAGCTAACAGATGTGTAAAGGGCGATTACCATGTACACTACATGGCCACAAATTGTGAAAACTTGACCATCACAGGTGTTTTCAGTGAAGAATTAATGCTACAGCAAGGACAATTCAAACAACTGTGCCATTCCAACCTAGTGTCAACATTTTAGATAAGGTCTTTCAACGTTCCACTATGATTGTGCCCCTCTGCACAAAGCCAGCTCCATACAGACAAGGATGGTTGATGTTATTGTGGAGGAACGCATGTAGACTATAGTAGTCCTGACCATAAAATAGCAGAAGAGCAGTGATCAAACAGGGAACACAGCTTAATCAGAGTAATGGGATCTATGATATGATCAAGGCTGTTTGTGAAACATGTCAGCTTGTTTTTTATGCCATTCCTGTATTTTCAATAAAGTTCTCATAAGGATTTTGGAGTTTGTCAGCTCTTCTTGTTTCTGTATAGTCCTGACCATAAAGCCTGAGTTTAGTCAAATTTAAAAAAAAAAAAAAGCATCACAAGAGGCTGTACTAACAATCAATGCAAATAGTCTATTGTGCTGCTGTTTTAGTTGAAATCCTCTATCCTCTCATCCTCCTACCCCCACAGCTGTCATCTTCTGGTGCTGCGGGGGTTAATTTGAGCTGAGGGACTTGTCACATGCAATTGTCAAAAGTGCTGACTGCCCACTCTTTCTACCTGTTCCTCCATTCGCAGAAGTTGTGCTCTTTTGGCTTAAATTCCAATAGGCACCCCACAAAATCTTATGGAAATCCATCCCAGAAAAGAAGAGGCTGTAAAAGCCACAAAGGGTGGAAGCAGGAGCAACTCCATATTAATGTGACATTTTTGCCAGCACACTTACAGGTGTGTTCCAGGTCCCCTGCTGGGCTAAATGATTCCTCCCACCAGCTTCTACATTACTACTATGTCCTGCAGTGACAGAGGGCAGAAAGATGGAACAATAAACATGTGACAGGGGAAGCAGGCATCCAATGCTTCTGATACTGATGAACGCTGACTATTCTGCCAGAGGCTAAAGCCCTTGAAGACTGCAAAGTTCAGAATTGCTGCCCGCTGCAAAAGTGGCTAATAAGAGGTTTCTTTTGCTGTAAGCTTTCATTTGGATTTTTTTTTCTTGAAGCTACAGAATTGTTAAAATACTACTGTTTTTAAGTTATGAGAAGTTCAGTAAGCTCATACAGGTGTGATAGATGAAAATTCACAAACTTTTGGTCATGTAATGTAAATTTACAAAAGACTGATGTTTCCAGAATGTGAAGTAGATTGCCAGCCTCCTCAACTCCCAGACAGCTACAGATTTGTGGACTGTAAATTTTTAAGTTGTCAATAGATTTAAAGCTTCAAAACTGGAATTGAAATGGAACTGAAAATGGGCAAAACCAATGGCAATTTAGTTAAAGGTGATCAGATGTTTCTGTTGTGTTTAATTTGGGCGATTTCAGTTCCAGGCCAGCTTAAGACTGTATCCTGCTTAGACTTTACTTAGCCTGAGACATATGGGCACTGCCACTGATGGCTTGTTTTTGAAGATGAGCTATCAGATGACATACCTTAAGTTCACATGTATGTTCCAGGGCATGGATGAGATAAGTAGTAAAGCAAAGATAAATATGACAACCCTGGAAATTGCACCTCTAAAGTGAATAACCTTAAAGTAACCTGGCAACTGTGACTACCATATTTCTTTCCTGGCAGATTCTGTTTAAAATATACTTTGAAGGTAGCTATGCATTTTCCACAGTCAAATAAGATGTTTAGCCTGTGCCAAAATAAATTACATTTCTATAGACTGGCTGGGGGTATTTTTCATTTAGTTTGGAATGAATCTTGTCATTTATGGGAGTATGGCCAAATAATGAGCTGTTACACATGAGGATAAATGCATTCTTTAGGATCTCTTGGCAAATATTAATTTGAAAATTTCAGTTAACAGCCTGAAGCGACGGGTGCATGCAAATTGAGTTTTTGTAAATCTCAACTTGTCCTAGGTAGGGAAGGGTTTAAGCCTCTGTTATGTTTTTTTTTGTATCTGCATTGGGGATATTTCTTGTCAATGGTGTGACACAGAGGTGCAAAGTAATGAGAAAGGTATCATACTGGATCAAAAACAGAAACAAAAATATTCTTTTAGTAGGATAGGTAAAGGTTAGAACTTCTGTTACGTACTGCTGTCTTTGTCTTATTGTACCATTATTACCTGTCTCCTTCCTGGTATCATAGTACAAAAAAAAAATTAGAAAAAACTTACCAATGGGGTAAAATACAGCATAAAAAAAACATAGAAATAGACAGCCGTAGAAAAGTGAAGGAGAAGATAGCAAGGAAAAAATAGCTGAAATTGCTATATATACACACACAGGTGAAACTCGAAAAATTAGAATATCATGCAAAAGTTCATTTATTTCAGTAATGCAACTTAAAAGGTGAAACTAATATATGAGATAGACTAATTACATGCAAAGCAAGATAGTTCAAGCCGTGATTTGTCATAATTCTGATGATTATGGCTTACAGCTCATGAAAACCCCAAATCCACAATCTCAGAAAATTAGAATATTACATGCAATCAATAAAACAAGGATTGTACATAGAACAATATTGGACCTCTGAAAAGTATAAGCATTCATATGTACTCAGTACTTGGTTTGGGCCCATTTTGCAGCAATTACTGCCTCAATGCGGCGTGGCAAGGAAGCTATCAGCCTGTGGCACTGCTGAGGTGGTATGGAAGACCAGGATGCTTCAATAGCGGCCTTCAGCTCTTCTGCATTGTTCGGTCTCATGTCTCTCATCTTTCTCTTGGCAATGCCCCATAGATTCTCTATGGGGTTCAGGTCAGGCGAGTTTGCTGGCCAATCAAGCACAGTAATCCCACGGTCATTGAACCAGGTTTTGGTGCTTTTGGCAGTGTGGGCAGGTGCCAAGTCCTGCTGGAAAATGAAGTCAGCATCCCCATAAAGCTCGTCTGCGGAAGGAAGCATGAAGTGCTCCAAAATCTCCTGGTAGACGGCTGCGTTGACCCTGGACTTAATGAAGCACAGTGGACCAACACCAGCAGATGACATGGCTCCACAAATCAACACAGACTGTGGAAACTTCACACTGGACTTCAAGCAACTTGCAGTGTGTGCCTCTCCATTCTTCCTCCATACTCTGGGTCCTTGGTTTCCAAATGAGATGCAAATGTTGCTCTCATCAGAAAAGAGGACTTTGGAACACTGAGCAACAGACCAGGTCTGTTTTTCTTTAGCCCAGGTAAGACGCTTCTGATGTTGTTTGTTGTTCAGGAGTGGCTTGACAATAGGAATACGACATTTGAAGCCCATGTCCAGGATCCGCCTGCGTGTGGTGGCTATTGATGCGCTGACTCCAGCCTCAGTCCACTCCTTGTTAATAGTCCCCAACACTTTTGAATGGCCTTTTTCTGACAATCATCTCCAGGCTGTGGTCATCCCTGCTGCTTGTGCACCTTTTTCTTCCACACTTTTCACTTCCACATAACTTTCTATTAATGTGCTTTGATACAGCGCTTTGGGAACATCCAACGTCTTTGCAATTACCTTTTGAGGCTTTCCCTCCTTATGGAGAGTGTCCATGATGGTTTTCTGTACAACTGTCAGGTCAGCAGTCTTTCCCATGATTGTGATTCCTACTGAACCAGACTGAGAGACCATTTAAAGGCTCAGGAACCCTTTGCAGGTTATGGCTTAATTAGCTGATTAGAGTGGGACACTTTGAGCCTAGAATATTGCACCTTTTCACAATATTCTAATTTTTTGAGATTGTGGATTTGGGGTTTTCATGAGCTGTAAGCCATAATCATCACAATTATGACAAATCACGGCTTGAACTATCTTGCTTTGCATGTAATAAGTCTATCTCATATATTAGTTTCACCTTTTAAGTTGCATTACTGAAATAAATGAACTTTTGCACGATATTCTAATTTTTCGAGTTTCACCTGTAGTGTAGTACTGGTGGTGGATGTGGATCATTTGCTGGGTTTGTGATTTAAAGAAGGAATTCTACTCACATTTGTAAAGCTGCATGAACTTGTGAAAGTACAAGACCTTGTGCTAGTGCTGGTAGAAAATATGTGTGTGTTCCCATGCGCATTTTAGGCATTGTGGATTTCCAGGTTCTTTTGGATATCCACAAATGGTGTCCAAGTTTAGTGATCCTGGTTTTATACCTCTCAATGCCCATGTAATGCATATGTGCGACAGGAAAGAGGGTGGGCTTTAATGCACACACACCACATACATGTGTCCATAAGCAGCCGTAGCTCCTGTCCTGAGAGTGCACTCATCACATGCTCTCAGCACAGCGACCATAGACAGCTCCCACTCTCTAGTAATGATTGGCAGCTGGCGGGACTGACTCCTGATCATGTGACCACTATGACATCCAATCAAAGTGGTCATATGATAGGGCAGTCCTCCCTGTTCCCAGGCATAAAGACCTTTTTAAAAGGGATGCCAGGGCTGGATGAGAAGGGGTTAAGAGTTATTAGGAGTTGAAGAACTCTTTTTTTTGTACAGTGCTCTGAAGAAATTAGGTTTTTTCACCAATGGATGGTTATAGGAAAGGGTCTATATTGATTTACAGTATATCGTATCAATATACTTTAACAAACGTTTTTTTCCTACAACCAATCCTTGGTAGCAATACTTTATTTCCACAAATAAAAGGGGCACTCTAGTTGAAATGCAGCATATATTCCCAACTGTATCCAAAAGTTTTAGCTGATGTTAGGCTTTCATCAAATTTTCAATCTGCAACCCCTAACCATCCACAGAAGAAGACACGATCTGAATGGTTAATATCCAGTAAAATTTGTGATGAAAAGTACTTTAGACAGGAAAAGGCCTTCAAGTAAACTTGATGCATTGGCCTATTGGGCATGACTTTTATTGTATCCTACTAAAGACCTTGTATGCTTACTTTAACATACATTTACTCAACAAAAGGTTGACTGATCTCACATCATGTGCAGGAACTGTGAAATGTAACCACCCTGGTATTACTGTACAGTAACACTGTATGAAGCTATTTTGTCATCTAAAATAAAACTAAAGATAAATGTTGCTCTGCAAGCTGCAGTTATAAGGTAGAAAACAACAGGAAGGCTGTTCTGAGCTAGCACTGAATTAATTAAAATGAATGCAGTCGATTTATGCAGGCTTTTCAAGGACATGAACTTTCACAATGCACTTGTTTGCTAACACAGCAATCCCAGTGTATTTGTAGCCTTGTGCGATTCTGGGATGACTTGAAATTTAAAGGGGAACACAACACAAAAAGCATACATGTATAAACATTATCTCTACTCTCTGCTGAAGCAGAATGCTTATCTGATGACCCACATCATGCACTACGGTTTTCAGCTTGCTCTGCATCAGAGGCAGACTGACCATTTGGAAACTTGGGCACTGCCCGAGGGCCGGGGTCAGTAGGGCGCCCCATGAGATGCCCCTGGTACCTTTTTCATTTTCATTGATTTTGGGCAAGCACACAGGGGCCCCATGATCCCCTATTGCCCGGGGGCCCCATGAGTTGTCAGTCCGCCCCTGCTCTGCATCTAGTAGGGGATAAGATTCCCATAGTAAATAGAGAAACTTCTGATACCAGCCTTTCTCAACCTTTTCAACACTGAGGAACCATTGATATAACTTTCCAGTCTCAGGAAACCCCTGCTAAAAATGACTATATCTACAATTCATGATACACTGGTGTGATGGTCAGTGGGAAGAATGCTCCTTACACTTGTGGTCATTGGGAAGAATTACTCCCTTACAGATAGCTATAAAGAACAATGGAGTTAGTGGGAACTTATCTGAGGGGCAGAAATCACTCATTGCTTAAGGAGCCCCTAGCAGCCATTGGAGGAACCATTCCATGGAACTCTGGTTAAGAAACTATGTTCTGTACACTCAGAAGAGGCAGAGTAGGCAAGAGAAGGATGTACCTGGAGCATCAAAATGAAAGAAAACCCAATACTAAAATTAATAAACATCCCATTTATAACAAAGCCACCTCTAGATACCTGAGCTCTCATAATTTACGCAGATATCCCAAGAAATTTGAATACTGGATCACTTTGATATAAAAAAAGCAACCCCCTGCCACTTAACGAGTCTTACTTCTGGCCCAACACTGATTTGGTGGACTCACTATCCAGTTGTGGCAAACAGGAGGTAGGTAGAGCTGGCAATCAGAAAGCTTGATTTATTGTTAGAAAGCCCCATATTTGGGCTTACAGAGCACTCTGCAGAAAATCTGTTAAGGCACCCAGGCACCGAGAGGTGTCTTCATTACACAATAAGGCTGTATGCACACTGGCTTAAAAAAATGCCAGTGCTCTTGGTAGAATAAAATGGTAATTTTGAGGATTTTTTGTACTACCGTTTAGGAGTGTTTAGCATTTTTTCTGCCAGAAAAACGCTCTCAAAAATGCAAAACAGAAGAGTTTTTACTTCTGCCTCTAAACACTGAGCTTAAAAAAATGCCTCTAGATTATCCAATGTGGATGGACATATAGGGTAACATAAGTTGCTTCTACAGGCAAAACGCTAAACTCCTCTAGGAACCGCATTTTTTAAGCCAGTGTGCATGAATCCTAAGTGGTGGTTTTAGAGTTTCAGTGTCAGGTTTTCTTTAAATCTTATTTAGAACTTCAGTTTAAATGAGCTAAATAATTTACAGGTTATTCCTAATAAAAGATGTGCAAAGTCTTACAATGTGTGTTCTTTGGAAAAAAGCCACAGCCTAAGTTGAAAAGCTGGTGTACTGCTAGCAGCTGGGACCCTTGCTCTCTATAGCAAAGCAGTGATCTCTCTGCAAAGCTCCAAAACGCTCTCTGCTGAGTCAGAGCTCTTCGATTGGCAGGGAGCATAAGCTTTGCTGGTTCCAGAGGTCTAGGTCTAACTCAGTAGGGGGCATGACAGACTTGTGCAAGGAGATCAGTGTTTCCCCGCAGAGAGCAAGGGTCTCACTCTGCAGCATGCTGTCAATAGTTACATATTAGTTACATAGTTAGTCTGGCTGAAAAAAAGACAAAAGTCCACCCAGTTCAATAAAAAAAAACTCATAATCCTATATTCACTGCTGATCCAGAGGCAGGCAAAAAAACCATGATCAAATTTGCTCCTGTACGGGAAACAATTCCTTCCTGATCCCCTGCGAGGCAATTGGATATTCCCTGGGTCAAATTTACCTATAAATGTTAGTATCCAGTTATATTATGAGTATCTAGGAAAGAATCCTTTTTTAAAACAATCCACTGAGCAGGCCAGAACCAACTCTTGAGAGAGTCTAATAGTTGTCAGGGGACAGGCTTTTCCTACTCAGCCTGTGTTTTTCTTCACAATGAAAATGAACTGGAATATATTGAACACCTTTTGTTTTTAGACTCCTGAAATGTATTTAGCCGATTTAAAAGGAAGGTTCAATTGGACTGTAAAGCCAATCTCTGGGCAAAAAATATTATACACTGCATGGCTCAACTGCTCATTATGTCTAGGGGTACGGAGAAAGCTTACACTTCAAAGACATGCTGGTAGGTTATTTGGATCCTGTCTAAATGGGCCCTATATGTGTATGTTAGAATGTAAGTTAGGGACCTTAGATTGTACACCCCTTGAGGGTTAGGGACTGATGTGAATGCACAATATATATGTAAAGCACTGCGCAAATTGCTGGCGCTATATAATTACCTGTAATAATAATAATACTCACTCGAGCCTTCATTCCATCATAAAACAGCACTCCCCCACAATCCAGCAGTGGACTGTTCCTGGTCTATGGAGCCTGCTTTGTGCTTGATGATGTCAGGGACAGTCCACAATTCAAGACCGCTGAAGCGTGGGGATGCTGGACTGGTCTTATGTTGGGAGGATTAGGTGAGTAAATCTTCTGTCTCTTCTCCCCAAGATAAAAATGAGCAATTGATCTGTGCAGTGCAGGCACAGCCCCACTGCATGGGAAAATATTTTGTTTTTTTTTCTGTGACGACCTTTAAAGCTAAACTGCAGGAAATCTGAAAATTCTCCTTTGCAGTAGAGCTGTGCTCATACTGCAAGGGTGGAGGTCTTAGAATTGTAAAGATCAGAATAAAATGGTGAAATGTGTCAATAATGGCTGAGCAGGAGGTATATATCTCCCCAGTATTTAATCTAATTGTGTCAGTAGAGGAGATATCCTGCTGCACCCTAGCCACCAGAGCCAAAAAGTGACCCGTATTCTCATCTTCCCCAAAATAAGTTTGTTGAAGAAAGTAGCTCCTCTTCTCCGCAGCAGAGAGGACTACAGAGTTATACAAAGACTGGGTCTCTATCCATTGTTTTATGAGTAGTAGGATTAGGGTTCGTAACCATGTTGGTCTCTCTTTGCTGGACTTCCTGCCTAACACCTTCTTATTCCCAAGATCACATTGCAAAGGTTGAGCATTTAGGTGTAGAGGACATGCTAAAGTAGTTTTACTTAACCAATCCTCCACACTGCTAGGTCCATGGCCCTGCATTGGATAGGATGTTGAGCGACAGTCCACTAAGAGTGTGGGGGAACACCAACTGTGGTCATCAACAGATCACACTATCACAATTTTCTTTATTTTGCCCAAGTAGTTCAAATCATTTTGTTGCAAAGAAAAACATCCATGTTAGCCATTTCTGTCACATGTAGCAGTTCTGTAGTGCATAGACAATAAATGTATCTTTAGATAATAGATCATGTTTGCTGCTCAAGAACTTAATTCAAAATAAAGTCATTTGGTACTGGGAGGCATTGGAAGTGAATGTACCCTAAACCATCCCCATAACATTACTTTGTTTTATGAAATCCTTTGATAGGTTTGGGGTATGATGAGTTAACATCTGAGTCCATTGGTGTCTTGCTGAAACAGTACTAGTTAATGCTTGAATTGTTAGAAAGATAAGCTGGCACACAAGCTGGATGTCTGCAAGTTATGGCAAATCCCAACACAAATAAAACGCAAGGCAGCAGATTTCAGCAAGCTCAGTCAGTGTCCTAAATTTCAAATACCAATGAGCTGCGACATAATTTGTTCCCAGAACACTCTAATTATATGTAACATAACAGGGCTGTTAGAGTGCTACATGACTGTGGATTAATAAATTGTAAAAAATCACTATGAGGCACTACTAAAACACATGTACCCTACTATAGTTTAACAGCTAACATTAAAATGTAACTCCTGTTTTGTTTGCTATTATGTTTTACATTAAGCAATTGTTTGCTATAGCATTTATTTTTTAAATCATTATTTTAGAACAATAAAATAGCTCCATATTTTGTTTTTCAATATTGATACCTGAAAGAGATTTACAATTAACAACAATGAGAAGCTAAAGGTATTTTAATCCAAGCAGTTATTTTTTACATGCAAGAATGCTGCAAAAATTGACAATATAAGGTGCATGCTTTAAATTCGCTTGTGTGGCAATATCTTTCAGGACCTAAAACAAAAATCTGAAGTAATGAAAGTGCAATAAACATTCAATAAATCCCCATTGACACTTTTTTGGTGGTATAAATCTGGCCTGCACCAGATTTACCAATCCCTGCTACCCATTTTGGTAGCTTTACCGACACATGCTGTAAATCCAGATAGTTCCTAATAGTGCCACTTTGTAAACTACAGTGCCAAATTAAAAAAATTATTTCCTCCTGTTCATAGTTTATGAAACCAGAGGTAATGAAGACAAACTCCAACTTAGTTTACAGAGACGGGTAGAGTGCTTGTCTCTGTATGCGGTGTAGCAGGTGGCATGTTTGCCAGCGCTATCCCCTCCCCTTCCCCACCTGCCAGCTTCTTAAGCTGGTCATAGATAGTTTGAATCTCAGATGGTTCAGCAGGGACCAGCCACGTTTTGAATCATGTATGTGCAGGCTGAATGTACCCAAGGTGACCAATTGATCAACTTGGGTACAACCAGCCTGTCATGTTTTACATGCTAGCAGCTGTTACAGCAGCTAGCAGTAATCACTGTGTTCTCCCAGCGTGGATAGCTCCCCCAACCCTCCCGCCAGAAGAACACATTGGGAACAAGAACAATGACCCATGTTTGCAGGAAAGAAAATCGCATCATCTATTGCTGGCTTTAGGCTGCATACACACTTTTCATGTAGTGGGAACAAGCGTTCCTGCCACCCTATTTTGACAGGCAATTGTCACACAATTGTTCTTGTCTCTTAGGGCTATCCCATTCACTTGAATGGACATCCCTATGTGGATTTGTCATTCGAGAAGAAGTTTCTGCTCCTTTTCGGGTGACAATCTTCACACAATTTTGAAAGGAATAATTTGCTGTATTTGCCATGCAACAATCGCAGTAGAATTGCATCGCGTTTGGAGTTAAGGGATAATGACACCCAAATGTGCATTGCGCACCAACACGCAATATACAGTGGGTTAATGTGTGTTCAGTAATGCTCCATAGCAGAACATGCAGGTCCTGAAGAGCCTTCAAAGTACAGCATACATCATATGTATAAGTGTATCTGAAGCGCATTCATGGCAGAAATTGATGAGGGGGGAGTGGGGCAAAGCTGTGCTTTGTGTACAAAAAGTGCATAATAAATACCTGTATGTATTATTAAAGTGATATTAAAGGCTCAGATGTTTTATTTTTAAAATAACAAACATGTCATACTTACCTGCTCTGTGCAATGGGTTTGCACAGAGCAGCCCTGATCTTTTTCTTCTAGGGACCCCACAGGTGTTCATGGCTGGCTACCTCCCTCCCCCAGGAGCCAGGTGTGACTGCAGGGGAATGGTGAGGAGGAGGACCAGGGCTGCTCTGTGCAAAATCATTGCACAGAGCAGGTTAGTATTGCATGTTTGTTAAAAATAAAGCCTTTAATAATACATACAAGTATTATTCATATATAAAATAAATGTACTTAATAATCTTCCTACCAGTAGTACTGCACTTATACAAGCCATGCTTGGAGCACTGTATGAGCTACTTGAAGATCACAGTCTTGGCTCCTGCTGCATTATAATATGTTCCTCTGTCTCACCTTACTTTGCCTCAGGCAGACAGTAACTACTGACCTATAATCATTCACCCACACCACCAACAATTCTGATCTTCTCTATGTGAGCCTATTCAAATGCCTGGGTATAACTTGGACCTGTCCAAATAAGTCAACACTGACGCTCTTCACTGACTTCATGAGGAAGGAGCATTGGTAGTACTTGAGACTGCAGAAAGTGATACCATCCGGTTCTGTCTTTGTATAAAATGTTTTGCATTTGTATGGTGCTGTTGGCTTCTAAAATTTCTTGGAAATGGATCTTGTATTTTTAGGGTTCATGCACAAGGGCTATTCATATGTAGCCTAAAGCCTGCAACACTGTCAATTTGTTTGACCTATCATTAGAGCACATGTTGTATTAGCCTTAAGAACATAAAAAACATGTTAGATTACAAACATATAAAAGAAAATATATAGTTAATATATGTACAAAGCTGATCATGGGGTTAGAATGGCTGCCCTGAAATGTTAGGCATAAGCTCAGAGTGGGTCCATGAATCATCCTAGGTATGCTATTGACACATAGGCGACTGACATAGATGACCTTGAGAGACTTCTTCCTAAATCAGATAGCAATAACATAACTCATATACTTTTTTTTTCCTCCTTGGAGCTTCATTTTCTAATTGTTGTCTGGGCGCACTATATACCTGTTCTCTCTGCACCCCCAAGCCACTGGACCCTATGGAGTCTTGTGTAAGCTCCTACTCTGTACTACAGCTCTCATGCAACCATTCAGAGCACACCCAGTGCAAGAGGGATACAGACCTGCTGTTAATCACCACTATGGAGCAGAGGTTTGGCTTTTGCTCTGTATCCCTCTTGAACTGGCTGTGTATGCGGCACCCTGAATGGTTGCATGTACAACCGTAGTACCGAGTTGCAAAGACCCACACAGGACTTCATAGGTCCCAATAACACAGGGGGCACAGGAAATATGGGTGCAACTGAAAAGGGAAGAGGAGAAAATGTAAGGTTCCATGCACACTAGCATTTTTTTAAGTTCTTAGAAGCGGTTATCAGCATTTTTTTCTGCTTCTAGAAGTGAATAGAGTTATCCTATGTGTCTATGCACACCATTTTAGGCTAGTAGCGTTTTTCAAGCTTCAACGTTTAGCAGCAGAAAAACATTGTTTTTGGGAGCATTTTATTCAGCACAAAAATGCTTAATACTCCTAAATGCTCCTAAACGCTACTAAAAAGCTCCTAACAGCTTTTTTTCTAGCTTTTTTTTCCCTACATGTACTGTAAAAATGCTACTAAAATGCTATACACATGTATGAGAATGCTGGGAAACCGAATCTCTATTCTTTAGGCATTTGTCCATCTACAGTCTAATGCCTTTTACCGTTATCAAAATTCTGTATATAACGCATCCAAACATATATATACAAAAGAACTAAAGTTACACTCCAAGGAAGGCTATTTGTGTAAGTAGTAGTTGTAGCAGTAATGTTGCTATTCAGATCAATCTTGTGCCCCTATAGTTTTCATGGACAACGTAGAAAATTGTTTGTGTGATGCAATAAATGTATTAGGCCTGATTCATACCAGATGTGGTGGGACTGCATTGGGCAGCAATCCCAGCGTATAGTCAAGGGAAAATTCCTTGTCTCCTATATGTCCAGTTCACACCACTGTTTTTTGTGGTGGTGTGTGGATACAGTGCACTGATAAAAAGTATTGCAAGCAGTACTTTTTATCACACTGCGAGGCAATCCAGTGCCTTGCACTATGTGGCTGACAATTGAACTTTAAGAGATGCCTTTATGACATCTCAAATAAATTTTGCTTAGAAAAAAAAAGGAAACAGTTTGATGCACCAAGCTCAGCACATCATCACTGTGCTGAGCTCAGCCGGACTGCACTGCACAACCGCCACTGTGCTGCAATGCAGTGCCTGGTGTGAACCAGCCCTTAGGGTGCTTTCACACTGCTCCTTCGAAAAAAATGCATTGAAAACACATATGCGTTTTTGATGAATTTATGGTGCTTTTCCGATGCATTTTCTTGTTGGCATGCACCTGTGAAACAAGAATATGTGACTCAAAAAACGCACACCATAAAGCACAACTGCAGTGCGTTTTTGATGCACTTGTGACCCACTTTTGGTGAGGTTTCGAAACGCATGTAGGACTTTTCAAATTGCATCGCTCTTGCAGCACTGTGGTGTGAAGCCTCCCAAAGGATTTAAAGGGAGAAATTTTCATTGCACTTTTAGCCCTGGTTCACACTAGCCCGCACTCTGCGAGCTGGTTTTGGGGGCAGGAATCACACCTGTTCCCGCACCCGCAACCACCTGCAGCTGAATCATGCTGCTCTTGCAAGACACATGGGGCTGCCATTCATTCTGAATGGAACTCCCACGCATCTCAGCCTGCAGCGCTATCACGGATGTGGGAACCGCAAGGAAATTGCATGGTCAAAAACACCAAGCAGTTTCCCTGCGGATGCGTTTTTGAAAAGGTGCATGCACCTTTTTTGCGTGAAATGTGGGCACAGCAGACCATTCAAATAAATGGGCTGCAGTGCCTGCACAAATGCCAGCTGTACGACCCGCACTAGTGTGAACCTAGCCTCAGAAAGGTAACAGCACAGCAAAAACGCTTTAGTGTGAGAGGGTCCTTAATGTGTAGTACTAAAGCAGGTGTGATTACCTTCCCAATGCTGGCCTGCAATTGACAGAAGAAGAGTTTCTTGGGGAGCATCATATCCCTCTCTCTACTTTCTGGCCTTTCTCTGACTACATTAGGCTCCGTTCACATATGGGCATTTTGAACCGTGGGCAGGAGCACCACAATTCTGCCTGCAATTTCAAAATGCTCTGCTAAAATGACAAATTGCACAATGTGAATTTCAGATTCCATTCATTTTAATGGTACCTAAAAATGCAGTGCAGTTCTGCTGCGATTATTGCACCATAAATTGCAGTGCAATTGCAGCAAACCACATCACGCAAAGCTTGTCACCCAAAAAGGAGCAGCAGCTTCTTTTGGGTGACAAGCTGCATGCAGTGCAGTCCTGCCGTGATTGTCATGCCATAAATCGTGGTACAAATCTCAGCAAACCAGATCACGTGAAACTTGTCGCCCAAAAAGGAGCAGGAGCTTCTTTTGGGCGACAAGCTTCATAAAATGCGTTTTCCAACAATAACCACGGCAAAACTGCAGCACATTTTTAGGTACCATTGAAATTAATGGAATCTGAAATTTGCATTGTGCAATTTGTCATTTCAGCAGAGCGTTTTGAAATCACGGTAAGAATTGCAGAGATTCTGCCTCACGATTAAAAACACCCATATGTGAACAAAGCCTTTGAGAAAGGAAAAAAAAAAGGACACCGGTACAGCTGTTTAACATAAACACAAAGATGGGAAATACAGATTTTAAACCTGGTATGTGCCCTTTATCCCAGTTTTTACAGTTCAGGTACAGTTCAAGAATCTGTTTTTACTCTACTTACATCATGTGCTTTCCAGGAACCTCATAATATAGGGCCCTCATCTCAGAGAAAAGAAATCTAGAGGTGAGCAGTTGTAACTGATGAAACACATTAGTAAAATAGGTGCATGAATGGGACACGTATCACCTAAACACAAGACATCTGTGCTTTTCACCCCAAGGCAGTAACTGTTGTCTATCTCTTCTTTAGGGCTCATGTACACTGCAGCTGCTAAATTCACGTTCAGGAGCTGTTCTGCGTTTTTTTTTCAGCAGCCCCTGAACCAGGGGCGGACTGACCATTTGGAAACTCGGGCACTGCCCGAGGCCCCGGGGTCAGTAGGGGGCCCCATGAGATGCTCCTTGTACCTTTTTCATAGGCTTTTTTGAGTTTGGGCAAGGACACAGGGGCCCCATGATCCCCTATTGCCCGGGGGCCCCATGAGTTGTCAGTCCGCCCCTGCCCTGAACTCTCCTTTATGTTTTCCTATGTGTCCATGTACACATAGTCGTTTACAGGCAGTTGAGTTTACAGTCGTTTTTTTGAATGCACTAAACTTGCATTCAGGAGTAGATTTTACCAGCGTTTCAAACGCCAAACGCATGTAAACGCTTGCAAGCATTTATAAGCGTTTGTGTTTAGAAGCGTTTTTTAACTGTTCCATATCCAGATGCTGTCCAGAGCCTTTTTTCATCATCAGAAATGCATGCAAAGCGTTTTCCATGTATTCAAATGGACCGAGTACACCAGAGCAGTCAGTTCCAGGTTTCGCGTGAAAGGAAAAAATGGTAGAACGTGTCACATTATGCTCATGATGGGATCCATAGTGAATACAACCAGAAAAGACAGGTCATCTCAACATTCTGATCTCTCTGCTTCTGCTCTCTCTATTTCTCTCAAAATGTCTGAAATAGTTAATTATTTACTATTTTTCAGTGCATTCTGGGCATTTGGGAAGGTCTTGTGAGGTTATCTTTTAAAATGCTTCTAAACGCACATAAACACTGTATGCAGACACGCCTAAACTGATGTTTTTTAAGCTACATTTTCCAGCAGTCAGTTTCCATCATTCAGAAGAGTTTTCCAAACACCCCGTATACATGAGCCCTTATACAGGATTACACAGGTCTACAAACTAAACAGTACCTTATAACTGATGCTACGCTTTCCACTCTCTTTTGGAGAATCCTCTATATGACCAAAGCCTGAACTTTTTATATGTCTTATTGTGTATTTTGATATTACATTCTCACATTTGTGACCTAGTTTCTAAAAAGTTAAATAAAAACTTATTTGACCATATAAAAGTGACTTCACACAGTTAAATGTAGCTATGGCCACTTACAGAATCTTCACATTTGAAATCTTTGGGATTATTGGTTGATTCCTCCCTGACTGTATGCCGTGGTTCCTTCCGCTACCCTATATCACTATTTTGTCCTGTAACAATGTAGAAACTGACAAAAGGATCCTTGGCATGCAGCAGGAATCCAGAAATCCAACACACCTGGAAGTGTGTCAAATGTGAAGATACTGTTTTGCAAGAGAGCGAGAATCATAGGACAGATGAGTATAACCCATTTTTACTGCCCCCTAACCAACCCCTCCTTAAATTGCAAAGATAGTGGGGGCTGTAGCAAAACATGGCAGAGCAAACCTGCTGTCACATTTAATAAGTAGTACTGCATGCTGAATGCGACCCATTCAAATGAATGGGGTTGCGCTGCAACCACATGTGGGCTTTTAGGGATTAAACAGGCAGTAAGGAGACGGCATAATTCCTCCTGTAAAAGAAATTCACTGCAGATTGCTCTTCAGAAGGCTAACGTTAGTGTAAACAAGCCCTTAGGGAATATTTGTGGAGGATTACGAATATACACTCACCGGCCACTTTATTAGGTATTGCTAGTGCCAAGAAAATATCCCCCACACCATTACAGCACCACCACCAGCCTGAACCATTGATACAAGGCAGGATGGATCCATGCTTTAATGTTGTTTACACCAAATTCTGACACTACCACCTGAATCTCGCAGCAACCAATCTGCCATTTCTCCTCTGACCTCTGATATCAACAAGACATTTTCATCCACACAACTGCAGCTCACTGGATATTTTCTCTTTTTTGGACCATTTCCTGTAAACCCTAGAGATGGTTGTGCATGAAAATTCCAATAGATCAGCAGTTTTTTTAAATACTCAGATCAGCCCGTATGGCACTAACAACCATGCCACACTTAGTCACTAAAAATCCCCTTTCTTCCCCATTCTGATGCTCGGTTTGAACTTCAGCAAGTTGTCTTCACCACGTCTAGATGCCTAAATGCATTGATTTGCTGCCATGTGATTGTCTGATTAGCAATCTGTGTTACCAAGCAGTTTAACAAGTGTACCTAATAAAGTGTCCGGTAAGTGTACACTATGTACATACTATTATTATTATACAGTATTTATATATCGCTAAAAGGTTTGCTCAGCGCTGTACATTATAGTGGGGGACAGAACATGAGACAATACAGTAACAGAACAAAACACGAGGGGGTCAAGGGCCCTGCTCTTTCGAGCTTACAATCTAGGAGGGAGGGGGTAGTGGTACAGGAGGAAGTGGCTGTGGGGGATGGAGTGGTAGGAGGAGTGGAGGAGATCGGCTGTTAGGTGATGGCGGGGTAGGCTTCCCTGAAGAGATGGGTTTTCAGCGTGCGCCTAAAGGTGAGGAGGGTAGGTGACAGTCTGATGGATTGGGGTAGTGAGTTCCAGAGGATGGGGGAAGTCCTGGAGAAGTCCTGCAGTCAGGCATGGGAGGTGGAGACCAGGAAGCTAGAAAGTAGGAGGTTTTGTGAGGAGCGAAGATTACGGGTAGGGTGGTACATATGCTACTCGGTAGTGGGAGAATAAGACTAGGTTCACACTAATGCGGTGCGGTACATTACATGTGATTCACACAGGAACCGCACTGCATTCCTGTGCAAATCACATGCGATTTTTGTGTGGTGCGATTGGAGCCATACATTATGTATGGCTCCAATCACACCGCACCCACACCAAAAAAGTGCAGGACACTAGAATCGGATCTCATGGGTATTCACACCTATGCGATCCAATTCTGCACATCGCACCGCGTTTTGCGAACCGATTTCAGGGTGTTAACATACACACCTGCATCGGTTCGCATGAACAGGGTGCGATTCTGATGTGGTGCAGAATTCGCACAGAAAATGCTGCGAATTCCGCACCACATCAGTGTGAACCCAGCCTAAGTGATATACTTGGATAAATTACAGTTTAATTTACTAAAATCTTTTCATGTAGTATATAACTTTATATGGATGTGTTAAAAATAGAGAATGTAGGAGTTACCCATAGAATCTTCATGTTCACAAACAAAGTAATGTTCATAAACGGCATTGTTGCTTTAAATAGAAAAAAAAAATCTAGGACTTCCTGGTAAACACATGAAAAAAAGATTAGTCCAGCAATAGGGCGGTCTAAGGCGTCTGCTTCCTTCTTGTTTAAAAGTAGAAACGCAGCAAACGTCCCTTCCTCTTCTTTGAATTGTGTGAGCCTTGCAGGGGAAAAGAGAAAAATAACTTAAAAAGGAAAAAAAAAAAATGGGTAACAGAAGGCTCATACAAGCACAGAGATTCGTCCCTATGCCTGAGGCCTAACCGTGTTGGCTGCCTGCCCATATCTCATAGAAAAGAAGACTAAGCCGAGAGGTACTAAAATAACCTCCTCAGCAACAGAAATGGAATGATCTAACCAATCCTGTGAACTCAGCCAAACTCTGACACCGTATGGAAAGCAGAACAAACGTACCCTGTACCTTGGAGCCTCTTTCAACGACATATTCAAATCAGTCCACAAAAACAAACTTTGGAGGTTAGCTAGAGATTATAGGACAGATGCTAGAAGAACAAAGAATGTTTTTATCACAGCCAATTAAAATAATAGATACATGTTCTTTTTCTTTTTTTAACCCTATCCTTTGAAGGGGGACTATTACAACACACATCCAGCATGGGTAATTGTAGGTGTGAAGGTGGCCTCCATCACGGTGCCATAATCGCTCAGACTAAACATACATATAGTTTAAATACAGCTGCCTCTTATGTAGTTAATGATTTGCAATGGTTTTGACCCATGAACCTTAAACCATAATTGCTGACTGTGGCAGATTTGCAAACATCTTCTCTGGACTTATCTATATGACTGGAAGCTTTCACCTTAACCTCTTGGCGCCGGCGCCTCCCGGCCCTTTAAAAGTTTCAGAGGCCGGGTTTTAGGGTTATGTGGCTGCCGTGATTCGCTGTCACGGCGGTTACATGATTGGAAAAGGTCCCAATCGAAAGGGTAGATCGGGACCTTTCCGGGAGTCGTGGACATATGTGATGGGAGCGCACAGGACGCGCTCTCAGCACATATGTATTTTCTAATTCCACGCAAATATGCGGCCGTTCAGCGTCAAGGCCCAAACGCTGAGAGGTCACATATTTGCTTGTGATCGGTGTCAAGGGGTTAAAGCGGAGTTCCAGGTTTAGCAATTTTTGCAGAGTTATGTTGGTCCAGCTTGAACCACTGTATCTACACTGCTCAAAAAAATTAAAGGAACACTTTTTAATCAGAGTATAGCATCAAGTCAATTAAACTCCTGGGATATTGATCTGGTCAGTTAAGTAGCAGAGGGAGTTGGTAACCAGTTTTAGCTGCTTTGGTGTTGATTAAATTAACAACAGGTGCACTAGATGGGCAACAATGAGACAACCCCAAAACAGGAATGGTTTTACAGGTGGAGGCTACTGACATTTATTTCCCCTACCCATCTTTTCTGACTGTTTTCCACTAGTTTGGCATTTGGCTAGGGTCAGTGTCACAGCTGGTAGCATGAGGCGATACCTAGATCCTACAGACGTTGCAGAGGCAGTCCAACTCCTCCAGAATGGCACATCAATACGTACCTTTGCCAGAAGGTTTGCTGTGTCTCCCAGCACAGTCTCAGGGGTATGGAAGAGATTCCAAGAGACAGACAGATACCCATTGTCAGACCCTACGCTGGTGCAGTGGGTCCAGGGTTCCTCCTGGTGCACAATGCCTGGCCTCATGTGGCAAGAGTATGAAGGCAGTTCCTGGAGTATGAAGGAATTGATACCATTGAATGGGCCCCACGCTCGCTTGACCTAAGTCCAATAGAAAACCTCTGGGATATCATGTTTTGGTCCATCCAATGTGCCAAGATGCACCTCAGATTGTCCAGGAGCTTCGTGATGCCCTGGTCCATTTGTCATCTCATTAGGAGCATGCCCCGACAGTGTCAGGCATGCATACAAGCACATGGGGGCCATACAAACTACTGAGTACCATTTTGAGTTGCTGCTATGAATTTCAGCAAATTTCAGGGGCACCCTACTGACTCTGGGTCCTCGGGCAGTGCCCGAGTGCTCCAATGGTCAGTCCGTCCCTGCTCTGTGCTGTACGTGGTGATGCCAAGGCTCTGCACTGTACGTGACCACACCAAGGCTCTGAGCTGTACGTGATGACAAGGCTCTGCGCATGATGACACCGAGGCTCTGCGCTGTGCGTGAGGATGCCGAGGCTCTACGCTGTGCGTGAGGATACCGAGGTTCTGCGCGGTGCGTGAGGATGCCGTGGTTCTGCGCTGTATGTGATGACAATCAGGCTGTAAGTGATGACAAGGCTCTGCGCTGTGCGTGATGAAAACACGGCTCTGCGCTGTGCGTGATGACAAGGCTCTGCACTGTGCATGATGACGCAAAGGATCTGCGTTGTGCGTGACGATGCTAAGGCTCTGAGCTGTGCGTGATGACAACAAAGCTCTGCTCTGTGCGTGATGACAAGGCTCTGTGCAGTGCGTGATGACGCCAAGGCTCTGCGCTGTACGTGACGACGCCAAGGCTCTGAACTGTACGTGATGACAAGGCTCTGTGCTGTGCGTGATGACGCCGAGGCTCTGCGCTGTGCGTGAGGATGCCGAGGCTCTGCGCTGTGCGTGAGGATGCCGAGGCTCTGCGCTGTGCGTGAGGATGCCGAGGCTCAGCGCTGTGCGTGAGGATGCCGAGGCTCTGCGCTGTGCGTGAGGATGCCGAGGCTC
This sequence comes from Staurois parvus, assembly GCF_062004578.1. NCBI lineage: Eukaryota > Metazoa > Chordata > Amphibia > Anura > Ranidae > Staurois > Staurois parvus. The sequence goes on from NW_028317922.1 coordinate 2,063,925, forward strand.
TGCGCTGTGCGTGAGGATGCCGAGGCTCTGCGCTGTGCCTGAGGATGCCGAGGCTCTGAGCTGTATGTGATGACAATAAGGCTGTAAGTGATGACAAGGCTCTGCGCTATGCGTGATGACATCGAGGCTCTGCACTGTGCATGATGATGTCGAGGATCTGCACTGTACGTAATGACGCCGAGGTTCTGAGCTGTACGTGATGACAACAAGGCTCTGAGCTATGCATGATGACAACAAGGCTCTGTGCTGTGCGTGACGACGCCAAGGCTCTGCACTGTATGTGATGACGCTGAGGCTCTGTGCTGTACATGATGACGCCAAGGCTCTGCGCTGTACGTGATGACAACAAGGCTCTTCGCTGTGCATGATGATGCAAAGGCTCTGTGCTGTGCATGATGACGCAAAGGCTCTGTGCTGTGCATGATGACACCAAGGCTTAAAGGCACTGCACTGTACGTGATGACAGCGCTGGACCAGGGAGTCAGGTAAGTAATAGTGCTTCTACAACCCTCTAGACTTGAAATGACCCTATACCAGTCAGGTATATATTAACACCTTCTGTTGCTTTCAGCTGCCACCAGACCTCCAAATTCTTTTTTTTCCTCCTAAGATGGACTATGGACAATTTGCAGTGTGAAAAGAGCTGTGCACATGACTGCAACTAGCGTGCAGTGCTCATTCAAAGCAAACAGAAGTGAGGGGAAAAGAAGACGTTCAGGAGCTCACGGATCTGTTACTGAGGGTGTTACAAGGAGGCAGAAAAACCCAGTGAGAAACAATTTAATGGACAATATATTACAAGAGCAGTAGTGGATGTGTATGGGTGATTTATGGAGAATAAGGATATTGTTTGATATCATTTTAATGGGCATTTAATACTTGCAGTGTGGAGGGCGCCCCAAAGCGAGGTTTTTTTTTGGTGCCTGGAGTTGGGCTTTAAACAGGTTTTTCAGACAAATTCTGGTGAAGTATATTCTCTGTCAAATAATTTTGAGATACTACAGTACATGCTAACAAGTGATAGTAAAGTTAGGTACACTCAGATTGTAGGCTCAGCCTGCAAAATGGTGCCTCAAGTATCTATATACAAAAGATGGATTTTAATGTAAAACTAAAGGCAACAGCTATTTTTTTGGATAGACTAAGAGACGATTATAACCCTTGTCAGTTTTTTATTCCATCTGTGTCCCATTGGAGAGATTCCCCTTCACTTCCTGTCTCATAGCTAAAACAGGAAGTGAGAAGATATCCCTCCAAAGTGAGGGAATCCTGAGGTGTCACCAAACCTAGTGTCCCCATTGGAAGATTAACCCTTTATTACTGTTCTTGTGACAGCTCAAACTGTGGGATTTTCTTTCACTCTCTGTTATAATGATAAACAGGACATCTAGAGAGGGTGAATCTCCCTAACAGGGACACAGACAGCAATAAAAACCTGACAGGTGTTCTAATCCCTCTCCACTGTTCAAACCTAAAAAAGAGTTTTGCCTTTAGTTATACGGTAAGGTATGAACCTGACTCAGGAACAGATGTGCTGGTTTTTAGGAGATAATGTGACTTTTGTGCACTTGGATTCATTTTTGTCATTATGAACATATGAAAAGCCTATCACGGCAAACAGATGGCCTGCATTTCTCAGTGACCACAGGCATTCAGGCGTGTAACGCAAGGCTGATACTTCAGTTTCAGGGTATTGGTGACCTAAACAGACTCTTCTTTTTTTATACAGTGAGATCCACACACTACAGTCCTAAAGCAGACAGATCAGTTTCCTCTTGGCAAACCCCTAGCAGGCAGCAAGGACAACCTAGCAGATATAAACAATGTCGAATGGAAATGAGGCCAGGCTATGGATGTGTAACGGTACACCACCAACACTGCTTACATGCTCCAAATAAATGTGACTTTTCCCGATGGTTTACAGGAAAACAAGATATTATTTAAAGTAAGATGTAAAATACAGAAATCTAAGCAAGTGCCACATTCACCCTTTTATTGCAATGGGGGAAAAAAAAAAATCGCTAAAGCGGTATTTAGCTCCCCCGGCCCCGTTTTTTCACTTAAACAGTGAATCCGGCACTGCAATCCACATGCAGTGGGTTTTACACCACTATCTTGGTCCTCTACAGCTGACTGCCTTTAGCGGGTGAACAGCACCCCCCCCCCCCCCCGACCACTCTGTATGCGATCCCGCAGCCTCCTGGGAGATGTGCTGGAAGTGTCCCAGGGGACTGGATCAGTGACAACTCATTCTGGTCTAGGCCAGAAGGGCAGTGGGGCCAAAAAAAAAAGATAAAAGAAAGTGTTGGAACAAAGACATTCACAGCAGGATTACCAGGTATTATTCAGATGAAAACTGAAGATTTGGGAAAAACTGAACAGTACCTTTTAAATTACATTAGCATACAAAATGAATAATTATGGAAATGGTTTGTGATTTTGCTTTCATCTATTTTAATGACTAGGTGTTGAAACATGGATGGGATCATTAGGACAAAGCTGCACATTATCAGAAAAAAATCTACCTTCTCATTCAAATCATATGTAGGGAAAACTGACAGATATGTTCTTGAATGTACTGTATATACTGTATATTCTCTACATAAAATATTTCTTGCATACTTGCAGCTAAAGTTCTGCTGTTGAACACTGCGAGCAGGCACATTTTCTGGACGCCGCTCTGACTAACCCACATGGATTCAATGAGGAATGTCCAAGCCCCTATGAATGGGGTGAAACCAGAATTCAGTTTTAATTGCCAAGTCTATCTAAATCTGCAACCCTAAAGCGGGCCATACACATGTAGATTTTTAAATGACAATATTCGTAAGAAAAGTAGTACGAAGGTTCTTTAACCACTAACACTGTTCAACAGGTAAAAAGTTTTGGGCATAAAATTAGCTAATCTTACATAATTTTGGGGTGCTGAAAATGAAAATGACCCTAAAAAATGTTGATTGGCTCTAGTTTCCATGATATATTCACCCATCTAATGACGTAAGCCATTCAAAATTATGATGCAACTTCAGCTGCATATTGCGCAATTGATACTGGTGACCAATAGAAAATTGCATGTATACTGAGATGATGCAATATTAGCCTTTAATTGCATCACTTCACTGCATAAAAGCTGCAGTATCTGTATCTGATTGTAGTTCGACAGCGTCTTTACATTTCGTTTTATGCTTATATAGGCTACTCAGTAATGCCTCGAACTTGTGTGAATAAAGCAGATAATTTCTGCTATATCTGCGGTGAAATAACTTTTATCTCACAAAAAAGGAGGATAACAGGAATGATTAAGAAAGCCTACAACTTGTATTTTGGCTGCAAGATAGGAGACCAGGACAAGAGCTGGGCACCACATATATGCTGCAATTCTTGTGGGACGGCACTGGAGCAATTGCATTCTAAGTTCATTACACACTATGGGAATTTACTAAAAGTAGTACTTGCTTATATAAATATGGAGTTGTTCACAGAAAACAATACTTTTTGCTATTTTGTAGCCTGTAATTCCTGTAAGCAGTTTTCCATGGCATGCTAGTAGGCTGAAGGCCAGCTACAGCAAGTTCACAGATATAAGGCCATGTTATACAAGCAACAGTATCAGATCTGCACAAATCTCCCAATGACAGTTTATAGCTGGCTACAATGTTGCTGCTGCAGCATGCTACAGTACTTGTCAATGTAGCTACAAATCTCTGGAATGACAGTGGTAACTACATGGGATAAATGAGTAGCTACATACAACAAAGGCAATGAGATCACAATAAAGCTTCTCTGTCACTGTCTGGACATAGATAGTGAAGTCTTACAGGTGATGCATCCAATACAAACACTGGCTGTAAACTCACACGGTGGGACTGATTTACTAAAGGAATAAAGGCGGTCCACTCAAAGCCCATACACATGATAAGAAAATTGTACAAACATTTTCGTACAAGGGCCAATCGTCCGATAATCTGATCGTTCATACACAGCTTACGGAAGCCGATCGCGACAATTCAAGAAAAATTTTTTTAAAAAATTTCTCATTCGATACTAATCGTACAATTTTTGTTTCATCGGTACAGTAGTCATCCGAAAATACAATACAAATACAATACGTGACATCACTTTCGAAATTCTATTGAGAATTTAGAAATTCTATTGAGAATTTTCGTAAGTTGAGTGCAGAATAGCATGCAAACAAAATGGACGATCATTCGTCCGACATTCTCATCGTGTGTACTAGGCATAAGCTTAGTGTATAAGGAGAGGTTGTGTTCACTTCAATCACCTTATCATGTGCAAGAGAAAATGCTTTTTTTTTTTTGCTTTTTGAATTCCTTTGAACATAACTGGGTTTTCAAAGTAAATCTAGCTTCACCCTATTTATTAAGCAACATGACCACTTACTAAATGAAGTGTCTACTCCTTTAGTTTTAGATGAACTTTACTCCTACTACTTTTTTTTTTTTCATTCCCCTCTTACTTTGAGTAGTTGCATGTATGTGGCATAACTGACCAATCCCCCTGAATGCTGGAAATCATTGTAGAAGGCACTGCTACTACAGTGATAGTTAATAGCTTCCAGGTCCTCTACTGAGCTGCTGCCCTGAAGTTTAGTGAACACAGGAGGTCACTCACTTGGCACAGACACCATTCAGAGAACACTCTCTATTTTGTCAATGAATGCAAAGTGCTCTCTGGTTGGAAGAGGTGGAGATTGTTACATCAAATCCCTGCTTCTACACCTTATCCAATCAGAGAACACTTTAAATTCATTGGGAAGATTGCATTCATTGACCTTGGGACCCAGAAGCTAGATGCAATCACTGTAGCAGCTGTGCCTAGTACAGTGACATCCATCTTCCATGAGGATCAGGCAGGTATGTCACATGTATACTTACACAGGTCCAAGCTGGACTGATGTAACTAAGCGAAAATATCCATACCTGAAAAGATTTGAAAAAAATACTCACAAGCCCAGAAAATCCAGTTTTGCCTGTTGTAAACCACCACACACTAGGTCCTATACTGCCATGTTCCTTGCTCCTTGTGGATGTCATTGGGAGCAAGCTGTCTCTTCTAGATTCTTGCAATTGGCTCCTGATGACATGCTGCCGTGTTTGCACAATCTGTGGTAAATGGCCCACAAGCCTCTTGGGATGTGTGATGTAAATATCCCAGGAGAATGCAGGTAGCATGGGTATGGCATTCTCACCTAGATGAGAAATCAGGAAGTGCAAGCCAGCTGATTAAAAAAAAGTATGCAAACATTTTGTATTTGTGATTCTAGAAGGGAAAGGGGTTGGAGTAATATTATAGAAAGCTAAATAAGAGGCAGAAGGTCTGCTTTAACTGGTCAATCCCACTGTGTGAGAGGTGATATAACCCATTCTAAGAAAGTGTCACACGGGCAAGCTTTCCTTTATGGTCAAATATCATGAGCAAAAGAACACTAATATATCCTTAAGAGTATGCTGTCAGGACAACAGGAACAACAGTTACTTCAGGAAGTGGAAGATACAGATCACTCTGAGAATGGGCAGATTTATAAGATATGATTATTATGGGTGGTCTTAGCTGAACATGCAGTGCTTTTTTCTTTTATGTCTTTCAATAGATGAGGCTCAAGAAATACCCAGTCATCACTACTCTTCTACTCTCCAGCACCCTTTACACTTACACCTCTCTGCTGCCTTATATACAAATTACCACTCACTCCTCCTCAAAAACTCCCTTGGCCTCCAATCACTGTGGTTACATGATCAGAAACCCCACCACCCGGCATCTGAAACCCCTTAAGGGGTTACTCACCAACACTACAAAGCTTCTAATTCCCTTTCTGGTTATCTCTCACCTTAGCTTTGGAATCCTCTCTCCTCCTTGGCCTACCTCTACACAGGATATCCACAATTCAATCAATCATTAATACTGCTGCCAGAGCAATCATTCACTGTCCTCTACCCCTCTCTGCCAACCCCTCCACTGGCTTCTGCAAAATACTAACAATGACATACAAAGCCATCCACAACTCGCTTATATCACAGCCTCACCTCAAAATACCAACCAAACCATTCTCTTTGCTCCTCCCAAGACCCCCTTCCCTCTAGTTCCCTTGTCACCTCCTCCCATGCTCACCTCCAGGACTTCTCCAGTACCTCTGCATCCTCTGGAACTCCTTACCCCAATCTGTCTGACTTTCTCCTACTCACTCTGCCTCATCTCTTCATGAAGACCTATCCTGCCTCTAATTAATAAACTGTACTTTTATTTTCTCCATTAGCTCATCCCTAACTGTTATTACCTTTTGTATCACTTGATCTGCCCTTTTACATTGTAAGTTCTCACAAGCAAGGCCCTCTGATTCCTTCTGTGTTGAACTGTATTGTAACTGTACGGTTTGCCCTCACTTTGTAAAGTGCTGTGCAAACTGTTGGAGCTATATAAATCCTGAATAATAATAATAACAACAAAGCATAAAAATCCTAAAGAATGACTGGCTCTAGTATTTAAGTTGAACAACCAAATAAGACAAATGTATAAGAACGTGAGTGTGAAGAAATGTATCTAATAGTAAATATAGTATATAAAATAGTAGTGTGGTCTGTGTGAGTTCATGACCTAAATTCACATCAGGATTCCAAATATTTTCCCAGTACATAAAGATCACATTGGAGCTGCTCACTGGTCTATAATGATGCAGTACAAAGTATGACAGCTTCTCTATATAACATAGGATGCCTTTGTCCTTAAAACTGCACAGTTAGTACAAACAGTCTGCACACGGAGCTACAGTATGGAGACATGACAACCATAAATAACATCAGATGAAGTTCACCAAGGTGCCTTAGGCGGGTTAAGAAATAAATAGCCCTATCTAAAGTTACGAAATCATGCCCTCCCCTCTGATGCAAGAAGAAGCTGGAACACAATGTAAATAAACACTGGAAGCCGGCTCACGTGATTGGACTGAGCTAAACTCTGCCCCCCTGTGATTGGACTGAGCTAAGCTCTGCCCCCCTGTGAGCAGCTGTTTGTGTACAGGTGAGAAAGGACAGGTGAGCTGTATTCACTATTCACATCGCATGTCTAAAGAATAACTTCCTTTTCAGAGACGGTTTGTTCCCCAGAGGATAGAAGAGCTCTCCATTGTTCTGCCTGTCACATGGAGTTTAGAGGCACCTGCTCGGGCCTAAATATAGGGAAACACACGTGTATGTATTACACATATACAGTATATATAGTTATAGTTTTATACAAACACACATTATATATATATATTATATATATACACACACACACATACATACATATATACATACATACACACACACATAAAAATATTCTATATCCACAAAACCTACACACATGCACCTGAATCCTACAGCAGTTACTTACACAACTGCAAACACCTGGCTGCACCCATCAGAGCAGAAATACACTGATCTGGTGGTGTATGGCCATGGGGATAAACTCTTAAATGGTATATTTATATTAATAACAGGAACAAAAACACCAAGGGCCCATTTAAACTGTTGAATTTTAACACACATTTTGCAACACACTTAACTGCATCCATCCAATTATGTAATAAAAAGTTCCCATAACAGTGTTGAAGTGCATTTTAAAAAAACTGACATGTCCATTTTTTGTGCATTATATTGTGTTGGGAAGCCCATAGAAGTCAATAGCAGTGTATCAAAGTAGACATAACATGCATATTCATGCACTGAAAACAGGTATTAACAAACCGTGATCAGTAGCTGCTAACTCTATCCACTATAATTTCCAAATTCAAAAACACATTAAAAACGCTCATGATAATGCATGTCAGCCCTTGAAGGACATACACATTGATGCATGACAACACACCTAATGCTACAACACCCCCCCCCCCCTTCCTCTCTGCACAAATGGATCTACATGGGCACTATATTGTATACGTGTAATTTCAAAAATTATAATCTTATTATGCTGAATTATTGGGGTCATGGAATATTTGATTTATGTGCATCTCTAGGAGAAAACTTTTTTTCAGATTTGGATGGAGAAGGGAAAGGATAGGCCTCAGTCAGGTTTTTATTGCTACCTGTGTCTCCATTGGGTAGATTCATCACTTTGTTTGATCTGGTGACCACTGTCATAGAGAAAGGAAGGGAGATGAAAGAAACAATTAAGTTATCCTCAAAACACTCAGTGAGTGGACATTTTCCAAAGGGGACACTTGCCTAAAGGAGGGGAACTCACTTTTCCCTCACTTTGGGAAATTTCCTCTATAGCCTTGTTGGGACAGGAAGTGGGGAAAAGATTGGCCAGTGGTAAAAACTAAATATTGTCTATATGCACACACTGTAAAAGAGCAGTGTATAAATCTGCTCAGTGTACAGATAGTAGGACCTCCACAATGCTGATAAGATAGTAGTAGGGCCTCCACAATGATGATAAGATGGTAGTAGGACCTCCACAAGGGTGATAAGATAGTAGTAGGGCCTCCACAATGCTGAAAAGATGGTAGTAGGACCTCCACAAGGGTGATAAGATAGTAGTAGGACCTCCACAATGCTGATAGGATGGTATTAGGACCTCCACCATGCTGATAAGATGGTAGTAGGACCTCTACAATGCTTATAATATGGTAGTAGGACCTCCACAAGAGTGATAAGATGGTAGTAGGACCTCCACAGGGGTGATAAGATGGTAGTAGGACCTCCACAGGGGTGATAAGATGGTAGTAGGACCTCCACAGGGGTGATAAGATAGTAGTAGGACCTCCACAAGGGTGATAAGATAGTAGTAGGACCTCCACAAGGGTGATAAGATAGTAGTAGGACCTCCACAAGGGTGATAAGATGGTAGTAGGACCTCTACAATGCTTATAAGATGGTAGTAGGACCTCCATAAGGGTGATAACATGGTAGTAGGACCTCCACAAGGGTGATAAGATGGTAGTAGGACCACCACAAGGGTGATAGGATGGTAGTAGGACCACCACAAGGGTGATAGGATGGTAGTAGGACCACCACAAGGGTGATAGGATGGTAGTAGGACCACCACAAGGGTGATAGGATGGTAGTAGGACCACCACAAGGGTGATAGGATGGTAGTAGGACCACCACAAGGGTGATAAGATGGTAGTAGGACCTCTACAATGCTTATAATATGGTAGTAGGACCTCCATAAGGGTGATAAGATGGTAGTAGGACCTCCACAAGGGTGATAAGATGGTAGTAGGACCTCCACAAGGGTGATAAGTTGGTAGTAGGACCTCCACAAGGGTGATAAGATGGTAGTAGGACCTCCACAAGGGTGATAAGATCATAGTAAGACCTCTACAATGTCAGGCTGATCTTCCTGGAAAGTGCTGTCAGAGTCCAGAGCAAGGTGTTAACCCCTTGTACCCTGCATGTACAGTGTGCCTTCTATGTGCCCAGTCCTGGGATCAGAGAAGGAAATGAAGACTCAGCTGAGGAGCTGTGAAAATTGTTTTCCTTTCAGCTGTGACCTATTGATCTCCCCGGATCCTCTGTACACCTCACCCCACACAGCATTTCCATACACTGTCCAGACATGGCACACAATAATAACAATACAACTAGAACTCTCTGGGAGGCTGGCATACGCAGCTGACACTTGTGTCTAGACCTGACAAGTAACTTTCATCTCAGTTGTAGGAAAGTTCTGACATCATCACATGAACTGAGCACAGACATAAACATGACGATCATATACAACTCTAATAATAATAATAATAATAGTAGTGGTGTGCACTCACCTCATGGACAGAGGACAGGGCAGGGGTTGTGGTCAGTGGGGGGTCACAGTGGGGTTCAATGTCTTCTCACACACAGTGATTGCAGAATCTGCTCTCCTGGAAAACAAAGAACACTGAACACATGACTCCTCACATCCAAAACACATGACGTATCTGCTCTGCACCAATCACAGCTCGCTGGCCATGCCGGTGTTAACTGCAAAATGATACTCCTGCTCTCCTCCAGGGCCGTGCACGCTTCCTGCTCGTGCACTGCTTCCTTTCCCTACGCAGGGTGTGCACGGCGCGCGTTCCCCATCTCTGCCTTAAGCAGTGTGCAGGAGTTGTGACTGATGTAGACCTTCCTGTCCGTTAACCCCTTCATTGCAGCCCGAGACCGTCCCTTAACTCCTTCATTGCAGCCGGAGACCTCCCTTAACCCCTTCATTGCAGCCGGAGACCTCCCTTAACCCCTTCATTGCAGCCGGAGACCTCCCGTAACCCCTTCATTGCAGTCGGAGCTCGTAACCCCTTCATTGCAGCCGGAGACCTCCCTTAACTCCTTCATTGCAGCCGGAGCTCGTCCGTTAATCCCTTCATTGCAGCTGGAGCCCGTCCATTAACCCCTTAATTACTAGCAGCTCATCATTCCATTAGCCCCTTCATTACTAGCAGCTGTTTATTCTATTAACCCCTTCATTACTAGCAGCTCTTCATTCCATTAACCCCTTCATTGCAGCTGGAGCCTGTCCATTAACCCCTTCATTGCAGCTGGAGCCCGTCCATTAACCCCTTCATTACTAGCAGCTGCCCATTCTATTAACCCCTTCATTACTAGCAGCTCTTCGTTCCATTAACCCCTTCATTACTAGCAGCTCTTCATTCCATTAACTCCTTCATTACTAGCAGCTCTTCATGCCATTAACCCCTTCATTACTAGCCATGAACCCCCTCCATTACTGGGAACGTGATTTACTCCATTACTAACAGCTCCTCGTCCTTTTAACCCCTTCATTGCTTGTAGCCACTCTTCTCTTTGATCCCCTCCTCATTAAACACTCATCATTGCATTAACCACTTCATTACTAGTAGATTCCAATTCCTTTAACACTGAGCAGGGACACTATTCATTAACCTCTTCATCACCAGCCCTTAACCCATTCATTCTTAGCATATCCTTTTTTCCATGAACCCTTTTTTTCCCAGCAGCTCCATGTATTCTCATTTGCCCCTCATTCAATTACCTGTATTGCTAGTTCCTCTCTATTAACCCCCTCATTACTAACTGACCTTCATTCTATGAACTGCCTTTAATAGGAGAAACATTTCACAATGAAGGGGTTACTGGAATGAGCTTTTCCTATAGAAAAGGTCCATAAAATGAGGATCAACTATAAATGATGGAGCTAATGCAGTGTTTCTCAACTCCAGTCCTCATGGACCCCCAACAGGTCATGTTTTCAGGATTTCCCTCAGATGAAACAGCTGTGGTAATTACTAAGGCAGTGAAACTGATCAAATCACCTGTGCAAAATAATGGAAATCCTGAAAACATGACCTGTTGGGGGTCCATGAGGACTGGAGTTGAGAAACACTGAGCTAATGGAATGATGGCTTTTCCAACAGAAGAGGTCCATAAAATGAAGATCTGCTAGCAATGGAGAATCATCTCCTTCCAATAACCCTTTCATTACAAGTAGCTACACATTCCAGGAACCTCTTAATGATTAACCTCTTCTTTACTAGCAGCTCCTCATTCCAAGAACTCAGCTATTACCAGCAACCCAAATTTCCCTTAACCCTTTCACTACTTAAGTTTATTAATGAATGCCTTCACTGTGAGAAGCTTCACATTCAAGTAACACCACTAACTGGTCCGTTTTCTATTAACCCTTTTATTTCTAGTTCAACCTCTTTTCATTAACCATTTCATTATTAGCAACTAATTTCTTTACCTCGTTTATAACAAGCAGCTTCTTATTCAAGTAACTGCTTCATTACTGACAGCTCCTCATTCCATCAACCTCTAATTGTTAGCAGATCCTAATACTGTTAACCCCTTCATTACTAGCCGCTCTCTATTCCTTTAACATCTTCATTAATAATATCTCCTTGTCCCATTATCTTCCTCATTACAATCAACTCCTCATTCTGCTACTCTTACATTAGCAGCAATATCTATTCCATCAACCTCTATACTACTAGTGCCTCTATATTCCAGTAACTTTATTACTATCAGTTCCTCCTTCCTGAAATGTGTCTCTACATTACTATTACCGGCTTATTTAATTAATCCCTTCATTATTTGCAGAAGAAATTTTCATGAACCCCTTCATTTTCAGCAGTTCCATGTTTTATTAACTTTACAGCAGCCTGGGCCCAGGCTGGGAAGACTGAATCTGCAATAGGCAAGCAGCTTGGTGTGAACAAATCAACTGTGGGAGCAATAATTAGAAAATGGAAGACATACAAGACCACTGATAATCTCCCTCGATCTGGGGCTCCACGCAAGATCTCACCCTGTGGGGTCAAAATGATCACAAGAACGGTGAGCAAAAATCCCAGGACCACACGGGGGAACCTAGTGAATGACCTGTAGAGAGCTGGGACCAACGTAACAAAGGCTACCATCAGTAACACACTACGCCGCCATGTACAGGACAGAATGAATGGGGCCATGTATCGTGAGATTTTGAGTGCAAACCTCCTTCCATCAGCAAGGGCATTGAAGATGAAACGTGGCTGGGTCTTCCAACATGACAATGATCCCAAACATACGGCCCGGGCAACGAAGGAATGGCTTCGTAAGAAGCATTTCAAGGTCCTGGAGTGGCCTAGCCAGTCTCCAGATCTCAACCCCATAGAAAACCTTTGGAGGGAGTTGAAAGTCTGTGTTGCCCAGCCACAGCCCCAAAACATTACTGCTCTAGAGGAGATCTGCATGGATGAATGGGCAAACATACCAGCAACAGTGTGTGCCAACCTTGTGAAGACTTACAGGAAACGTTTGACCTCTGTCATTACCAATAAAGGATATATAACAAAGTATTGAGATGAACATTTGATATTGACCAAATAGTTCTTTTCAACCATAATTTGCAAATAAATTCTTTCCAAATCAGCCAATGTGATTGTCTGGATTTTTTTTCTCATTTTGTCTCTCATAGTTGAGGTCTACCTATGATGCCAATTACAGGTCTCTCTCATCTTTTTAAGTGGGAGAACGTGCACAATTGGTGGCTGACTAAATACTTTTTTGCCCCACTGTATGTAAGCAAACCTGGATCTGCTTTTCACTCAGCTCACATAAACATAACAAATATGACAGTAATGTTTGGGAGCTGATGTATCATCTGGATCAGCCTTTCTCAACCAGGGTGCCTTCAGGCTTCTTCAGGGGTGCCTTGGCAAAAAGTCCAAAAATTGTTTACAAGCCAGCAGGTGGATAAATCCTGCCTTCTAGTACACAAAGCCACAGGTTTTCATTATGCACTTTTATGACCTTCTAGCTGCCAGCATCCTAACAACCAATGGCATCATCAGTTGATAAGGTGGGCATTGGGAGCTTGCACATCATCCTTGTTTGGCCCTCCTCCGCCCCTCTCCGTTAGCACTGGGGTCACAGCAGACTGAGGGAGGGAAAATGAGAGACACACTGGAATACTAGTCAGTACCAATGTGCAAAGTTGTATTTACTTTGGAAGAATAAATCATCTCTAACATTGGGTGTACTGGATGTGTGTGGAATATGTTTTTACATTTTATATAGGGGTGCCTTGAGATTCTGCAGAATTTTAAAGGGTGCCTTGAGATTATCCATAATTTTAAGGGGTATATCAAAATTATCCATCGTTTTAAAGGGTGCCTTGACTGGAAAAAGGTTGAGAAACCCTCATCTGGATGAGTGAAAGGCAGTATTACAGTGGTTAAAGATGGTCACACAATTTGAACTCCATTAGAAAAATGGCTACCTTGGGTTGTGTAGTTAGGAGGGCGAACTTCAAAATTAGTGGGGAGTTCAAAGAAAATGCTAGGTTTTCTGATGTATTTTGGATCAGCGGCTTTATTTAGAAGAGTGAGGAGTAGATTATTATTACTGTTATTATAATACAGAATTTATAAAGCACCAACAGTTTATACAGTGCTTTAAAATCTAAAGGGAGAGAGTACAGTTACATTCGGAGGGTTAAGAGGCCCTGCCCATATACACTTACAATTTAGGGCAAGTGGTACAAAAGGTAATAACTGTGGGGATGAGCTGGTGGAAGAGTGAAAAGATGTACTGTGCAAAAGCTGGTTGTGACATTTAGCATCTCTAAATAGTAACTGAGGTATACAAGTAACCTGGTAAGCATTAGAAATTGCAGCAAGTTCAAGGGCACGATTGAGAGGTATTCCATAATGCTTGGGAGTTGGTATATAATTTGCAACAGTGAAAGGCAGTTGTTCAATATAAAAGCTATAAAAAGTTGTCATTTAATGGTTAACAGAAGGGTTAAGGCTAAGCTAATATCAAATCTTGACTTTAGATGTGCTTCTTGAGGAGGCTGCCTTTGTTACAAAACCTATGCTTGATTTGTGCAGCACTATAAGTTAAGTAGGACTGCATTACTCTTTTGTTTAAAAATACACTTTCTTTAAAAATACTTTTACTTTGTTCATGTTTTCTCTCTCTACACTGTGTACATTCTGTAGACTCTTTGTAACAACTTCCCATTGATGTGTGCACGCTCCAACAGAAATGGAATATTATAGTTTAACTGCGGGGACTACTGCAGAATGTGCTATGGCAACTTGTAATCGTATCTGTTTTGTATGGAGTGTTTTTGGGCATGGTTTGTATGTCTTCATCTGGTTACATTTGGTTATGTGCAATTACCTTTAATTAACCCTCTATCTTAAATTTCCAGTATTTCCAACATTATAGTTCAACCTGAATAGACCACCATTGTTGACTTCTCCTTCTGAAAATGTTAGATGCTTGGCTTTCATGCTGCCAGTGGTTCATTGCTTTCTCTGTCATTGATCCATAACAAGTATACAAATCAGGAGTTGTAAAAGTACAAAAAATATGTTTATTCTGAGTCTGTGATCCTGACAGAAACAGCAATGCAACTAGTCTTAAAAAAGTGTAAAATATCCTACACACTCATCTCTATATTTCAAACTGTGAGCCGGTCTTGGCTGGTTAAAGTGTATGTAAACCCTAACAATAAATATCTACAAATTTTTCCCATTTGGTCTATTAAATATAAAATTGAAAGAGTTTTGTTATATTTGTTTGATAAGGGCAAATAAATACTGTACCTGTACATCCAGTCCAGTTCACTTCTGAGGATAGTCCCCCCCTTTCCTGTTATGTTCAAAGAGCAGAATTCTGTAGTCCAAATCATGAGTGAGCAGACTATGGTAACAATGCTGTTCCTCAATAGGAGCAGACACTAAATGAGTAAAAAAAAGCCAGAAAAAAAGAAAGCATACATCCATCACGTTTAAGGCTTGGTGAGCTACAATATATTACTATAACGCTGGGCATTGTTACTGAGGATGCAGAACTCTATAAGCCAACAAGATGGCAGTGTTCACTACTTTGCCTCGCTATAGCTCTAATCCCAGAGCAATCTGGGAGATGTAGTCTCAAAAGGAGGATCTTGCATACAGTCACGCTGAAATCAAAACTACAAGGTCCACAAGCACCAGCCAAGGAGAAAGATGATATAAAATGAAAAGCCTGGGAAGGAGCCAGGGCAGGTGTGGAGAGACATGCTAACTGATAAGGTGTGTATGAAACTGTGCTGGACCATGCTGTTTAGACCAGGCCAAACCGTACTGCATTCTACAGAACCACATCAATCCAAGGAGTAGACTGCTGGTCTGAGCGCTGAGCCATGAAACAACCTAAGGGAGGTTTTTTATTATCCAGAGTCATTTCTGGGGTACATACACCCTAATCGTTGCAGCTACATCCACCACTTAAGGGGGCCCCCCACCGTGCAGACAACTTGCATTCCTCTAAGGACTACCGAAAGAGGATTGGGAGAGGGGTTCACTGAGCCACACTGTTACTGTACTCACAGCTAGTTTTTGGTTCACCATGCAGATCTAGCAGATCTATTACCCTTCATTGACACTGTTCCCTGATCTGAGTCAAACACATTGCTGACATTTAATACTGAAAGTTGCAACTATTGACACCAAAGTTGCCACTAACCCAGACTGCTGACTTGGATTACTCCCATTCGTATCCCAACTTGTGGTGTGATATCTTAACATTAACTCAATCCAATCTCTTCTCCACATTGCACTCCCCTTTCTTCCAGACATGATCGCCTTTGCTTAGCTGATTTAAAGGGGCATACCCACTGGCTGAGTTTAACCCTTTATTCAACTGCTTTCTAAACTACACACCCAAAAACAACATTGCTCTGTTTCATGCGCGAACATTAAAGTGCCCCAATTGAGTTGGCAGAAGTAAATATAAAGAAACTGTTCAGATCTTGCGGCTTGCCCGATTGCAGCACTAGTTTGCTGGTAACATAACTTAAGCTTCCAGGCCCTTCCAGGCCTAAGCCTCTCCCAACAGAGATCCCTCAAGTGAACTAGCCTGTTGTATTTATTGTTAGCCATCTACAGTCTCTTGGGGCATATTGTCTCAGTCAGAGAGCTATTGTTTTTGCTCTTTCCACTGCAGCACATTCTCACACCAATCTTAAAGGTACCTGGGCTAACTGCATTGTATTTGTATCACATTGTTTTCAATGTGTTAACTCTAAATCACTGAGCTGCTGTACTGCCTTTTCGTTATGGTCTGCCAATACAATCGGTTTATCTTCTAATGGTCAGTGTGTGCCATTTTGTCTGACTGCTGGGAGTTCCCGGCCAAGGTATTCAACTGGTGTCAGCAGGACAAGGGAAAGAGCAGAAGCCCCAGTACTGCCAATAGCTCCTGTGGGGGTAGCACTAAATTACATTTTTATTTTTAGGTTTAGATGTACTTTTGGAGTCAAACTTGAGAAAACCTTACTATATGTTTGCTATACATTTACATTCCAATAGTATACCTAAAATTATTGGGGGAAAAAATTTCTTACCTTTCTAGTTGTTTCTTTGAAACAGGCCTTTGGGCAGACTGCAAGCTAAGTTGAACAATTTAAAAATTAAAGTGGAAAGAGAAAGTGGGAACAGTGTATATTTCCCCTCATTGACCTACAGTGCAGAACCCAACCTTTGAGCTCTTTAACCCTTTGTTAGGCCAGAAAGTGTTTGAATCTAGTTTACAACTGATAATGAAATGTCTCAGCACAGCACGGACAGTGTTAATTATGGTACTTTCCATTTGTAAATAAACCATACAGTTATGGTAATTGCCCAGCCCTAATGTGTATGTTACCCCAACATTTTATATTTCTGCTGCTAATATAACACATGGAGGAGATTAAGGATTCCTATCCTACCTTGCTGTATGCCTGGCTGTAGTGGACCTTTCTCCTCCTGGAAGTGATGCAGCGCTCCTGTCCGGCGCCTTCTGCCATTGCTCCACAGTTCGGCATTGAAACTGGTGGCACTGGGCTATCGTCCTCTACGTGAGGCACGCTGACTCCTCCATACACCACACAGATGATAGCTCTTCACCCTGGATACCCACTTTACTGATGGTTACACCAACCACAGTTTTAATGCTTATACTTACCTTATTTATGTGAGTGTTCCTACCTTTACACCTGAATAAAGTGATATACTGCACTTAGAGGTGCTTCTTCTCCTTCTCTCATCCTACAGAGTCTGCTACAGTCTTTTTGGAAGCCTTGCCCTCAGTGCTACACGGACCCCCCTACCCCACGCACATCTTCCTCATACAGCTATAAACACTACCATCACCCCATACCAGGATTACCCAGGACTTTGAGCAGTGCTTGCGCTGATCACCCCCCCATTTCTTCTATCGTCCTCTACATCACTGTAGTCTCCAAATACCATTTGAGGTTTCTTCTGCGAGTGAGATGGAAGCCTCTGCTTTGCTCATGAGCAAAAGCTGCTGCTGATGGCTGCACTATTTTCCCCAGGGTGGGGGATGTTAATGAGTTCAGATCCCTCAGGGGATCCCAGTACAGTGGCAGTCACCTTTTGGTGCATGTAAGTTGGCTGCACAGAGAATGGCTGTAGCATCTTTTTGTGTTCTGAAACACCTTGCGGAATGTTACCTCTTTGAGGAGGCCCTTCTGGGCAGAGGACCTCGCCTCCTGGGGTGGATCCTCCTATTTCGAGGTTGACAAAAGCAACTGTGATGCTGTTGGCAGAGGCTCTCTTCCCTAGGGATCCTGTGGACTGCAGGGCAGAATCCATCACCCGCTCTATTTTTACCTTTGCGGGGTTGGCATTACATCTGTGTGGCCATGGCCATGGTGTTTATCTCTGCGGACAACCTCCGGAAGCTTCGGCTAGCAATCCAGCTGCTCTTGCCTGCAGGTTTTCAGTCTGGTTTTGTCCGCTTTCGATGCAGTTCCATATGCACAATTCCTTGAGAGCGTGCTGAATAGGGAAATTGTTTTTTTAAGTGGAACAAGTATACAGCCTTTTTGGACATCTAGATTCATCTGGACCGGTCAGCAAGGGCCTCTCACCTATAGTGGGTCCCGTCTTTGGCCCTGCTAGCCGGTAAATCCTTTCTCCCCCTCTGCTGGACAGTTCTCAAAGGATGCCAGCCTGTCTGACTGGGAAGAAAACATGGGTCTGAGATTGGCACAAGGCCATTGGATGCCAAAGGAGACTAGTTTACCCATCATTGTCCTACAGCTGTGAGCTAACAGATTGTGTCTGAAGTACTAGACGAACCTTCTCCTGGGGCTTCTGGTCAGGATCCATTTGGACAATGCTGCTGTGGTGGCCAATATCGAACATCAGGGCGGCATGCGAAATGCAGCAGTGGAAGTGGTTGGTTCTGTGCTGGTTGGAGCAGCACACTTCGGCTCTCTGCCATGCATTTTCCTGGCATCAAACATTAGCAGGCAAATTGCCTTGGTTGTCCCCTGCTGGATCAAGGGGATAGTCTCTGCATACGGCTAAGGTTCATCAAATCTGCCTGTACTGGGGGACCCCTGATATATAGCTTCTGGTGTCCTGTCTGACAGGACAGTGCCATGGTTTGTGGCGAAAGCACCAGGTCCCCTGGCAGATGCAACAGCAGCACTGTGGGATCAGTCTTGTCTGGTCTACCCGTTTCTGCTTCTTGAGCAGCTGCACAGGATTGGGATGTAGGAATTCCATTTTTCTGGTGGTCCTGGGCTGGCCTTGTCTGTGGTACACTGTTGTAATGAGGCTGGCTGTGGGTGCTACTTGGCGGTGGCCTGTTCGGGGGTTCTCCTGTCCTGGGGTTCGGTTTGCCACCCTGCTTTGCCATCACTGTCTTATAGGCATCGGTTTTGAAAGCCAGGTTTTGAGGGACAGGGGGTTGCTGGATTTGTTGATCACCACCATATTTAAGTTGCACAAGTGTAACTCAGGGGCGATGTATCATCACACCTGGAAGGCTTATATTATATTGGCTGGTGCAAAGCACTGGGTGTACATCCACTTCCCTCTCAGTGGCACAGGTGTTGGCCTTTTCCAACAGAATGTTGAACAAAAACTTGCCTGGAGTCCCCTTAAGGGTCAGGTTTTCTGCCCTTGCTGTAATTTTTCTGCATTCCTTGGCCACACACTTCTTGATTTACATTTTTCTCCTAAGGGTTTGTTGTTTGGCACCCTTTGGTGTTCTCTGTTGCTGCTGTGGGGCTTGAATTTTGTCTTTTTAGTCCTCCAAAGGCCTCCTTTTTGAGAGTATTTGGGATATTCCCCTGCTTACCCTTCTCAAAAAGTTGCCCTTTTGGTCTCCATTGTTTCCACACAAAAGGTGTCCATGTTGGCGACCTTGTCTTGTACTCCATCTATGCCCTTCCCTTCTTTTGAAGGTGGTGTCAGATTTTCACCTAAATGGGGACATAGTCTTGCCTTCCTTGTGTTCATGGGCCATCACATCCGTTTCATTGTTTTCCTTGGACGTGCTCTGGGTTGTTCGTGTGTGCCTGTCTCCTATTGCCTCTTTCCGGAGGTCAGATTCTCTCATTGTGCTTTGTGTTAGCCCAAGAAAATGCCTGGAGGCCACCTCTGCTACTTTCTGAATTGACAGACTGTGCAGGCGTACGCCATTACGGGTTGGGCTCCTCCCTTCTGCTTTATGGCCCACTCCCCCTGGGCATCTAGTGCCACCTGTGTGTTCTATAATGTGGGATAAGTGTCTTGGGTTTAAACAGCGGCTACCTGGTCATCTGTGCATACCTTTATAACATTTTACAAAGTCCCTGTATTTTGTATCTTCAGATGTTTGTTTTTGGCCGCATGGTTTTGCATGCTGTTGTTTAAGGTTACTTGTTGGTCCTTTTTTGAGGGTTATTTTTGGGTGGCTGGCACGTTGCCTTGTTGCTACAGTTGTTTCTGATTTGCCCACAACTCATTGAGGCACGGCTCTGGTACATCCCTATGGTGAAGAATCAGAAGAGCTGTGTCTGTCAATGAACTTAAGAGAAAGCAGGATTTTTGTTACTCACCCTAAAATGTATTTCTCTGAGTTCATGGACAGACACAGCTCCCACCTCTCTTGGAGTTTATATTTCTGACACTGTTTTGTAAGCAACTGGTTTGTCTATAGCAGAGAGGGGTTCTACACCAGAAAGGACTGCCCATAGGTGGTACTGTGTTCTTTTTGTGCTTAGTGTCCTACTCCTTCAGACGGTGATATAGTCCTGTGGTCAAGAATCAGAAGAGCTGATGAACTTAGAGAAAGGGATTTTACGGTAAGTAACAAAAATCACGTTTTTACTTTAGCTTTTATTGAAATAAAAACGCATGTCACCATGCATATAAGTTAGACTGCGTTCACACCACTCCGTTGCAAAAATGCAGCAAAATTGCATATGTGTTTTTGCTGCGTTTCAGGTGCGTTTTGCACCTGTGAAGAAAGGACATGGGACTCCAAAAACTCCAGTGAAGAAGCAACTGCAGGTGCATTTTTGATGTGTTTTTGACACATTTCTAAGACATTTTAATTAATTTTATTAGGGAGGTGTGTTTTTGGTATTTTTTTTTTACCGTACCAAACATTCAATAAAAATGCAGCAAGTAGGACTTTTAAAAATGTAACTGACAGGTGTAAAGAGCTCCACAGGATTTATTGAAAATGCATTATTATTATTATACAGGATTTATAAAGCGCCAACAGTTTGCGCATCGCTTTACAAAATGAAAGCGAACTTTACAGGCACATTACAATTTGGTATAAGAGGAATCAGAGGGCCCTGCTCGTTAGAAAGAGGGTAAAGTGATACAAAATTTAATAACTGTGGCGGTAGAGCTGATGGCAAAAGTAAAAACACAGTGTATTAGTTAGAAGCAGGATTCTAGGCTTCTTTAAAGAGAAGGGTTTTAAGGGATTACCTAAAAATGGACAGATTAGGAGACAGTCGGACAAATTGGGGTAAGGAGTTCCATAGGATGGGAGATACTCAGGAGATGTCCTGGAGACGAGCGTGGGAGGAAGTGACAAGAGACATAGAGAGCAGGAGGTCTTGGCAGGAATGAAGAGAACATAAGGCAAAAACAGAAGAAAAGCTGATCAGTGTGAAAGCAGCCTAAAGAAACTTCATACACTCTATATTACAGTTTCATCGTGTTTATTTCTAGTAATTGCTTGTACTTCCAGGTGTTGCTAAAAGGCATATGATGGGCATTGATATATAATTCAGCCATCAAGAGATTTTTAATGTTTTAGAGAATATGTGGCCTACCGGTAGATGTTATGTACATGCATCAAAAGATAACATGACAAAAGATGAAGAAACTTGAATTTCCCATCAACTATTAATTTGTTGATAGCTTCATTTCTGGATTGAGCCTGGGTTCACATATGTGCAGCAAGTACATCGCATGTGATTCACACAGGAACTGCATCACATTCCTGTGCAAATCACATGCGATTTGTGTGTGGTGCGATTGGAGCCATGCATTTTGTATGGCTCTAGTCGCACCGCACCCACACCAAAAACGTGCAGGACCACATGGGTGTTCACACCTATGCAATCCGATTCTGAACATCGCACGGAATTTTGCGGACCGCTTTAGGGGTGTTGTTAACTTAACAGACACACCCGCAGCGGTTCACATGAACAGAAGGCAATTCTGATACGGTGCGGAATTCGCACTGAAAATGCTGCGAATTCCGCACCACATCAGTGTGAATCAGGGCTGAAGGATAGTGTTAGGACTTGTTTAATCTTGCTTCAAAATGTGGCATTAGACATTAGACACATTAAAGAGCTCTAAATGCCAATTTAAAGCACCTGTCAGTAAATAAATGAAAACCTATGTTGTTGTTCTTGGTGCTTCAAAGCATCACCAAAGGCTTCACAGAAGTCTATCACAATGATAGATAAGACAACCTGCAACATTTGAAAAGCTTTTATTCGCTTTGTTTTGGAGGCAGTGCAGATATGAAATATCCCAGGATGTACTGGGAAAATGTAGTCTTCAGTCACTTCCTCTTCATGTGTATATATTCTGGGTGTGTCTGGTGCAGATGTCACATCTAGTGTGCAGTGTGGAGCCAGAAGGAAGGTGAGCAGGGTCCTTATTGGAGTGGAACAACTAGCAGATGGCACACGAGGTGTGCAACATGGAAAGATTATAGCGGGAGATGAGCAGGTACCAAAAAGAGGATCAGCAAACCAGAGGATGAGCAGAGTTGGGTGTTACTGTTCAGTGTGGGATCAACAGAGCTGGGGGTACTACTTAGTGGGGGATCAGCAAAGCTGGGGGTACTAATGAATAGGGGATTTGCTGAATGAGGCTAATAATAAGCAGGGGATATGCTAAACAGTGGTACTAATGAGCTGGGGATCTGATGAGTGGGGGTCCTACTGAGCTGGGGATCTACCGGGCCCCTTTAAAAAAAAAATAGAACGATCAACACACATACAAAGCTTGAAAGAAGCATCAAAAACACATCAAAATAGCATGTTGAAGAGACAGGAGCTGTAATGTGTGTTAAAATTGAAGCAAGTGGGGGGCGTGTCCAAGATGGCGACCAGAGCGGCCGCATAATCCACAGCTCCGGCGCCTCGTCCATTAATCTGCTGCCATCCAGGTAGCGGCGTGCCACCAATGGGCATCGGAGCTCTCCCCGACCCTGCCTGTACCTGGAAGAGGGGAGCGGAGCAATTTTGGCCTCTCTCTGAGGCAGCTGCAGTGTCCAGCCTGGCGGGGCCTGCCTCGGCCCACCGCAATTTCATCCGCGGCCTACCGTGATCTCATCTGCGGCCATCCGGGTGGCGGTGGGCCCTTGGCGGGCATCGGAGGCCTCCACTGTCCTGTCCACACCTGGAGGGGGGGATCGGAGTGGGTCTGTCCCCCGTCAGCTGCGGTGGACAAGCTCGGTCTAGTGAGGCCTACCGTGGCCTGCCCACACCTGGAGTCCATCCATCCATTCTTCCTGTGACTACGGTTGGCGTGGGGGGTGCGGCCAGCACCCATCAGGCCTCCTGTGGGTACTCCGGTGGCAGTGTCTGATATCTGTGGCCTGAGATATTGCCAGCAAGGCCTCAATTCGGCCTGGGGGCTTGCAGTGTTCTGGGAGTCAGGTATTTGGCCTCCCTACACATATTCTGAATCACTCTGGATCCTGGTGCCTGGGAAATCCTGAACCTCATGGTTCCCTGTATCTCATCTGACCCCATAACAGAGGCCAAACCAGTGTCTGGTTCCCTTGCTCCTACTGCACATAACTACTGCAGCTGATATCCATCCCTCACTTCCTCATGTTAAATCTCATTTTTACAATATGGAAATTGTACAATATGGAAGTGGAAGCTTGAGTGCATCTCTGTAACTACTTCTCTGCACCAGTACCGGGTGTTATAGATCCCCTGGGGTCAATACTACCCTTGGTTATACATAATTCAATTGATCACCCCCAGGAAATTTCCTGCATGCCGTCCACCAAAAAGAAAAGTAGGGGTAATGCTCAAAAATCCCTTACGACATATTTAATGAAAATGCACAAGATTTGCAGCATGTCTCAGGACATCACGGAAAGAGCATCTCCATCCGGTTCCACACAGGATACCGCAGCCCATCCTTCAGATCAGGACAGTGAGTACGCACAGCAACTTACAAAGGGGGATTTGGAATCTTGCTTGGAAACTATGTACACCAAGTTAGCCACTAAATTCCAATCAGAATTCCATAAAAGTTTAAACGTCCTCTCTCAGAAAGTAGCAGCGTTGGGCTCCAGAACTGATCGTTTAGAAACCAAACACGATGAGCTCAGCTTAGCTTATGGCGAGCTCTTCAGAGATCACGATCATTTACAGACGGCCTTTACGCAGTTTCAGGCACAATTTTAAGATCTTGACAACCGCAACTGCAGGAATAACCTGCGAGTTCGAGGAGTCCCAGAGACTGTGACTAACCTTTCACAAGCTACAACCAAGTTATTCAGATCCCTCCTTCCGGACCACGATACTGGATCCTTTGCTTGTGATCGCATCCATAGAGCTCTGCGTCCAAAACCTCCTACTGATAAACCGCCTCGTGATATTGTCCTATGTATGAAAGATTTCCTGACCAAAGAAGATATACCTAGGGCTGCCCGCAATACTTCAACAATCACTTTTGAAGGTTCAACTTTGCAAATATTCCCAGATGTCTCTCCGGCTACGTTGGACAAACGTAGAAAAATTAAGGAAATCATATCCATTCTTTTCTCGGCTCGTATTCGTTATAAATGGGGCTTCACATTTTAAGCTGATAGTCCCACACAATGGTAGCACATATATAGCTACATCTCTCTCTGAAGGCCGTGAAATTCTGGCTAAATTAGGCCTGGCAGATGCTCTTTCACCTCAACGCCCTCCTTCCACCCCCCCGAGTTTCTCCAATCTGGCACACCCCATGCCCTCGAAGGGAAAGGAGGAGAGTCAGGCAAGACCCAGGATGAAAGGATTTTGCTTAGTTGCATGTCATTCACTTTTTGGATGGGTTTTTGGTCAAGGCTGCAAGTTTTTTATACTTATATATGTGTATTATGTTTGATCTCCTCTTAGTCTATATGGACGAGCAAAAATTCAGCAAAGGTCATCAGGCCTTTACATAGTGCCCGTATGCTGGTGCTATGGGACCTCCTAGATTGTAAGTTAGAGCAGAGCCCTTGAACCCCTCGTGTATCGCATTGTATTGTTACTGTACTGTCGCATGTTCTGTCCCCTTTTGTAATGTACAGCGCTGAGTGAATTGTTGGCGCTTTATAAATACTGTATAATAATAATAATGGGACTCTTGGACACGTTACCCCACCCTGCCACCTAGCATGGCCGGAGAGGTCAACGCTCTGTTGCGTGTTGGCCGATCCGCCTCCTGTGTTTTACGGTGGCAGAGTTTGGGCCCGATTGGCTCTTTGATGTTTATTCTTCCTGTCTTTTCAGGAAGCGCAGAAGGCCTACCTGATCCATGGTTAAATGTGCTTTCTTTAGTTGTTGGGGCTCTTACAGCTCCATTCCTATTGCTTTATGTTTCTATTTCTGTGATAATTTTGGTACATGAAGTTGCTTATACACCAGTTTGTGGACGTCCTGGTTGCTATATTGTGACTTGGATGCTCCATAAATTGATACAGGCTGACTCTGCCTTAATTGATGTGGTTCCAGATGTTTCACTACTTAGACAAATTACATTGGATACTTTTCGGATGATTACTTTAATGCTGATCAATGTGACTCTTATTTGCTATGTTAATTCAGTGTGTCTGACATAATGTCCAGGGTTTCAACCCACCTAACAAGCGTAAACTGCCTTCCTTCAGTACAAACGCCTAGGGGCAAAAATTATTTTACTACAGGAAACTCATTTTGCAGCTGCTAAACACCCGACATACTTTCATAGATTTTACAGACAGGGGTTCTACACCTTACACTCTTCTAAGAGTAGAGGCGTAGCTATTTTTTTTTTTTTTACAAAGAAGAGGCGTAGCTATTTTTTTACATAACTCATTTCCCTTCGATATTCAACATGTTTATCGCGACCCTGAGAGTAGAGTTATCATTATTAAAAAAGGTACCCTTTTGGGTCGTAAAGTCACGATCGCCAATGTCTATGCACCAAATTCGGCGCAAGCATTCTTTTTCTCCCACTTTTTCAAAATTCTAGACGTGTTTCTATCCCCTCATTTATTGTTGGGAGGTGATTTTAATTTGGTTGCTAATCCCTTTTTAGACCGAAGTTCAGCCTCACCATCCTCCCAAGCCTTCCCTAAATCTCTCACCAAACAGTTGGATGCACTTCAGCTGGTGGACTCCTGGAGGGCACATAATGTAGGATCCAGAGATTATTCATTTTACTCCCACTCACATGACTCTTATGCTAGGCTAGTGTAAGGGATTTGCGGCAAGAAGAATCGCGATCAGGAATGCGCATGCGCAAAACAGATCCCGCAGAAGAATTGCCAGTTGTGTGCAGGAATGCACGATCACTCACACGTGCACACGCACGGCGAAGATTGGCGCCAGACAGGCTATTTAACGTGCGCATCTACCCAGATTCAGTGCTGACTGGTCTTCAGCCCCCCCCCCCCCCCTGCTTGTTACTGTGCGATTCCTTTGGTGCTGACCCGGCTTGTTCCTGACCCGACTCTGAGTACTCTCCTGCCCCCTGCTTCCTGACTTTGGCTCTGATCCTGACTTTGGCTTTTTCCTTCTGATTCTGTACCGCGCTGCCCGACTGTTATGACCCTGGCTATCCTACGACTCCGCTCCAGTCCTGTGTCCTGGCTACATTCCTGGCTCTGCTGTGCATCCTGCAATCCACTGTACCTGCGTGGTCTATTTCTACAGTACCCAAATCAGAGGATATCCTGCCTACCAAGGTCATCATCCGCAACAGCCGCAAGGAAACCTCTGGCGCTCTTGTTCCCTCTGGTCCCTAGACTCCCTCTGTTCCAACCTCAGCGGGGTCAGGGCTAGTGACACAAGTGAAGCCGACCTCGTCAATTCAGTCTCCTATCAGGTACGTGACAGCTAGATTATATCTACTGTTCCCCCATCCTGCTAGCTAACTCTAGAAAAGCCTGCATTCACTTAAGCCCCTGGTCAGACCATAACATTATTGCGTTATCTATCACTTCCATAGGTTTAGCACAGCAATGGGCAAACTACGGCCCGCGGGCCGTATACGGCCCGGCGGACCTTTTAATCCGGCCCGCGGAGCTAGGCTCCCGCAAGGCCAGTGGTCTGCAAGCCGCGGCTCTTTACAAATTTAGATGCGGCTCTCCTGTGTGCCGGGCGCCCGCTCCCCTCCCTCCTCTCCCCTCCTCTCCTCTCGGATGGCCGCCCCCCCTCTCGGATGGCCGCCCCCCTCCCTCCTCTCGGACGTCAGGACTCTGCAGCTGTCAGGATGTAGGCGGGGCAGCCAGGATGTAGGCGGGGCAGCGTGACGAACTCCTCTCACAGTCCTCCCTGAAGACCAGAACGGCGCGGGAATACGAGAGGAACGCGCGGACCAAAGGTAAGTGAATTGACACAGGGGGGGGACTTACTATATGGGGGACTTACTATATGGGGGATGAATTACTATAGGGGGGACTTACTATATGGGGAATGAATTACTATATGGGGGACTTACTATATGGGGAATTAATTACTATATGGAGGACTTACTATATGGGGAATGAATTACTATATGGGGGACTTACTATATGGGGAATGAATTACTATATGGAGGACTTACTATATGGGGAATGAATTACTATATGGAGGACTTACTATATGGGGGATGAATTACTATATGGGGGACTTACTATATGGGGAATTAATTACTATATGGAGGACTTACTATATGGGGAATGAATTACTATATGGGGGACTTACTATATGGGGAATGAATTACTATATGGAGGACTTACTATATGGGGAATGAATTACTATATGGGGGACTTACTATATGGGGAATGAATTACTATATGGAGGACTTACTATATGGGGAATGAATTACTATATGGAGGACTTACTATATGGGGGATGAATTACTATATGGGGGATGAAATAATATGGGGGATGAATTAATATGGGGGATGAATTACTATGTGGGGGATGAATTACTATGTGGGGGATGAATTACTATATGGGGGATGAATTACTATGGGGGATGAATTACTATAGGGGGGATGAATTACTATGGGGGACGAATTACTATATGGGGGACGAATTACTATATGGGGGACGAATTACTATATGGGGGATGAATTACTATGGGGGATGAATTACTATATGGGGGATGAATTACTATATGGGGGATGAACTACTATATGGGGGATTAATTACTATGGGGGATTAATTACTATGCTTACTATGGGGGAATATTACTATACTTACTATGGATGACACATACACATCATTCATCTACTCTTGGTCCGGCCCCCGGGTCCAATATATGAACCCATTGCGGCCCTCAAGTCAAAAAGTTTGCCCACCCCTGGTTTAGCACCTACTCCTTATTCCTGGCGACTTAACGACTCTATGCTTACAGATACTACCTCTTGCCAAGCAATAGTTACCTCCATTCAAGAATACTTCCAGTGAAACACAACTCCAGATTTTCCCGGCCATTTTGTGGGTAGCCCATAAAGCAGTCCTGCGTGGCTGCCTCATTTCCATGACTTCTTCTAAAAATAGAGAGCGATGGAAACAAATTTAGAACCTTATTTGAGAATTGGAAGCACATTACAGAGCCGTATTGGTAATTCATCTCTCCTTAACAAAACTATGTTATCGCAAAAGCGCCTAGAACTGAATACTTTACTTTCTCAGAAAACTAAAAAAGCTCTGCGCTGGTCAAAGGCCTCATTTTTATTACAAAGTAACTCGGCCTCTACTATGTTTGCACAGAAGATAAACCACTCTATACGACCCCCACATATCTACAAGCTACGTGCTAAATCTGGCATTATCTCCTCTCTTCCCCATGAAGTTCTGGGAATTTTTGAAAATTTCTATTCTACCTTATTAGAGCCCCCAAAACCAACCTCCGTCTCTCCAAACCACTCATGGTTAGATGCTATACCCCTCCCTGCTCTTACACCCACTCAGATATCCGTGCTCAATGCCCCATGTACTTTGGAGGAAATGACCCGTGCGATTAGCAAACTAAAAACTTCCACAGCACCGGGTCCTGATGGATTTACATCCAGTTATTATAAACATTTTGCCCCTACATTGGCTCCGTTCTTGATGTCCTTATTTATTGATGTTTTGAAAGGAGGTAGGTTTCCTGAAGAGATGCTGTTGGCTAACATGTCCCTGTTACCTAAACCACTAAAAGACCATCATCCACCTAAAAACTATAGACCAATCTCAGTAACGAACAATGACTTGAAAATATTCGGCCGCATTCTGGCAGATAGGTTAGCCCCTATTATCTCCTTCTTGGTTTCTCCGGACCAATCGGGATTTATCCCAGATAGATTTATTACGGACAATATTCATCTCACACTAAATGTTATTCAGGATGCCAATTTACATTCTAAAGAGGTTTTGCTGCTGAGCCTGGACATAAACAAGGCCTTCGACAGTGTTCTCTGGCCCTATTTATTTTCATTATTGCAGAAGATGGGCTTTAGTGCAGAATTTTCTGTCTGGTGTACATGCCTTATACGACTCCCCCAATTGCGCTGGTGTTGGAACCCTTGGCAATTGCAATAAGATCACATTTGGACATTTCTGGTTACCCATTATTGGTTTCGCATTTCAAAATCTGTATGTATGCTGATGATGTTATGCTTTTCCTTACTAATCCATTGGTATCATTGCCTAACTTATGCACAGTGTTGAAGGATTTTGCTTTAGTATCAGGTCTTACTGTCAATTTTACTAAATCAGTAGTTATGCCTATCAATGTTCCTGATTCCCTGAGTGCATCTCTCCGCAATTCCTTTCCATTCCGCTGGGCCACAGATCGGATTTCATACCTCGGTATTAACCTCACTCCTAGATATTCAAAATTATTTGATGCTAATTACCCACCATGTGTGTCACGCCTCTCTACACTATTAAAGATCTGGCATAGATACCCTGTCTCACTCTTGGGCAGAGTCACGGCAGTTAAAATGAATGTCTTGCCTAAATTACTTTATCTTTTTAGGGCACTCCCACTCCGTCTCAAAATCGTTCCTAGATAACTTTCAACGGTCCAGTAACAATTTTATTTGGCATAATAAACGTCCTCATTTTACTTCATCGGTCCTATACCGGTTGCAACGGGCGGGGGGTTTGGGTCTCCCCAATTTCTGGCTTTACTACCTGTCAGCCCATTTCGTACAATTATCACAATGGGTGACTATTAATTCCCAGATCCCGTGGATCAGATTCAAATCCTAGTCTATACATCCGTTCTATCTACCAGGCATATTGTGGTCTAGAATTCGCCTCCGCTCGTTATGGACCCATAATACAATTGTGGCCCAATCATTGATGCTTTGGTCTCGATGTAAACCTAGACTGAATTTGGTCTCCTCTGTCTCTCCAGGTTCATCATTTTTGGTGACCCGAATTTTATGACAGCTTTTTCATCTCCACAGTTGGTGGTATGATAGATCCTTTACTAGGTTATCTGACTTTCAGAGAGGAGGTTCTTATATCACCTTTGAGATGCTACGCACACTTTTTGATATCCCACTCCGTTAATATCATCATCGACAAATCAGACATTTTTTTAGTTCACAACTTGGTCTTATACCTTCATCTCCGAATTCGTTTTTCAAACGTATTAGCTGTGACTCTCCTAGGGGTAGGGGTCTTATTTCAGATCTGTATCACCAATGTTTGGTTAGTTCTTTTCCCACACCCCCTCTTTATAGACAAAAATGGGAAACTGACAGTGGTATCTTTTCAGACGAGGATTGGGATTCCATGGTGGATAACATACGTAAGAGCTCCAGATCCCTTTCTGTCCGTGAGACAGCCCTCAAGGTACTAACCAGATAGTATTATACCCCATCCAGACTACATGTTTTGTATCCAGATACGTCTCCCCTTTACTTTCGTGGCTGCGGCCTTGCCAGTACTCTGGTGCATACATTTTGGGCCTGCCCGTGCCTTTCCTTGGTATGGCGTAAGATCTCGGAGTTAGCTTCTGCGCTGGCGGGTGTTCCTGGTCATCTGACTGTGCAGTCCTGCCTACTGGGAGCTCATATCTCAGGAGTTCGGGCTGAGGTTATGAGGCTGATCCACACCTTTTGTATATCCACCCTGTGGGCTATTGCCCTATATTGGAAATCTTCCATAGTACCATTGGCCTCTGTTCTGCATAGGGTCGATGCTGTGATGCTCATGGAAAGAATTCATTACACTTTACTCGACAAGATGCACTTATTTGATAGAAAATGGGAATTTTGGAGAACTCAGACTTTTACTACGTGATTACGGAAAACTCAGGTTTGGATTGATAGAGGTGCTTTGTTGTTAGTTGTATAACTATCTACATTTCTACTTATATTACTCAAGTACTTAAAATTCTTTTCTCTCTCTCTCTCTTTTCTTCTTCTTTACTCTACATAATTGTACTTTCTGCAATGTACATTCCAGTGGTGCCTTGTTTCTGTTTTACATACTGTTTGAAGCTGTAATGTCACTCTACAGTCCATTTTTTTTAAATAAAATTGTCTGTAAACAAAAAAAAAGTTGAAGCAAGTGTAAACAAACCCTTAGTGTAATTAGCAACCTACTACTTACACTATTCTAATAGAAAACGTATGATATCACTTTAAGATTAAGAAGATATTTAAAATGACTAATACAGCCAACTATGCTTGAAATGGGATAGTACCAGAGACCTTCAGGCTATGTGTCTGTGGCCTCCCTTGTCTCTAAGATATGTTAATTGAAAGCCCAGCTCCAGGAAAAAAAATGTATTTTAAATAGTGCTTTGTGCATCAATTACTTTACTTCTCAGTCTTGATCCCAGGCATCTCTTCCCAAGCCACCCTGCAGTGTAATGGATCAAAATTCACAGTTTCCTCTCTAAGCAGAGCTAATTTTCTGCCCTGGGGACCTATCCTGATTGTTATCTTCTTGTGCCCTGGTCCCCTCACTGACCCTGTGAGCCACTGTGTCACCTCAACCAATAGGAAGTGTCCACATCAAGCAAGCAGTGGTGTGGACACCCTAAAGAGGACCCCAGGAAATAAAAAGAAGAGAGAAGGGCCATCATGTGACTGTGGCCTCATTCAAGTAAAAGTGCATTTAGATAAGTTTTATTTTTCATACCGGCAGATAGAGGTGGTGTGAGTGGGCTTGCTAATTTAGTTGTATAATATGAACCAAGCTTTATTTTCCTGGATCAGACCATAAAACCACAAAGTGCTACACCATACTTGATATTTATCCTTAAAGCCGTATTAAACCCAAAACCAAAAAAATGTGATATATTGCAGCTTATCAATCCTTAGATGTGGTGGCTGTATTAGTTTTTCTTTTTTAAGGCTTTCTTCCCTCTGTTTTAACCTGGTGACCTAGCCAGTAACACAACTCCTGTATTAGAGTGCCCCCACTCTGGATGGAGGAGCACAGGCAGCACAGCAGACAGCAGCATTGTCAGTCTGAGGGGAGTTTTTAGATACAATAACACTGTATTTAGATACACTAACAAATTGAAGCCAATCTACAGCTCACCCTGCAGCTACACACACAGGGACAGCAACAGTTTTTTTTTCTTTGGGATAAAAGTTTTTAAATAGATAAATAAAAGCTGATAATTGTAAGCACCCCTGTCAGTAATTAAAGTGTTACTAAACCCACAACAGTGAAATCAGTCTGTATATGAAGTAAAGCATGCTTGTTATACTCACTGTGGAACCTAAGGGGTTAATCCTCTGCATTGTGTAAAAAGGCCGTTTGATCCTGTCTTCTCTGTTCCTCCCCTTTTTCAAGCAACCACCTCTTTTCTTCAGACTGAACCGTAGGCATGCACATGATCAGTTTGGTGTGTATTGCTAGAGAGTTTTTTTTCTTGGGAGAGTGCATGTGATTAGCACAGGGCCAACCAGCACTCTCCAAACAGAGGTCAGGAGATTTGCATCCTCCTAGAGCAGAAAGAAAATTCCTCTTACAAGCATTAGCTAGTGGTGGTCTGGACACAGATAGAAGACACAAGACTGCTCTAACTTCTTATGAGAAAAAGTATTTAGCAGTTTTTATATTTTACTAAAATAATTGAATTTCCATTTTGTGTGTACTCTGGGGGAACAGATATAGTGAATGCAGGGGCCTGGGTTTAGTAACACTTTAATGGTTTGTCTCAACACTCTACAAATGATACATTTTTTGGGAGAGCTTGTTTGGTTGAAAGACAACAGACTTCCTGGATGGATCACCAAATGAAAATAAAGGAAATAAATCCCCAAAAAATAAAACTAACACAGCATTCACATTAAGAATTATTAAGCTGCAACATAATAAGGCCTTATGCACACATAATGTTTACTTAAAGTATAACTAAAGGCAAACCTTTTTTCTTAGTTGTGGATAGAGGGGAGATGGACTAAAACACCTGTCAGTTTTCTATTGCTCTCTGTGCCCCCAAGAGTCACCCTCTCTATTTCTCCTGTTTACCATTATCATCAAAAGTAAAAGAAAACCCACATTTTGGTCTTTCCCCAGTAAAAGGGGTACATTTTCCAATGGAGACGCTGGTTCTGGTGACCTGGGGGTCCCCAAGGAATTCCCTTAATTTACAGATATTTTCTCACTTCCTGTTTGGCTATGGGACATAGAGTGAAGGTAAATCTCCCCAATGGGACACACATGGCAAAAAATAAACTGAAAAGGGTTCTACCCTTCATTTTATCCAAAACGAAAAAAAAAAAACCCCGGAAAATTGTATCATACTTACCGTAATTTTCCTTTACTGACGCCAATCCATGTCAGCATACATGTGTTATAAAGCTCCGTCCCTATATCCACTCACAGGACTTGTGTAAATCTTTAAAATTCTGACTGAGAGCAACCTCCCCCATTCTCCGTACAATCAAGAAAAAACAAGGGAGGGTTCGTATGCTGCCATGGATTGGTGTCAGGAAAGGAAAATTATGGGAAGTATGATACACTTTTCTGTTTTCCTGACGCCAACATGGCAGCATACATGTGATAAATAACTAGCTAAACAGGGAGGGTTAAACTGTATATTCAAACTGCATTACAATGGACTTGGAAGCCTAGTCTACCATTTTGTTGAAGTCCATTGATGTATAAGCCCCTGGATCTTCCCTGTAGTACCTGAGGAAGGTGTATTGTGGATAGGGTATAATTTTAAAGCTGCTTACAAATGAAAAACTTCGTACCACTATTGCCACTCCTCTTGAAACAACCTCTTCATCCTTCCATTCATTGGGGAGAATGGAAGGCTGTACCTTGAAAACATGAAGTATGTTCTTACTTGGAAAAGCAGTCATCTGGGTCATCCCATTCTGGGCCTGCTACCCTAATGAATGACTGGACCCAAGAGACATTTGAACCCTGCTTAGCCTTTTCAAGGAGGATAATTGACCTTCTTCTACCTCTGGTGAAGCCAGGTGCAAGGCAAAAGTGAATGGCTTGAATAAGGGTGCCTCCAGAGCCAGGAATAAAGATGGCTATGATGGACTTGGGGCCTTCTTGTTAAGGAGGGCTGTGGTGCCCTGTACTCCTGTGCAGGGCTGCATCCTTGACGTTGTGACCGGAGTCTGCTGGCATAAGTGGTTGGAGAAGTCAGAGGATCATTAACTATTTGTCCATGAAGGACCATGACTTGCTGGCTCCCAGCCTCCCTTGTCCTTAGGGTTTCATCGGCAATATCATCAGACATGTTAGTTTGGTATGAGGTCCACGCTGGAGGCTCAGCACTCGTTATACTTTGTCACTCTTACAGCTCAGGGAAGCAGAGATGCCAACACTCACTGAGAACTTTGTTTGCGCCCTGGGTGAGATCTGCGGCCCTGGAAGAACCACTGAACTCATCATGCCATAGCATCACTATTTTAGCTTGCCCTTAGGACCAGTTCACACCATAGAAATGCAATCCAGATGCGTTCCGAATGAGTTTTTGCATGTGCTTGAAGCGTTTTTGGCATGTTCCAGTGCGTTTTTGACGCGTTCCAGTACATTTTTTATGCATTCCAGTTCCTTTTCCCCCCCTCTTTTACTTCAATTGAAATAGGGACATGTGTGTTCCATTGCGTTTTTGGTGCATTATACCGTATTCCAGTACAGTTCTGTGCAAAAAAAATATGCAGCCTGTTCTTTTTCTGCAACTGGAACGCACTGGAACTGCAAGCACTGATCTGAACTATGACATTGACAACCATGTAACCTACTTTCTGTGCATTTTGGATGCAGAAAAAAAACAACTGAAAACCATGTAGTGTGAACTGGCCCTTAAGCAAGAGCGAGAGCAGGCTGGGCTGTACCAGAAGATGAAGACCATGCTCATGGAAAGGCACTCTTTTTCCTCTTCTTACTTACAGTGAAGGAAATAAGTATTTGATCCACTGCTGATTTTGAATGTTTGCCTACTCACAAAAAAATTATCAGTCTAAAAATTGAACAGTAGGTGTATTGTAGCACTGAGAGACAGAATAGTAACAAAAAATTCTAAATAAATGCATGTCTAACAAATTATGCACTGATTTGCATGTTCATGAGGGGAAATAAGTATTTGATCCACTATCATTCAGCAGGATTTCTGGCTACCAGGTGTCTTTCATACAGGTAACAAGCTGAGATTAGAAGCAGTCTCTTAAAGGGAGTGTGTTACCAATTTGTTTTCTTGGTGACTATGGTCCCAGCTGCCTGGAGTTCATTGACAAGATCCTCACGTGTAGCTCTGGGATGCTTCTTCACTGTTCTCATGCTTATTGCCTTGGAGTGACTATGGCGCAAAACAAAATCCCAACAAGCCTTCACCTGCTACAAATCTGCCTTCCACACCTACACCTCCACGCAGCCAAACAAGCCTACTTCCTGACCCTCATCAAGACCCTCTCCTCCAATCCTCGCCGACTCTTCTCCACCTTCAACTCTCTACTCTCGCCACTCCCACCTCCACCCAGCACCTCACTCACCGCCCTTGAGATTGGCAATCACTTCAAAAACAAGATTGACACAATTCGCAAGGACATTGCCGCAACTCACACGCCCTCTCAACCCGTCCCCTCTCACACAGCTACCCCCTCATCCCCCCTCCCCCTCGACATAACCTGCAGGGACTTTGTCACTGCTCAAACTCCCTCCAACCCCGTTCCCCCTCATTCAGCTACCCCCTCATCACCCCTCTCCCACGGCCCCACCACTGCTCTGACCTCCACTTCCACCCCACCCTACATTCCTCATACTGAAGCTCCCCCAACACTCCGCACCTTTGACCCTACTACCATCGAGGAAGTCTCCAAGATCCTCTCTGATGCCCGCTTCACCACCTGCCCCCTCGACCCTATCCCCTCACAACTCCTACGACCTCCCTCCCCCTCCATCCTACGCTCCCTCACCCACATCTTCAATCTCTCCCTCTCCTCAGGCACTTTCCCCTCCCTCTGAAACATACACACATCACCCCCATACTCAAAAAGCCCTCCCTGGACCCCAATGACCCGAACAACCTCAGACCCATCTCCCTGCTCCCATTTACATCTAAACTCCTCGAGCGCCTCGTCTACACCCGCCTATGCTCTCACCTCAAAGACAACCACCTCCTCGATCCCCTACAGTCTGGCTTCCGTCCCCTACACGCCACCGAAACCGCCTTACTCAAACTCTCTAACGACCTTCTAACCGCCAAAGCTAATGGCCACTATTCAGTGCTCCTACTCCTTGACCTCT
This sequence comes from Staurois parvus, assembly GCF_062004578.1. Lineage (NCBI taxonomy): Eukaryota > Metazoa > Chordata > Amphibia > Anura > Ranidae > Staurois > Staurois parvus. The sequence goes on from NW_028317922.1 coordinate 2,100,588, forward strand.
CTGTGGCCTTCGACACAGTCGACCACCCCCTCCTCCTCAAAAAACGACACTCCCTCGGCCTCAGAGATTCTGCTCTCTCCTGGCTCTCATCCTACCTGTCACAACGCTCCTTCAGCGTTACCTATAATGCTACCACCTCCCCCTCACTCCCCCTCTCTGTTGGGGTCCCTCAAGGCTCTGCCCTTGGGCCCCTTCTCTTCTCCATCTACACCTCCTCCCTTGGCCAACTCATACACTCTCACGGCTTCAACTACCACCTCTATGCCGACGACACACAAATCTATCTCTCAACCCCCCACCTCTCCCCCTCGGTCTCTGCCCGAATCACACACCTACTGAGCGACATATCAGATTGGATGTCGCTTCACTTCCTTAAACTGAACCTCTCCAAAACCGAGTTTCTTGTCTTCCCCCCAGCCCGGTCCCCACCCCCCATTGACTTCTCCATCACATCCAACAATGCCAATATCAAACCCGCCCTGCAGGCCAGAGTACTTGGTGTCATTCTGGACTCCAACCTATCCTTCCAGCCCCAAGTCCAATCTTTAACAAACTCGTGCAGACTCCACCTCCGCAACATCGCCAAAATCCGCACGTTCCTAACCCCAGAAACCACTAAACAGCTCATCCACTCCCTCATTATATTACGACTTGACTACTGCAACTCCCCCCTCACTGGCCTGCCTTGCCGCTGGCTATCCCCGCTTCAGTCGATCCTGAATACGGCTGCCAGACTCATTCACCTTTCCAACTGCTCCGTTTCCGCCACCCCCCTCTGCCAATCCCTCCACTGGCTTCCGATTGCGGAACGGATCAAATTCAAAATCCTAACACTGACATACAAAGCCGTCCACCACACTGCCCTGAACGACATAACTGACCTAATATCAAAGTACCGCCCAGCACGCACACTCCGCTCCTCACAAGACCTCCTTCTCTCTAGTTCCCTGGTCTCTTCCTCCCATGCCCGCCTCCAGGACTTCTCCAGGGTGTCACCCATCCTCTGGAACTCCCTGCCCCAACCCATCAGATTATCACTGACTCTCCTCTCCTTTAGGCGCACCCTGAAAACCCATCTCTTCAGGGAAGCCTACCCCACCCCCTGCTAACTTGACTGACCTCCTCCACTCTTCCTACCACTCCATCCCCCACAACTATCTCCTCCTGTGCCACCATCCCCTTCTTCCTAGATTGTAAGCTTGAAAGAGCAGGGCCCTCAATCCCCTCATGTTTTGCATTGTATTGGTATTGTTCTGTCACATGTTCTGTCCCCCTTTGTAATGTACAGCGCTGAGCGAACTATTGGTGCTTTATAAATACTGTATAATAATAATAAATAATAATATTGACACTCCACGAGGTGAGATCTTGCATGGTGCACCAGACCTAGCGAGACTAACAGTTGTTTTGTGTTTCTTCCATTTGCGAATGATTGCAACAACTGTTGTCATCTTCTCACCAAGCTGCTTGACGATAGTTTTGTAGCCCAGTCCAGCCTTGTGTAGGTCTACAATCTTGTCCCTGACATCCTTGACCAGCTCTTTGGTCTTTGCCATGGTGGAGAGTTTGGAATCTGATTGATTGCCTGTGGACAGGTGCCTTTTATACAGGTAACAAAATGAGATTAGCAGCACTCCCTTTAAGAGACTGCCTCTAATCTCAGCTTGTTACCTGTATGAAAGACACCTGGTAGCCAGAAATCCTGCTAAAGGATAGGGGATCAAATACTTATTTCCCTCATGAACATGAAAATCAGTGCATAATTTGTTAGACATGCATTTCTTTTGAACTTTGTTGCTATTCTGTCTCTCGGTGTTACAATACACCTACCATTCGATTTTTAGACTGATCATTTCTTTGTGAGTGGGCAAACATTCAAAATCAGCAGGGGATCAAATACTTATTTCCTTCACTGTACCACACTGATGGTCCCTACCTGACCACATAGAAGTCTTGGTTATATGGCAGAAGGCTCATGTTGGAGCAAGGATGTCAGCACTGCACAGAAAGTAAACTGAAAGACTCGAGAGAAAGAAGCAAACAGACCATAGACATGTGCCTGAATCATCTCCTTTTGCCCCCTCATTAATCTGCAGCATAAGCAAGGGAAAACAGAAGATGTCTCCAGTGCAAACCCACCTTGCACATGTGTGAGCCTGGACATGCCTTAACAAAGATGGTTGCCACAAGTGTATGTGTGGATGCCATAGCCAGCCATGAGACCGGAAACAGCCACAAACCCTGGACCGGATCGTGTACACACGCTAGTCACAGGAGAAAGGAAAACTGCAGACAAAATAAAACCCCTCAAATCACTCTCACAAAGGAAAAATTACAAAACCTAATGAAGGTAGAGGCAAGGGAGGAAGACAAAAAGGGATAGCACTAACCTGTTGGAGAAAAGAAAAAAGCAGCACTACCTCCAGCACCATGATTCTGCTCAGGTGTGCAGAGAAACACATGCAGCATGGACTTAAAAAACAAACACCAGCTTAGGTGCAGCACATGAGGTTCTGATGTCTCTGGTTAGAGAACTCCTCAGCCCCAAAAGACCACCAGAAGGGGCTCCCCACCTTGTTGGTGCATCTAGCAACCTAAGATGTAGGACTGCGCCTGGGAGAGGCTGAACCCAGACGGACTCCAACTCAGTTGGCAGGTGGGGACTTATTGCTACATTACAGTTTTGCAGGTGTAGATCTTGAGGACAAAAAGGATAATGGGGGAGTTTGCTCTCAATCAGACATTTATAGATATACACAGGTCCTGTGGGTGGATATAGGAGTGGAGCTATATCACATGTATGCTGCCATGTTGGCGTTAGTAAAAAAATTTGCCTATAGTTTTCTCCTAGAAGCCTGAAGTGTTTTTGCAGGAAAAAAAATGCCTGATGCTTGTAAAAGTGTCTAAAGCTTTTACAGGCGTCAAGCTCTTAAGCGTTAATTAAATTAATTAGCCAATAAATTATTTTGAATTCATTAATGCTCAATAGCGTTTAGTGGCATCAAGCATTTTTTTGCCCAAACTCTGCTGTTCCTGGACACACTGGCAGTGTTTTTTTTCCTACCTCTAAAAGTCTGTGTGCATACATGTGTGACATGGATAACATGGAGGGGCATTTGGAAGCAGTAAAAAAACCCCTCAAACACCTGACACTCCTAAAATTGGCCACCAAAATGCCCTGTGCGCATAAGGGCTAAATGTTTTCTTTTGGATTTAATATCACTTTATCCACCTCAACACCAGACACTTTCATCTTCTTCCTGCCCAGGCCATTTTTACGTTTTCAGTGCAGTCACACTTTGAATGACAATTACTCAAACATGCAACACTGTACCCAAATGAAATGTTTATCGTTTTTTGAGACACACAGAGCTTTCTTTTGGCTTTTTAATATTTATTTGCTATATAAATTACTGAGGACTTAGTCCTGACTTCTCAACACAAACAAAAAGTATATTCTAAAACGTGGAGTCTGTGGAATATGTTTATCTATTCTGAGGAGGGCAAAGCTCTCTTTAAGTTGAGTCCTACTGAGTAGGTAGGCACTCTCTGTCTGCTCTTGGATTGAAACAATGAATACTGAAAATTTTGTTTCTGTTATAAAAATTTGCAAAAATACATTTTTTTTTTCATTTATTTAGACTAAAATGTTTTCTGGTACATTTCTTTGGTAAACATAACCCAAATCGGTGTATGTCATTTAGTCTGTGTGAAAGATAGTGAGTCTACAAACTATGGTATATAAAATATATCGAGGAAATGGTTTGGTAGACAGTTATGCCCACATCCCATATCTTACATCTCTAAAGTACCAGAGTTGTAGTAGCAAGGGAATTTTTAGGGCATAAGGAATCTCTGTAAAACGTTGTGTTAACCTGTTTTTATGTTTTTTTTGTGTCATAGTATTTACATGAGCTTTTTACTTTTGTAAATTTGCTTTGAAACTAAGAGCCAGCTAAGAAAGTTAGGAGCCAAGTTTTTTGTTATTTCTAGCATAGCGTGGGTTGACAGTGCCTGGGGCAAGGAAACTTTTGAGCGACAAGCTTCACGCAATGCGATTTGCCTATAATCATGGCAAAACTGCACCACATTTTAGGTGCTATTGAAAATAATGGCACCTGAAACTGTGTTTTGTGATAACAGCGATTTTGACGCAATCCCAAAATGCCCAGGTATGAATGGAGTGACCCTGGTTCACACATATGCAATTCTGGATGTGTTTTCAAACTCACCGGTGCCCATGACAGGTTAAATATTATGTGTTCCTATTGAAGTGGTTGATACAGATGCGATCCACACGCATTGTGTTTTGAGTGCCATTATGTGAAAGTTTGTAGAGGTGAATTCCAGTCAAGCAAGTGATAAAGTAGAGTGCCATGTGGAGATATATGTTCACATAGGATTGCTACTGACAGGAGCTTTTGCATTGATGTCAATAGGAGGCGTTTTTGCATTGAAGTCAATAGGAGGCGATTTTGCATTGAAGTTAATGGAACACAATTTGGCATTGAAATCAGTGGGATGCGATTGAGCATGGAAGACAATGGGATTGATTTTGCATGGAAGTCAATGGGATGCGATTTTGCATTGAAGTTAATGAGAGGCAGTGTGTGACCCCAGGTGCCAGGATGCAATTTCTAGCTGCCATAGTGACCTGGGATTTGTCAAGCCCTGCAGTGAAATATTCTCCATCTTTTATGTTATCTGTTCGTGTATTTTTGACTATGGATAATACCCTGTATACTTATGCCCTAAAGTCCCTGGCCACTACAACTATGGTACTTTAAACTATGGTATACTGTATAAATTGATCAGCCCTGATGTACTGTCCATTTTTGTAAAGTAGACAGTCCACTGTATTTAGTAAGAGGCATGGTGAGTTTTTTTTAAGTTGTAATTTTCACAATTTTTTGGAAAATTAAGAAATTAAATTGTACCTGTAAAACTTCAAAAACTTCATCAGATGAATTCCTCTTTATCATCAAAGTGCTAGAAAGGGTATGATGAAAAGGGAACATAGGCTCATATATGGTGACACTGCCCAAGTATACACTGTAACTGGTATGGCAGTGATCAGGCTCACTGTAAATGGGGTGGTGGTTATCAAGGACACTGTAACCGTTGTGGCGGTGATCAGGGACACCGTAAATGGGGTGGTGGTAATCAGGGACACTGTAACTGGTGTGGCAGTGATGTCAGGAACCATGAACAAGGCAAAGACAGAAAGTGCAGTTAAAATCACCTCTATTGCAATGGTCGGATTCTTGCAAGATTCCACACTATTGCTGGCACCTTCTCCACAGCTTATTCAAGGTGCCAATCTTTGACCATCTTGATTGGCCAGTGCAGGATGTTGTCAATCTTGTGGGAGTCAATCATCCAGCACACTGGTGCTGCACCGGAAATGTAAACTGAGCTGTGAGCTGAGAAGATTGAAAAGAGACTAGTATGTATCTTTTATTGCAGAGGACATACTGCATGTCTCTTCTGCTATAAAGAACCTGCCTGTTCATAATTTTTTTCTAACAAAATCAGAGTGAAACCAACAGCTGGTCGAGGCAGGTGGCAGGCAAAAGGAGTCATAAGACATGCTAAAATACAGAGCAGGTGTCCAACAGAAGCAGGGTCTGTCTACAGTCCAAGTCATCATAGAAAGCAATTCAAATACAGGCGTAGCCAGACAGGTATAAGGCAGACAGTTGTAGTGCTAATGACTACCAGATGGTACACTCAAGGCTGATCATACAGTATTTTTTGTTTAATCGGAAGCTTCAGCATCACCTGTCTTCTGGTTTATTGTCCAAAATGTTTGGTGACACTGGAGGCTGTAAAGCTGAAAAAGCTATGGCACCTGGCCAAGCCCTTAGCAGTGTGGTGGTGGTGGAGGTGTGGCTGTGTAAGATTACAAATCCTTTGGTGACCAAAAACACTCATTTTGTGTGTGTGTGTGTATGTATATATATATATATATATATATATATACACATACTTCTAGCATATTTGTAGCCCTCTTTTGGGGAAATGGCACCCTCCAAACAGGATATTGTGCTAAACCTGTAGGTGAATAAGAGAACCAGAACATTCACTAAGCAGAAGAGTGAGATCGATAATATAGTTGGCAGTACCTCCACCCAGAACAGGGCCTTTGGGAACAGAAGGGATTCCCTTCCTGGGAAATTATCCAGTATTCTAATCAAAGTAACTGGGGGCAGAGGAACTACTGCAACCAGCACTTAGCATTAATCATATGTAAATAGATGCAAATTTTATATAACAAAAGATTAAAAATTGTACATACATCCAATGTACAAACAGGTATAATCAGCAAAGGGCCCAACAGGAGTCCTGGTGGAATTGTACACATATACCCAGGGATAAATTGTGTTATTAATAAAGATACCCACAGATGAATGTTGCAGCAAAGTTAAGTTGAAGAGGCTCCTGAGGATGAATACGGTGATGCGGAGACCCTTCAGCCATTGTCCAACCAGCCTGGAAAGCAGCTTTTCAACTGCAGAGACCGTGGTGTGCAACTGAAACTCAGAATCAGTGCTTAGTCCCTAGTAACGTCTGTCATGTAACGGGACCTCTAACTATCAGAAGTGGCTGTCAGATGCCTAACCTGTCTCTAGCCTAGTTAAAATTAGGCATAGAATCTCAGACCAGAAGGGGCAGGGTTAACTAGAATAACATGAGCTGCATATAAATTCTATTGCGATAACAGGTTTACCTACTAACATACAGCAAGGGGACCACTACACATGTCCACTGTGTCACAGACAGAACTATCTGGTACAGTGCATGTGAGATAACAAGGGATCAGAGATGCTTCTGTCACCAGTCTTAAGATATATACAGTATATACGGTACATACAGGGGTTAGACAAATGGAAACACTACATGATTTGCACGTGTGAAAGTGATGACATGTTTCACCTTGAAAGCAGAAGTGATGCAACATATTTTTGCTTCCGCTGTGTGATGAGACACTTAGCTAACAAGTTGGAAGCCTCACTTTTGTCCTTCACTGCATGTGCTACTTGTATTACAGAGTCATTTCAGAGCTTCATGAGCTTCAAACAGGGCAAACTGTTGGTGCTCACTTAGCTGGCGCCTCTGTGTCTGAAGTTGCCAACTTATTTGCCACGTTGCGAGGTACAGTATCAAAGGTTATGACAGGATATACAGTTTCTGGGAAAACATCGTCTGCTAAGCATACACACATTCGACGTGGTCAGCTGACCGAAAATGACAAAAGGACACTGTGCAGGATTGTGACCCAGAATAAGAAAACAACTACTGCAAAAGTGACTGCAGAGCTCAATCTCAGTATTCATGGGACTGAGATGGAGCTCTGCAGTCAGTTTTGCAGGGGTTGTGTCTATGCATGTTCTGCAAGTATCATTTTACGTGCATATATTTATTTATGATGCTGAGATTTATGCTATTGATGGTGATATATGACTTGCACTGTGACACTATTAAATCATGCAGTGTTTCCATTTTTCTCTAACTCCTGTATATACACTATGGGCAGCAATATTAGCTATTAAACATAGGAGCACTTGCCAACTAATCTCTCTATTCTAGTCTGGGTTCAGCAACAGCACCTTTTCCATGGACAGTGCATGTGTCAGCTCATCCCTTTTCTCCACTTCCTTCTTCTGGGGTTTTCAAGCTAGACACCCAGAGACAGGAAGTGATGTACAGGAAAAATCTCTGTGAAAAAAAGTATTCACACCCCTTGAAATTTTCCACATTTTGTCATGTTTCAACCAAAAATGTAAATGTATTTTATTGGGATTTTATGTGATAGACCAACATAAAATGGCACATAATTGTAAAGAGAAAGGAAAACGATAAATAGTTTTCAAATTTTTTTACAAATACATATCTGAAAAGTATGGCATGCATTTGTATTCGGCCCCTGGAGTCAATACTTCATAGGACCATCTTTCACTGCAATTACAGCTGCAATTATTTTTGGTGATGTCTCTACAGCTTTGCACATCTAGCTCTGGCTGTATGTTTAGGGTCATTCTCCTGCTGGAAGATCAACCTCGACCCCAGTCTCAAGTCTTTTGCAAACTCTAACAGGTTTTCTTCTAAGATTGCTCTGTATTTGGCTCCATCTATCTTCCCATCAACTCTGATCAGCTTCCCTGTCCTGGCTGAAGAAAAGCATCCCCACAACATAATGCGCCACCAGCATGATTCATGGTGGTGATGGTATGTTCAGGGTGATGTGCAGTATCAGTTTTCTGCCACACATAGCGTTTTGCTTTTAGGCCAAATAGTTAAATTTTGGTCTCATCTGACCAGAGCACCTTCTTCCACATGTTTGCTGTGTCCCCACATGCAACTTTCAACAATGGTTTTCTTCTTGCCACTCTTCCATAAAGGCCAGATTTGTAGAGTGCATGACTAATAGTTGTCCTGTGGACAGATTCTCACACCTGAGCTGTGGATCTCTGTAGCTCCTCTAGAGTTACCATGGGCCTCTTGGCTGCTTCTTGGACTAATGCTCTCCTTGCCCAGCCTATCAGTTTAAGTGAACGGCCATGTCTTGGTAGGTTTGTGGTTGTGCCATACTCTTTCCATTTTTAAATGATGGATTGAACAGTGCTCTGTGAGATGTTCAAAGTTTTGGATATTTTATATAACCTAACCCTGCTTTAAACTTCTCCACAACTTCCCTGATCTGTCTGGTGTGTTCCTTGAACCTTCATGATGCTGTTTGTTCACAAATGTTCTCTAACAATTCTCTGAGGGCTTCACATAACAGCTGTATTTATACTGAGGTTAAATTACACACAAGTGGACTCTATTTACTAATTAGGTGACTGCTGAAGACAATTGGTTCCACTAGATTTTAGTTAGGGGTATCAGTAAGGGGGCTGAATACAAATGCACTCCAAACTTTTCAGATATTTATTTGTGAAAAAAATTTGAAAACCATTTTTCATTTTCCTTCCACTTCACAATGATTTGCCACTTTGTGTTGGTCTCTCACATAAAATCCCCAAAAAATACATTTACATTTTTGGTTGTAACATAACAAAATGTGGAAAATGTCAAGGGGTATGAATATTTTTTCAAGGTACTCTGTGTGCTTTCTTTTTTAAATAGGCTCCATAGTATTCCCATTGCAGTCTGGTAGGTGTTTTAAGCTATTGTGCTGAACTCTCGCTCTCTCTCTGTTTTTTCTGTTGTACTATGATGTTTTGGAAAGTATGACAGAGCTTCATGTATGACACAGAGGCAGTTAGGCCGGAATGAAAGGTGTAAACAAGTAAGAAAGCGAAGCAGAAGATGCTCACCTGGCATTAGAAATAAGCCGTAGAACCGGTTCTGCTGTTTAAATAATCAAATCACTAATTATCTGTTCAGTTATTGTGCAATCCTGCTCTTTGTTCCAGTTTCACAGAAATGTGCACTGAAGAAAATGATATATCCTGCAGGCTTTCATCTGTGTTATGATGGTCAAAGATGCTAGCATTTTTCTCTTAAAATGGTTGTTTTATTTCAATAGAGAAGAGGAATGATTAAAAAAAACACATCGAGAGACAAATGTCACTAGAGTGGGAAGGACAGAATATGGGGAAATTTTACATGGCAACCAATCAGCTTCTAGCTTTCATTTTCAAAACTTAAAGTGGAACTAAACCCTCCTTTTTGTTTTCAGCCAAGGAAGCTGCCATCTTAGCCTCTGTTTGATCTTCAAATGCCATGATGCTACACATTATTATTATAAAGGATTTTGCGCAGCTCTTTACAATATAAAGGTAGGCAGTACAGATGCAATAAAAAACAAGAGAATTAAAAAGGCTCTGCTCATAAGAGCTTACAATCTAATAGGGTGGGGCAAGTGGTACAAAATGTTATAACTGAGGGGGGCTGAGCTGATGGAAGTGATAAATGTTTAACTGGAGGCATGATAGGCTTCCCTTAAGAAATGAGTTTTCAGGGATCACCTAAATGTAGCCAGAGTAGGGGATAATTATAAAACACAACCCAAAACCCTTGCGCTGAATGTGTGTTCAAATAAAACATATAAATAATCTCATTAAAGTGATGATGAACAAATAATGACCACTGCTGCCACCTTTAAATGAAATAACTATAACTAAATAACGCTGTGACCAACTAGTGAATAAAACACATTTTCTAGTGACAAAATACAATGGAGTAAAATGAAACAATCATGTGATATAAATCAATCAGCTAATGCGAAAATAAAGTCCATCATAACATATAGATGTCACTTTCAGTGCTATGATATTACTTGCTCAGTATTCCCAAACCAAAATCACCACGTGCTCGTGAAACAACCTTTGCTTTTGAGTATACACTCACCAGACCAACATGTCTTTCACTCTCATGGTCAGCATGTATCACTTGTAAAATCTCCAATTGTGGTATCACCATGTAAACTGCATAGACTTCATAAATCTCCTTACTCCTCTCCACCAGATGTCATGTAAAAGTAAGAGATAAACTCCAATGGTAAAGTAACCAATAATCTCTACTTTATTAAATAAGTAAAAAGCCACTCACAAAATGTACTAGAAAAAATGCTTATCTTAATCCAATGATATTAGATGTGAGTATCGTGCTCACCACCGCTGGATCCCACAAAATGACACTCCTACTTCCAGCTCTGGGTCGCAACGTCACTTCCGGTCGCCGCACAGCCTCACAAACTAATGCAAACATTTAAAAACAAATCTGGTTCAGCAGGAAGAAGGTCCTTCTTTCTATTCAGCTTTTAAAGTAACATCAGGAAAACACCAATCCCAATAAATAAATAAAGACCACCAAGTTTGTACCAATTAACCAGCGGCTACACAGTTTCATAGCATGCAGTTTATTATCCCAAAAATCCACATTAAAGTGTATACATTTCACAGAAAAAGAAGTAACATTTTACAGACTGTATTGGAGAAGTTGGAGGAGCCTACATTTTAACGACTTGCTGCTCCCACCCCCGGTACTTTTATGGCGAGTGGGTGGCACAGCCAGGCACAGTGACTTACTGTACACATGTGCACTGGAGTGCACAGCAGCCTGATCCATTGACTACTGTGTCCGTTGGAAACAAAACAGTCCTATATGGTTTCCATGCATGACTGCTTGCTTACCGTTGTGAAGCTGTGATTGGTCCACAGCTTTCACATGGTATCTGACACCCTGCACCATTTGATTAGCCATAGCTAATTACAACCTGTCAACAGAAAGCAAGCTGTCAAAAATGGAAAGCCATTTATGACGGTTGACTGTTGCTCATTACTGTGATCATCACTGTTAAAAGCAATACCATTGAAAAAAAAAATTCTGATTAAATTTTTTAATTTTCCAAAAAATTGTGGCAAAAAATTACAATTTTAAAAAACTTGCCATGCCTCTTACTAAGTACCTTGAACTGTCTACTTTTCAAAAAGGAGTCATTTGTGGGTGTTTTGTACTTTCATGGCATGTTTAGGCCCTCAATAAATGAAATAGGCCATCAGTATATCAGGACTGATCAATTTTCAAAGATATATATACCATAATTTGTAGACTCTATACCTTTCACAGAAACTAAATAATATACATTGATTTGGGTTATTTGTACCAAAGAAATGTAGTAAAATACATTTTGGCATACATTTATGAATAAAGATTATTTATTTGCAAAACTTTAACACAGAGAATAAGAAAAACGTGCATTTTTTTTCAAAATACTCTGTATTTTTTTTTTTTTTGTACAGCAAAAAAATTAAAAACCTAGTGGTGAATAATTATCACCAAAATAAAGCTCTATAGGTCTCAAAAAAATTATAAAAATGTATTTTGAGTACAGTCTTGCATGACCGAGCAATTGCCAGTTTTAAATAGCACAGTTCTGAATAGCAAAAAAGGCCCTGGTCATGAAGAGGGTAAAACCTTCTGGAGGTCAAGTGGTTAAAAATGACACACCGCATGTAAGTTTTCATTAAACGAAAAATCCAAGTGTAAGTGTATACATTTCACAGAAAAAAAATGAACAAATATTTTAATGACTCCATGGAAGCATTTCAGCAGTTGGCTGCATTTTGTCTAAGCAGCATACAGTGTTCCATCACAAAAAATATAAGCGTAAATATTTCACAGAAAAGAGAAGAAAAGTTGCAATGACTACATATACAGCATTTCTGTACTTTTGGCAGGAACGATATAATATTTAACAGAAAAGACAACGGTCAGCTCTTAATCTAAAAATCTAGAGTTTATTTCACAGATAAAAACATCATAATATTTATATACAGGGTGGCACTGTCGCACAAAATCACATGTATATATATATATATGTGATTTTGCATTTCTGAGTAGGGGGTGAAAAAAAATTCCAGTATCTATACCGCCATTTAACTTACATGTATTGGGATTTTTTTTTTTTAGCAAAGATATGTAGCAGAATACATTTTAGCCTAATATTATGACAAAATTATATATTTTTAATTGTTTTACTGGACATGTTTAACAGCAAAAAGTCAAAATATAGTTTTTTTTATTCTCAAAATTGTCTGCCTTTTTTTTTTTTCTTCTTTATAGCGCAAAAAATAAAAAATGCACAGGTGATCAAATATCACAGAATAAAAGCTCAATTCGTGGGGAATAAAGGACAAAAATTTTATTTATGTGCAGCGTTGCATGACCGTGCAATTGTCAAAGTAAAGCAGCGCAGTAACTCAAAAAATGGCCTAGTCAGCAAGGAGGGTAAATCCTCACAAGGGCAAGTGGTTAAACACTTTTATTTGTCCTCTGAACAGGCAGTGAACCAGTCAACTTTATCAGGGGCTAGTTTCTTGAGACTGCAAATTTTGGGGGGAGCCGATGGAGCGAGGAGGAGAAGTGTGCGCCTTCCACTGTTCTTGAAGAAGGTCTTCTTCTCCCTTTAGGCCTCCCAGACTTAATGAATACAGGGCATGTTTTTTTATCCTAACTGAAAGTAAAAAAAAAAAGGGAAACATTAAATAGCAATAAAAAAGTAACCCCCAATAAAATAAATAAAACAGCTATATGTTGTTAATAATCTGTATAACAGTACCACATATAGGAATGAATAAATATGCTGTACCTGTTAAATCTTAGTGGAATGTATCACCAAATAACTGTTCCAAGGTCTTTTTTATATATTGTTTCATATGGGCAATAAAGAAGTAACATGGCTAATGCAGTTCCCCTTTTTTTACTGTGTAACTTACAGTATAGGTTATTAATAATTTTACATTGATCTGTTACTAGTAGACTGGTAGACTGTTTTTTTTTGTTTTTTTTTTCTTGTATAATCCTCAGTATTGGTGACATATTCCTTGACTTGTTTCAGAAAATTATCAGTTTAGCCAAGTGCATTTTCTAAATTGCCTACTGTATATGCATATTAAAAAGTAGAAATCAAAACAAACAGGTAGGCAAGGAATAACAGTCTATAGTAGATAACATGATTAAAAAAATAATATATCTACAAATGTTCTTCTGTTGTTGGTCCACAGTGCCATGGGAATTGTTTATGTATTTATGCATTGCAATGTATTCTTGCTTTTATTTGTAAAACAAATATATAAACATTGATTTAAAAATTACTGTATGTGACTCCAAAGCAATGTACTTTGTTATCACTAGAGGTCTATTATTTACAGTTGTTGTTCACTCATTTGTGCTTGTAAGCAGTTTCTGTTGAACATTGTCTTTATTACATTGTCATGATGAATTCAAGGTAACGCTACACATAAAAATGTACATAAATGTAGAAAAACCTACACAGTGTACTACTGTTTCTGTCTCAACTTCTCCCTTTCTCTGGCCCTATATTGCTAAAGTGAACATATCGTCCTATGCACAATAAGTGTAATTTTTAATTCCTTTGCGCTATTATTAGACGTAAGCACTGCTGACTTCACTTCAATGTTGTAAACAACCTATATTGCTAAATGGAAGATTGGTAAGAAATGTATGTATCCCTTTTCCAGTTAGGAAAGTTTAATGGTTCAAAAGTTCAATGTTAAAGGGACTGTATAATGATTTTGTACATATTTTTCTTTATTATGATCAGGATCTTATAACGTTCTAAAAATTCTTTTTTTTTTATTATTCAGGTGAATTTGAAACATCAAATAGTCCAAAGAAATGTCCATTTTCTGTGTATCAATATCTTCATTTCTTGAATGTAACCTAAAAGAATCAACAGGACAGCCAGCATTTTCAGAAGGAGAAGGCAACGATGACTTCTAGGTCTCAATTCTGACAAGCTTCCATTAAAGTTCAGTTCTCCTTGAAGCTTATATTGGTTCTAAAGTCTAAAATTTTTTTACCTTAATGCATTCCCTTCGTTAGGGTAAAAAAATGTTTAGGTATCAGTATCGCCCCCTAATAACCCCCTCCCCATACTTGAGTCCTCAATCAATCCTGTTCTGTATTTTATATAAGAGTGACTTGAATGTCGGAGGGCACAGATCCTCTGAAAATGTCAAATGGACGAAACGTGTTAAGGGTGAAGCCATGCTATTGACAACACTTGTGGCGCACAGGGCCATCTTCATCAGGAAGTTAATGTGCAATTGAAGTACATGGAGGCTGTTACCTATTCATTTATCCTGCAAGTACATATTTGTTTTTTGGGTTTTTTTACGATTTAATAAATGGTGTTACGCTATTGTGGTCTTTTTTCTCTGGTCTTTTAGCCCACGTATGAAGGTAGAAAAGAGAGGTGAGGAAGTACTCCAGTGGACCAAGTAAAGAGGATACCAGGAACAATGAGAGTTCTTAAAGTGCTATTGACCAGCCTATAAAGGGTCATTAACATTTGGTGAGTGTTACCCACAGAAGATGTGGGGAGAAACACAAGCACTTTACGGTTGATGTGGAGCACAGTTGTGGATGAAGTAAAGAATAAACACGCACAGAGTTTTTGGAAATGCATTCTATTCATTATTTGCAATAAGAGTGGACACATTTATTTTTTACAGCGTTAGCACTTTTATATGCATTGGAGTTGAAGGAATATTTTGTTTTGTTGTTCTGGTTTTGAGTTTTGACTTTGGATAGTGAGTGCACAATTTTGGTATAGCACTGCATCAAGTTTATTTGTAATATTAGCACTTTTTCCTTGAAGAGATATAGGAGGTTCATAGCAGTTTACAGAACAGGAGCTCAAAAGTAATAAATACCTGAGCACAGGGGTTCACTATTTATTTACAATCCAGCACTGTGCCAGTCTGTAGTAGCTCTCTCCACTCTCAAAGGCTTTGCTAAGGCAGTGGGAGCCATTGGCTCCTGCTGCTGTCAGTCAAATCCTATGATGAAGGATAGGAGTTGGGGCTGAGTTGCACTGTGTGTGACTATGGACTATGTGTCTGTGGGCTCAGGAGCGAGCCCGCAATTGATATCCAGTATGAAGCAGCTTCCTATGGGGTACCACCAACAAGAGGAGGAGCCAGGAGCGCTGGCGGGGAGCCTAGAAGAGGGGCACCCGCTCTCGGCAATGGTTTTGCACAAGGCGGATACATATAATATAATATGTTTTTTTTACAAACAATTACTTTACAATCACTGTAATAGCAGCTGAAATAGTTTCTGACCACCCAACAAAATCACATGACTGTAAGAAAAACTCATTGTCTATGTTCTTTGTGTGTGGTCTGTCTGATTTTATTACCGCAACACAAGGGGCTGCACCACATGTGTTAGGGCATGGCAGTACCATTTGTTTTGAATGCACAATGTTCTAAGGCAATACACCTACCTTGAGGTTTACTGCAATGCACGGTAAAGCACTGCCATTAAGTTGCCATGCATTTTGTTCCCAAAAAAATAAGTGGGCTGCCTTAAAGCAGTATTAAACCCAAAAGCAAACATTTATTACATTTCAGCTTAACAATTCTTAAATGAGCTGGCTGCATTCATTTGAATTTTTAGGCATTCTTTCTTCTTTTTTCATCTGGTGATCTAGTCAGTAAGTCTGTTGTTTTTCAAAAGAACACACTCTCTTGCAGATGTATCAGTTACAGCAGTGGTTCTCAACCTTTCTAATGCCGCGACCCCTTAATACAGTTCCTCATGTTGTGGTGACCCCCAACCATAAAATTATTTTCGTTGCTACTTCATAACTGTAATTTTGCAGTGGGAGGAGTAGTGCCATGTCATTGGTGTCAGTGGAAGGAGTAGTGCCCCATCACTGATGTCAGTGGGATGAATAGTGCCCCATCGTTGGTATCAGTGGGAGGAATAGTGCCCCATCACTGATGTCAGTGGGATGAATAGTGCCCCATCGTTGGTATCAGTGGGAGGAATAGTGCCCCATCATTGGTATCAGTGGGAGGAATAGTGCCCCATCACTGATGTCAGTGGGATGAATAGTGCCCCATCATTGGTATCAGTGGGAGGAATAGTGCCCCATCGTTGGTATCAGTGGGAGGAATAGTGCCCCATCACTGATGTCAGTGGGATGAATAGTGCCCCATCACTGGTGTCAGTGGGAGGAATAGTGCCCCATCACTGGTGTCAGTGGGAGGAATAGTGCCCCATCACTGGTGTCAGTGGGAGGAATAGTGCCCCATCGTTGGTGTCAGTGGGAGGAATAGTGCCCCATCGTTGGTGTCAGTGGGAGGAATAGTGCCCCATCGTTGGTGTCAGTGGGAGGAATAGTGCCCCATCGTTGGTATCAGTGGGAGGAATAGTGCCCCATCGTTGGTATCAGTGGGAGGAATAGTGCCCCATTGTTAATATCAGTGGGAGGAATAGTGCTCCATCGTTGTTGTCAGTGGGAGGAATAGTGCCCCATCGTTGGTGTCAGTGGGAGGAATAGTGCCCCATCGTTGGTGTCAGTGGGAGGAATAGTGCCCCATCGTTGGTGTCAGTGGGAGGAATAGTGCCCCATCGTTGGTGTCAGTGGGAGGAATAGTGCCCCATCATTGGTGTCAGTGGGAGGAATAGTGCCCCATCATTGGTGTCAGTGGGAGGAATAGTGCCCCATCATTGGTGTCAGTGGGGGGAGTAGTGCCCCTTCATTGGTGTCAGTGGGGGGAGTAGTGCCCCATCATTGGTCAGTGGGAGGAATAGTGCCCCATCACTGGTGTCAGTGGGGGGAGTAGTGCCCCATCACTGGTGTCAGTGGGAGTAGTGCCCCATCACTGGTGTCAGTGGGAGGAATAGTGCCACATCATTGGTGTCAGTGGGAGGAATAGTGCCCCATCATTGGTGTCAGTGGGAGGAATAGTGCCCCATCATTGATGTCAGTGTGGTGGAGGGGAGAATAGTGCCCCATCATTGGGGTCAGGGGGGGGGGGGAATAGTGTCCCATCGTTGGTGTCAGTGGGAGAGGAATAGTGCCCCATCGTTGGTGTCAGTGGGGGGAGGAATAGTGCCCCATCGTTGGTGTCAGTGGGGGGAGGAATAGTGCCCCATCGTTGGTGTCAGTGGGGGGAGGAATACTGCCCCATCGTTGGTGTCAGTGAGGGGAGGAATAGTGCCCCATCGTTGGTGTCAGTGGGGGGAGGAATAGTGCCCCATCGTTGGTGTCAGTGGGGGGAGGAATAGTGCCACATCGTTGGTGTCAGTGGGGGGAGGAATAGTGCCCCATCGTTGGTGTCAGTGGGGGGAGGAATAGTGCCCCATCGTTGGTGTCAGTTGGGGGAGGAATAGTGCCCCATCGTTGGTGTCAGTGGGGGGAGGAATAGTGCCCCATCGTTGGTGTCAGTGGGGGGAGGAATAGTGCCCCATCGTTGGTATTAGTGACACAAATGATGGGGCACTATTCCTCCCACTGACACCAATGATACTTACCTTGCTGACCCCTGCTCCAGCCTGGGCTCGCTCTCTCACTTACCTGTCAGCTGTCTTCCTTCTCTGGCCGCTCTCCTCTTCACTCGCTCCGGCAGCTCCCTCGATCTTCTTTGATGTACGTGCGCTGCCGCTCGGCTCCTCCTCTCCAAGCTCCACCTCCTCGCCGGTGATTGGCCGCCTGTGTGCCTCTCCTGAGCTACAGTTCCGGTGGCCAATCAGCGGCGAGGAGGCGGAGTTGTTGAGGGATCCCAGAGGTGTGGCAAGGTGACAGGGCAGCGTGTCATCCCGCCCACACATTGACTGAGTCAGAGGAGCGGTGTCTCGGTTCCTAAGACCATCGGAAATATGTGTTTTCCGATGGTCTTAGGCGACCCCTGGGAAATGGTCGTTCGTCCCCCAAAGGGGTCGCGACCCCCAGGTTGAGAACCGCTGAGTTACAGGGATGAGACAAACCATTCAACACTGACGGGTGCTTGGAAAGGTCATCTTTTATTTATTTATGTAAAACCTTTATCCCAAAAGTAAAAAAACCCAGTTTACTGTAACTGCTTATAGAGTTTGCCTTGAATTTGTTTGTGTATCTAAATCTGCTAGTAAATCTAATACTCCCCTCCCTCCAGACTGACAATGCTGCTGTCCAAATGTGCCACCTGTGTTCCTTCATCCAGAGTGCGGGCACCCTAATACAGGAGGTGTGTTACTGGCCAGTCCACCAAGTGAAAACAGAGGGGAAAAAGTCTAAAAAAAGAAAACAAATGCAGCCACAACATCTAATGATTGTAAGCTGCAATATATTAAATTTTTGGTTTAGGGTTTAATACCGGTTTTTAATGTAACATACCCCCAAAAAATACATGTTTCTCTTTTACATTATACACATCATTACATTCTTTTAATAGCTCTGGGAACACTGCTCCTCTAATATTTCAAGAAAGAATTGTTTTTTTTTCCCTATTTCATCCAAATTCCTTGTACAGCTGTCCACCCTCACTGTCACATTGTTTATTTTTTTCAGTTTTTTACAGTCTTTCCTTTTCATGCATTTGTTTCCATTTTTTTCTTAGCATTTAGTACATTTACTTGATACTTGTGTTTTTATGTTTTTGTTACACATTTATCAGTTATATGAAATGCCAGAAGATTAAATGTTTGGCTCATTGGAGGCAGTTTAGTATTCTAAATTTCTTGATTTTGTTTGCACTGACTAGCATCCAGTGGAAAGGATTTCTCATGTGTTTTTAATTTGGCTGTGACTGTGTTCATCTGCAATAACACAAGGAAGACAATAATGGGTCATGAAAATCTGTTTGCTTGTTACTGAGGGCAAATAGCAGTTTAGCCATAGATGGTTTAAGTTTGAGCAATGCAACCATTCAATGCACCAGATTGGATTATAAGGTTTTAGGGGTTAAATTGCTGACATTTACCTTCATGCTAGAAGATCAATGTGATTGATAAAGGAACTCATTCTTTTCCCCACACTTAAAGAACTGACTATTTTTCTATGTGTATGCTAAAGTTCAGCCTCATATGAGCCAGGTAAAAAAAACTGTTTAGTTGGGTTTCTCCGTAGTGATTGTTCCAATGGCCATTTCTACTAGTGATGTCAATGGTGAATTCACCCATGATCACCTTTTAAAGTTAACCTCTAGATAGGTCCTCTATAGGTGTGCTGGGCTCAGCATTATTACAGTCTCATAATTTTGTGGATAATATTGGATATTACACCCCCATCCAGTAAGTATTACTGGAATGGTAGTGCATTTATATTGCCCTTTTTTTATATGCTGGCCCCTTTTCCTTCCAGCTGCATGTTTTGCATCCCCACACCCAACTTTTGGGACTGCCTGGCCATGGATTGTCTTCCACACTGCTATTGAGTCCTTTGTATTGCTTCATTTATTCTACACATTTTTATGTAAGTGCCCTATTGGCAGGTTTCCAAGTTTAACTATGGTACTCATTCTTATTTCGATATTTATCTGAAAGTTTGTTTACTTCATAGATACAGTACAAGCTCCTGAGGAAGCAACTGTCGTGAAACATGTTGGGCCAAACATAACAGTGGAACTCCCCTCATCTGAAGAAAGTGGACTGCTTCAATTCCATCCAGGGTCCATACTAGGAATTTGATAATACATTTTGGGGGAAAGACACTGGAATATATGTATTATGCAATGTATGTTTTTAAAATCACTGATCTATTAGTTTTAGACAAGTTATATGAATAAAGGAATGTATAGTTATACATAATGTAATACTAAGTCTATGTGCCTAGAAAGTGCACATTTGGTGTATCTAGAAAATAACCTTTAGTACGGAATGTATGGCGTAGGGGCGGACTGACAACTCATGGGTCCCCCGGGCAATAGGGGATCATGGGGCCCCTGTGTCCTCACCCACACCCAAAAAAAGCCTATGAAAAAACCAATGAAAGGTACCAGGGGCATCTCGTGGGGCCCCCTACTGACCCTGGGCCCTCGGGCAGTGTTCGAATGGTCAGTCCGCCCCTGATATGGAGTCTGCCAATGCTCCACTTGAAGATACCAAATGCGTGGTGATTATTGGTTCCAGTGGTTCCGCATCACTAATCTGGAAAAAGCACGTACATCAGAAAAGTCAGAGTAAAGTCAAAACTCCTGATCTGCATACTTGTTTCAGGTCTGTGCCTCAGAAAGCACTGAAGCAATTGGATTAAGAGGACATCCTTGGAACTAGTATTTTCAGAAGGAATAATAAGCAATGGCAGCATTTATACTTTCTCTGCATTGATTTTCTTTAAATGGAAGACTAATGGGTCATTCGATAATGGAGAGCAGATATCACTATCTATTCACCACTATGCAGTACAAAAAGCAAGGCCCACTCTTAAAATGCAGTCTGGTGCAGCTCTGCATAGAAACCAATCAGCTTCCAGGTTTTATTGCCAAAGCTTAACTGAACAAGGTGAACTTAGAAATTGATTGCCTACCATGCACAGCTGCACCAGATTCTAAGTGTACCAATTTTAGTAAATCTACCCCTCAGAAAGCAGCGGGTGTCTGCTCTCAACATGTTCTCACTGTGGGAATCACTGGCCATTAGGTGGGGATACTGGAGAGACATCATTGCCTAAATATGACCATAGCAATAATAGGGCAATGGTGTCCTCATTAATTCCACTTCTCCCCTGAAATGGCATTTGGGTCATCATGTTTTTAATTTTGCTAGGTGTAGTTTATTGTGATTGATAAGAATATAAATTGCAGGACAACATGACTGATGATGGATTTACTTTGTGGGGCTTTTTTTTTTAACCTCCTCATTACCACGCTATAGCCGAAAGACAGGTAAAGCGTGGTTCTCTCATTCTGGGAGGGCATGTATAGATGTCCTCCCAGAACGCACCTCACGCACACTCCCTGGGCGCACATTAGGTGCACTCTGTCATTGCTATGTCAGTTACTGTCACTGTGTGAGGAAAGGATCGCCAATAATCAGCAATCCTGACAACTGATAATAAGCCCATCAGTGCTGCCTCATCAATGCAGCCTATCAGTGCCTCTCAGCGCATATCAGTGAAGAAGAAAAATTACTTATTTACAAAATTTAATAACAAATGAAAAAAAAAAGTTTTTTTTGTTTTTTGGGGTTTTTTTTCAAAATTTTTGCAAAAAAATGAAAAAACCCAGTGGTGATTAAGTACCCACAAAAGAAAGTTCTATCTGTCTCAAAAAAATTATAAAAATTTCATTTGGTTGCAGTGTTGCATGACTGATTAATTGTCATTCAAAGTGTGACAGCACTGAAAGCTGAAAATTGGCCTGGGCAGGAAGGGGGTGAAAGTGCCCGGCTTTGAAGTGGTTAATAGAGGACTTTTACTATATTCTCTTTCCTCATTTACATAGTGGATCAGTATCTTAGTGCCTCCTTTGCTAAAGAGACTTCCGCCCTCATTTTGAGGGAAAGGGGATTGGTATGTTTCAGAACAGGTGGCGCAATGCTCATCCTCCCCTTTTGGCCACGTGTTTCCAAATCCTGAAGGAGATACATTTTTTCTGATGCAACACACCGCATTGCACTCCCCTTTCCATGCCATGGAGTACCATTTAAAGTGAATGACATATGTGTAACTTACATTGCAGTGTTACCACAATACAACGCAGCTTGAAAGTGTGTTTCAGGTCTACTGCTTCACAGGATGACCTGTTGTGATGTCCTCATTACCTGTTTATATACCTCTGACATGTTCTATTTGGAGATTAGTGACTTATCACTTCTGTCCAGAATCCTGTTTGGGGCACCCTGACTTCACACTTCTGTAACAGACTTGGCAGGGCCAGTTGTAGTATATTCCAATGCACATTTCAGTAGAGAGCACAATATTCTGTATTTCTGTACCTTGCTCCCTCTGCTGGATTCTCTATTTGGAGAATTACTACAACTATAGTGTGCCAAGTATAGTCTGCCACTGCTGAGCCAGAGGAAAGAGAAATGTCTGCCAAAATCCTAGAAAGTACTGCAGATCCAGAGGAAGACTGAACCGTAGTCCTCTTCATGCACAATACAGTCATACACTTTGAGTGAATCTGCTCTTTACATAAGCCTTATCAGTTATAATCCATTAATATGCAGGGACATATTTGTTGCGAGGCAAACAAGGCGTTTGTCTAGGGCGGCACTTTTCAGAGGGGGGGGGCGCAGCGTCACCGCTCTTTCCCACGAAAGGGAAACTTCTGTGGGAAAGGGACAGGTGCTGCTTTGTCTTACCTGTCTCCGTGACTCCGTGTCCCACTTCGATCTGGTCCACGAGGTGCTGCTGGAGGAGGGGTAGAGAGGTTGTCTGGTGTCTTCATCTCCCTGGATCTTGGATCACGATGTGGGCGGGATAACATGCCATCCCTCTCATTTGGCCACACCGCCAGGATCACTGGGCAGCCTATGGCAGCCTGTCCCTCCCTCTCCAAGCTCTGACTCCTCGCCAATGAGTGGCCACCGGATCTGTAGCTCAGGGAAAACACACAGGTGGCCAATCACCGGCTAGAAGTGAGGGACCAGCCAGAGCCGGTGAAGAGGAGAGCGGCCGGAGAAGGAATACAACGGATCAGTAAGGTAAGTGTCTGTGTGGCCGGGATGTTGGCAGAACAGGTGGTGCTGCTGCAGCCAGGTATGCTGGCTGTGGATGGGAGAGGGAGGGAGCCTGGGCTTGAGCAGGGGTCAGCAATGTAAGCATCCTTGGTGTCAGTGGGAGTAATAGTGCCCCATCATTAGTGTCAGGGTGGGAGGAATAGTGCCCCATCATTGGTGTCGGTGGGGGGAATAGTGCCCCATCATTGGTGTCGGTAGGAGGAATAGTGCCCCATCATTAGTGTCAGGGTGGGAGGAATAGTGCCCCATCATTGGTGTCACTGATACCAATGATGGGGCACAATTCCTCCCTCTGACACCAATGATGGGGCACTATTCCTCCTACCGACACCAATGATAGGGCACTATTCCCCCCACCGACACCAATGATGGGGCACTATTCCTCTTTCCACCGACACCAATGATGGGCACTGTTCCTCCTCCCACCGACACCAATGATGGGGCAATACTCCTCACACCAGCACAAAGGATGGGGCACTATTCCTTCCACTGATACCAGTGATGGGGCACTATTCTTCCACTGACACCAATGATGGGGCACTATTCCTCCAAATGACACCGATAATGGAATAAAATAAGAGGTTGAGCTCTAATAGGAAGTGGTGGAGCCTAAAGAGGAAGGGTGGAGTTTATAGATGAAGGGGTGGATCTTAAACAGGAAGGGGTGGGATGAATTTAGATGGGGGGGTGCCCGATTTTAGTCTTGCCTAGGGCAGCACAAAACCAAAATACACCACTGTTGATACGTAGCTTATGTGTTTGGTTCCCAATTTGGGGCATTATGATAAATAGCTTGTGTGTGCTTCTTGTGTGAGCTCATCAAAGTAGATTTAATTTATGCTTATATGCCTTTTTAACTTTTTTAAGCAAAATGGATCTAGTATGTGTGCTTATCTGCAGTAACTGGAGTTGCAATATTGGGAGGAATTGCATGTGAATGATTTAAAATGGAATATTTGAGAACTATAAACAGGTAAAATAAAGAGTTATGACTGTTTATAACCCACAGTGACATAGCAATGAGGTCAGCAAGGGCTCACTTACAATTTCCGTGGAAATGGCAAAGTCTTATTGTCTGAGTCAGAAGTAATTTGTTTTATCAGTGTGTAACAGCACTTTGTGGAAGTTTTCTCTGCTAAAGATAATTGTTCTGTATTTGTTCTAGCCTGCCGAAAAAACATGGTCAATAGACAATGTGGACATGCTGGTTGTCTTGCCTGCAATTTAGAAGATTATCTTTGTAAATTCATATTAATAATATTTCAAATTCAGTTTAGCTTATAAGAGAAGACCATGTGATCTGTTTAACACTATTTATATTCTGTGGATATCTAATATTGTGAGAAATAAACCACTCCCAATCATTTCTGAAAATTCCACTAATTAAATACAATATCTAAATACATTAATATACGGAACAAAATTACATGAAATAAATAGATCAAAATAAACAGTCCAAAGTCGATATAATAATGATGTGCCAAATTCATTCAAATCCATGCTACCTCTGATATTTTATTTCTTCAACACCACCACAAACACCCTTAGGATCAGACACTCAAAACACTTTATTAACCTCTTAGGGGTCAATTCACTAAGAGATAAATACTGCATGAATTTTTGAGTTAAAATAACTCATGCGGTATTTATTTCAAAAGCAGTCAATTCACTAAAAAAAGGTGTTGTTTACCGAATGCGTTAAATATTTATGTTTTGCGATATTTAGCACTTCAATTTTGCGTTATTTGTGGTGTCATTTTTCTAAAAGTTTTTTTGCAGGCCAGCATTGCACCACAATGCCCACAGCAATACTGTGAAACTATGAAAACTTTGTTGTGTGCTTTCATTCACAAAATGATCTCCCTCTGATGAAATGTTACAATTTATTTTCATTCCTAAACTCAGAGGAGAACATTTATACTGATACTTTGTATACTTTTCACTTTCTGGCCAGTGCAGAGTTCCTCTAATTGTTATTTTGTACATTTCTAAAATACCGCCAGCAAACACCAGGTGATGAATAACAAAGGTGGGTGTTTTTTAATGAATTGACTTTAATGATTTATTTCATTTTTTTAATGGTATTTATCTCACTATTTTAACAAATGTGCGGTATTTACCTTACATTCGATATTTTACCCATGACCTTCATATCGCATGCGGTAACATTTAGTGAATTGACCCCTTTATCACGTAACAATATGCATTGTTACTATAATGCAGGTTTTGTATTTAACCATAAGATGGCAGTGTTAAGCATTACTGTTGATCACAGACTGAATACAGGTTTACAAAGACTGCTGGGGTTTGGATGCAGACCTTTCTTCACAGTCAAGCTGCAACTAAACTACACAGCCCATGAACACTCACCAGGGATCGGGAGCATATAAAGCAAAAAGCCCAGGAAGACAAGGGGGAAATGGGGAGAGACTTTGCTGGGGAAAGGACCCGTGTGTGAGAGCTGGGTTGAAACACATGGGCCTGGACCGAACCAGGTTAGGTCAAGAAGTCACAGACATCACTGTTAAGCTGAGCATCTAGTGTAAGAAGCCAGCCTATGAAGACCTGTCCACTGCAGAAGTGTGAAAGTCGCCACCATCACAGGGGTATCTTCAAAAGCAAAGGAGGCCTCCCGTGACCCGATGTCCATTGCTTCGCTCAACATTATACAACAAATGGATTAGAGGGTTCCTGATCCACCTATCATTAGTCTTTATTGCAAACAGATGCTGCCATTCAGGTTTCTTAAACCGGTAGTAAACTCCAAGTGGACACTTGTACCTACAGGTAAGCTTATAATAAAGCTTACCTGTAGGTAGAAGGAATATCTCCTAAACATCCATTGGAGATGTCACCAGTGTATGCACTCTGAAGGAACAGCATACCTGTGCCATTCTCTCAGAGTTCTGTGCCAAGGCTGAGACTCCTGCGCACATGAGCAGGTGTGACATCACCGTGGCTTGGCTATTCAAATGGCCAGAGTCCGTGAACCCGACAGGAAGCCCTATCAGTGGTGACAGCATGTCCCTGGAGGGTTTGTTTTAAGGTAAATCTTTCATAATGTGCGAATATGCGAAGATTTTTTTTGTAAAGTTTAATACCACTTTAAGTTCTAAGACATTCTTCAGCATAGGCTGCTACTAGTGATACATGTGCCAGTGTACCTTGTTGCTGCAGACTGCCATCCTTCAACCATCAGCAGGGTCACTGCCTGTAGGATACTGAATTTTAACATTTTGACTCCCTGCCAGTGTTAGGGAATGGGAAGATCGCCTCGGCGATCGAATCTGCACATGCGTAGAATCCTGACAAGACATACAGGCAGGCAGGCACTATGACCCAGGCGTGCCTGTCACCAATGACGGCGCTGGGCAGCCACTAGGACCCAGGAGCGCCTGTCAGGAGTTGGGCGGCCTATTTAAACCCAGCTCTTGCAATGCTCAAGTTCCGTATGGTCTTACCTGTTTCCTGAAGTTCCTGTTTAGTAGATTGTCTTGTTGCTGACCCTGCCTGACCCTGATTTGCTGTCTGTCTCCTGTTCTGATCCATGGCTTGTCTGACCATTCTCCTGCTTAACCCTGCACGTTCTGATCTCCTGTTAACGAACCCGGCTTGTGACCTGTTTATTTCTCTGCCTGCTGATTTTGTACCACTGTTACCGACCCGGCCTGCCTGACGCTGCTCTTGTGACCTCCTCACATCAGACTCTCACCTGCTATACACCTCCAACGGTGCTTCTACCACAGCTGGGTGAACTCAGGGGCCACAGCCTGGTCTCGGCCTGCTACAAGTCCATCCCCACCATCAGGGGCCCTGGTGAACAAGCAGGTAGGGACTTAGATTCCGCGCCTTGGGGAAATCCGGTCTGTGGAGTGCTAGAGGCTACCGCTGTAGGATCCCTGACAGCCAGGCAGAACCTTGTAGCTGCATCCATCTATTATCAAGCCTTCTATCTAAGGAGGGAATTTTGCCACTGAAGTTCAATTTCAACATTTAAAGGGAAACACACCTACCAATCCCCCCCATAATTCAACCTAAAGAAAAATGTTTTGTCATTTCAATCCCTTAAAGTTACCCCCTCTCCATGTCACCCATATTAAGGAGAACTGTGCTACACACTTTGCCTCATATTCTTCATAGCTAGAAGGGACTGCATCTTACATCACATGTCAACATAAGGGCCCCAACTAAGCCAGCAGAACAATCAATCCTTCAGTTGCTTGTGCTTGGGAAATATCTTTCTTAAAAGTACTGGTGTGCAGGAAGTTTACCAGATTTCCCAGAGCCTAAACCTAGACTCTTCTGAGTGAGGGCTACAAATGAGGTAGCCTTAAGGCCCCTTTAACACAGGATGGACCTGTCAGCGAATCCGCTTGCTCATCAGGGGATCTGTTTGATGATATCCACTGAGCAAATGGATGACAGGTTCGTGCCCACTCCACTTATGCAGAGCATACACAAAAACAGCCCACTGTCCTATATGGGCTGTCAGATGGAAACGGACCCCCTGTCTGCTTCCATCCTACTGTCATCCGATCTGATCAGTCAGATGGATGGGTAACGGATCCCCATTCATCTGTTTTTAGTGGACCAGATCGGATGCAGGCGGGTGTAAACAGACACATGTCCTTTTATACTTGCAGCTCCATATAGAGCAATGGAGTGTCCCATCAGGTCTGCTTGAAAAACAGACAGGTGGACCTGATTGGTTTGCTCGTGTGAAAGGGGCCTAATTCCTTGTTACTCATACTTGTTTCACTTGGGGAGTAATCTCCCAGTGAAGAGGCTATAGTTTATATCTTCAGTCCTGCAGAACAAGTGGCCACTTTTTGAAGGGTATTTGTACCATATTGACTGATTCCTGTGCTGAATCACCTTGTTTATTGTGAACCATTGTTAACAGTTAAATTGCCTATTTTGCCTATTCAGCAGGGGTGTGGTTCAGTCTTGGGCCTAGTGACTCAAATATACCAGCAATTCCTGCAGGGGTAGTACTACAATCGTAGAAGGTTTAACTTGTATATGGTAATATCCAGGACTGGACCAGTTTTAAGCTCCAGTCCACTTCTTTGGGTGCTTGCCACTATTGAATTCCAGTTACATATTCCGACATTCACAAATAAAAAGCTCCATGAAGCATAGCACAATCAATTGATATCGAAATATCTAAAAAATATATTATATTGCAGCTTACAGTCCTTAGAGGTAGTGGCTACATTAGTTTTCTTTGTAAATCTTTTTTCCTTTATTTTGATGATCCTGCCAATAACACACTTCTTGTCCTAGAGTGACAATGCTAACTCGTCCCATTGTAGCAGGACAATAAAATTGGGACAGGTTAAAAGAGAGCTAGGAATGAGAGTAACTTAAACAGTCAGAGTAATTGAAATATCTTGCAAAATTGACATGCAATTTTTGCACTTATCAAACATTTGCAACAAATCGCTTTCAATAGAACAGACCAAAAGGGTGCAAATAAGAGAAGTTCATTGTTAGGTATACTAATCATTTAAATCCACTTTAAAAACAGTTAAGCAAACTCACATGTCAAAGTGCTAATCCTCGGAGCTGTAAACATGCATACAAATACACCTCTGTTCATTGACCGGACTCCTAATCTCCTGTAGCCTATGTCTGCGATGTGATGATGTCATACATACCGATTCAAAGCATTTCATCTGTCAAAACAAGACTCTTTCTTGTCCCAAGAAAGACAGCTTTAAATCTGCTGAGTTTTGGAATAGATTGTCAGCTCACATCAGTAAAACAGCAACATACACAGTAAAAAAAGCGCTATATTTTCTCTAAATAATACAGTTTTTAGTACACTAAACATGGCTTGAATTTTGTACGATTTCTGCTGAATCACTGAAATTCAAGCCAAGGGTGGCTCTGTCAGCACAATTTCTCAGCCAGTTCCATCAATTTTCAATCAACTTGTGTCCAGCCAGGTGTAAAATTCTCAGCTGAACAGTGACTGTATTCAGGCAGATGAAGTCTCTGTTCGGGTATTCAGACATCTGAGAATGCTACACCTGACTGAATACAATAGCGCACAGGAGAGATTTCTCCACCCAGGCTAGGCTAAGTTTGTAAATTGATTTTCAACACTTGGGACTAAAAAAAATATGTTTTGTCAAAAAATGTTCCCACTTTTTGAGAGTTTAAAATTACTTTGTCCTGTAATTTAAAGAATGTGCTATTTAGTCAAAGTCTGTATTCTTTCCCAAGCAATACAGCATGTAAAAAAAATATTTTTTTTTTCTTAAAGAGGTATTAACCCCTTCGTGCCTGCGCCTTCTGGCCCTTTAAGGGTTTCAGAAGTTGGGAGGCGGGACGGGGTTTAGGGTCATGTGACCACCGTGACATGCCGTCATGGCGGTCACATGATCGGGAAAGGTCCCGATCGAAAGAGGAGATTGGGACCTTTCCGTGAGTACCGGACATGTGTGCTGGCAGTGCGCAGGGCGTGCTCTCAGCACATATTTTCTTTTTTTCATAGAATGCAAATGTGCGGCCCTTGGCGTCTAGGCCCAGACGCCAGAAGGCCGCACATTTGCGTTCGGCCGGCGTAAAGAGGTTAAACCTAGGCGATCTTTGAAAACTCACCTCCACCTAAGAACTGTACTTGAATCACCTCCGCCAGATCATCCCCCGCAGTTATCACCTTTTGTATCACCTCCCCCTTCCTTTAGATTGTAAGCTCCACGAGCAGGGCCCTCCTATTCCTTCTGTACTGAAATGTATTGTAATTGTACTGTCTCCCTTATATTGTAAAGCGCTGCGCAAACTGTTGGCGCTATGTAAATCCTGTATAATAATAATAATAAACCCCAAACCAAAAATATAGTATATTGCAGTTTGCCAGTCATTAGATGTGGTGGCTGCATCAGTTTTTTTTTTTGAGGGGGGGGCTTTTTACCTCTGGTGACCTGGTCAGTAACACACTCCCATGTTAGCAAGACCCAGCTCTAGAAGAATGAGCACACACACTAATTGAAGCCAAACTCCAGGTCACACTTTATAAGCTGATCATTTTAACCACCCCTGCCAGTGTTATATGGTTTGTCTCATCCATGAAAATTTATACATTCTGCTAGAGAACTTGAGCTTTTGAAAAGCAACATACTTGCTGTCTGGATCAGCAGTTGAAATTAGTAGAAAGAAAGTCTAATAAAGAAAATTAATACAGCCATCACATCTAAGAATTGGTTACCTGTAATATAATGTTTACTTTTGGGTTTAATACTGCTTTAAATTGTCAGCTCCTACACCTAAAACAGTCATGTATTTTGTCAATGCATGCTATATTTGTTATTAAAAAAAACACTGTAAGCTTCAGGGAATAAACAGCAACATATTTTTTTAAAACAGGCTTCTACCTTCCCCCCAAAAAGTTCATCTTTTGCATATAGTGATTAAAAAGATATTTTGTCAAGACAAAGATTTTATGAAGATTTTAAAAGCATTGGCTATGCATATAGATAGTCAGCTCCTGGAAATAGGACAACTTAGTATTTTGTAAAAACAGGGCCTCTACATTTTCTTTAAAGCAATGGGGGGTAATTAATAAAACTGGAACTTTCAAAATCTGGTGCAGCCCTGTGTAGACACCAATCAGCTTCTAGGTTTTATTGTAAAAACTTAACTGAGCAAGCTGAAGTCAGAAGCTGATTGGTTACTATGCACAATTGCTCCAGATTCTGAGTGCTCCAGTTTTAGGAAATCTCTCCCAAAGTGTTTTATAAAAACAGACAACTGATCTCTGATTACATCAGCAATGGCAGCTTTTATATTTTTCTTTCCAATAATTGTTTTTTCAATATAACGAAGGTATTCATATGCACAGCTAAGCATTAAAGCTTCCATATGATGTACATTGTTTAAAGTTGTATACAAAAAGTTTAGGATTGTCAACAATATGCACATATGTAAAGAGAGGAAGAACCATATAGTGATCATTACCCTACAGCAATGTTTTGCCTACATAATCAGAAATTACGGTAAGTGTCATGCATTGCCAGATTTGCATAGCCCCAAGCAAATACACAAAGAGAAGATTAAAAGAAAAGAAAAAAAAAGAGGGAGAAGAATATGAAAAAGAGAGATAAAAGGCAGAGATAGAAGTGTAAAGAATGCGCAACAAAACGACATTTGAGTGAATACATTGTTCACATCCATAAATCCCATATTTTTTTCAAATAAATGCATTTTATAGTTCAAAATTTATGTTAGATTTTATTCACCATTATCCAAGACAGTGAAAGCAGAGCTCCACCCAAAAGGGGAAGTTCCGCTTTAAGGACTGCTCCCCCGCTCCCCATTAAGGCACCTTTGGGGGGCGGGGAGCGGGTACCCGAATTTGACAGGTACCCGCTCCGATTTCTGGCCTGATCGCCTAGGCGATCGGAAGCGGAAGGTGTCCTCCCTCCCTGCAGTCTTTTGGGACACATGACAGGTCCCAGAAGACTACAGGACTATTCATGAAGTGTAGTGCTACTCGCACATGCGCAGTGGGTACCCGGCTGTGAAGCCGCAAGCTGTCACAGCCGGGTGCCCACACTGAAGATGCCGGCCTCCTGGAATACAGGACAGCCGGTGAAATGGGCTGCGGAGGACACACTGCGGGATTGAGGGACAGGTAAGTGTAGCTACTGACTTTTATTTTTTGACAGGGTGAGTGGAACTCCGCTTTAAGTGTGTATCAATGCAAATGAGACTGACAAGGACTTCCTGGACCTGGCCATTGCTATCCTAGCAGCAGAAACATAAACAAAATCACATTTATTCTGTGTCTTGGCTCTTCCTCTGTGAGCTGATTCAGAAGGACTTGCCAGGGTGATGTTTTGGGGTTAATCTGAAATAAACAGTATAAACAATTATAAACTCCGATCCAAAATCATTTGACCTTTGGACAGGTTCGCCATATACTGTATGATATTCAAACCTTTCTTGGTTGCATCCTCTGAAACAGTTAGGGGAAGCGCCAAGGACATAAGAAGTGATTCTTGTAGGCACCATGTACCAACTTAATATTACCTTATAGTTAGCTTCTGTGATGGAAGTATTTACATAATTTATTTCAGGTACTTATATAGCGCCATCAATTTGCGCAGCGCTTTTACATATATATTGTACATTCACATCAGTCCCTAACCCTCAAGGGGTGTACAATCTAAGGTCCCTAACTCACATTCATACATACACATACTAGGGCCAATTTAGACAGGAGCCAATTCACCTACCAGCATGTCTTTGGAGTGTGAGAGGAAACGGGAGTACCCAGAGGAAACCCACGCAGGCACAGGGAGAACATGCAAACTCCAGGCAGGTGCCGCGTTGGCTGGGATTCGATGGAAACATCGAGGACCGTCATATATAAAGACAGTCCTAACTTTTTATAACAGTCCCAGTTTTATCCCACTGGCCAATAATTAATGAAAAAAAAAATGGCCGGCAAAGTTGAGGCCCCTAAGAGAAAGCACAACTGTTCCCAGCAGACAACAGATGAACTTGTACAATGTGAGTCACTTACCAGACCGAGGAGACCCTCCTCTGGATCTCCAGAAACATGCTCTGGTTTGGTTCAAGTCTTCGGACAGGGATAGGAATTTCTGTGATGTTTCTCTTCAGTCCTGCTGAGACAGTCCCTCCTTTCCTTCCTCACAAGTTGTAGGAGTTTTCTCCAGTACAGTTTGATATTACCAGGCATTTAAATCACACCTCACATTCTCTCAGGGATAAAATTGCCAGTCTCTGAGGGAAGGTGAGTAGCCTCTTTGCTTCTCCCAATTGTGGTCAGCTATGGCTGGGTTCTGTTCAGCCAGCAGTAGCAGCCCAGTCTTTTTCCCAATCACCTGCTTGCTTCAAGACAGTCATCTTTTCTTTCCTCACCAACCTGCAGACCCCTTCTTCTTGCTGTGCTGCAATCACCTTCATGATTGAAGCAGATCCAGAAAAGATGGCATTCCCCTATAATGAAGATTAGCATTACAAAATGGTCTTCATAAAGATGGCTGCTGCAATTCTGCATTAATGAATATTCAGTTTAACCCCTTCAACACTGTAGAAGGATAATACAGCAGAAACATAGTAAGAGGTTCCATAGTAATTATCAGCTACAGTCCAGGTTACACTGGGACAATTGGGAACCTCAGAACCTCAGATGGTACAGACGCTCTCAAACACATATTAGAGTCTTGCTCCGACACCTGTTGGAGTTGTCACAACTCTAGAAGGAGCATGAAACATAAGTTTGCGTCAAAAAAATCAGAGGAAAAACGTTTAACTATGTATTTCTATGGAACTCTTCACACTGGTCTTTGGTGGGTTATATGCATTTTTTAAAATCCTGCTTGCTGCATTTGTGGTACAGGTTTGGTGCGGTAAAAAATATGTACCAAAAACACACCTCCCCATTGAAATCAATGGAAAATGTGACAAAAGACTAAAAAAGACACATCAAAATTGCATAAAAAATGCACAGTGGTGTGTTTTTTGAGTCACTTGTCCTGTAAACAACGTATATGCATTTTTTTAGCTTTTTTGCTGTGGATCAGTGTGAAAGTATCATTACTGGAAAATAGCAACCATATCCTGCCTTGTAGAGTGGGTCTCCGAGCTGGACATTATCTGGCACCTGGAATGCCTGTTATCTCAGGAAACTGACAGATTAGAACATTTCAAGAAAATGTGGACTTCTTGGTCTATGTTCCGACTCTTGTCTGCATTCCAAGACTTGATTGCACCTTTCTGGAGCCATGATGGAGTAATTACCATCCCTCTCCTTCCTATTATTTATTTATTTATTATTATTACACGCACTTATATAGAGCCCATAACAAAAAACTGGCTTGTGGGTAAACAGCCCACAAAAAGAAATCCCAAAGAGAACAAATCTGCAGCTTAAAAGTGTATTTATTGAAAAATATCAAAATCTGAATGATACAATAGCCCCTCCAACAAAATGACAACGTTGCCATATCATAAAAACACGCACCCGGGCAAAAAGGCATTCTGTCCAGACACACAAGATGACATTCACATGGGGATATAATAATTGTAGTTGTAGCTGATGTAGCTAGATCAATGATAATTAATTATCTTTAACGACAGTGCAATTAGGTGATATAGGGGTACCGGTCCCTCAACAAGTGCCAAAGATGTAACACATATCAGAATGTGTAATAATGGATGGTAATGGCAGTCCATCAATCCAAAAAGGATATATTCAATCAGTGCTGACAGGTTAGGAACCTGTAATGGATATTATTCAGCACTGCTCCTGTAGACTTTTTTTAGCCACTTTCTGATTACATAAATTCACTCCAGAAAATGGATGCATGGATCTGATGGTGGCAACAGTAAACCATGTTAGTATGATGTGTGTTGAAAGGAGTACTAGTAGTCTCCATTGAAAACCCATGTGACAAGGTAGCAACTCAGAGTATAACTGGGAGAGAGAGCGTTGTTACCCATTAACAGGAAGCGTCTGAACAAGGACCTTCTTGGATGGATCGTCTGGTATTTATTAAAGTTGCAGATTTTTTAAAAAATATAAAAATTGTTTTATAAATTATATTGACATGTTAAAGTCTGTATGGGGATTTAATGGCTTGGTTTGTATATATTGTACTTTAAGGGATTTTCAATATTTTTTATACAAATGGCAAAGAAAAACAAAGGATGGTGTT
This sequence comes from Staurois parvus, assembly GCF_062004578.1. Lineage (NCBI taxonomy): Eukaryota > Metazoa > Chordata > Amphibia > Anura > Ranidae > Staurois > Staurois parvus. Next base: position 2,135,210 of record NW_028317922.1, read on the forward strand.
AGTTTGCAAGTGCAGTGTGAGTGTGCCACTTGTTGATCAGTCCAATGTTAGTCATATTGACTTTCAGGACCCTCAAGGGGATTGAAGGGTTGATGAAAGAAAGGAAAGGTGGGACATTAAAAGAACTAACAAAGAGTTGTTGAAGGAATGGGAAACCAATCAAATTAAAAGAACAAAAAAAAATAAAAATAGGAGATTTCAAAGTGTGTGTATAACCAAAACTGAGAAGGATTAGAATCCCTATAAAGTTTTTATTGCTGTCTGCATTCCTACTCAAATGAACTAACTGTGCAGTTTGATCAAAGTTAAATATTGCCTTTGCTATAGTTGTATGCAATTTAAGTACCTCGCAAGGCCTGAATGGAATACATCTAGGACATTGCTAAGGATGTTGCTAAGAGAAGCCTAGGGTTGCTGCTCATCTTCACCATCACAGGAGTGAGATCTCAAATGCTGAGCTCAGAGATCCTGCATCAGGGGGGAGAAAGTGCATATGAAGGGGTTTGAATTGGAGAAATAGAGAGGGTGAGCAGTAAAACTAGTATAGAGCCACCCCTGAAGGAGCCACTTGGAGAATTGGAGAAAGAGTGAAGGTGATCAGTAGGACTAGTATAGAGCCACCCATGAAGGAGCCACTTGGACAACTGGAGAAAGAGCAAAGGTGAGCAGTAACAATAGTATAGAGCCACCCCTGACGGAGCCGTTTGGTAACTTTGGGTTCTCTGTTCTGTGCCTCGACTCCAAGAAAAACCTCGGCCCCTCTGACACACCTGCTTGGCCAAAAATCACTGCAAGCATGGATAAATACACAAGTGTAAAATATCTTTAACCTGGCTTCAGGCTGCTAACAGTAAATAGACACACTCCCTTTGAGTAGTAAATGCGCTTAATCTATTGATATGGGTTAGAATAAATAGCAAATTGCATATAAATGAGCATACAGATGATTGCTTATAACACAGTCTGCTAGACAGAGTTACAACTATGTTAAATTGCCAAAAATTAGATTTTATACCCCTAACTAGGATCAGAAGGGTAAGTTAGTAAATCAGCAATAAACAATGTTAGTAAATGTTAACGGCATTATAAATGATGATAACACTACACTAGAGTGCACTCTAAGGGATTGGTAGGGATGCAGCATCTCTTTAGTGGTACTGTAACTCTTTAACTAAAATAAAACACCCAAGCCTCAGGGGAGCAACTTTTAAAGGCAGTCTTTAGTCTTGACTCTTCAGCCAGTGAAACTTTGGGGACCCATTGGCTTGCATTAAGGCAGTCACATAAAATCTGTAGGCAGTATTAGAACTATGGAGTAGCTGTAAGGTATTTCCTAATGACTCGGTCACTAATGGTGGTAACAAATAGTGGCCACAAGTCCTTCTCACCAGACCCAGCGACATAGAAGCAATGGTCTCTCCGATTAGGTATCCATTCACTCTGGGTTGCCCATGACAAAGCTGGTAGGTAGCTTTGTCCCTCCATACTCGGGTCATGCGCTGTACCCTTTGGCTACCCTTACATGGCTTTGGGCTCCATTGACAAAGGCTTTTTCTCTGTTAGGTGGAGTTCCTTGACATGGTCCTGTCACATTCTGAGGAGAATCCACATCTGACACAGACTCTTTATCTGTTAGGTGGAGTTTTTTGACATAGTCCTGTCACATCACTCTGCTGTCACTCTCAGGAGAATCCTTTTTCCAGAAACATCGGGTTCTTTCCTCCTTACTGCTGATCAGTCCATTGCTGTTGCTAGGACAGAGGGGGAAGAGAGTACACACACACAGGCCAGTGGTTAAACTCTGCACTTCTCACAGAAGGAAGGTAAATACTCAGACACTTGGCTACACTAGGTTTCTCTTAGCAACATCCTAGAAGTATTCCAGTCAGGCTTCATGAGGTACCTAAATGGCCTATAGCTATGGCAGGGGTATTATTCAACTCTGGTCAAAGCTGCATAGGCAGTTTTTGGTAAAGATGAGCCATGCCTTTAAAGTGTTACTAAACCCACAACAGTAAAAACAGTCTGTATATGCAGCAAAGCATGCTTGTTATGCTCACTGGAACTTAAGGGGTTAATCCTCTGCATTGTGTAAAAACGTTGTTTGATCCTGACTTCTCTGATCCTCCCCTTCTTCCACTGTCTCCCTCTTATCTCCTGATAAGACATATCATGTGGAGTCACTCTACACATGCTCAGTTTGGTGTGTATTGCTAGAAAGTTTTTTTTTTTCTTGGGAGAGTGCATGTGGTCAGCACAGGGGCCATTCAGCACTGTCCAGACAGAGATCAGGGGTTCTGCATACTCCTAGAGCAAAATGTAAACTCTTCCTACAAGCTTTAAACCAGTGCTCAGCCATCACAAGACTGATCTAACTGCTTATGGGAAAAGGTGTTTAGCAGTTTATATTTACTAAAGTAATTGCATTTCCATGTTGTGTGTACTGTGAGAGACCAGATATAGTGAATGCAGGGTCCTGGGTTTAGTAACACTTTAAGATTGTAAGCTCTAACAAGCTAGGCCCTCTGATTCCCCTTGTATTGAATTGCATTGTAAGTGTACTTTCCCCTTCCATTTTGTAAAGAGCTGCATAACCTGTTGCCGTCATATCGATCCTGTATAATAATAATAATAATATGTTTACTGCATGTAAACTACATGCACCTGTCAGCCTAGCTCCCTTGTCATAGAAGACAAGCAGAAATCTCCATACTTAGCATTCTCAATGACAAATCTGCATGCCTATAGTAGCCGAGGAGCCTGCATAGCTTGGTTTGGATTGCAGGGTACTATTGTTAGCCACTTGTAGATATTGGCAGTCCAACAGGACACATAAGTTGGGTAAGACTGAAGAAACATAATGAATTATCAGGACACAAATACCAATTTTTTATTTCTCCAGTTTATTTAAGGGGAGCCACCTGTGGCTGTGGTCTATATATTTTGTATTCATGATGTGTTTTGTAACGCTGAACACTCTTCTGTTATCCAATGAGACTGGTGTGTGTTGGTTGTCAACTCAGTTAGTTTAAAGTTTCCTGTTTTGAGTGTGACAGTTGTAGATAACTTTAGAGCCATAGGCAGGAAATCCGTTTTACTTGCTAAGTGTGACCTAACTGCATCTAAAGAAAAGACCCAGACATACCACACACAGCGTCACAACAATGGGAGAATCCATGGAAAACAATTCCGGCAACTTCATCATTTCCCTCAACAGCGAGTGCCCCAAAGAACTGGGGGAGCTCATTGAAAAATCTAGTGGAGACTTCCAAAAATTCGATGATACTGAATTCACATTAGCTCTTCAGATTGGACTGGAAAACCTCAGGCTGGAGAAGTCCCTGACTGATGTAGTTCTGTGTGTTGGAACCAGCATGTTTCCCTGTCATCGGGTCGTACTGGCAGCTGCCAGCAATTACTTCAGGTAAGAGACACAGGAGGTTATTTACTAAATGCTGGTGCAACTCTGCATAGAACCCAATCAGCTTCCAATTATTAGTGCTAAAGCTTAATTGAACAAGCTGATGCTAGAAGCTGATTCGCTGCCATGCACAGGTAAACCGCATTCTGAGTGCACAAATTGTAGGAGATCTTCCCCACAGCGTGCCCAAATATCTGCTTAACACTTTTCAGTCTATTGTCATTTAAGAGGTAACAGTTTATAAAGTACTGATTCTGTCTTTTAAACTTAGTCCTCTAAAAGCATAACAAACGTCAGAACAGAAAGTAAGAGAGTGAAATAATAAAGCCCGCAAATAGTATTCATTATATTGCTAAATCTGTTCAGACTGTTGCGCCCTACTGGAAATTCCAAAGTTGTGCTTGAGTCCTTGGGGTCAAGTTCCAGCTTTGCTATCTATGGAAGGTTGACACGGACACAGTGTTACTTTGTATCCCATAATTCACACATAGCATCATTGTATACATTTTTGGTGGACATAGTGGAATCCTCAACACCCTGTACAAGCTTAATACATTTTGGATCATGACAGCCCAGCGCTAGTATCTTCTCTGTGATAATTATATGTGACTGCTCCCAGTGAAGGATGAGATGAGTATACAGAACACGGGGTTAGTTTAGGGGTTACATTAGGTCACTGTCTGTGTTAAGGATTAGAGGGTTGAGTTTAAATTTTGGTTAATCCAATAAGGAATTATGATGCTCAGTGGAATAATTATATCATCACAACTGAGAAGCGATTGGAAACTTGGTTTCCAATTCAATCCCTAACCAGTTTCCTTCTATGGATGGTGGAAATTGTCACATTGCTTCACCCACTGGATTGGACATTTTTGCAGGCACAAAAGGGTTGATTTACTAAAGGCAGATAGACTGTGCACTTTGTAAGTGCAGTTGCTCCAGATCTTAGTAAATGAGAAAAAGCTATGTTGACTTCCATTATCCAATCATGTGCAAGCAAAAATGCTGTTTTTCTTTCTTTTCCTCACATGTGATTAGGTATTCTTTGCAAAGTGTTGTTTTGCCTCATTTACTAAGCACTAGAGCAACTGCACCTGCAAAGTGCACAGTCTATTTGCCTTTAGTAATTCCAGCCCCAAATGTGTCTAAGCAAAGCAAAATCCCGATAACCTTTCTGCTTACTGGAAATGTACAGAAATGTGATTTTTGCATTTTATACTTTGTAGATGAACAACTTTTTCATGTAAATGTTTTAAAATGTTTACAAATAGTTGCTACTGGTTTAACATTTTTGGGGAATTTGTCTTACAACATCTTCATTTGTCTATTTTAGATGTTTTAAGTAATTTCTGAAGCTTTAAAGAGAAACTATAAGGGTCAATTTATTAATATTTTCACACAAAGCTTGCACAACCATCACTCAAGCAATTGTCTAATTGGGTCTATTTATCAATGTTTTCACCCAGGATTCACAGATTTTTTGAACCAAAACCTAGGCTGAAAATGTAAGAACCTTGAGGAAAGCAATGTGAATCTTGGTTGAAAACATTGAAAAATAGTCCCCTTGTGTTTTCTGCTAATTTGTATCTTACTTTGACACTTGGAAGCTTATACTGTTTAATATTTCATACAATATTTATTATTTGCTTAAAATCCCTATTTATAACTAACTAGTTAATACAGCGTGCTCTCATGCTTCAGTGTTTGCTTTGTCCCCAACTAGCCGCCAACAAACATCAGGTCTGATAGAATTGGTATTGAGTTGACTTGTTCAGTACTCAGCCGCACAATTACTGGGCATGTTGTGCTATGCATTGGTCCAAATGGTGGATGCAGCATTCTGGACTTACCTCTGTTGATGCCCCAGCCAGGAAAGGACAGAATTCAAAATACAGGTGGAGTGCTGTACCCAAAACTCTCCTGTTTCCGGTACCTGCATGATCATAGCTTAACAGTAAATGTTGTATTGCATTGTCATATTAATCTACACAAAAACCATCTGGGAAAAAACGAATAATTTTACCTACATAATAAAACCTGTTTTTGGGACAGATTCTCTTTATATCTGAGTATTATTTGTTTAGCTTTATTAATATTTGATAATTTCAGCATATTACAATAATGCTGTATTTATAGTTTATACAGTATCTTCCCCCCCCCCCACGCTATTCAGCTATCTATCATCATCCAGATAACAGCTTTTTTGCCATCACAGTGCAGCAAATGTTCCACTCAGTTTCACCTTATAAAAATAAATGGCATATGTAATCTCTTTCTGTAAAAGCCAGGCTGTCACCTGAGCTTTTTATTTTCGTTTCCTCTATTTTCATATCAACGGTCGCCTATCTTAGTCTTACTGGAATAAACAGTGAAGATTTTATTAAACCATTTTAGCATTTTTCCTCTTTTGCACAGGAAAGTCTGAGTAAATGGTTTTAGTTTGACTGTCCTTAATTTACTTGTGCTTTAATAGAAGTACGTTAATATATATCGTCCCCACCGCCAATGTTTTTTTTGTGGATAAAGGAACAATCTGAAATCTAAACATGGAATGCTTAGTGTATTTAAAGAATGAGAAGTTCTTTACAACTATGGCTATATGACAGCGACTGATTTACTAAAGGCAAATCGACTGTGCACTTTATACGTGCAGTTGCGCCAGAACTTAGTAAATGAGGGGAAGCTCTGCTGACTTCCATCATCCAATCATGTGCAAGGAAAAATACTGTTTTTTTATTTTCCTTGCATGTGATTGGGCATTCCTTGCATAATGAAGCTTAACCTCAAGCTCGGGAGCAAATGCCCTAGCAGAGTGCAACTGCACTTGCAAAGTACAGTCGATTTGCTTTTAAATTAACCCCAAAGCGCAGCTACATGGGTACAGATCCAGATTGTGTGATAGTTTGACTGTTTTTTGTTTTCTGCTGATGTCCTGTGCATACTTCTTTACATGGAGCTTATTTAAAGACTATAAAACCTTCAACACTGAAGTTCTCTTATTTGCTCCCTTTTGATCTGTTAAATATACCATTGAAAGTGTTTGGTTATATCTGTCCTATAAATGCAAAAAAAAAATGTTGATCATGTCAGAATTTTAGAGCTGTCTTTTATCTTCTGTACACTTCTTATGTTATCTCAATGAGTCTAATTAGCCCTCCTAGTTATTACTGTGGGACTGCAGAATCATTAGTCCCCATGTTGTGGAGATATGAGAGTGTGTGGGTTTGAGTAGCAAAAGACAACTGTGCAGAGCTGACACTACTCATTTCATAAAAATGCTGTGCGTTGTCAGCCAACTTAGGAGCTGAGTTCATTTCTGGCAGACAAGTATTTGTCTGCAGAGGAAGGGTCTTTAAAGGGAAAAAACATGAAGAAATGTGCTTGTATTGCAATGGTGTATCACATTTTGTAAATGTTGACCTTACATACACATTAAGGGTACCATGTCTACTAAATCTGCATGTCAAATGGAAAAATAATAAGAACCCCATTACTAGTACTCTAAAGCTAAGCTACAGACAAACTGCTAAATCCATAGTTGAATCACATATATAGATAATGCTTTACCTGCCAAAAGATTGTTAAGTCTCTTCAGCCAACCTTGTGATCCCTTGCTGCCAGATAGGTGACGTTACTTTTGGTCACTGATCTGCTCTCAGCTTGCTTTCACCACACTAAAAGCATTTCAGCTCATTGTTCAGGTCACTGCACTGTTTTCTTTTATCAGCAAGCTTCCAGTGTTAGATTCAGGTTTGCATTTCAGTAGTGCCTGGATGTCTCTCAGAGCTGGTTCTTCCCATACTAAGTTGCTAATATTAAGGTAAATGTAGGTACTTATACTAGCTTTGTCAGAGCGGGACAAGGGGTGGGCAGGAGGGTCAGCTGCCCAGGGCGCAGAGAAGCAAGGGGGAAAGAATAGAATATGGGTGGTAAACTCAATCAACAGCACGTATTAACTGCAAGGGATGGGGGTGCATTCCTCCAGAGGTTGTTAGTGGTTTCTTGAGTAAGGAGCAATTTCTACCTCTCAGATGAGTAACTGTTGACAACATTGATCTTTTTAGCTATCTGTAAAAGGGGATTCTCAATGACCACAAGTGTAAGAAGCAAACCTCCCAGTGACCATCACATTTCTATACCATGAGCTGTATCTATAGTAATTGCTAGCAGGGGTTCTCTGAGACCAGAAGGTTATTTCAAGGGTTCCTCCATGTTAAAAATTGTTTTTTTTTAGATTAGATTATATATAGTGATAGCACTGCTCTATGTATACTACAAATTCCTTAGTCCATAGTCCTTAGTCCATCTTGAGAGTGAGCAAGGGAGGTCCGCTACATTCCTACATACAGTAGAACCATGGAGAATGAACATAGCCACCCTCCAAAAGGAAGTCAGATTAAAAAAAAAGGGATTTGGAGATTTGGAGGAGGCTGAGAGTATTGGAAGGCACGTTTATGAGTTAATAGTACATACTTAAATAAAATGTACAGGAAACCACATTTCTCCTCCATTGTGAGTTGTTTATAAAATGCAGAGTGTGGTGCAGAGCTTACCATGTCCATCAAAATGTTCTCTGCATAACAATGAAGAAACCTAGGCTGGGATAGGAGGTGAGCTCAGTCACATGACCTGTCAATCATGTCAATATTTTCCTCCTCTTTCCGGCATTTTTTTCATTTCCTCATAAAGTAAAATGAAAATCCCGAAGCAAATGAAGCAGAGTGCACATTTGTAAAGCAATCTGCTGTGTGAAAATGTGCACTTTAAAAAGCAGCAATATGGTCATGTTAAAGTAATTCTAAATATTCAGTTTTATTTTTTTTTTAATAACAAGCATGTTATACTTACCTGCTCTGTACACTGTTCTTCTTCTCGGGTCCCCCGCTGGTGCTTTTCCCCCCGACAACTGCCAAAATAACAAGCCCCCTCATAGCAAGTTCAGAGCCCTGCCCCCTCCCTGCTTTCTGGCTGGGATTGACAGCAGCAGGAGCCAATGAGGAGGGAGAGAACCAAGAGAGCCCCTGTTCTTACGCACATCAATGGATTGAGATCAGGCTCAGGTGAGTAGTATAAGGGGGGCTGGGGGGTGAAATGCACATAGAATGCATGAAAGCTAAAAAAAAAAAAGCCTCTGCCTTTACAAACACTTCACTGCTTTAAAAATCATCCCATTCTTAATAGTTGGCATGCAGTAAAGGGTAACAGCATACCAGCTGAACTGAGTTAGCATTGTCACCTTAGGAAAGGAATTTCCCAACGGCTACATCTGTAAAAAAAAAAGAAAAGATAGAACTGTTTCTCATTACATGAAAGAGAACATGTAAAACATTGCATCCAGTTTGAAGTGTATGTCAGGGTAAAATACAGAGAAAAAAGTAGGCAGTACGTCTCTGCAGTAGATGAACATTTCCCCCATGTTTTTTTCCTTTAACCTCCCTAGTGGTCTGATTATGTCCATATTTCTGTGCTCAAAGCGGTACATTTTTTGCATGGAAATATGTATTTTTTTTATTGTAGGCCTGTAATTTTTAGGAATAACTCACTGAAATGTGTCCGAACAAGAGTCTAGTAAACATCCCGGGTATGTTAAAAATTGAAACACGAAATCATAAATAATAATTTAATAAATAATCATAAAAAATAATAATATAATAATAATTTAATTCACTAATGTAATCAAACCAAAAACACTGAATTTTGAAATATAGCGGCAAGTTCGTTTTCAGTGTCTGATGACAAATTTACCCACGAATCATTATCACTCAATTCTGCAAGTAGTTCTAATTTACTATCGCTGTTCTCTAGCTGGTCTAAAACCGCTTTTGACCTAAAGGGACGCTTTTTGGATGCCATGGACGTTTCTCAGTTTCCAGGCAGAAAGAACAGTAAAAATGCAGGCAGGGCACAGGACAAAGCACTCGGGACAAAATGTATGTGAAATGGTTTGATACAGAAATGTTTTACTATGTGATTTTAGTGAATTTAGTGAATGTCACTTTTTGTCATTTTCAAATTTCCTGCCGCTCCATCCCCCGTACGTCCCAACGTCGCAGGGGACGGAACCCAGAAGACAGATGCCGGCATCCGCCGGAGGACAGTACAGGGGACACTGCAGGAGGGACATCGCGGGAACGCAGGACAAGGTAAGAGAAGAACAGATCCCGGAGCAGCGCCGCATGGTAAGTCCGAATGTAGCTCGGGGTTACCGCTTGTGGTACTGAAACTTTACCCCGAGCTACACTCGGGAATACCGCCAGGGAGGCTAAAGACCTGGCAAGTACTAATAAATACCAGCTGCAGAAATGCACTCAGCTCCTGTATTTTTGTGTTGCCAGACCTGCTCAATTTTCTCTTGCCAAGCTATGTAGACTAGTCTACTCTTTCATCTCCATAACACGAAGGCTAATCATTGGCTGGCCCTAAGATAAAGACTGGGAGGGCTAAATACATGCCTTGAGACAACACAAGAAGTATGCATGGGACACAGGAGAGCTCCAAATTTCTGACATGATCAACAAGTATTTTTTTGCACTTATTAAACAGAAATATAAAAAACTTTTAGTGGTATATTTAAAAGACCCAAAGGGAGCAAATAAGTGAAGTTCTTTCTTGGGGTTTACATACACTTTAAGGGCACATGTACAACAATGCATGCTGCCTGTGTTTATGAATTGAATTGTGTGTTAAATGAATGGACTGCCTAATGCAATGCACATTACTGTGCGACATAATGTACACTAAGGTACCACAAAAGTGTGAATAGGCCCAGTGTTTGGATTATTTCAAAGGGCCCGGCTGTACAAAACAAATATTTTTGTTAAGGTTGGACTCCATCGTGTAGCATACTTTCTTATATCTCCTGTAGACTACATTGGTGAGATCCTTTTGTGTGAGAAACCATATCTGCTCCATCAGCAAAGTCTCATTCCTCCTGTTGTATAAAAACCTAAATATATAATTGAAAAGTAAAAACAAATCAGATCCTCCAGATGTGCACCAATTCACTGTTTCAGTGCCGTCGTTGTAACCAAAAATGCGTATGCACAAAAATTATCAAGAGATTAGGTAAGAAAGACCCTATTTTGAACTAAAAGTGGTTACTCATCATGACACATTTGGAGGCTTGGATGGGATGTAACATCTGGATTTGGGCATTGGTATTGATAGAGGTCCTTAGACCTGGTTGTTTAATATTTTTAGTCCCATTGAGGTCACAGCCTCTTCCAAAAGGACGATTGGACGCAATTTTTTATACATAAGTGGAAGTAGGTTTACACATACTTTTTTATGGGTGGGAAATGGGGCTCAGAGGAATTTGACTTTTAATTATTTTGGAATTTGTGATATATTTTGTATTATTACATTTTTAAATTGATATGAAGTCCAAGTGATGCCACTTCTGTCATAATAAGTAACCACTTTTAGTTCAAGGTAGGGTCTTTCCTACCCGATCTCTTGATCATTTTTGTGTCTCCTGTTGTACAAGGAATGTGTACTATGGAATCCACCAATAGTTCTTATGCTGTATCTCTCCACTGGTGAGATCTTCCTATGTGAAATACCATATCTGCTCCATCAACAAAATCTCATTCCTCCTATTGTACAAAGAATGTGTACTGTGGAATCCACTAATAGCTTCTTATATCTCTCCTAGGACTCCACTGGTGAGATCCTTCTGTATGAGATACCTTACCACAGTGTTGTACAGGCTGTTGTACAAGGACAGTGTGTTGTTACTGTGACTTCACTTTTTCACAGAAAGGATGCCTTATAGAAACATGCAAGAAGATTGTTGTCACTTTTGAAAGCTTTATGCTCACCATTGCTCAATTCCTTCTTGCCATTTTTCGTGACATTACATCAGAGCACATGACTGAAACTTTCACTTTGTGTGTTTCTCAAGGGCCATGTTCTGCAATGATTTAAAGGAGAAGTATGAAGAAAAGATTATAATCAAAGGGGTGGATGCAGAAACCATGGAGATTATTTTGGATTATGCCTACACAAGCAAAATGGTGATCACAAAGCAAAATGTGCAAAAAATATTGGAGGCTGCCAGTCTTTTTCAAGTAAGTGTAATGCAAAGAAAACATGTCAATAATCTCACATGAAAACTATATAAATATTTCTATTAAAAAATTATTGATGACAGTTGTCTTACTGCTTTTATACTGAAGAGGGGCAAGGCTTTTCTGGTTCCTACTAATCAGCACAGTTGTTGGGTTTCTATAAGGACACATACTGTTCATTTTAATATACACACAACCAACCAGGAAGCGATGATAGATTGACATAAAAAAAGATAGGACTGTCCTGTAAAGGGGGAATGTAATTAATCAGTCTACAGGTACCACTTGATTCACACCTTTCTTCATTCAAAGGAGGCTAAAAAGTAAAATTAGTGTTCCCAGGGCCACAGAATACCGTGATGTAATATATCCCTAACAGCTGCTCTGGAATGCCCTCCCCACTGTGCATATCAATAATAAAGTGTGATAAAGAGCAGGGCCCTCGAACCCCTCGTGTAGTGTATTGTTACTGTCTTGTCTCATGTTCTGTCCCCCTTGCTACTGTACAGCGCTGAGCATACCCTTTAGCACTATATAAATACTGTATAATAATAATAATAAAAAATATAATAAGCAGTGCTTTATTGGTCCAGAAAATTATTGATTCATTGTGTATTTAGTCTTGGGCAAAAATATTGGCATCCCTGCATTTCTGTCAGATAATGCATCATTTCGCCCAGAAAATTGTTGCGATTATAAATGTTTAGGCATTCTCATGTTTATTTCTTTTGTTTGTATTGGTATGACATGAAAAATTGGAGAAACAAAAAGCCAAATTTGACACATTCCACGCAAACCCGCCAAAATGAACTGTACAAAGTTATTGGCACCTTCTCAAAATTGTAAGAAATAACTGCATTCCAAGTTTGTGATGCTCCTGTAATTTGTCATTAAACTCACCTGTATCAATTAACAGCTGCTGACAATATAGAAATCACACCGGCAACCAGTTAAAATGGTAAAATATTGACTCAATCTTTCTGTTGTGTGTCTCTGTGTGCCACATGGAGCATGGAGAAGAGAAAGTGCAGCAAAGAATTGTCTGAGGATTTATGAAAAGAAATTGTAGAAAAGCATGAACAATATCAAGGGTACAAGTCCATCTCCAAAGATCTTAATGCTCCTGTGTCCACTGTGCACAACAATGTCAAGAAGTTTACAGCCCATGGCACTGTAGCTAATCTCCCTGGACATGGACGAAAGAGAAAAATTGATCAAAGATTGCAACAAAGGATTGTTTGAATGGTGGCTAAAGAACCTCGATCAACTTTCAGACAAATTCAAGTTGACCTGCAGGCACTGAGTACAACTGTGTCAGTTTGCACTATATGTCGCTATCTGAATGAAAAGGGATGCTATGGTAGGAGACCCAGGAGGTCCATCATTCTACTGTTTTAAGGAAAAGCAATAATAATAATGTCTGCAGACGTTGGGGGTCAAAAGTGTAGTGCCAAGTCTTGGGGTCCCGTGTGATTTATCCAAAGTTGAGACAATGTTTCATTTAGAAACTGACAAACTTGGTTGTGCCAATGTGGTGGTGCTCCATCTTGCTGAAAAATGAAATCCTCAGAATCTTCATTAAGTTGTGGAAAAACCCAGTCCTTCAGCATTTCAAGATAAGAATGTCCAGTAACAGTGTTTTTCTCGAAAAAAGAAAGGGCCATAAATCCTCGTAAATGAAAACACATTCATTTTTGGTGAATCTTGCTCATGCTGTACAAGTTCATGTGGCTTCTCAAGTCCCCATATGCATACATTGTGATGCAAAACTTTACCGCTTTGATGGAAAATTACTTGATCACTAAAAATCAACTGCTGTAAGAATCTGTCGTCCTTCAAGAGCATATGACAGAAATCTAAACATTTTCTTCTGTCACTTACACAAAGGGCTTGCACTTGTTTGAATTAGTATGGCTTTGGAAACAAATATCGTATTAACACATGATGAACAGTCATACGAGGGATTGGAAGTTTTTGGCTAGCATAACGAGCAGATTTGTGAGCGATTCGCTGAAAGGCCTCTTGAATTCGTTTCACATTTTCCTCTGAAGTGCGTGGTCACCCTGGACTCTTCCCTTTACATAAACACCGCAATTCTTTAAATTGTTTATACCAATGATGAATGTTCTTTGCCACTGGTGGATCAACCCGAAAATGCTGTTGAAACCCACACTACACTGTTATTACGAACTCAGTCTTGCTATATTGGAGAACACAAAATGCCTACTGTTGCATAGATGCCATCTTGTTGACTGAGGTGAGCGTTTATTTGGGCAAAAGTCAAGGCCAAGCCTATTCAAGTAGTACAGGTTTCATTCATTGGCGGTGCGGGGTTGCACAAATTTAAGGTTTTAAAATTGGGTCATTCTTTTTGAAACACACTGGGATTTATTTATCAAAACTACATGGTGCAAAATTTGGTGCAGCTCTGCAGAGAAACCAATCAGCTTCCAGGTTTTATTGTCAAAACATAATTGAGCAAGCTTAAGTTAGCTGATTGGTTACTATCCATAGCTGCACTTGATTCTGACTACACCAGTTTTAGTAAATCGCCCCCAATGCATCTTAGTCTTGGATAAATCATAGTGTTTAGCCAAGCTAACAATAAAGGGGTTATAAAAAGAAAATACTTTTTGGAAACATTTGAATATTTAAGAGCTTGCAGTTAAAATGATGACCTAGGTCGGGTGTCGGCAACCCGCGGCTCCGGAGCCGCATGCGGCTCTTTTTCACCTTTCCTGCGGCTCCGGAGCACACTGCCCACCAGGTGACAGGCAATAGGGTCGGCAAGCCGCGGCTCTTTTAATGCAGCTCTTCTATGTGCCGGGCGCCCGCTCCCCTCCCTCCTCCAAACATTGGCTGTCAGGATGTAGGCGGGGCAGCGTGACGAACTCCTCTCCTCTCACAGTCCGCCCTGAAGACCAGAATGGCGCGGGAACACAGCTAGAGGAACGCGCGGAGCAAAGGTAAGTGAATTGACACAGGGGGGATGAATTACTATAGGGGGGATGAATTACTATGGGGGATGAATTACTATATGGGGGATGAATTACTATGGGGGATGAATTACTATATGGGGGATGTATTACTATATGGGGGATGAATTACTATATGGGGGATGAATTACTATAGGGGGGATGAAATACTATAGGGGGGATGAAATACTATAGGGGGGATGAATTACTATAGGGGGGATGAATTACTATATGGGGGATGACTTACTATATGGGGGATGAATTACTATATGGGGGATGAATTACTATATGGGGGATGAATTACTATGGGGGATGAATTAATTACTATATGGGGGATGAATTACTATGGGGGATGAATTACTATATGGGGGATGAATTACTATGGGGGATGAATTACTATATGGGGGATGAATTACTATAGGGGGGATGAAATACTATAGGGGGGATGAAATACTATAGGGGGGATGAATTACTATATGGGGGATGAATTACTATATGGGGGATGAATTACTATGGGGGATGTATTACTATATGGGGGATGAATTACTATATGGGGGATGAATTACTATATGGGGGATGAATTACTATGGGGGATGAATTAATTACTATATGGGGGATGAATTACTATGGGGGATGAATTACTATATGGGGGATGAATTACTATATGGGGGATGAATTACTATGGGGGATGAATTACTATATGGGGGATGAATTACTATATGGGGGTTGAATTACTATGGGGGATGAATTACTATAGGGGGGATGAATTACTATAGGGGGGATGAATTACTATATGGGGGATGAATTACTATAGGGGGGATGAATTACTATATGGGGGATGAATTACTATATGGGGGATGAATTACTATAGGGGGGATGAAATGCTATATGGGGGATGAATTACTATGGGGGGATGAATTACTATATGGGGGATGAATTACTATGGGGGATGAATTACTATACGGGGGATGAATTACTATATGGGGGATGAATTACTATGGGGGATGAATTACTATGGGGGATGAATTACTATAGGGGGGATGAATTACTATAGGGAGGATGAATTACTATATGGGGGATGAATTACTATATGGGGGATGAATTGCTATAGGGGGGATGAAATGCTATATGGGGGATGAATTACTATGGGGGGATGAATTACTATATGGGGGATGAATTACTATGGGGGATGAATTACTATATGGGGGATGTATTTTCAGTTTTAAAAATGTTTCTCTCAAAATAAATTTCAATCGTGGTTTTGGCGAGATTTGGCTCAGTTGAAAAAAAAGGTTGCCCACCACTGACCTAAGGCTATGATTGTGATTATGACGATACACTGTGGCCCTGGTTAACCCTTTGCTTACTGGGCCCTTAAACCCCCTTCATGACCAGAGCGCTTTTCGCAATATATGCAGTGTCGGATTTGTTTTAAATGTTGCAATGGTTTTGCGGCTCCCAGTCTTTTTTTTCCCTCTCGGAAACGGGTCCAAGTGGCTCTTTATGTCTTAAAGGTTGCAGACCCCTGACCTCGGTAGATGATATTATGTGTGAACATCTAATAATGACAATTAAGGTACACACGTATAACTACCAATGTACAGCACAAAATAATCTCAAGTGCACTATTAGGCATATATAAAAATAGAATAGTATTTTTACAAAATGACTTATGTTCCTCACACATCAAGTAGCTTTTAATGTTGGTTTCTCCACATACTCTTGTGTAACCTGTAGAAATAAGTAATTACTTCTGTCAGCCTGTATTAGCAACATGATGCCTGTCTCACATTTTGGTGTTCTATATAATGATTGTAAGGTCTCCCGCACACTGGCAAATGGGCCCCTTAGCACACATTCCCAGACACTCTCCAATGCCCTAAATATATATAAAATAAAAATGCAATCATCAGCATTGGCAGAATTTAATGTGCATGTCTGTACAAAAAAAAATGCCATCTTGTCAATAAATGCACATTGCCCTATGTTTTGTGTCTAAAAATGCTGTAAGTACAGAAGTACTGCTGCAAGTACTAAGGCAGTGTTGTCACCTTGCTACAAGAAGTTAGGAGCTTACTGTATTTTTTAAAGAGACAAAGGTATTGCAGTGATGTACTGAATATTTTTTACTGATTTGTTTTTGCCCAGACATACCATTAGTGTATTTCAACATTTGCAGCCAAATTGGGATAACACCTACTTTATATTTGTTACTATGTTCCCATTCACATAGCATAATGTTAAAAAACAAACATTTAAACATTGCTTCTTGCTTTTTAAATGCTCCTTTCTTAAAACTCCAGAAGCGGAAAATCCTACTTACTGTAGCTTCTCTTTCTTTGTAATGTGTATGAGCTGGCTTGGGAGTTTTAATTTACCATAATTATCATTGTCTGTACTTTGCTGGAAGATGTCATTATCAATTGTAAACTACTGTAGATTTGAACACTGTCTGTCTTAACATAGTACAAATTACAACTAAAGGCAAAACATTTTCTTTTTAGTTTTGGACAGAGTGGCGGTTTAGAGCACCTGTTTGTATTGCTGTCTGTGCCCCCATTAGGGAGATTCACCCTCTCTATTTGTTCTGTTTACCTCTATCATTGAAAGTAAAAGCAAATCCCAAATTTTGGGTTGTCCCCAGAAAAGTAGTAGAGGGGAAATCTTCCAATGGGGACACTAGTTCTGGTGACCTGGTGGTCCCCAAGGGATTCCCTTAATTTGCAGGGATTTCTTCTTACTTCCTGTTTTGGCTATGGGACATGAAGTGAAGGGAAATCTCCAAAATGGGAAACATATGCCAAAAAATAAACTGATAGGGGCTTTATTGTCAAAACGTAATTGAACAAGCTGAAGTGAGAAGTTGATTGGCTACCCTGCACAGCTGCACCAGATTTTGTACTTTCCAGTTTAGAAAATCAACTCCAGCGTGTCCTTCTTTGTCAGTGGGTGCAGATGGAGATTCCTATAATTTCTGATTGGTTCAGAGTGGCTTGCAACCTGGTAAAGGTGCAGCGCTGAATAAATACTAAATCAATATATAATCAAATTAATTAAATAACTATATTAAGGTAAAAATATTGTATTACTAATTAGTGCTCATACATATAATCAAAAATAATTTCTACCCCAACCTTAAGCTCATATTAAGTGAATAACATATTCATGCATGTGTATAAAACACTCTGTGAAATAATACAAACTATGTATATATCTATATATATATATATACACATATACACACATTTAACATATGCCCACTGCAAAAAATGTCCCAGTAAAGTAGATATAAATCCGTGCTCCACAGCAATGGCTCGCGTGCAAAATATAGTGAATCCAGTGCCCACAACTCGTGAATCCAAAAACCTTCTAAAGTGGCCCCTCACCTCCCAATAGTGACCACAGAGGCCAGCTCGCTTTTGGGTAAGTAAATCTTTCCCAGGAACAATCTGGTTACCACTAGATGAATCCTCCTGGAAATCCACAGGCCTTTATCCTCCTGAGTACTCCACCCCTGGTACTTGTCTCAGTAGTTCACCCACACAGGATCATGATAAAACAGATAAAAGATCCTCCATAGTGTAAATCAGCATTTATTAATCCGATAAAACAAAGAAATCCTACTCACATGTTTCACAGTAACATCAGGCATTTACCCATATCATGGGTGTATGTGCATGGTTCCGGGTGTATAAAGATGGCCCCCACACCGGAAATGACGTCACCGCGTACTGGAAGTACTGTCACCGCGCACCGACGCTTTGCGTCACGATAATCACGTGACTTCTTCAGGGTATACGCCCATAGTGACAGGAATGCTTTAAATAGGCTGCCTGGGTGTCAATCAATAACAAAAGACAACCCCAGGCGGCCATTTTCCTGAAGTCCGGTATTTACTAGGACACTGATATCAAAGATCCATATCCTCCACTGCTAAACAGCATCATTAGATATAAATCCATGGGAAACCTTCCAGCAATTTTGGGTTGTCCCCAGAAAAGTAGTAGAGGGGAAATCTTCCAATGGGGACACTAGTTCTGGTGACCTGGTGGTCCCCAAGGGATTCCCTTAATTTGCAGGGATTTCTTCTTACTTCCTGTTTTGGCTATGGGACATGAAGTGAAGGGAAATCTCCAAAATGGGAAACATATGCCAAAAAATAAACTGATAGGGGCTATATTGTCAAAACGTAATTGAACAAGCTGAAGTGAGAACTTGATTGGCTACCCTGCACAGCTGCACCAGATTTTGTACTTTCCAGTTTAGAAAATCAACTCCAGCGTGTCCTTCTTTGTCAGTGGGTGCAGATGGAGATTCCTATAATTTCTGATTGGTTCAGAGTGGCTTGCAACCTGGTAAAGGCCTGCTCCAAATAAGCATCCAAAAGTTAAAAAAAGTTTTTCTTTTTATTTTACACTATTATTATTTTATATCTTACTAATTTCTAATGTCCTTTCAAGCATTACATGTTTGAATTTTTTTAACTCATGATATCCCACAATACCTTACCATTCCTTTTTTTATCTTCTTTTCTTGTTCCATTAAATGTTTATGATGAGACTATATAATTCTGAAACCTTTATGATACAAAAGGTTGTTTTCCTCTGTATTTATACTTGAAATTTTAAAGATATCTTTGACACAGAAAAATTAATTTTAGGTCTCATTCACATGTGTGCTAAGACCCGTAGTCCATAAATGAGCCATGTTTAAGTGGTCTGAGTCACCAGGTGATGTGTGCAGGTAGCTTGAAAGTATATGGGGACAGAGAGGCTGCATGGACACAGCTACTTGCCCATGGACACAGCCACTCACTCATCCCAATTGGACAGGCCTGTGGGTATGTGGCCCTGAACTCAGACAATGTGCGTTCAAGGCCACTTACTAGCACCTGCTTGCCTGTCAAATTGGAACCAGCTGACACAGGCTGGCTGTGCGCAGCACCTACTGTCCAGGAGTGGACTGACCATTTGAAAACTGGGCACTGCCCCGAGGGCCTGGGGTCAGTAAGGGGCCCCATGAGATGCCCATGGTACCTTTTTCATAGGCTTTTTTGAGTTTGGGCAAGGACACAGGGGCCCCAAGATCCCCTATTGCTCGGGGGGCCCCATGAGTTGTCAGTCCGTCCCTGTTAGTGTCCCAAATTGCATTAACACGCAAAGCACTTGGCAGCCCATTCACCGATTGCAAGCCTCTGTGCCCTGTGAATGATGCCTTATACTTTGTTCACACTGGATCCAACTTGCAAGTGAAGTTGCACAATTTCAAGTCTGCACGTCAGAGCAACTTGAGGTGCAACTTGGCAGACATCTGTGCAACTTCATGCACAGATGTCTATGTAAGTTGCACATGAAATTGCAAAAAATAGTGCAGGAATCTGTTTAACAAATCGGTGCAGCACAGCACAGCAAAGTCGGAGTCGCACCAATTTGAACGGTTCCATTGCCAACAGTAGGGTGAATCTTACAAGTCATACCGGTGTGAACCAGGGCTTAGGTATGTTGTGTGAATATAAAAAAATAATAAACATATAGTGAGGTTTTCGCAAATCTTACTGCAAAAATGGAAATACACTTTAAACAGGCAGAGGTACTACAGTTGCTTTTGAGCACAGAACGTTCTGCTATAGTGGGAATAAGAGGTCTCCGTCAATTATATCTATCCTTGATGTGGCCTCCAGTGCATCTTGCATAAAACGGAATCTTGTGAAAAATCAAAACTGGTGATGCATGCAAAGAAAATAGTCACATGAGTAAAAAAAACTGAGAGGTTGTGAAATATCTATGTTTCTTTATATCTATTGACAAAGCAAAGAAAACCAGGAACCTCATACCATTGTGTGGGACCGACAGGCACTCTCCATCGTGTGCATGTCGAATGAACATGTAGTCTCCATCGTGTGCTTGTTTTTGATGTGAACATTTGGAAACCCTCATGTATAGATAGGTTTAGAGTTGTAGGTCAAGCAGTAAACATTCTACAGACATTTGTAGACCTTTAGATTAGTTTAGTATAATCTCCCTCAGTAGCTACTCTTCAGGCAAATAGTGTGTTGGCAGCATTTTTTTTCTTGAGCTATAGGCCTCATTTCCTGTTGCTGTCTTCATTTATGTGCTATCCTTGTGTATTCAGCTAATGATTGCAAAACTAAGACCAATGTAGTACTTCCTTATCTATATTGGCCATATGATAAGGACAGGGTGCGATAAGCTTTCGGAAAAACATTGCACTTGAGTAATTCCTTTAGATGTTCTGCAGGCTATATCTCAAGGCATATTGCAATAATCCCAGCATACAAGTATAACATTTATATTGTTGTTTCATATTTTACCACCTCATATGGACAATTTATATTCTTTCATAAACAGTAAACTGCAAAGAAAATTTGCTTTGCCATTGAGATGCCTTATAAGATTCCAGTAACAAACAGTTGGACTGACATGGTTGCCTTTTCTGAAAACACATTACAGGAGATTGCTGCATGACGTGCTTAGTAAAATTTGAAGGATATCAGCTTTTCTGGTTCATTCTGCTGCTTCTTTATTCCATGTGTATATAGAGGCTGGACGTTGCCGATACTGATCTGTTATTGAAAACCACAACATCCCTCCACTCTTACACGCTGTTACAGGGTCACAACATTCTCCACATCTCATATGGCTTGCACAGAATTTGAAAACCATGTAAGCTATATGTAAATGCTTCAAATGTCCTCCTGAGCCTAGGTTCACACTGCTGCAATCAGATTTTGATCCAACTTTCAGTGTGATTATGTAGTGCAACTTTGAGTTACAGTATTTAAAATAAAGCTTCTATGTTTTAACCCACGCTGACCTGGCGCTCTGCTTGTCCTTTTGCTTGTCTTCGAGGGATTCCCCATATCCTTGGCAAGGAGCTGCCGGTCCCATCGCGTGTGCTTCTGTTCCCATGGTCCATACCTCCCCTACTCTGCATACCTCTCTGATAAATTGACTTTTTGGACACACTATTGTGATATCACCTTCTGTTCAGTCAGTTTCATTATTCTTCATTTACCTATTGTTGTGAACTGATATACCATTATCGATTTCATCATTATGTGAGCGCTGAATGTACTTGTTCATTTTATATACCATTGGATGCAACTTTGTTGAGGTTTATATATTCTATTGGACCAAAATCACACTGGAATCATACCAAAGTAGTACAGGAACCTTTTCCAAAAATTCACCGTACTGAGTCGCATTGATGTGAACAGGCACCATTGAAACCAATGCGATTTCCATTGTCATGTGATTCTGTGTGACTCAAGTCATATCTGAAATTGTGCTATTGTAAAGAGAGCCTGATTGCTTCATTGCAGTCGTAAAGCTGAAAGAATTCAGCTTCTCCACATGTGGCATCAATGTCCAGGAGCCAGCAAGCTGCATCTGAATACAACGTTCAAAGGTTTTAAACCCCTACTGAGTAGAACTTTGCCCCAGTACACATCGTTCTACGACTTGTGTACACTGGTTGCTATTTAATGGCCCATTGTTGGCTTTTAATGCACGTGTTGCAATGCGCTTAAACACCTGTGTCTGAATTCCCCATAATAAAAATGTCTGTTCCCATCTCAAAGCTGCAGAGAAGTTCATTTTTTTAAAAATTGATGTGTGTTTTTTTTTCTGAAATTTGTTAATGCATTTTAGTGCCTTGGGAGGCTATAGCAATGCATAAAAACACATCCAAGTCCTGAAGTGAAAAATGCAACTCATGTTGATGCACAAAGGAAAACCGCAATGACTCCTGCCAACGTAACTGCCTAACCCTCCTGTATGCAGGTTAAGTTTGAGGAAATGGAGCGACATCCAGTCTGATATGTCATTTAGGAGGTGGGCGATGTGGGCAGAGAGTGAGGGGGTGAGGTGGGGGGTGGAGAGGTAAATTTGGGTGTCATCGGCATAGAGGTGGTAATTGAAGCCGTGGGAGTGAATAAGTTTGCCAAGGGAGGAGGTATAGATGGAGAAGAGGAGGGGCCCGAGGACAGAGCCTTGGGGGGTGGCAGTGTTGTAGGTGACGCTGAAGGAGCGTTGGGAAAGATAGGAGGAGAACCAGGAGAGAGCAGCGTCCTTGATGCCAAGGGAGTACAGTTTGGCAAGGAGGAGAGGGTGGTCAACAGTGTCGAAGGCCGTGGAGAGGTCGAGGAGCAGGAGGATAGAATAGTGGCCATTGGCTTTGGCGGTTAGCAAGTCGTTGGTGATTTTAAGTAGGGCGGTTTCGGTGGAGTTCAGGGGATGGAAGCCAGACTGTAGGGGGTCAAGGAGGTTGTTATCAGTGAGGTGGGCGCTTAGGCGATTGTAGGCCAGGCGCTCAAGGAGCTTGGAAGTGAAGAGCAGCAAGTAGATGGGTCAAATCACGTATATATTTTTTCCAGTACTTGTCATAAAATAAAGTAAACATGAAATACCAGAATGCATAAAAGGGGGGGGGGTGCAGCGCTAAATTAATAAATACACATTCATATAAACCAATGTTAAGGTGCTGATAAAGTGCAAAAAGGTGACTATAAATAATGAGTATAGTCCATAACGTGATCAAAACCCAAGAGAGTCTTCAAAGAACTCCAATGGCTGGATTCGTGGATGCGGTGATAAAGGTATAAAGATTGTGCACTCACCAGATACGCAATCCAAATGCGCACTTAAAACAGAAATCCTAGGGTCCTCATATGGATCTGGTCAGATCTGGTCACAAAAGCCCCTCGCCACTTGATAGTGTTGCCACACATAGATGAAAAAAGGCCGCTCTGCAGACGTAAAAGGCTCCCACCGGAGCTGTGAAGAAGCTTTTCCATATGCGGAGGTTAAATCTCTTTTCCTTCAGATGTAGAGTGCCCCCTTGTCCTCTGTAATGACCTCACTAACCACAAGAACTTCTCTCTTCCGGATCCAGAACCAAACAGAAGAAACAGCGCTGTTTCTTCTGTTTGGTTCTGGATCCGGAAGAGAGAAGTTCTTGTGGTTAGTGAGGTCATTACAGAGGACAAGGGGGCACTCTACATCTGAAGGAAAAGAGATTTAACCTTCGCATATGGAAAAGCTTCTTCACAGCTCCGGTGGGAGCCTTTTACGTCTGCAGAGCGGCCTTTTTTCATCTATGTGTGGCAACACTATCAAGTGGCGAGGGGCTTTTGTGACCAGATCTGACCAGATCCATATGAGGACCCTAGGATTTCTGTTTTGAATGCGCATTTGGATTGCGTATCTGGTGAGTGCGCAATCTTTATACCTTTATCACCGCATCCACGAATCCAGCCATTGGAGTTCTTTGAAGACTCTCTTGGGTTTTGATCACGTTATGGACTATACTCATTATTTATAGTCACCTTTTTGCACTTTATCAGCACCTTAACATTGGTTTATATGAATGTGTATTTATTAATTTAGCGCTGCACCCCCCCCCCTTTTATGCATTCTGATTATTTTGAAGGTTTATACGGTACCTTTTTTGGTGTTCAGCTGCTATTGTCTCATTTCAGTTATTTATTAATTTTATTAATTTTATAATCTATTTTAAGCGCTCACTTGCCCTGAGATTTACTGTTTAAACATGAAATACCAGTCATCCAAATCCTACCATAAACATTAGCCAATGTATAGAGCGCCTTATGCACTTAAAGGCATGTGAAATTATTAAAGTGATTGTAAACCCTTACATATACCCAGTGAAGTGACTGTTCTCTATGGTCATCCTCCTACATAAATTGTACCTGTTTTTTCTGTTGTCTTCTCTACTCTACATCTGTTCAAAGTGCTGAAGTCATACAGCTTAACTGAAAGTTAAAAAAAAAAGGGGCAGAGCGCTGAAATTACACTCTGAAGAGCTAATTGAAAGGAAGGGACCCCCCCCTTCCTCTTCTCTTGGTGTCAGGAAAATTTGTCAGTCGTGATTTATGCTAATAGTAGTGGAATAAAGCAGACAGAAATGAAATGTAGGGGTTTATTTACTAAAGCTGGTTCACTCAGAATCTCGGGCACTTCTGCATAGAAACCAACCAGCTTCCAGGATTTATTGCTTGAGGTGATTGTAGCCGTATTAGTGCGTTTGCGACAGAAACAATTGAGTACTGTCTGTGATACTTTTTTTATTTGCACTAACATACAATTTTGAGGACAAGCTGGTAATGGTACTGTTTGGACTTTGAAGAAGGGGACATACCCCGAAAGCTTGTCCTCAAAATTGTATGTTAGTGCAAATAAAAAAGTATCATGGACAGTACTCAGGTTTTATTGCTAAAGCTTAATTGTATAAGCTGAGGTTAGAAGCTGATTGGTTACCATGCACAGGTGCATCAGATTCTGAGTAAACCAGCTTTAGTAAATAAACCCTTTAGTGTTCTTAATTGAGACAAATACACACTATAGAGGGATATGCTTTGTTCATAATTCATCTCTGAGGTTTACAACTACTTTAAGGGAAAAAGACAGTTAATGCATTTTAAAGAGAATTAAGGTCTGTATTTCTAAGCAGTTTCCATTCTTTCTTACATTAAACTGTTTGTACATGTTCAGGTATGCCATCAGCTACACCCCTCAGTTTCCCGTTTTTCCTTCCAGTTTTTGCGAATGGTCGATGCTTGTTCCAGTTTCCTCACTGAAGCCCTTCATCCTGAGAACTGTGTTGGGATCCTAAGACTAGCAGATGCTCATTGCCTGGAATCTTTAAAGCTGCAGGTTCAGAACTACATCATCCAGAACTTCTCCCAGGTGGTAAATCATGAGGAATTTCTAGAACTACCATTTGACATTCTTCATCACATTCTAAGGAGTGATGAGCTTAATGTGACAGAAGAATCACAAGTGTTTGAGACTGTCATAAACTGGATGTGTTATAAGCAATGTGAAAGAACTTCACTTCTGCCGAAAATTTTGGAGTGTGTTCGTCTTCCCTTACTGGATCCCTGGTACCTTGTGGGTACAGTAGAAGCCAATGCATTGATAAGGCAATGCCCTGATGTATTCCCATTAATGCAAGAAGCTCGAATGTACTATTTGACTGGAAATGAGGTGAGTGACTGTTTCTTGAATCGTTTATATTTAGACCTTACATGTTCATCTCATGTGTCATCAAAACTGTAGAGTTTAGTCTACCCCAGGCATAGATCTATGTGAAGAATGATATTTACCACCCATTTCTCACCAATTATATGACATCAATATCAGCACAATGATTAAACCGGTGAAAGTGCATGAAAACTGTAGCTTAAGGAACATTTTCAAATTCAATCAATTATGGCAAATAGAAGAGTCTCTCCCGTGGACTACTACCTACCAGCAGAACACAGTTCCTTCCAATGCAACTTGGTGAAGGACTTAAAGTAACACTCTGGCTTTATTAAAAAAAAACAACAAAAAACAGCCCAATGGTCTACTACTTATATTTTAAAGATATTTACAACTTTTTACACAATTCCTACTACTGAAACTCTGGTCAAGATATTACAATACCATTTTTTTTAGAGTAGGGAAATTTATCAGAAAGAAAGATAATACAAGAAGGATGTGATGAGACAAGAGTGTGTTAGTTGGTATAGCAAACGTCCACAAATTCTCCGTGATGACTTATGTGCAGGGGCGGACTGACCATTTGGAAACTCGGGCACTGCCCGAGGGCCCGGGGTCAGTAGGGGGCCCCATGAGATGCCCCTGGTACCTTTTTCATAGGCTTTTTTGAGTTTGGGCAAGGACACCATGGGGACACCATGGGGCCCCATGATCCCCTATTGCCCGAGGGCCCCATGAGTTGTCAGTCCGCCCCTGCTTATGTGCCTAAGACAGGAAGGGAGAGGAGACTGCCCCCCTGAGAATCTAGGGAGATTTTGTGGCCTGCAGATTTCAATTCAATGACTATAGGTTGTATATGAAAGAGAGTACAAATTAAAAGAATATAAAAATGACAGCAAACTAGTAGACCTAGGATTATTGCTTTGTTGCTGCTGCAATTGAGCTGGCAGGAAGTTTGACTCCAAATAACACAAATATTCTTAGGAACATATAAATATGTATTTTATGCTGATTGTGAATGTTATTTTACCCAAAAAAGAGATTTTGACTTAGTGATTTGATCAGTATACCTGTTATGTGGTCTAAAGTTGGCCATAATTGTTCAGCAATCTCTTTGTGTCGGGGAGTTCAAGAGATTGTATGAGTAAATATTAGGAGATAGGGGTAGGTGTGTCCAGGGGCTCATCTGTTTTATTGTCATATATTCTATTCAACCCTGATCAGGGTCAGATTTGGACTTGGGTCCACCAAAGGAAATGAAAGAGGGCCTGCCATGAAGCAGGTCATGCAAAATATTAATATGGATTACAATGAGTGGCATGGTTCAACAGATGCAGCTTACTCTACTGTATGTCTTGTACATGACGTCAGGGATGGGTCTGTTCTGGATGTGAGATATGTGTCTCCATTGTTTGGGTTGTGATGCCTTTATGGGGGATCAACAATAGACAGAGTACTCAGGGATTCTCACCCATGAAGGGTAAGGGGTTCCAGGGTGGTCCAGCATAAAGGCAAAAACCGACTTGCAGTTTTCCTTCGATTGTTAAAGGAGTTCACCTTTGGGAATATGTTACATGTTCCACCTGTTTTTAGGGTTGAACGTGTAACATGTTCCCTGATCCTGCAGCTGCCGCCTACTGCCCCCCCCTCCCTGTGACAGTAGTATGGGGAGAAGTTCTCCATACTAGCTGTCAGGATTCAAAAACAGCATGGCTATGCGCAGCTCTGCCCACACTGCAGCGTCATTCATTCACTGTGTTCTGTGAATTAATGAACTACAAGTCCCTACAGCCCTAGTGGCTGTCAGCTTGTAGTTCTCAATGAACTACCATGGTGCTGTGGAGCGCCATGGTAGTTCATTGAGTCTTCCTGTTAGCATATTTGCTTGCCTGTACATCCCGTACTTGCAAGCACATATATTGACAGATGTGCAGGAGACCTGCATGTCACCAGCGATCTGCTGATTGCTGGAGCAATGCTTTACAGGCTCTTGCAGCCAAAAATATTAAATGCATTACCTGTAAAAAATTAGCATTTATTATTTTTGTGCAAAAGGTGAACTGATCCTTTAAGTCCTGATATGTGACCGATAATTTGGAGGCCTGGGGAGATTTTGGGTGAGAAAGAGCCTCCAACCATAATTATTGGTCAGGACTTTGGTCTTGAAGGGGTTATTCCGCCTGTGAGAGAGGACTGAAAGGGCAGGAAACAGCCAACAAGTGTGTATGAGGTGTTGTGTGAAGCAAGACACACTTGAGAGCTGTGTGCTGTTTATTACTGAGACACTGCTGATTGCAGGTGGGAAATTTAAAAGCCTGTGGTGGGACATGTTTATGCTAGTGGTGAGCCAAAGTTTTGGAGGGAGGGGGGTTTGTACCAGAAGTGTGGACTGTTTTGTTTGTCAACATAGTTACATAGTTAGTCTGGCTTAAAACAGACAAAGGTCCATCTAGTTCAACCATTAAAAAAAAAAAAGTTATAATCCTATACCCACAGTTGATCCAGAGGAAGGCAGAAAAACCCAGCAAAACACGATCCAATTTGCTCCTGCAGGGGAAAAAATTCTTTCCGAGAGGCAATCTGATATTCTCTGGATCAACTTTACCTATAAATGTTACTATCCAGCTATATTCTGTGTAGCTAAGAGAATCCAGGCCTTTTTTAAAGCAATCTACTGAGCTGGCCAGAACAACTCTTGAGGGAGTCTATTCCACATTTTCACAGCTCTCACTGTGAAGAAACCTTTCTGTGTTTGGAGATTACATTTCTTTTCCTCCAGACGTAAAGAGTGTCCCCTTATCCTCTGTGATGACCTCAGGGTGAATAGCTCTACACCAAGTTCACTATATGAACCACTGATGTATTTATACATGTTGATCATATCCCTCCTTAATCTTTTCTCAAGAGAGAATAAATTCAGTTCCTCTAATCTTTCCTCATAGCTGAGCTCCTCCATGCCTCTTATCAGTTTAGTTGCCCTTCTCTGTACTTTATCCAGTTCCCCAATGTTCTTTTTGTGAATTGGTGCCCAAAACTGAACTGCATAGTCCAGATGAGGTCTTACTAATGATTTGTACAGGGGTAAAATGATATCTCTCTCTCTGGAGTCTATACCTCTTTTAATACAAGAGAGGATTTTGCCATTATTAAGCTTGTGTCCTACCAGAACTCCCAGATCCTTCTCCACCATTGATTCCCCCAGTTGTACTCCCCCTAGTATGTATGATGCATGCATATTCTTTGCCCCCAAGTGCATAACCTTACATTTATCAACATTAAACATCATTTGCCACATAGTTGCCCAATTAAACAGTGCATTGAGGTCAGCTTATAAATTGAAGACATCCTGTAAGGACGTTATTCCACTGCACAGCTTGGTGTCATTTGCAAAGACTGAAATGGGATTTTTAATCCCAGACCCTATATTGTTTATATATACATTAAAAAGTAAGGGTCCCAACACTGAACCTTGGGGTACACCACTAACAACCCTAGACCATTCAGAGTATGAATCATTAACCACTACTCTGTGAATACGATCTTTTAGCCAGTTTTCTAACCATTTACATATGGATTTTTCCAAGCCTGTAGACTTTACCTTACACATTAGCCGTGTGTGGGGAACTGTGTTAAACGCTTTTGTAAAATCCAAGTATACCATGTCCATCACCACCCCTCTGTCCAAGGTTCTGCTCACCTCCTCATAAAAAGAAATCAGATTTGTTTGACAACTTCTGTCTTTCATGAATCCATGCTGTCTGTTGCTTAAAATATTTTTATCCAGCAAGAACTCATCTATGTGGTCTTTTATTAAACTCTTCAGTATCTTCCCAACTATAGAAGTTAAACTAACAAGTCTATAATTACTTGGTAAAGATTTTGACCCCTTTTTAATTATTGGCACCACATTTCGCCAATCCAGTGGTACTATGCCAGTCATTAAACAGTCCCTAAAAATTAGAAACAATGGCTTTGAAATGACAGAACTCAATTCTTTAAGGACCCGTGGGTGTATGCCATCCGGTCCAGTTGCTTTATTCACCTTTATTCTGTCTAAATTGTTTTGGATCATATCAGTTATGAGCCAATGTGGATCATCTGGAGCTGTGTCAATACCATGCCCATTATGGACAAGAACTCCCCCATGCTCCTTTTTATACACAGAGCTGAAGAAGGTATTTAATAAATTTGTCTTCTCTTTGTCCCCAGTCACCCACTGTAGATTATTTTGTAAAGGGCCTACATGCTCGGACCAGACCTTTTTACTATTAATATATTTGAAGAATTTTTTGGGGTTGGTCCTGCTATGTTTTACAATCTGTTGTTTGTTTTCAATTTTTGTAGCCTTTATTTCCTTTGTGCATATTCTGTTATATTCTTTGTAATGTTTAAATGATAGTGTGCCTTCATTTTTATATTTAATAAAAGCTCTTTTCTTCTTATCTATTGATTTTTAGCCTTTTAAACTTGTTGCCCATGGGAAGATATTTTACAGTGTGTTCACATACAGTCTTTTTGAAGAACTCCCATTTCTGTGTTGTGTTCATTGATGCCAATATTCTCTCCCAGTCTAAGTCTTGGAGAGCAGCTCTCAGCCTTGAAAAATTAGCTCTCTTAAAATTGAGCATTTTTTATTTTTCCCATATGTGCTCGCTGTTTTCAGCTAACAATAAATTAAATCTTTTTTTGGTCACTGCTACCCAGATGTCCTTTTATATATACATTTGTAATATGCTCTGCATGGTTTGAGATAACAAACTGTTTCATTTACTTGTTGGAAAATAAAGACTGCTTGCTTTAATCAATAGAACTGGCTGGTGATCCAAACTCTGCCAAATTTTAGTTTGTAGAGAAATATAGGTCTAATATGAGGAAAATATGTTGTTTTTGTTTTGTATTTATTTATTTATTTTTTTTATCATAACGCGAGATTGCTCACGTTACAAAAGACAGTCATAAATTACTTGCATGTTCCAAAGATTGTTCTACAGTAGATGGTTTATATATAACAAACAAATGTTAAAATGAATCAAATGTTTTACATATGCTTTCCTGTACACAGACTATAGATCGAGAGCTAACACTATTTCTGAACATACTCTAAGGCTCCATGCACACTGGGAGTTTTAATAATGCTGGTATTGTTAGCTGTGTAAAGTCACCTTAAAAATGCTAGTTTTTTAGTGTTTTTACATTATTGTTTAGCTGAGTTTTTTAGCATTTTTTTTACCCCCCAAATTTTTGTTTTGCTAAAAAAAAAAACCAGAAACACAGTTTTGCTGCGTTTTACTGTGTTTTGCTGTGCTTTTCAGTGTTAGAACGTTTTTACAGCTAAAAAACTCTAGAAACCCACTAGTTCTGGGATTTTTTTCCAGCCAAAAATCGCCTCTCCCAAAAAACGCTGATTACAGTCTATGTGTGAATGGACACATAGGAAAACATGCTGGGGAATTTACTGGCTGTAGAAAAAACCACCAAAAGCCAAAAACAGCCACTGTAAAAACGTCCAGTGTGCAAGAGGACTTAAGAAGATGGAATATTTGTGGAGTACTTAGCAGACAGCTAATGTTAAGTACAGAGTACAGTGGTCAGAAGTATGTAACATTGTCTATTACATTGGGTGTAAAAATAAACCCCATAATTAGAATTAATTGGTGTAAAAAAAGTTGCCAACATTTGAAAGTAACTAGGAAGAACACCTTAAATTTTAAAGTGATTGTAAAGGGTTTTTTTATATTTAAAAACATTTATACTTACCTTCTCTGTCCGAACCACCTCTTCTGGGGTCCCCCTCTGGCGCTCCAGGCTCCTACTTTTCTGAGTGTGCCTCTATATCAAGCCACTTGCTATAGGGGCACACCTGCAGGCTCGCTCCCGAGCCAGTCTATTGACCCACACACAGCATGACTCAGCCCTGCCCCCTGCTCTCTGCTTACAGGTTTGATTGACAGCAGTAGGAACCAGTGTGGGGGTGTAGCTTATGACACCCTAGTGCAGACACTGTGAAACTGCACTCACTAGTGATTAAACTAAAGGCAGGAGCCTCGGTCATGTGAAATTAATGTTTATGCAATAATCCAGACTTAGAAGTGAGCAGTATACTTGCACAGTTAACGCTTTGTAATTAATGGCCACACTTCTTACACTGTTGACACTAAAGCACTTTGGACACAACTTCTGTTAGAGAATACCTCTCCCTAGGTGTGCAGCATTTCTGAGCCGGTACCACAAAGTAGGGTTGATTTACTAAAACTGGAGCGTGCAAAATCTGATGCAGCTCTGCATAGAAATCTATCAGCTTCCAGATTTTATTGTCAAAGCTTTATTGAACAAGCTGAAGTTAGAAACTGCTAGGATACCATGAACAGCTGCACCAGATTTTGCACTCTCCGGTTTTAGTAAATCAACCCCAGTATGTACCGGTCTCCACCAACTCGGCAGTCCCATCACTTCACTTCCAGTGACAATGTTCACTATTTTACTAGTGGATACAGGAATCATATTTCTCCAAAACTCCATGCTTGTTCTCCCAGAGTCCCCTCTACATCTCTCTCCATGACTCCAGGCATGGCCAGATCTAGGGGGGTGCTCGGGTGGGCTGCGTCCCTCCAAATTTCAGTTGTGCCCCCCCCCCCCGCAGGCCAGCATCCCTCATGGAGATTGTACTCAGGATCTCTGAGCTGCTTCCCCAATCACTGCAATTGGTGCTAGGGGCAGCCTAGTGCAGTAAACTAATTACAGGTCAGATGAGAGAAGTGGCAGCAGCAGATAGGAGAAGGATGTGTGGGTTCTCTGTGCTCCCCCCCTCCTGTCATACCAGCGATCCTTCATATGGCAGATTACACAGGATTGCGCTACATCCTCATGCACTCTGGACGTTTTTACAGCGGCTGTTTTTGGCTTTTGACTTTACAGCCAGTAAATCCCCCAGCATGTTATCTTATGTATAAAAAGAAAAAAAACCCAGGACTAGTGTGTTTCTAGAGGAGTTTTTTAGCTGTAAAAACGTGGGGAAACAGCTCACGTTACCAGCGTTATCAAAACGTCCAGTGTGCATGAGGACTTAGATTGGATGGTAAAGAGCTTGATTACCCACTCCCTATCTCCTCAATGGACTGCTCACCTTCCAGAAATATGAGTGGGGCAGGTAATCAAGCTGTGTACCATCCAATCTGAGAGCGATCCTGTATAATCTGCCATATGGGGGATTGCTGTTATGACAGGAGAGGAGAGAGCACAGAGAGCCCGCACTTCCTCACTACTCCTGTAGTTGCTTTCTGTAAGATTGTAGGAGAGAAGAAGTAAAGGGAGGGGGAGAAGGAAGGGGGGGGGCTTGTGGAGGAGGGGTGATGGAGGGGCTGTTTGTGCTGGGAAGGATAAATGGGGGGGATATGTGTTAAGAGGTAGGATTTGTGGAAGAAGGGTGGGATTGGGGGGATTTGTGCTGGGAAGGGTAGTTTGGAGGGGGTTGTGTTAAGAAGAGGGATTTGTGGGATTTGTGCTAAGAGGGGGAGTTTTGGTGGGAGATTTGTACTAGGAGGGGGGATTGGGGGGAAGATTTATGCTAGCATTGGAGATTTGGGGGAATGATTTATGCTTGGAGTAGTGATTTGGGGAGAGGATTTATGCTAGGAGTGGGGATTTGGGGAGAGGATTTATGCTAGGAGGGATAATTTGGGGGGAGAGGATTTATGCTAGAAGGGGAGATTTGCGGGGAGGATTTACGCTAGGAGTGGGAATTTGGGGGAGAGGATTTATGCTAGGAGGGGTGATTGGGGACAGAAGATTTACACTGGGAGGTTAAATTTGGGGGAGAGGATTTGTGCTAGGAGTGGAGATTTGGGGGAGAGGATTTGTGCTAGGAGTGGGGATTTGGAGGAGGATTTATACTTGTAGTGGAGATTTGGGGAGAGAATTTATGCTAGGAGTGGGGATTTGGGTGGAGGATTTACGCTAAGAGTGGGGATTTGGGGGAGAGGATTTGTGCTAAGAGTGGGGGATTGGGGGGGGGTTATGTTTGGAGTGGAGATTTGGGGAAGAGGATTTGTGCTAGGAGTGGAGATTTGGGGGAGAGGATTTTGCTAGGAGTGATTGAAATTTTGCATTTTTGTTTGGAGAGAACTTTGGGGAAGAGGATTTGTGCTAGGAGTGGAGATTTGGGGGAGAGGATTTTGCTAGGAGTGAGGATTTGGGTGAGAGGATTTATACTAGGAGGGAGGATTTTTGCTCGGAGTGGAGATTTGGGGAGAAAATGTATGCTAGGAGTGGGGATTTGGGGGAGAGGATTCATGCTAGGAGTGGGGATTTGGGGGGAGAATTTATGCTAGCAGTGGGGATTTGAAGGGACAATTTATGCTGGGAGTGGGGATTTGGGAGAGGATTTATGTTAGGAGTGAGAATTTGGTGGTAGGATTTACGCTAGAAGTGAGGATTTGGGTGGAGGATTTACGATAGGAGTGGGGATTTGGGGGAAAAAATTTGTGCTAGAAGTGGAGATTTGAGGGAAGGATTTATGCTAGGAGTGGAGATTTGGAGGAAGGATCTACACTAGGAAATGGGGATTTGGGGGAGAGGATTCATGCTAAGAGTGGGGATTTGGGGGGAGAATTTATGCTAGGAGTGGGGATGTGAAGGGACGATTTATGCTGCGAGTGGGGATTTGGGGGAGGATTTGCTCTAGAAGTGAGGATTTGGGGGGAGGATTTACGTTAGGAGTGAGGATTTGGGGGGAGGATTTATGATAGGAGTGGGGATTTGGGGGAAAAGATTTGTGCTAGAAGTGGAGATTTGGGGGAAGTATTTATGCTAGGAGTGGAGATTTGGGGGAAGGATCTACATTAGGAAATGGAGATTTGGGGGAGAGGATTTATGCTAGGAGGGGGGATTTGGGGGTAGGATTTACACTAGGAGTGGAGATTTAGGGGAGAGGATTTATGCTAGGAGTGGAGATTTGGGGGAGAGGATTTATGCTAGGAGTGGGGATTTGAACGGAGGATTTACGCTAGGAGTGGGGATTTGGGGGAGAGGATTTACGCTAGGATGGGGTATTTGGGGGAGGATTTATGCTTGTAGTGGAGATTTGGGGAGAGGATTTATGCTAGGAGTCAGGATTTGGGGGAGAGGATTTATGCTAGGAGTGGGGATTTGAAGGGAGGATTTGTGCTAGGAGGGGGGATTTGAGGGGAAAATTTATTTTAGCAGTGGGGATTTGGGGGGAGGATTTATGCTAGCAATGGGGATTTGGGAGGCAGAATTTATGCTAGGAGTGAGGATTTGGGGGGAAGATTTACATTAGGAAGGGGGATTTGGGGGGAGCATTTACTCTAGGAAGGGGAATTTTAGGGTAGAGGATTTGTGCTAGGAGTGGGGATTTGTGGGAGGGGATTTTTGCTAGGAAGGGAGTTTTGGGGGGAAGATTTACGTTAGGATGGAAGTTTTGGGGTAAAGGATTTGTAATTGGAGGGGGATTTTGTAGTAGAATTTATTCTAGTAGGGATTTGGACGGAAAGAGGATGTGTGCTAGGAGGGGGGATTTTTTTTGGACAAGGGAGATTTGTGGGGAATTGGAGGGGGAAGTTAGAGCTGGAAGATAGGATTGGGGGGGGGGGGGGGGCAAGATATGTGCTGGGAGGGGAAGTTGGTCTGTGAGGATGTGTAAATTTTGCATTTTTGTTTGGAGAGAATTTTGTCTTGCAATGGGAATTTATGCGTAGGGGTGAGCATGTTGATTAGTGCTTTTTTTTGGGGAGGAATTTCTGCTGAGACATGATGCTTACATATCGGGAGGGGGGGTGCAGTTTGTCACCTTCGCCTTGGGCGCTAGATGACCTTGTCCTGGCACTGCCTGCACTACACACAAGGCACTAAACAGATCTCCTCCTCCCAACATAACTTATAGCTAAGATCAAATTATTTTACAGACAGCCTCAATCTGCACAATGTGTAACTGGCTGCTATGCTGCAGCTCTGACCTGTGAAATTCCCTGATATCATTGGCAGCTGAAGTAGCCAGTTACACACTGTGTGGAGGATTACCAATCTCAGATATGTGCTGTGTGGGGAAGAGGAGATCTCTTGAGTGCCCTACCGGTGGTGACCCTGTCCTCAATTCTGCTGACCACTGTCTTCTGCCCTGCTAATCCCTGTGTACTACCCTGCTGACTCTTATACACTGCTCTACTGACCTCGTGTCCTCTGCCCCCCCTGACATGTTTAACTACACCCCCAAATCAGATGAGCTAGACTTGGCCCTGACTCCAGGTTAAGTCCCTAGGTACTCTGTGTCATGAGTTTGGTCCCAATATGTGGGGAACCGGTTGCTAGAGAAGGGACCAAGCATAACATGTTGTGGGTGGTGGTTCAAACGATTAAAGGAGAACTTTAATTGTTCAATAACGATAATAAAAATACCAAAAATTTTTTATTTTTGACAATCCAATATAAGCTTACTTTAAAAATTTCCTTTCATGTTGCGATTGCTGCCTCTCTGCTGGCCATCTTTCCACAACTTCCTGCATGCTTTGCAGCCTTTCCTCTGCTGTTTACTTTGAATTTCTAAGGACTACAGCTCCCATGGTACCTTGCTGCCTGCAAGCTGTGATTCCTGTACTGACTCTGCCTCCTGAAACTCCTCCTCTCAGCAACTCTGTAGTTCAGAAGGCAGGCTCTGTGAAATGTGTGACACATCAATGACTACTCATAGGGCAGAGTGAATACATTTAACTGAAATACAAAAGCAAATGTGAGTGATCTTCACAAAGTAAGTTTGCAAACTTCAAGATTGTTCGGAGTAATATGAGTAGGCTAGAAATCATTGAAATGTGCAAATAAATAGATATGATTTTCCATTTTGACCATATATACTGTTTAACCCCTTCACCCCGGTGCCTCCCGGCCCTTTAAGAGTTTCAGAAGCTGGGAGGCGGGACGTCCGGGATGGGGTTTAGGGATCATGTGGTTACATGATCGGGAAAGGTCCCGATCGAAAGAGGAGACCGGGACCTTTTCCGTGAGTACCGGACATGTGTGCTGGGAGCGCGTGCCAGCACATATGTATTTTGTATATTGAACGCAAATGTGCGGCCGCTCAGCGTCTAGGCCTAGATGCCGGGAGGCCGCACATTTGTGTTCGGCCGGCGTAAAGGGGTTAATATGAGGACTCCTGTAGACAGTACTGCTCAGAGGCTTTGAAAAGGATTTCATGTTTTTACACAGTTACAGTCAGGGGCGGACTGACAACTCATGGGGCCCCTGGGCAATAGGGGATCATGGGGCCCCTGTGTCCTTGCCCAAACTCAAAAAAGCCTATGAAAAAGGTACCAGGGGCATCTCATGGGGCCCCCTACTGACCCCGGGCCCTCGGGCAGTGCCCGAGTTTCCAAATGGTCAGTCAGCCCCTGGTTACAGTCCCTTACAGACACCTGACACAGAGCATGGTCAGACACCCACCTATGCTGTATATAGAATATTTGTTTGTCACAGTGCTTACACTTTCCTTACTGCATGATTATTTTAGAATAAGACGAAGCTTTGCTACTTCCTCATTTTTACTCACCGGAGGTATGTTTGTGTGCATACATTAAATGTCTAGACTGTTTGATCTTCCTCTTTCATGTAACTGATTTATACAGCTGTTAATTTGTTTGTTTTTTTCCAACCCAAATATACTTTTCAAAAAATTCTGATTATCTGACTGTGCAAGCGGGAAGTCGCAGTGACCACAAAAAATACAGACCATGCAAATGTTCACGTAAAAGGCAAAGCCTTTCAATGTATGACAGTAATGTCTGTTGATAATTTGTGAACAAAATCCCTTGTATGTGAGCAAAACATTTATTTGTCATCAGGCATGATGGTGGAATTCAATTGGGCAGTCTATAAAACCTGTCCATGAGAGTAGTAAAATTTTGCATGGAATCCAGCCATTCATCCGGAGAACAATCAAATACATAAAGACTACAAACAAACTTTCAATGTAGGCCACAGTACTAAAATAATGATACTTTGT
The DNA here is from genome assembly GCF_062004578.1 of Staurois parvus. Lineage (NCBI taxonomy): Eukaryota > Metazoa > Chordata > Amphibia > Anura > Ranidae > Staurois > Staurois parvus. Next base: position 2,172,706 of record NW_028317922.1, read on the forward strand.
ACAAATGTCTGTATGAAAATCAGTGTTTGGCCATCTTAGTTGGAAAGAAGTAAACGTTAGGTGGATTTAATGTGTTGTATTGCATTGTAATATATTTTTTTGTTTCTTAGCATGCGCAGTCTTGCTCTTCTGATTTTTTTCGGATGAATAGTATACTGATTAATCAAAAATTGTCCGATCTGCTATTGTATTCATTTTTTGTGTTTGTCCTTTCAAATAATTTGGGATGAAAGCTGTGTACGGTGACAATAAGAGTATCATATGATCAATTCAAAAGCATTATTTTTCTGATCGTGTGTACTAGGCTTTAGTGCAACATGAGTGTGCTAAAAGAAATAGTGTAATTACACATTCCAGATTGCTACATAAGTGCATCATGGCACCACTATTTTTCAGCACAGAACTGGTAGGTAGCCTTCAGTACAGCTGTTCCCAGCTAAGGTAATAGTATATACAGTAGTATATTATTAAAGATATGGTAATAATATAAGAAAATTATCCTGTTTCAGAGGGTTTGGCATGTGAGATGATCCTCATCTTGCAATACGTGCACCCTTCACTGAAGTGGAACTGGGGCAGACAGGGGATCCTGTGCCTTTGCTAATTAGGAGTTTAAATTAACATCTCCATTAACTGTTCCTAAATCTTTAGTGACTTCATCAAGAAGAGCCTTATAAAGATAAGGAGGACTCCCTCCTAGAAATACTCAGTCCCAAGGGTACATCATACACTTTCTGTAGATAAAGACGTGCAGGTCCAAATGTATATATAGTTTAACAGTTTAATTAGAAAGATGCAGGACAATAGAAGGTGGATTATCCCAAACTAGATTATTGGGTTCCAGCAGTTTCTCGGGCTAGAAGTTGATGGTTTCACCTCAGCATCCAGAAGCAGTACACAGACCTTTTTCTGGAGCACAGAAGTCACAAAACTGGAGGTTATAGTGTCTCTCCATTCCGTTGATGACTCTAGCCCCTAGGCACACAGCCTGCCCAGAGGGTCACAGTGTCTAGACTAAGTCTCCGGCCCTGGGGCATCTTATACCAGGCACTTGACCTGCTCATAGAGGACATTCCTCTCAGCTAAAAACCCTTCTAGAACAGGACTCAGCTATTTGTCAAAGTTATGCTCAACTCACTGATGACAAATTCTTGTCATCTTTTTGGCCAGCTGACAAGACTGGCAGAATCTACAGCCCCACATCCCTTACACAGACCTCTGCAAACTCCACAGAGTGACTGAGAGATGATGAGAAACCTAAAAGATAAAGAGAAACTCCAAAGACATGCTGGTAGGTTAATTGGATCCTGTCTAAATTGGCCCTAGTATGTGTATGTATGAATGTAAGTTAGGGACCTTAGATTGTACACCCCTTGAGGGTTAGGGACTGATGTGAATGTACAATATATATATGTAAAGCGCTGCGTAAATGGACGGCGCTATATAAGTACCTGAAATAAATAATAAAGTCTCTGAGCACCAATTTCTACAAAAACTATAAAACACTTCCAGATGCAGGGGCTAGGAAACATTCATCCCTACATAACAGTTCAATGTCCAGGATTACTCTTGGTTAGCTTTAGGTTAGATTTACTTGGAGGTTAAGGTTGGGGTTGGTGGATTGGGTTTAGTGTAAAGGTAAAGCATATCTAAAATGGAAATGTGACGTTTAGCCTTGTGCCCACATTTGTTTCTTTCATGTACACAACACAATTACAGTTTAATCATTAAGTTACAATCATCTATACTTGCTTTGTGGATGTGACCTTGGTTCGATCTTGCATCTGTCTTGGTTCCATCTTCTGTTGTATAAGTTTTAAACTGTGAAAACCTAAAACTTAGTAGAACCCCTATTTGTGCCTGTCTGGATACTAGAATAGTAACCATTCTAACTCAGTAGTTCTAAATGCTCTCTAAAGTTATGGAAATTTACTCTCAGTTCCTGTTGGGTGTATGAGACCGGAAGAAAGTGGAAATGTGACACAAATAGCAAAAAAAAAGAACCAGAGAAGGGTACTAACCATTCCTTACTCCACCACAAGAATTTTATTTGTGTGAAAAAAATATTATAAATTCCATTTGCTTACAGCATTGCATGGCACATGCAATCGCCAGCGCCCTCCTGCAGTGCCAAACTGCAAAAAATGGCCTGGTCACGAAGGTAGTAAAATCTTCCAAAGCTCAAGTGGTTAAACTTTCCCCACTATGTTATGGCAAAACATAGGAGTTTAATAAGCTGCAGGTATTGAAATGTGGTGTATGAGGCTTCTTTTTGTGCCTCTTCCAGTTTCCATATATTTTTCCCAATTGTCTTTAATAATTGTATTGACAAAAGAATCATTTACCTTATGCCATGTTCATATAGTATAGGGAACATGTTGAGAAATGTATGTTTACACTGCAGAATACAGTATCTATGATTATTACTCAAACAGATTAACTTGGATTTCACATTTGAACAGAATGAAAAAACAAATCTAATAAAGCAGAATAATATATCGGTTTCTCACATCTGCCCATAGTATATAGTTTGTTTTTATCCTGTATATTAGGTCATAAGAAATACATTCAGATAAAAACTGCTATTCACTGTAAGATCTACTGAAACTCGATTGCTGTCTGATCTGCATGGCCTGTACGTAGCCTACTAAACCCATAGCGTGGGGCTTTTACTTAAAGACCTTCAAATAGTGGAATATACCTAGAGATTTACCTCCTTCTTACAATGACTGACGTTTCTTTTTTTGTAATAATGTATATGGTGTAGGGATATTGGAATTATATATATATATATATATATATACAGTCATGGCCGAAATTGTTGGCACCCTTGATATTTCTCCAGGAAATCATGTATTTCTCACGAAACGTATTGCATTAACACATGTTTTGCTATACACATGTTTATTCCCTTTGTGTGTATTGGGACAAAACAAAAAAAGGGAGGAAAGAAAGCAAATTCGACATAATGTCACACAAACCTCCAAAAATGGGCTGGACAAAAGTATTGGCACCCTTTCACAACTGCGGATAAATAAGAATGTTACAAGCATGTGATGCTCCTGTAAACTCACCTGGGGCAAGTAACAGGTGTGGGCAATATAGAAATCACACCTGAAAGCAGATAAAAAGGAGAGACGTTCACTTAACCTTTGCATTGTGTGTCTGTCTGTGCCACACTAAGCATGGACAACAGAAAGAGGAGACGAGAACTGTCTGAGGACCTGAGAACCAAAATTGTGGCAAAATATCAACAATCTCAAGGTTACAAGTCCATCTCCAGAGAACTAGATTTGCCTTTGTCCACAGTGCGCAACATTATCAAGAAGTTTGCAACCCATGGCACTGTAGCTAATCTCCCTGGTCGTGGACGGATGAGGAAAATTGATGAAAGATTGCAACGCAGAATAGTCCGGATGGTGGATAAGCAGCCCCAAACATGTTCCAAAGACATTCAAGCTGTCCTGCAGGCTCAGGGAGCATCAGTGTCAGCGCGAACTATCCGTCGACATTTAAATGAAATGAAACGCTATGGCAGGAGACCCAGGAGGACCCCACTGCTGACACAGAGACATAAAAAAGCAAGACTACAGTTTGCCAAAATGTACTTGAGTAAGCCAAAAGCCTTCTGGGAAAACGTCTTGTGGACAGATGAGACCAAGATAGAGCTTTTCGGTAAAGCACATCATTCTACTGTTTACCGAAAACGGAATGAGGCCTACAAAGAACAAAACACAGTACCTACGGTAAAATATGGTGGAGGTTCAATGATGTTTTGGGGTTGTTTTGCTGCCTCTGGCACTGGGTGCCTTGACTGTGTGCAAGGCATCATGAAATCTGAGGATTACCAAAGGATTTTGGGTCGCACTGTAGGGCCCAGTGTCAGAAAGCTGGGTTTGCGTCCAAGATCCTGGGTCTTCCAGCAGGACAATGACCCCAAACATACGTCAAAAAGCACTCAGAAATGGATGGCAAAGAAGCGCTGGAGAGTTCTGAAGTGGCCAGCAATGAGCCCAGATCTAAATCCCATTGAACACCTGTGGAGAGATCTTAAAATTGCTGTTGGGAAAAGGTGTCCTTCCAATAAGAGAGACCTGGAGCTGTTTGCAAAGGAAGAGTGGTCCAAAATTCCGGGTGAGAGGTGTCAGAAGCTTATTGATGGTTATAGGAAGCGACTGATTTCAGTTATGTTTTCCAAAGGGTGTGCAACCAAATATTAAGTTAAGGGTGCCAATACTTTTGTCCAGCCCATTTTTGGGGTTTTGTGTGACATTATGTCATATTTGCTTTTCTGCCTCTGTTTTATATTTGTTCCAATACATACAAAGGGAATAAACATGTGTATAGCAAAACATGTGTTAATGCAATACCTTTTTTGTGTGAAATACTTGATTTTCAGGAAAAATATCAAGGGTGCCAACAATTTCGGCCATGACTGTATATATATATATATACTTCATGTGGTGTATTCTCACGTTATTGACCAAGCCAGAATATGACTGAGCTAGATGTATTTTATGCAACAAAAACAGCCAAGAACTCTTTGTTATGCTAATTTTATGCAAGATAACCTGGGCACTCAGGAGCCAACTTATTACATTCAAAGGAGGTAATCTGCAAACTTGCAAGGGTGATAAAATGCAGATAGCTAAGTCAGACTTGAAAGGAGTTGGTCAACATCTACTAAAAGGAGTATTAAGTATGGTAAATAGCATTCTTCAAAGGGTAACTTGTTTATCTAATGAATAGTAAAAGAACGTAGTTTAGGAAATATCTGGACAACTTTGATTAGAATTATAACGGCAGCTGTCCAGGCCCAAAAGACATTACCTGTCACGCAGAAGATCAAGGGAGCTACTAAGAGTGCTTGCCATTGTACTGAATGGGGAAAAAATGTGTATATTAAGGAAGCTTCTTTTTGGTTAAATGTCACAGGAGAAAGGGATTTTCTGAAGGTTTTTCTAATGATTGCATGAATATTCTAAGTATCCTGTCATCTGCCTTGTCTGTACCTCCTACTTTATGAATTGTTTCTGGGCTGAATAAATGTATCTCTCTGGAAAAGAACTGTTGGACTAATTGCTGTGGGAAAAGTACATTTATAAATATACACTGGTCATACGTCCTCCTTTATTAATATTAGACAACATGTGGCTAATCAGAATATATGAGCTGATGCAGTTCTTCATTCTCCATGCATCTTTGCTGGTACTTGCTACATTGCATACTCGTGGCTTAAGAAATACTGAAAGCATCATTATTGGTGCAAGAAATGCTGGGTTTCTGGCTTTGTTTGGTTCTCTTTTTCATAGTCGTCTGAGCACGTGTGCACTGCTGCCCCCAGGCTCCATCCATATGCCACTGCTTCTCTCAAAAGTAAAGTAACTTTATGCAGGAATACACATCTGTAAGTTTGACCTAAAAGTAATCTACCAGAGATAAGTTTTTACATAATCCATAATTCCTGATATGATGGAGTTACTTTGATTGAAAGTGTTTACTTAATGTATCAGAACATACCAGTCAGTTAGACACAAAAAACACATCTATATTGCAAGGTCCAGGGGGATAATAAGATACATTAGACATTCTAAGTGAGACATACTGTACATAAGATTCATATATTTGTGTAATTCAAATTGTAACTTCATTCTGTTAATTACGTGTTTCGCCCTTTTTCTGGGCTCAATCGTAAAGGCCTCTACAATTAGGCCTCAAAAAAGGCGAAACGTGTATGGGGAGTTCTCTGCAAGTGGAGAACAGGAGCTGAAGCCATCTTTTACTTGTTTTATTAACATTTATGCTACTAGTTGTTGGTGTCTGTGTGCAGCCATCATTTTGTCTACTAGAGCTTGACAAGCCTGAAACAAATTCTTGCACTGTTTCTCTTCTTTTCTTTTAAGATGATATTTAAAACCAATGGACAGCAAAGAGTTCGCTTCCTGAACACTTTTGGGTGCGTCTTGTATCTCTACCTGTAATTTAAGCTATCATGTACCATTTTATAGAAATCTTCTGTTTCTGCAATTTCTTCTTAGATATATTTTGTTTTTGAATTTTAAGTTTAATAATTTTGCCAAAATCAAAAGCAGAAATACTGGATTCAGGATTTCAAGGATAGTGTTTGCTTTCATCAGGTACAAAAATGTCTGTCTTTCAAAGTGTCCAAGATGATTTAACAAATTTGTTTGGACAGGCTGACAACTTTATTTTCTGTATTAATATTGACAGTTTGTTTACAGCTTTGGGTTGTGAGCATGGCCCACTAGTGTGTCACTTTGATTCATCAGTGTTAAGCCTCGGGGTTGTCTTGTTACACAATGACAACATGCACCCTTCAATGCCGGTTGCACACATGAAAGAAACATACAAAAACATGGAACTGTTGTTGAAGCACATTCAGTATGTCAAGTACAACTGGAATATCTGTGGTGATCTAAAAGTAGTGGCTTTGCTGCTTGGAATGCAGCTTGAGTATACCAAGTATTCTGTCCCATATGCGAATGGAACAGTCATGCACGATTATATTTAAAAAAAAACAAACATATTATACCTACCTGCTTTGTGCAGCCCTGATCCTAATCTTTTTGGGTCCCCCGCTGGCAGTCCTGGCTCCTCCACCAATAACAAGCCTTTTGCTATGAGGGCACTCGAGCAGGCTCGCTCCTGAGCTGTGCTCCTCTAAATGGACATTCTCAAACAGAGCGTGGCTCGGCGCCAACACTCACTCTTTTCTCATTGGCTCACTGGCTGTGATTCATGACAGCAGGAGCCAATGTCTCCAGCTTCTGAGTGAGCCAATGAGGAGAGAGAGTCCTGGGACAGGCGAGGCTTTCGTGCACATTTCTGGATCGAGATCCAGTGCAGGTAACTATAAGGGGGGGGGCTGCGGGGGTAGTTGAACCCAGAAGATTTTTTTACCTTTATGCATAGAATGCACGAAGGTAAAAAACCTTCAGCCTTTAGAACCACTTTAAGAAAGGCATTTTTGTTGGTCTACATATCAGATATGTCATCAGTGACAAGCAGTCTGAAGATCTGTTTGTAGGGGCAGAAAAAAACGCCTGGAAAGCATTCAAAGATGTAATTTAAATTTTTTTGGCAACTATAGAGTACCAAACTACATTCGGCTGATTGGAAATTTCAATTCAATGTACAAGACCATGAAGTGCAATGTAGTACCCTCCTAGTGCTAGATGAGGTAAATTTAGTTGGCTCCTCTGTAGGCAGAGCAGCAGGGATTAATTGTTGTTTTTGACTGTGCAGTGCTTCAAGGCTCTGGCTCTGTTACCTCACCCTGGCTTATACAATTCACTGGAAAGTTCTAGAACTGAGAAGATGGAGGAACAGAGGTTGCAGCCTGAATATGTATGGAGTTCCCACCAATCCCTAAGGAGGCAAGGCTCAGTAGACGGGGTAACAGTTCCATAAATAGTCAGAAGACTGGCAGTCTGGGAGTTGTTCAGGGTCCAGTTGCCTGTAGGGGACCTCTGTGTCGGGGGGCTCTGCCCCTGGGCAGAAGGAGAGCCAGGAGAGAGAGAGAGGAAGAGAAAATGAGAAGCTGGAAGCCTCACCCTATTTACCAGCCTCAGCAAGGCTTAGCTGAAGACACCCTGAAATAAAGTCCAGGCCAGAAGTGTGCTTCTACTGCAGCCTCTTGGATTCCAAGATTCACTTAAAGGGACTGAGTGAGTAACTTCAAGTTCTATCTACCTCAAGCCTGTATAGAGAGGACAGTAAGATTACAATACTTTACGTAGGGGACAGCTTAGAGCCAACACAAAGCAGCCAGAAGCAACCACAATTCTCTTGCTTGAGACAGCAGTAACCAGGTTCTTCAGCATTCCTGCAAGGAACAGCACCTCTATCTTCAGTTTGGAATCTTTACGTGTTGCTAGTTTGCTGTACCATCACTTCCAAGGGTGGACAGCACTCTAGAAGTCAGTTCGCAGTAACCAGAGACATTAAAAAGTTCTCAAGACTTTATTCAGTTCTTCAGTTCTAGGCATCCCATTCATCTCTAGTCCCTATCCAAGTTCTACCCAAAAATAAAAAGAGACTGTTTATTGAGCCTACAAAGAAAGTGTGAAAATTCCTGTCACCTGATTGTGGATGCTATGTTGGGGAAAAGGCCCAAAATCCAGTGGCTCCTTCGGGAGTGAGTGCTACAGCAACATGTCCTTGAAGATTCATTTTCTGCATTCACACTTAGACTTCTTTCTCAAAAATCTAGGTGCAGTAAGTGACGAACATGGCGAAAGGTATAATTGCCACAATGGAGAACTTAGGACAACTGGAATCCATAAATGATGACTGATTGTTGATGGGTACAGCGAGGTGCACTGGACCCTGACTATAAACAAAAGTCAGTAAAAAAAAAAACACTTTTAGCTCTGCTGAACTCATGCAGCATGTTGGAAACATTGGATGATTAAAAAAATTATAGTCTTTAAAAGTTAAATTGGCTGTAAATGCTAAAGGTTTTTTACCTAATTAATTTTCTGCATTAAAGTAAAAAAAAAACCTTTCTTATTCCAGCCCCCCCTCAAATACTTACCTGAGCCCGATCTTGATCCAGTGCTGCTCTCTCTCTCCTTACCGGACTTAGCAGCAGTAGTGGGAGCCATTGTCTCTTGCTGCTGTCAATGAAATCCTGTGAGGAGAGAGAGGGGGGACAGGGTTGAGCTGTGCTGTGTGTGTTTACTGGCTCAGGATTGAGGCATGCACAATAACCCCCAGAGCAAGTTACTCACTATGGGGGCAATTGGAGAAGAGGAGGAGCTGAGAGCGCAAGCGAGGGACCCCAGAAGAAGAGGTTCGGGGCCACTCTTGTGCAAAACTATTGCACAAAGCAAGTATAACATATTTAGTTTTCTTTTTTTTTTATGAACCTTTACATTCACTTTAATTTTATATTTCTCAAGATTCCTTCATGGTACAGTCATTCTGAAATCACATTTGTGTTCAGTTTGAAGGCGTCTATCAAAATGGGGAAGCAAAATGTTTGAAAAAAATGTTTGTCCAGTGAAATTGCTAAGCTGAATCTCTGAATGTATGATTTACAAGTTTGTTTACTATGGTTTAAAATTTTGTTACATTTCTGTCTGAGCAAGGCACCAAGTGTTGGACATTTCTTTAAGCTCAGAAACAAAAGTGGATTCTGTGAACAGTGCCTTTCTACTAAAATACATGGTGCCAGCCAGGGGCGGACTGACAACTCATGGGGCCCCCGGGCAATAGGGGATCATGGGGCCCCCGTGTCCTTGCCCACACTCAAAAAAGCCTATGAAAAAGGTACCAGGGGCATCTCATGGGGCCCCCTACTGACCCCGGGCCGCCGGGCAGTGCCCGAGTTTCCAAATGATCAGTCAGCCCCTGGTGCCAGCTATTATGTATGTGTAAAGGACTACCTGCTCAGATGACCTGCCCTAGTGATGATTCGCTTCAATTTTCTGGTGGTTAGATTGTTTTTTCAGTGCAGAAAAAGCTCTGAACAGGGTAGGATCTGAGAGTTTTTGTGGAACACATGTTAGTGCACAATGCATCAAGGCCATAATTGAAGAACTAATAGATATGGATTGAGCCTCTGATTCTAAAAAACCTGCTAATTTTTGCAATCTCTGTTTCTCGGACATCTTTTCTGCTTTGAGTGGTAGTCAGCAACATGAACTCATTAGTACATAGACATGGCTATAGGCATCCCATTGAAGCTTATGCAGCTGAGCCAACTAGTGCATATGCAGTAGAAGCCTCAGAGAAAAAAAAAATATATATATAAAAAATCCAGAGCACCAAACAAGTCTGTGAGCAGGGAGCAGCGTAGTGTGTCGACAAACATGAGAGTTGTAGTCCCTGCACTGTCCATACGCCTCTGGAACCTGCTCCTTACTCTGAAAACTCTCCAGGACAGATAGGGAACCTGTTCCTACACTAACCACTTGCCAAATGCAAAGCTAAACCGAAAGCCACTGTCTTAAAGCAGTAAAAAAAATGTTTCCCCCTGCAAAACAAAGGAATAATGTACTAGTATGAATTGCATACTAGCACATTATGTGAAACTTACCTTTAAAATGAAGCTCGCCAGCAGCGCGCTGACAGGGCTTCCATCTTCACTCGGTCCTTCTTCTGGGTTCGTGGGCTCAAGCAGCTTGAATGGTCGAACCGCGATGACGTCACTCTCGTGCATGTGCGTGAGAGTAACTTTTTACAGCACAGAGCTCTGAAGGAAAAGCATGGGATGCTGTACCTTCAGAGCGCATGTGCCAGTGCTCTACACAGATAAATATCTCCTAAAGGTGCATGTTTAGGAGGTATTTACAATACCTACAGATAAGCCTTACCAAAACATATATATGCAAAGGAAAAACCAGCTCTATATTGTGTGAATAAACTCTATACCAAAATCTGTGAAAAATAAAGATGCTAATCCCACTACTGAAATGAATATTCACAATAATTATGTAAACAGTTAAATCAAAACATTTTTTTCAATTCAAAATCTCATTAAGTGTCCATTTCTTCAAATGTTACATAGGATGCTTTCAGTGATTTCATCAATATTATAGTGCTTTCATTCCATTAATGTGCCCTAAACCAGTGATGTGTCCAATGGATCACCTATTTCACCACATGTGGTAAGATTGAATGACTTACCAGAAGCCTACATGTATAAGCATATCATAGGATCGAACCCAAATTTAAGAAAGGCGGCCGTTACCAAGGTCTTCTCCAACTCTCCCCCCGTAACTATGGGATATGGCAATGTGTACACTCAAAAGAAAAAAATCGCTACCATGGTGTATATTTATTAAAAGTAGAAAAGTGAAAATAAAATTGCACTCACATATCATGTGTCACTGACAGCACTATCACAAAGGCATGGGATAAATACAAGGCACTACACCCCACGGTGACAGACTCCTTTCCCAAATTTGGGTTGGATCATATGCTGTGCTTATACATGTAGGCTGGTAAGTCATTCAGTTTTACCACATGTGGTGAAATAGGTGATCGATTGGACAAATCACTGGTTTTGGGAACATTAATGGAATGAAAGCACTATAATATTGATGAAATCACTGAAAGCATTGTATGGAACATTTTGAAGAAATGGACACTTATTGAGATTTTGAATTGAAGAAAATGTTTTGATTTTACTGTTTACATAATTATTGTGATTATTAATTTCAATAGTGGGATTAGCTCCTTTTATTTTTCACAAGTACAAAATCAGACTTTACTGCCACTTTAAATAAATACTGCCCTTACCAAAGATGGCCACAAAGGTCAATCGGGGCACCAGCATCCAATCAGATAGCTGCTCCCTTGATGATGGCAAGAAGTCATAGAGGAATTAAAGCAGAGTTCCAGCCATTTTTTGTGTTTTATTAAAAGTCAGCAGCTACAAAAACACACACTCACCTGTCCCAGGGTCCAGCGATGTTCTCACTTGCACCATCCCTTCTCACCTCCTTTCCTCCATGGTGCCGGCATCTAAACTGTGGGCACCAGGCTGTGACAGCTTACAGCTTCACAGACTGGTACCCACTGTGCATGCTTGAGTCATGCTGCGCCTCCTAATTGGTCCGGCAGTCTTCTGGGACCTGTGAAAGTTCCCAGGAGACTGCGGGAGGGAGGATGGGGCTGAACTTCCGGCTCACTTCGCCGCCGCGAACTGATCCGGAAATGGGAGTGGGTACCTGTCAAAAACAGGTATTTGCTCTCCCCACCCACCCAAAAGGTGCCAAATATCATTACTTATGTGATGGGAAGGATGAGGAACTTATCTGTGTTCTATACTTCTCATTACTAATGTGATGGGAAGGATGAGGGACTTTTGGGGACATAGGTTTCAACTGCAGTTAAGACAAATATCAGTAAAATAATGTAAACTCAGAGTTGTCGTCACTTGGCATTTCTTTGTTTTTATACAAGCTCTAGAAGTCTCTGTATTAAACTTTTAAATATCAGCATCTCCACTTTTCAGCTGCCATACTAATTGCAGTTGTTAAAGTTTGGTGAGTCTTCATATTGGCTCAGATCAAATAAATTATAATAGATGAGGTGGTCATGAACATTTCAAACTCTTACAATTAGGCTATTAGGGTTATAGCAGCTGAAATCATTCGTTTTTTTTGGTCAAAAATACATCTGAAAAAGTAAAATTTCGACTCATATAAACAACTATTCCTATGGTATATGCATTGCTGAATTCTGTGCTTCTCTTGTAGGTCTTTAATGTGAGTTCACTGTGTGATTTACTGTCTTTTTGTCCTCTGTCTCCACCTGCTGACAGTTTCTTTTCTGAAGCATGAAAGTATACAAAAGTTAAATAGCTCATCCAAATTGTTCTTATTTACTGCATTAATCTTATTAGCATTATGTGTCTTCTAAATTATTAAATATTAATTATTATCAATATAACCACTTCATAACAAGGAAGTTCTTAGTCTGTGTGTTACCAATCCTTGTACACTGTTTTTAAAATGTAGAGATAATAAAGTAGATGCTAAGGCCCTGTTCACACCTGGGTGTTTTGTAGCTGGAAAGCTACAAGCCCTCAGCATTGTTTTATGATGCCTGGTCACGCTTGAGTGTTTAGATGCTTCTCACCCAGAAAAGTATAGAAGCTTCTTTCTGGGACAATTTGAGCGTTTTTGCTCCACAGACCTTAAAGCGGAGTTCCACTCAACCTAACAAAAAAATAATGTCAGCAGTTACAAAAACTGTAGCTGCTGATTTTTAAAAAACAGCCACTTACCTGTCCCTTGGCCCAATGGTGTGTCCCACGCAGCTCGTTTCACCGTCCGTCCTGTATTCCAGGAGGCCGGCATCTTCAGTGTGGGCATCCAGCTGTGACAGCTTGCGGCTTTACAGCCGGGTACCCACTGCGCATTTGCGAGTAGCGCTGCGCTTCCTGAATGGTTCTGTAGTCTTCTGGGATCTGTCACGTGTCCCAAAAGACTACAGTGAGGGAGGGAGGACACCTTCCACTTCCGATTGCCTAGGCGATCGGACCAGAAGTGGGAGCGGGTACCTGTTAAATTCGGGTACCTGCTCCCCCCCGCTCCCCAAAGGTGCCAGTCCTGAATGGGGAACGGGGGAGCAGTCCTTAAAGCGGAACTTCCCCTTTTGGGTGGAGCTCCGCTTTAATCGGAAAAAAATGTATGCAAGTGTGTGTTCATTTTCAGGGCTTGCCATGATAAAAAAACACACAATCGCATGTGAAGGTCATGTAAGACACAAACTGTAGCTCCTAAAATGTGAAAAAAAGCACACAAAAAAACGTTAAAATTGCCTGAATACACTACACTCAAATGTGACTGTAGTCCACTTTCCTTTTCCAATTTTCCCTTTTCTGGGAGAAAAATGTAGGTTGCCATTGCTGACTATGCTCGGTGCTTATTTAATTTCATTTGATTTCATTACCTACTTAGGGACCACCTACTGCAGATTTACTGTGGCAGAGCAGCCCTGCTGTACCAGTGATTTATGGTCAGACTCGCTGATCTGATGAGCGAATGACAGCAGAGAGCCCTGTGTTTAGTCACATTTCTTAGTAAAATAAAAAATTTTTTTTACTAAAGACTTGTAGCAGAATACATTTTGGCTTAAATTTATGAAGAAATTTGATTTATTAAATTTTTTTAATTGCATATGTTTTATAGCAGAAAATATACTGTTTTTTTTATTTTTTCCCCCAAAAATGTTTGGTCTTTTTTGTTTATATAATTAATAATAAAATAAACAGTGGTGATCAAATGTCACCAAAAGAAGGCATCCTCAACAACCAGTAAACAACATGGTTGTTAAGAAGCAGGCAGCCACAGTGTCATTAACAACTGACAGCTGCATATAAACAAACCTATTGCCGGCATTTAAAAAAATCAGGAAAAAAAACTGCGTGAGGTCCCCCCCCCGCAATCCATACCAGGCCAGGCCCCTCCAGCCCTGCAGGCCAGGAAAGGGGGGGAGGTGAGTGAGTGTCCCCCCTCCTGAACCATACCAGGCCAAATGCCCTCAACATGTGGGGGATGATTTGGGGCAGGGAGGCTCCCCCCCCCCAAAGCACCTTGTCCCCATGTTGATGGAGACAAAGGCCTATTCCCCACTACCCTGTGCTATGGTTGTGAGGGTCTGCAGGAGGTGACTTACTTTAATCAGGAAGCTTTAACAAAGGGGCCCCCAGATCCCAACCCTTCCATGTGAATGAGTATGGAATAAAAACAACAAAAAAGTGTAAAAAGTGAATAAAAATTTAATGACAGTTTTTGACAAGTCCTTTATTTAAAAACTAAAAGAAAAAAATTATCCCCCTGATGTAGATCCAGCATTAATCATGATGAATACCGCTGCCATCCCGAAGAGAAAAAATATATATCTCCTGACGAAGGCTCCCGCCATCTGACAGCTTTGCTGTTTAACAGCTCTTAAATAACCTAAGGGCTGGAGCCACCTGGTGACGTCACCATTTTTTAAAATGTTTTTCTGTGGGGTTTTCCTTAAAATCCATACCAGACTCGAAGGGCTTGGTAAGGATTGGGGGGACCCCACGTTATTTTTTCACTGTTTTTTTTTTTCAATTGCCGGCAATAGGTCGGTTTATGTTCAGCTGTCAGCAGGGAGCTGATGACTCATCGGTTGTTAAGGACACGGCGGCGGCCCGCTCCTTAACAACTATGTTGTTTACTGGTTGTTAAGGATGCTGGTGGCCATGCGCTCCTTAACAACCAGAAAATAGTCACACAAAACATAACTCACAAAATGGATAAACACATCAAAAATGCAATAATTGCATTTTTGGTGCGATTCCATTGAAGTCTATTACACGCAAAATGCAATCTGCTGTGGGAAAAAAATTCCTGGCACTTTGAAAAATCCACACTGGCTCAAATTGCAGAGATGTGAACTAGATCTATAGGAAATCCTGTTAAATGAACTGTAGTGCATTTCTGAAAACTGGAAAATGCAGTGAAATCTGCATACGTATGAACTTGGGGTAATATTGCATGCCCCCCAATTTAAAATAACTTTCATATTAACATTATAATAAAAATTCTAAATATGTATGTACTAAAATACACTCTAGTTCCTACCTAATTGTATGCTGTATCAAGTGTCCAGCTAAAATGCTAAATTTTTTGGAGAGGATTTTCAAGTGATCTCTGTAGAGGGAGAACATGGATCAGAAGAATCAGCTTTAAATTGCAATGATCTTCCAGAAAAGGTGCTTGCTTTGTTGGAAGGTGTTGTAGCAGCTAATTGTGAATGAGCATGGCAAAGACAGCCATATGTACCAGAGGACATCCCCTCCGTAATGCTTACTCTAAACATAAAGCTTACTCTACTCTTAACAGTGGTGCCTGGAAACAGAAACAGTTTTATGATGGTTTTGAATTCAAAATACACCTAAACAATAACATGTACAGTATTTGCTAATGTACCACATAGTATAAACAATTGCAATATTTTTTCTCCATAAAATACTATGTTCCAACGTATTTTTTATCTTTTTTGCACTGCTGATCTCCAACAGGTTCCTTCTGCCATTTTTCATTTACATGCAGTTTAAAATATTAATGATTGGGTTTAATACTTTAATTTTGGGAAGCATCTATACATTGTCTAGAAAATATTTACAAAAAACCTAGGGCCTGAATCCCCTTCTGTAAAAATCCTTCTGTTGTTCTTGCAACTATAAAATCCTTCTGTTGTTCTTGAAATTATATACAATGGGCAGTTTTCACATAGCTTCATACTTATGCAAAGTGTGTGGGCAGGAGCTAGAAGACAACAATGAACCACTGGTAGGGAACACATGTTTATGCTCTAGTTGTAAATACATATGTCAGTTTCTTAATTTTTTATTAAGCCTACTATTATTCAATCCACACAATTTATTTCTTGTTTTAGATCATTTCTGAAAGGACAAAACCACGAATTCATGAGTATCAGTCTGAGGTTTTCATGATAATCGGTGGATGCACTAAAGATGAAAAGTTTGTTACTGAAGTAACTTGCCTGGATCCTCTAAGAAGAAGTCGTCTGGAGGTTGCAAAATTACCAGTGTGTGAACAAGAAAGTGAAAGTGAACCTAAAAAATGGGTAGAATTTGCATGCATTACCTTTAAAAATGAAGTCTACATTTCAGGCATGTATGATGATGTTTTAGCAAACTTTGTTTATGGAAATACACACTCCTCATGTTCATTTGATTTGATAACCTGGAAACCTGATACAGAGTCCATCTAACAATATTATTATTATTATTATTATAATACAGGATTTATATAGCACCAACAGTTTGCGCAGCGCTTTACAAAATGAAGGTAGACATTACAGTTAAAATACAATTTGGTACAAGAAGAAACACAGGGCCCTGCTCGTTAGAGCTATATACAGTACTTAATTATGGCAACTTGTAGATAGTTGATTAAAATAATCAAAAACCATCTTGAAAGAAATTTAAAAATATACATATTAAAATACATAGTGCTATATTAGTAGAATAAAATAATATTAAAAAGCAAATTCTCATCGTAAAGCCTCCCTAGGAAAAAGCAATTGTAACTGTGCAGAAATGATTGACATAAAATACTTTTAATGCTCAACACATAGAAATAGGTACTGAAATGTGAAAGGGGTCCAATAAATATGTTCTCGCAAGAATGGAGGCATGCATAAGCTTCTGAATAAAATATTAAAGGGTTAGTTCACCTTTACCAAAAAACTACTTATGCAAATAAGGGTTGCCTGTTGATAAAAAAAAAACTGTGCAGCTTTGACCAAAGTCCAATACACTCACTGGCCACTTTACTAGGTACACCTGTTCAATTGCTTGGTAACACAAGTTGCTAATCAGCCAATTACATGGCAGCAACTCAATGCATTTAGGCATCTAGACATGGTGAAGATGACTTTCTGAAGTTCAAACGGAACATCGGAATGGGGGAAAAAAAGGGGATTTAAGTGATTTTGAACGTGGCATGGTTGTTGATGCCAGTTGGGCTGGCCTAAATATTTCAAAAACTGCTGATCTACTGGGATTTTCACGCACAACCATCTCTAGGGTTTACAGGGAATGGTCCAAAAAAAAGGGAAAAAAAGGAAAATATCCAGTGAACTGCAGTTGTGTGGACGAAAATGCCTTGTTGATGTCAGAGGTGAGAGGAGAATGGGCAGACTGGTTGGAGATGATAGAAAGGCAACAGTAACTTATTTCAATATGAACTAAAATCTCTGAGGAATTTTACCAACACTTGTTGAATCTATGCCACAAAGAAGGCAGTTCTGAAGACAAAAGGGGTTCCAACCCAATACTAGCAAGGTGTACCTAGTAAATTTGATGGTGAGTGTAGGTGTTATAGGTGTAGGCCATTTAAGTACCACCTGAAGCCTGGCTGAAAAACTTCTAAAGATGGCATCATCTTATTCTGCCTTGTTGCTAGGACGCTGCTAAGACAGTCAGCCAGTTCAAACCTCCTTGCATGTGCACTCTCTTCCCTTTCATGTTAACTCTGAGGTCAGTAATGCTGGGACAGGTGCTAAGGAGATAGTGGATCACATGTGTGTCGGGGTTTGAGATCTTGCTCAACTAATGATAGGGGTGAGCAATAATGGCTTAGAATGTCTTGGAAACATCCTAGCAACAAGACAGGATGAGAAGATGCCACCTCTGCAAGTTTTCAAACAGGCTTCTGGAGTACATAAAAGGCATTTACCTATAGCAAGGATATTATCTAGTTTTTGTCTACAGGCTCCCCTTACCTGCATAGGCAGCTTTTTGTTAAGGGGGGACAAACCCTTTAAGTGATCCACACTGGATTTTTGCCTACAGGTATCTGTACTCTTCTGTCAGACCTCAACTACAGAGCTGCTTCTTTGGATTTCTATATGTGAGGGCCAGTCTGGCCAAATCTGTAGGCGTAGTATTATATGATCAATTTGAGCACCATGATCTACTGCTTTCTTCTATATATTTTGGAGTTATAGTGGTGCAATATCCTTTCCATAGTTGTTTGCTCTGTTCATGCCCACCTTGGGATTTTGGGTCTTTGCATATGCCTTTATGTGTTTTCACTGCTCTTGATTTATTCTTCAGAATAAATAATAATAATAAAATAATTCCTCTATTACATCCAGGTAGCCTAAGCATTTTTGTGCTTTATCACTGAAGCAAAAAGCACAACTCATTGTTGTGCTGTGGCCTTTACTTTCCTACTTTTTTCAACCCCCAGTTGGCCACAAAGCATGATGGGTGGCCATTTTGGCTAATAGAGAGACAAGGAGAGTACGAAAAGGGCAGGCCACAGTTTGACCATGGGAGCTCTTGACACTGTTACCTAAGCAGCCAATTGTCAGACACCAGTGCTGTCACAAGGTGGCTTGGCGAGAGTCCTAGGATCTGTGTAAGCCTTCATCAGATAAATTCTGAGTTTACACAGGTCTTCTTTTCACTCATATTAGTGAATGGACTGGTGGATTAGTAAAAGGTAGGTAAGTATAAGTAATGGGCAATAATGCATGGGCAAAGCACAGGTTAACTTTAAGTTGTCTACATATTTTCTTTAAGAGAGACGTTCCTGCCACCACTATCTCTCAGATATGTAAAAAATCTATTTGTTGGCTTAAAAGAGAAGTTTATTTTTTTTTTCCAGAAATCGTATTTACCTAGGTTGATGCAGCATAGAACCAATTCTGCATCTGTCCCCCCGCCAGCTCTAAGACTGGGAACTGAGTAATCAAAGACTGCTGATTGCTCAGTTCTCAGTGCTCCATGAGCAGAGAGCTGGTGACTATCAATCACCCCTCTCTGCTCTGCCCCCCCCCCCCTCCCATGCTCACTGGAGCTCTGGGCTGTGGAGGGGGAGGGAGTGGCTGGCTCAGGCTCTCTGCAGATTGCTGAGAGGCTGAACCAGGTGCCAATCCAGACACCTGGGTGGATTCCAACTCTAAAGTTGGGATCTTTACCCAGCTTGGACTGGCTGAGTGACGTAAATCGACAGAGGACTTTAGCCGTTGTCGGATGAAAATAGGTCACAGAAGTGCAGAAAGAACTGCACTCCTGTGATCCACAGGAGAAGTACAGCCAAATGATCTTTGGCTGTACTTCTCTTTTAAACTCCAACATTTACCAGTTACTAAATAGCTCAACAGTTCTATGCTTTTCACATTAGTTCCTTAGTAGCTTAGCTTGTTGGAGCTGCTTCCCAGTAAAGGATCTGGAGAGAGAGTTTGGATACTAAACCAGTGTGAATCACAAATTCCAAGAGAGTGGTGGGCTAGTAGGAGGTTCTTTCTTATTTCTTATACTTATTTCTACTTATTGTCTTATTTGGTGAGAATTTTCCTTTTGTTTTATTGCTTAAATGCTTAGCCATATCCACAAACTTGTAGACCATTTTCCAAAATGCCCAAATGACTTGCTGTTTTAGGTGGAAAAGAAACACACCATGAAGTTTGGAAATATAACTCTTCTATCAATAAATGGATACAAATAGAATTTCTGAATGTGGGCAGGTGGAGGCACAAAATGGCAGCACTGTGTGGAAAAGTGTATGCAATTGGTGGCTTTGATGGCAGCCAAAGAATCTACAGCGTTGAGGCATATGATCCTTTTCACAACTGCTGGACAGAGGTAAGTGTGTTTTTTGAGCTGCTTGTCATTTTTTCCTGTGCCCAAGTTGGCTTGTTCATTGAAAGTACTTTAACCCTCAGCAACCAATCACATTTTTTACTGCTTTCAGTGAAAAATACTAATTAGTTGCTAAGAGCAATTTTGCTTAATCTTACAGAATAATGCTTGAAGTGTAAGTTTCACTTCACTTTTCAGATTTGATTAACAAAACCACAGATGTTAAACTGGTGGCCCTCCAGCTGTTGCCAAACTCCCATGAGGGATTGCAAGATTGACCGTTACAAGCATGGCTCCCAAAGGCAGAGCCTTGATGGGACTTGTAGTTTCCCAACAGCTGGAGGGCCGGCAGTTTGACACCCCTGAACAAAACATAAGAGCAGGTTAAAGTTGGACACCTCTCTGTCTCTCCACAGAGAAATATATTTCATGCTATGCTTCTCTGCTAAGCTAGGAGTAATATTGTGAATACATTAAACCAGGAGTGGCCTACAGGTCTGGCATAAATTGCACTGCCTTGGGCTGGATTCACACTTTTGTGCTTGTGACAACACATGTTAAAACCTGCCTTTGTGGGTATACTCCAGTTTCCTCCCACACTCCAAAAGACTTGCTGGTAGGTCAAATGGCCCTGGTATGTAAATGTATGAATGTGAGCTAGGGACCTTAGATTGTAAGCTCCTTGGGGGCAGGGACAGATGTGAATGCACTATATGTAAAGGGCTGCTTAAATTGTTGGTGCTATATAAGTACCTGTAATAAATAAATCTTTAGCACCTGCTCCCTCCCTCAACAGTGATGTGTTAGCCTAAAGCAGGGTATACACAAGTCAAAAATCCAACTTTCAGTCCATGTGTACTGCTGTCTGTTCAAAAGAAGTTGGTCTAATGACCAGCTCCTATAGAACGGTCATGTTGGAAAACCAGCACTTGCAGCCGATGGGCCCCTGTCAAAATACAGTAGTGCAGCAGGGGAGATCCCTGCATCACTCATTTGTGTTGATATAGGGATCAGTCTTTTCTTTTTTTTATTGTTCAGCCAAAAATCTGAACTTGTATACCCCGCTTTACAGTCTTACAATGTAAACACAGAGCTGGTATTTGAATGTCCACAGGTGCACTTTTAAGGAAATGTACATCAATGCACTAAAAATGTATTCAATGGTGTGAATGGGGCCTTTGGAATAAAGCAGCAGTTTTGTTCTTTTTTGGGATCTCTTTCAGCGTGAGCCCTTTGCTTGCATAGCATTATTTTGTTATACAGTGTTCTGATCACTAGCAGCACCAGTGGCAGTGTAAGCCAGCGACAGTGTTGCTGTCCTCTGCCACACCAATACAGTGTCACCAGAACCAGTGTAAGCCAGCAACAGTGTCATGATGACCACCACATTAGTACAGTGACACCAGTGCCAGTGTAAACCAGCACCAGTAACCTGATCACCAGCCACACCAGTACAGTGTCATCTAGTACCAATGACAGTCGAAGCCAATGTCCTGATAGCCAACCAGCACCTGTACCAGTGTCTTCAGATACCAGTACCCCCACAGTCAAAATGTCCAACATGTACACCAATCTCCAAAAATGTACAATAATGTGGAGGCCTTTCACATTTTGATTATGACCAATGACAGCAGTGGGGAGGACACCTGAGGAAGAAAGTGGTTCATTAACTGCTTTAGCTACACCCTATAGCAGAAATACTGCTACAGGGCTGCAGCTGTGCAAAAAATCACATTCGCGGCTGCTGCTGTCAATCAGATCCTGGCCGGTGATTACTTGCTGGCGCCCGATGATTGCCGAGGTTCTCCAACGGGGGGGAGAACTGTTAGTAAACAAAATAGTTCTCCTCCCTGTCAGCTCCTGCACAGCCCACCATGCAAAGCAGTGTGCTTACAGTGAAGCACAAGCAAAGAACATCAAGTAAAATGGCACACAGCACACAGTTAACCCTTTGATCGCCCCACATGTTAACCCCTTCATGCCCAGTGCCATTAGTATAGTGTCAGTGGTTTTTATTAGTGCTGATCACTGTATTGGTGTCACTGGGGACGTCAGTGACACCAAGTCAGTTCCCCCGTGTGTCAGAATGCCCACAGCAGTCCCGCTATATGTCGCTGATTGCCGCCATTACAAAAAGCCCAGTATATATACCTGCATTTGTAAACGCTACAATTTTCACGTAAACCAATTAATTTACACGTATTGGATTTTTTTTTTTAGCAAAGACATGTAGCAGAATACATTTTGGCCTAAATTTATGCCGAAATTTGATTTTTACATTTTCTTTACTGGACATGTTTAATAGTAAAAAGTTCAAAAATATTGTTTTTTTTCTCAAAATTGTCAGACTTTTTTTTATAGTGCAAAAAAATAAAAATGCACAGGTGATCAAATACTACCAAAAGCTCTATTCGTGGGAAAAAAAGGATGTAAATTTCATTTGGGTGCAGCGTTGCATGACCATGCAATTGTCAGCTAAGTAATGCAGAGCCATAACGCAAAAAAATGGCGTGGTCAGGAAGGGGGGTAAATCCTCTGGAGGGTAAGTGGTTAATGGCCATCTCAGATTCAGAGGGTGAAAGGGTTTCCTGCTAAAAGTCAGGGATACTATGTCACCAAGCACTGAATACCCGACTGAATTGCAGAAGGCAAGCACTAGCAGTGTAGAACATCCTGGTGAAAAATGTGATAGGTAGTTAAGGAATTAGCTGCATAACTTGAAAATTGCTCCTTGGATCTTGTGCCCCTCTATGCAGCTATGCTCTGAAAAAGTCTTACATATGTGATATTCCTATACTTGGAAGGAGTAGCAGAATGTGTTTTAGGGGGCATTCTAAGTATTTCCATACTGTGTTTTGGAAATATTCTATTAATTTACATCTTTGTGTAAAAACATTTTTTCAATTTTCTGAAAAAAATGTAAATCTTCAAAAGACTCACCATGCCTCAAAAAAATAAGTTTGAGTGATTTTGCTCAAAATGGGAACATTTTGTGGGTGTTTCTCCTGTTCTGGCACTCTGCAGCATCCAATAATGTCATAGCTAGTCAGTTAATTAAATGTGTAGTTTATGTCCCTGAAGATTTTTCCCCTTCTATGCTGCAAGGCATAATGAGTAGCATATGTCTTGGGGTGTAATTCTAAGTATGGCTATACTGTGTAGAGAAAATTATTTGCTATTTTCTTTCTGCATTTTCCAAAAAACAATGGCGAAAAACATTTTTAAAAGACTCACCGTGTTTCTTAAAAATATCTTGGAGTGTCTGCTTTCCATAATGTGGTAATTTTGTGGTAGTTTCTAGTGTCTTGCCAATTCAGGGCCTCAAGAAATGTGATAGATAGTCAGAAAATCAGATGTGTAATTTATGCCCCTTGAAAGCTTGAAGGTGCTCCTTGGACCCCTCTATGCATCTAGGCTGTGAAAAATTATCACACATATGCTTTCCAAACTATGGTCAATTTGTTTCTGTTTTTAGTGTCCTTTCACTCCATGGCCTGAAAAAAATGTGATGGGTAGTCAGGAAACTAGATGCTCAATAGGAGTAGTAGAATGTTTTACTATGTGTCACAACCTGGTTCACCTGCTGGTGGTGCTGTGGATCTGTGGGTGGAAAGCTTCAGTTTTAGTGTCCACCAGCAGGTGTCTCCCAACAGTCAGCAGGTTCCAGCAATCAGTTCCACCTGGCCTCACCTGCTAGTACCTGTGGTACTTAAGTTCCCTTTCTGCTATGGCTCTCTGCGTCAGTGTTTTGGATGCACCTGTCTTGTATCCTGTTTGCCGTGCTGCTGCCAGACTCTGTTGCCATTAATTCCTGATTCTGTAATATCTCTCAAACAAAAGAGCCTCAAGGTCTCAAGATAATAAATAGTGCGGGAATCCCCAATCAAACATCCGAATGCAAACCAAACTAAAATGATTAGTTATGGATTCAACCAGGACTCAAGGGTTTTTTATATTTGTTTTGTACTAACAAAGATAAATGGGCTGATGATCAAAAAAAATTCTTCTTTAATGAAAACATCTTAAAAACATGACAAAACAAAATAAAAAAGCACCACACTCCAAAGATCTCATACTAGATTGGGGGATAATGGTGGACAAAATATTGAGATGTATGTAGTCCCATAATAGCCAGCACAGCTCCGTATTGTGAATTTGAACAGATGAAGCCCTCATTGGAGAGATGATCCCTAAATTATGATGTTACACCTTTCAAAGGAAACGTATATTGCAGAAGAACCTTGAAGCCTACCTCTGAAGCAGCCAGTTTAACCGGCGAAACTGGTCAGGAACGGCACTTCCACATCCTCAGATCCATCAATGATGACCCATGCCTCAGTTTGATAAGTATTGATTACTCCATGCTGGACATAGCTCTGATACTATGAACTGCCTTTATCTCAAGGAACTCGTGCATTATCATGTCTAAAGGGACTGCTCCTTCTATTTTTATGCCCATTTGGATGCCATTTTGAAGACAAATGTACATGTATGAGGGAGGTCTTGCCTACTAGAATCCTCCCTGGGATGGCACTCTCATCCATTGGGTACTAGAGGGGGGTGAAGATTTGCATCATTCACATTGCATTTAAGCACAGTTTGCCTTCTCCTCTGGACTACATTCAGTTATTGTCTTCCACTTGGGCTTTTCAATTATTCACCTTAAGACACATTGGATTATTTATACAGTGCATGAGGGAGGTTGATGCTGTATTAATTTCCTCCTCTGGACATGCAACATGGACATTTCCTCTGCAATGTATGTTTCCTTTAAAAGGTGTAGCATCATAATTTAGGGATCATCTCTCCAATAAGGACTTCATTTGTTCAACTTTACAATATGGAGCTGTGTTGGCTATTATGGGACTACATACATCTCAATACTTGGTCCACCATAACCCCCAATCCTAGGGGATTAGTATGAGATCTGTGGAGTGTGGTGCTTTTTTGTTTTGTTTTGTCATGTTTTTAAGATGTTTTCATTAAAAAAAGTTGTTCATGAATTTTTTCTGATCATCAGTTTATTTACGGTATCTATGTTAGTACAACACAAACAAATATAAAAAAACCCTTGAGTCCTGGTTGAATCCATAATTAATCATTTTAGTTTGGTTTGAATTCCTGATTCTGCTCTTGCTCCTGCCCTATATCTAGTACCTTGCTGCCTTGCTCCTTCTCAGTCTTGTTTCCCCCTTCCCATCTGCTTCTCCAAGTTTTCCTGCCTTGCATTTTCCTACTTGTATATATTTGTATATTTAGTTAATTGTTAGGTTTCTGTGTTTTGGTTGTTCAGTTTTATTTTTTTTGTTATTATATCTTTTATTTTCCTTTTTTTTTCCAAAGCTCAAAACAACATACATTCATAGTTGTCAAATGAGAAATACAAACCATTCCCCTATATTTCCTCACCCAACCCAACCTCCCTCCCTCCCTCGCCCTGCCCCCCACCACTTTTCCCTGGTCCATATGATTCTGTCCAACTCTTTCCATCAATTCCTATACATATCTATATATCTTTTCTTTACTGCTCTCCTCCTATTAATTTCTTAGTCAATCATTTCAATTTTCCTACATCAGTCTGTCTGGGGTTCCCACTACTTTTCGATGTCTTAAAATTATACCAGCTACTCCATTCCTTTCTAAACTTTTCCATTTTATTTTCATCTATATGGCATAGCTCTTCCACCTTATTTATGTAATCGACTCTATCAATCCAGTCCCTCAATGTTGGGGGTTCCTGCACCTGCCAAAATTTGGGAATAAGTCCCATGACTGCACTAAATAAATTATATAATATACTGTTTTTGTATTGTTTCACTGGTATTTCTGACTTGTAAAATAAACATCCCAATGGTTATTTCTGCATAGTGATCCCCAGTATCTCTTGTATGACCTGTATTATATATTATATCTTGCCAAAATATCTGTATTTTGGGACAATCCCACCATATATGTGCCATAGTTGCCTTTTAATCCACATTCCCTCCAACACAGCGGTGAACCCTCCCCCCGCTGTCTGTGTGCCACTCTCGGTGTAAAATACCATCTGGTTAAACACTTGTAATTTATTTCAGCCATGCTCTTATTCATTGCCCCATGTGTCAATTTAACCACTTCCTGTCTGGACACTTTTACCCCCTTCCTGTCCAGGGCAATTTTCAGCTTTCAGCGCTATCACACTTTGAATGACAATTGCGCGGTCATGCAACACTACCCATATGAATTATTTACCATTTTTTTGAGACAGATAAAGCTTTACTTTGGTGGTATTTATTCACCGCTGGGATTTTTATTTTTTTTGCTATGTAAATGAAAATGTGCAAAAATTTCGAAAAAAAGTGTTTTTCTTATAAAATTTTGCAAAGAAATAATCTTTCATCATAAATCTTGACTAAAATGTATTCCGTTATATTTTTAGAAAAAAAAAATAGTTTATAACCAAATTAGTTTATAACCAAAAATTATCATTTTTAAACTTTTATTTTTAATTTTATTTTTTTATATTATTATTTATGTTTTTTTTGTTTTTTTACATACTGTCACCCTAGCAGTACAGTGTCACCATGGTGACACTGTACTACTTGTGGGGGGTGATGAAGATTTTTTTTTTTTTACACTGATTGCTTTTACACCCATATAGGATGTAAAAGCAATCATTTCTCTTTCTCTCTGTCTGCATTCTTGCAGCCATTGAGAAATACTGAGTGAGCTGTGAGTGGTCACACCCTGTCACATGGTACAAGGCTGTTGTGAATAGCCTTGTACCATGCGACCTCTGTGATCATTCACAGATTTCACACGTAGTAAGCAATGATGTCACAAGTGACATCTTGCTTACTACTTTGCATGTGATCAATGATTGACCAATCAGTGATCACATGATCGGGACTGAGGTCCCGTCCGACGATCGGTGTTTCACTATGTCCGGAGGACACAGCGGGCACCAGATCGCAGTGCTGCGCGCTCCCAGGGAGCGCGTACAGCTAGAAAAGGCGGGTGCCATTTATGAACGGCAACCCGCCCCTGGAGTGCCACAGCCATGCCATTTATAAACAGCAGGCGGACGGCAAGTGGTTAAACAATTTATTTTTCTGCTGTTCACTTATTTTCATTCCCAGCTTCCTTTCCCATTTCTCTTAAGAAATCCGTTCCATTCAGTTCAATAAGGATCTTATATATCTTAGAAGTTATATGCTTTGGTGTTCTTTCAGAGCTCAGCATTTTCTCAAATGGTAGCATATCCTCCATTATCCTCAGTGGCTGGGGAAGCTTTGAAACAAAATGTCTTAATTGATAATATTTAATTTCATCTAATACAACAAATACATTTTTTTTCTTTTTTAAATCTTGAAATGTGTACAACTCCCCCTTATTCACTATATCCCCTAAACATGCATCCTCATTTTTAAACCAATTCCCTGAAATATTATCATTCCCAGGTGGAAAAAACTCCATCCCCACAAAAGGAATCAATAAAGAATTATACTTCCACCCCATATGCTTGTATATTCCAACCCACACTCTCAAAAACTCCCATGTCAACGGGCTACTAATTTCATCCATATATACAGTCATGGCCGAAATTGTTGGCACCCTTGATATTTTTCCTGAAAATCAAGTATTTCACACAAAAAAGGTATTGCATTAACACATGTTTTGCTATACACATGTTTATTCCCTTTGTATGTATTGGAACAAATATAAAACAGAGGCAGAAAAGCAAATATGACATAATGTCACACAAAACCCCAAAAATGGGCTGGACAAAAGTATTGGCACCCTTAACTTAATATTTGGTTGCACACCCTTTGGAAAACATAACTGAAATCAGTCGCTTCCTATAACCATCAATAAGCTTCTGACACCTCTCACCCGGAATTTTGGACCACTCTTCCTTTGCAAACAGCTCCAGGTCTCTCTTATTGGAAGGACACCTTTTCCCAACAGCAATTTTAAGATCTCTCCACAGGTGTTCAATGGGATTTAGATCTGGGCTCATTGCTGGCCACTTCAGAACTCTCCAGCGCTTCTTTGCCATCCATTTCTGAGTGCTTTTTGACGTATGTTTGGGGTCATTGTCCTGCTGGAAGACCCAGGATCTTGGACGCAAACCCAGCTTTCTGACACTGGGCCCTACAGTGCGACCCAAAAT
The DNA here is from genome assembly GCF_062004578.1 of Staurois parvus. NCBI lineage: Eukaryota > Metazoa > Chordata > Amphibia > Anura > Ranidae > Staurois > Staurois parvus. The sequence goes on from NW_028317922.1 coordinate 2,200,491, forward strand.
CCTTTGGTAATCCTCAGATTTCATGATGCCTTGCACACAGTCAAGGCACCCAGTGCCAGAGGCAGCAAAACAACCCCAAAACATCATTGAACCTCCACCATATTTTACCGTAGGTACTGTGTTTTGTTCTTTGTAGGCCTCATTCCGTTTTCGGTAAACAGTAGAATGATGTGCTTTACCGAAAAGCTCTATCTTGGTCTCATCTGTCCACAAGACGTTTTCCCAGAAGGCTTTTGGCTTACTCAAGTACATTTTGGCAAACTGTAGTCTTGCTTTTTTATGTCTCTGTGTCAGCAGTGGGGTCCTCCTGGGTCTCCTGCCATAGCGTTTCATTTCATTTAAATGTCGACGGATAGTTCGCGCTGACACTGATGCTCCCTGAGCCTGCAGGACAGCTTGAATGTCTTTGGAACATGTTTGGGGCTGCTTATCCACCATCCGGACTATTCTGCGTTGCAATCTTTCATCAATTTTCCTCATCCGTCCACGACCAGGGAGATTAGCTACAGTGCCATGGGTTGCAAACTTCTTGATAATGTTGCGCACTGTGGACAAAGGCAAATCTAGTTCTCTGGAGATGGACTTGTAACCTTGAGATTGTTGATATTTTGCCACAATTTTGGTTCTCAGGTCCTCAGACAGTTCTCGTCTCCTCTTTCTGTTGTCCATGCTTAGTGTGGCACAGACAGACACACAATGCAAAGGTTAAGTGAACGTCTCTCCTTTTTATCTGCTTTCAGGTGTGATTTCTATATTGCCCACACCTGTTACTTGCCCCAGGTGAGTTTACAGGAGCATCACATGCTTGTAACATTCTTATTTATCCGCAGTTGTGAAAGGGTGCCAATACTTTTGTCCAGCCCATTTTTGGAGGTTTGTGTGACATTATGTCGAATTTGCTTTCTTTCCTCCCTTTTTTTGTTTTGTCCCAATACACACAAAGGGAATAAACATGTGTATAGCAAAACATGTGTTAATGCAATACGTTTCGTGAGAAATACATGATTTCCTGGAGAAATATCAAGGGTGCCAACAATTTCGGCCATGACTGTATATCCAAATAATCTTCTGAAGATGTGCATTACTTAAAATACCTTCCATTTTAACCCAACTTTTCTCCCGTGAATTCTATATCTAATCTACTACTCGTGACAGCATCACCGCAGTATTAAAAAACCTAATATTGGGCAAATGTAATCACCTTTTCCCCTTATTGTTACACAAAACTTCATATTTAATTCTCATTTTTTTATTAGCCCATATATATTTAAGTATTCATTTTTTTATTATCCCAAAACCAGGAGCATATGAAATTTATACAGAATTTTGGGGACTATGAACATCTTAACCAAATTTATATGCCCTGTCCTGGAAATCCTACCCCTTGAAATTCTTCTAAGCTCTTCTTTTATTTCATATGGTTGTTCAGTTTTTGACTTTCATGCTTTTTCATGTTTATTGCTGTTGGTGTGTGTTTATTGTTCACTGTAAATAAATCTCACTTTAAAGATATATATAAATATGGTCTGGTCCCAGTTTCTGTGTGTAGCTACATATATCTGGTCATCCCAGCTGCTGATTCCTGACACTATTCATCTTATAATTATATTGGGATGTCTGCTTTCCAAAATGTGGCACTTTTTGGCACATTTAGCACTTCAGGGTCTCAAGATATGTGATAGGTATTCAGGAAATCAGATGTGTAATTTATATCCCTTAACCACCTGAGCCCCAGAGGATTTACCCCCCTTAATGACCAGGCCTTTTTTTACTGTTTGGCGCTGCACTAATTCAAATGATAATTGCGCGGTCATGCAATGCTGTACCCAAACGAAATTTACGTCCTTTTTTTCACACAAATAGAGCTTTCTTTTGGTGGTACTTTATCACCTGTGCACTTTTTATTTTTTGCGCTATAAACAAAAAAAATACAAAACTTTTGAAAAAAAACAATATTTTCTACTTTCAGCTATAAAAAATATATCGTAAACTCAAAGTTAGTCATAAATTTAAGCCAAAATGTATTCTGCTACATGTTTTTGGTAAATAAAATCCCAATAAGTGTATATTGATTGCTTTGTGTGAAAGTTATAGCGTCTACAAACTATGGTATAGATACTGTAATTTATGCCTTTTTTTGCTATACAGCGCTGCGCTAATTCAAATGATAATTGCGCGGTCATGCAATGCTGTACCCAAACAAAATTTACGTCCTTTTTTTCACACAAATAGAGCTTTCTTTTGGTGGTATTTGATCACCTGTGCGCTTTTTATTTTTGCGCCATAAACAAAAAAACCACGAAAATTTTGAAAAAAAACAATATTTTCTACTTTCAGCTATAAAAAATATATCGTAGACTCAAAGTTAGTCATAAATTTAAGCCAAAATGTATTCTGCTACATGTTTTTGGTAAATAAAATCCCAATAAGTGTATATTGATTGCTTTGTGTGAAAGTTATAGCGTCTACAAACTATGGTATAGATACTGTAATTTATGCCTTTTTTTGCTATACAGCGCTGCACTAATTCAACTGATAATTGCGCGGTCATGCAATGCTGTACCCAAACTAAATTTACGTCCTTTTTTTCACACAAATAGAGCTTTCTTTTGGTGGTATTTGATCACCTGTGCACTTTTTTTTTTGCGCTATAAACAAAAAAAACACGAAAATTTTGAAAAAAAAACAATATTTTCTACTTTCAGCTATAAAAAATATATCGTAAACTCAAAGTTAGTCATAAATTTAAGCCAAAATGTATTCTGCTACATGTTTTTGGTAAAAAAAATCCCAATAAGTGTATATTGATTGCTTTGTGTGAAAGTTATAACGTCTACAAACTATGGTATAGATACTGTAATTTATGCCTTTTTTTGCTATAGAGCACTGCACTAATTCAAATGATAATTGCGCGGTCATGCAATGCTGTACCCAAACGAAATTTATGTCCTTTTTTTAACACAAATAGAGCTTTCTTTTGGTGGTATTTGATCACCTGTGCGCTTTTTATTTTTTGCGCTATAATCAAAAAAACACGAACATTTTGAAAAAAAACAATATTTTCTACTTTAAGCTATAAAAAATATATCGTAAACTCAAAGTTAGTCATAAATTTAAGCCAAAATGTATTCTGCTACATGTTTTTGGTAAAAAAAATCCCGTGCATTAGCGGGCAAACTGGCGCTATCTAGGAGGGGCGCTAACACTATCAGAAGTCACCAGTGACACTAATACAGTGATCTGTAAAAATCTGTTCACTGTAATCAATGACACTGGTGACAGGGCAGTGAAGGGGTTAACTGGGGGGGGGGGCGATCAAGGGGTTAAATGGGATTTCTGGTGCACTAGCGGGCAAACTGGCGCTATCTGGGAGGGGCGCTAACACTATCGGAAGTCGCCAGCGACACTGATACTGTCAGGAATGGACTGGCCAGCAATGGTGGGACTCACCTGCCTTATGGGCTGCAGTACCAGGGCTGGCCAGCGGGTGCTCCCAGCAATCAGAGACTCAACCTTGCAGCCAGCCAAACACCTGAAACTGCTTATGCTGGTGTATTTAAGGGATGGCCAGACCTGCAGACTCTACCTTGGTGTGTGTTTCTCCTGGGCCCTGTATCCTGTTCCTGTTCCTGTCTGATTCGTTGCTGACCCTGCTCTGATCCCTGGCTTTGTCTGACCATTCTCCTGCTCTGATCCCTGGCTTTGTCTGACCATTCTCCTGCTCTGATCCCTGGCTTTGTCTGACCATTCTCCTGCTCTGATCCCTGGCTTTGTCTGACCATTCTCCTGCTCTGATCCCTGGCTTTGTCTGACCATTCTCCTGCTCTGATCCCTGGCTTTGTCTGACCATTCTCCTGCTCTGATCCCTGGCTTTGTCTGACCATTCTCCTGCTCTGATCCCTGGCTTTGTCTGGCCATTCTCCTGCTCTGGTCCCTGGCTTTGTCTGACCATTCTCCTGCTCTGGTCCCTGGCTTTGTCTGACCATTCTCCTGCTCTGGTCCCTGGCTTTGTCTGACCATTCTCCTGCTTAACCCCATACGTTCTGACCTCCTGTTATTGACCCGGCCTGCCTGACGACGCTTGCATTGTATGTTTTGTTATCTGTGGGTGGTTTGGTTTGGTTCGTTTGCACTGTGTTATGTTTTAGTATTGCACTGCGTTTATGTATTGTTAGTGTTAATAAATTATATTGTTTATATCATATCTGGAGTCTGCGTTTCCCTGTGTCAGTTCACATACCTCTGGTCATACCCGGGAGCCCGGACAGATACAGTGATCAGTAAAAATCTGTTCACTGATCAATGACACTGGGGACAGGGCAGTGAAGAGGTCAACTCAGGGGGGGGGGGGGCGATCAAGGGGTTAGACGGGATTATTGGTGTATTAGCGGGCAATCTGGCGCTATCTGGGAGGGGCGCTAACACTATCGGAAGTCGCCAGCGACACTGATACAGTGATCAGTAAAAATCGCTTCACTGATCAGTGACACTGGTGACAGGGCAGTGAAGGGGTTAACGGGGGGGGGGCGATCAAGGGGTTAAACGGGATTACTGGTGTACTGGCGGGCAATCTGGCGCTATCTGGGAGGGGCGCTAACACTATCGGAAGTCGCCAGCGACACTGATACAGTGATCAGTAAAAATCGCTTCACTGATCAGTGACACTGGTGACAGGGCAGTGAAGGGGTTAACGGGGGGGGGGGGCAATCAATGGGTTAAACGGGATTACTGGTGTACTGGCGGGCAATCTGGCGCTATCTGGGAGGGGCGCTAACACTATCGGAAGTCGCCAGCGACACTGATACAGGGATCAGTAAAAATCGCTTCACTGATCAGTGACACTGGTGACAGGGCAGTAAAGGGGTTAACTGGGGGGGAGGGGGGGGGGCGATCAGGGGGTTAAATGTGACCTAGAGTGTTCTAACTGTCAGTGTCTAGTGTTTTACTCACTGTTTAGATGTCTTCTTCTCTGTCTGGAACGGAATGTGTCCAGGCAGAGAAGAATGACATCATATCCTGCCCTGTGTAAATGTCAACACAGCACAGGATAGGACAGGGACCGATCATGTGATTTCAGCCAGAAATCACTGGCTGAAATCTAATGATTGATCCCTCCTGGATTGAATCGTGTCACCCGCGGGTCGGCGGGAGCGCGCGCGCCCCCCCTACCCGCGAATGTGTCGGGAGCGTGGAGCACGTTTTAAAACGTGCTTTTGCGCTCCACTGCCGCCCTGCACACGTATATACACAGTGGCAGGGCGGCAAGCGGTTAAAGGCTTGAAGGTGCTCCCTGGATTTTGGACCCCTCTATGCATCTAGGCTGTGAACAATACTCACACGTGATTTCCAAATTGTGGTAATTTTGTTTCTGTTATTACTGCCCTTGTACTCAATGGCCTGAAATAATGTGATAGTCAAAACATTAGATGCATAATGCTGCGTGCAGCAGATAGGAAAAAAGTCTCACAAATATTGTGGCAAAAAACTCACTACGTTTCTTTCTAAATACCTTGAAATGCCTGCTTTCCAAAAAGGGGTCATTTTGGGGATGTTTCTACTGCATTTGAGGGCCTCAAGAAAATAGGCAATCAAAACACCAGGGTTAATACATTTCAAATATACATACTACAGATTGTATAACTTTCACACAGTCTAAATAATACACTTTTTTTTTACCAATGTAATGTTGCAGACTACATTTTGGACTGAATTTTTGAAGAAATATTATTTATTTGCAAAGCTTTTTAACAGAAACTCAGGGAAACAGTTTTTTTTTTAAACATTCAGTTTTTTTTATATAGCAAAAAATAAAACCCAGTGGTGATTAAATACCATCAGAATGAAAGCCATGTCTCAAAACATTACAACATTTGGGTGCAGTGTTGCATCGCCAAGTAATTGTCAGTAAGTATCCTTAGCACCCTTAGCACCGTCAGTCGCTGGCCCGCAGCATTCACATGCACTGGCCCACAACACCCACTGCGCTCCCACCAAGGCCTAGCCCACTCCACCTCCAGATGTCGGCTTACACCACCTCCAGACGTCGATCTGCACAACCTCCTGACGCCGAGCCCTCCACCTCCTGACGCCGGTCCTTTAGCACCTCCTGATGCCGGGCCTTTAGCACCTCCTGACGCCGGGTCTTCAGCACCCCCTGACGCCGGGCCTTCAACACCTTCCGACGCCGGGCCTTCAGCACATCCCAACGCCGAGCCTACAGCACCTCCCGACGCCGGGCCTACAGCAACTCCCGACGCCGGGCCTACAGCACCTCCTGATGCAGAGCCTTCAGCACCTCCTGACGCCGGGCCTTCAACACCTCCTGACGCCGAGCCGTCAGCATCCCCAGACGCCGTGCCCTACAACACCCCCAGACACCGTGCCCTACAGCTCACCCAGTCGCCGAGCCACTGTACCCACTGACGCCGTGCCACAGCACCCACGGTCGCCGGCCTACAGCACCCACAGACTGCAACTGCTGACCCAGCTGCCCACCACTCTCACTCTCCTCCTACAGATGGACACAGATGAACTCTGCCACGGCGTGACAGACTCTCTGCATCATCACGCCCTGATGTGAAACCTCTCACCTTCCCCGATTTGACCAGCACTCTGCTCACCCTAACATGTCACCTGCACTCCTCCTCCTCGTATTCCTCTTCTCCTTTCCCAAAATCGCCTCCCTCTACCCCCCTACTCCCCCAAAACAGCTCTACATTGCTCCTTCACTTCTTCCTTCTCCCCAATACAGCTCTCACCACCTCCTGCTGATACTCCACTCTCCTGCCAACCCACACGCCACCAATAACAGATCCACACGCTCCTGCACATCCTGTTCCCATGCCACCTTCCTCACCCTTCTCCTTCTCCTAACCTCCAGGGACAACCCCCCCGAACCTAGGCCCCCCACCTCCCCACTCCCCCTCTAGGCACCCTCCTGTTCCCGCCAGCCGCCGCAACCCCCTCAACCTTACACCCGCCCCCCTCCTCCCCGCATCCACCCCTCCTCTCCCAGTTGCACTCCTGAACACCTGTTCGGTTTGCAACAAGCTCACCGCCATCCATGACCTCTTTGTCTCCCACTCTCTCAACCTCCTAGCGGTCACCAAAACCTGGATCCAAGCCACTGACTCCACCTCCCCCACAGCACTCACCTATGGAGGCCTCATCTGGACCCACTCACCCAGACCGAGCGGTCGCAGAGGTGGTGGGGTCGGCATGCTCCTGTCGCCGCGGAGCACCTTCCAGGTCCTCCCTAACTCCCCCTCCCTATCCTTCTCCTCGTTCGAGGCCCACTGCATCCGGCTCTTCTCTCCCACCCCTCTGAGGATTGCAGTAATCTATCGGCCTCCTGGATCCATATCCCGCTTCCTGGACGACTTTGCCGCCTGGCTTCCCTTCTTCCTCTCCTCTGAGCTACCGACCATCAACCTTGGGGACTTCAATATCCCCATCAACATCAACAACCCAGCTACTTCCCAACTCCTCCTCCTAACCTCCTCTCTCGCGCTCACACAGTGCACACAGTCCTCCACCCACACCGATGGAAACACCCTGGACCTCATTTTCTCCCACCTCTGTACCCTCCACAACTTCACTAACACCCCCTTCCCTCTCTCTGACCACCATCTCCCCCTCCTCTAACTCCCTCCCCCCCAAAGCGTCAAACCATCACCAGCCGCAACCTCTGCAACCTGAACCCAGCCCCTCTCCACTCGGCAGCTGACCGTCTGTACGACCGTATCCTTCCACTGTCATGCCCTAAACTGGCCACTACTGCGTACAACGACTCACTGTCAACTGCCCTAGACTCCCTGGCACCCCTAACCACATGTAACATCAGACCCCGACCGCTTCAACCCTGGCAGAATGACCATACAAAATGTCTCAAACGCCGCAGTCGCACGCTGGAGCGATTATGGCGCAAAACCAGATCCCCTCGTGCGTTCTCCCTCTACAAATCCTCCTTCCTCACCTACACCTCCTCCCTCCATGCCGCCAAGCAAGCCTACTTCGTAACCCTCATTAACACCCTCTCCACCTGTCCTCGCCGGCTCTTCTCCACTTTCAACTCCCTGCTCTCTCCCCCCCCACCTCCACTGAGTACCTCACTCACCGCCCACGAGATTGCCAATCATTTCCAAAATAGGATTGACGCAATCCGTAAGGACATTGTCAATTCACAATCTACCTCTCCACCTAGCCACCCTCCCTCCATCACCCCCTCAACTCTCCCCTCTTCTGACCTCGCAAACGCACTGCCCCCCACCACACCTAACGTCCCGCACACTATAACCTCCCCAACACTCCGTTCCTTCAGCCCTGCTACCACTGAGGAGGTCACTAAGGTCTTCACTGAAGCCCGCCTCACCACTTGCCCCCTGGACCCTATCCCCTTACAACTCCTCCGGTCACCCCCCTCCTTCATCATTCGCTCCCTCACCCACATCTTCAACTTCTCCCTCTCTACTGGCGCATTCCCCTCCCCCCTAAAGCATGCTTACATCACCCCCATACTCAAAAAACCCTCCCTGGACCCCACTGACCTGAACAACCTTAGACCCATCTCCCTGCTGCCACTCACTTCCAAGCTACTTGAGCGCTTAGTCTACAATCGCCTAAGCGCCCACCTCACTGACAACAATCTCCTTGATCCACTACAGTCTGGCTTCAATCCCCTACACTCCACCGAAACCGCCCTACTTAAAATCACTATCGACCTGCTAACCGCCAAAGCTAATGGCCACTACTCAGTCCTCCTACTCCTTGACCTCTCCGCGGCCTTCGACACAGTCGACCACCCCCTCCTCCTTACTAAACTACACTCCCTTGGAATGAGGGACTCTGCTCTCTCCTGGTTCTCCTCTTACCTATCCCAACGCTCCTTCAGCGTTACCTATAACACTGCCACCTCCCCCTCTCTCCCCCTCTCTGTTGGGGTCCCCCAAGGCTCTGTCCTCAGACCCCTTCTCTTCTCCATCTACACCTCCTCCCTTGGCAAACTGATACACTCCCACGGCTTCAACTATCACCTCTATGCCGATGACATACAAATTTACCTCTCCACCCCTAAACTCACCCCTTCAGTCTCTGCCCGTATCACCCACCTCCTAAACGACATATCAGACTGGATGTCGCTCCATTTCCTCAAGTTAAACCTGTCCAAAACCGAGCTCCGAGTTTTCCCCCCAGCCTGCGTCCCCCCCCCCATTCTCTCCATCACGACTAACAATGCCACCATCAATCCCACCCCACACGCCAAAGTCCTAGGTGTCACCCTAGACTCAAACCTTTCCTTCCAACCTCATGTCCAATCACTATCAAAGTCATGCAGGCTCCACCTCCGCAACATCTCCAAGATACGTACATTCCTCACCCCAGACACCACTAAACAACTCGTACACTCCCTTATTATCTCACGCCTGGACTACTGCAACTCCCTTCTCACCGTCCTACCCCAACAAACGCTATCCCCACTCCAGTCTATCCTGAACTCAGCGGCTAGACTCATCCACCTCACCAACCACTCCACTTCGGCCGCCCCCCTCTGCCAATCCCTTCACTGGCTCCCGATTGCCCAACGCATTAAATTCAAATTACTAACTCTGACATACAAAGTCATCCATAACGCTGCCCCAAACTACCTCACTGACCTGATACCCAAATACTACCCTACCGTGCCCTTCGCTCCTCACAAGACCTTCTACTCTCTAGCTCCCTGGTCTCTTCCTCCCACGCCCGACTGCAGGACTTCTCCAGGACTTCCCCCATCCTCTGGAACTCCCTACCCCAATCCATCAGACTGTCACCTACCCTCCTCACCTTCAGGCCCACCCTGAAAACCCATCTCTTCAGGGAAGCCTACCCCACCCTCACCTAACAGCCGTTCTCCTCCACTCCTCCTACCACTCCATCCCCCACAGTCACTTCCTCCTGTACCTCTACCCCCTCCCTCCTAGATTGTAAGATCGAAAGAGCAGGGCCCTCGAACCCCTCGTGTATTGTATTGTTACTGTATTGTCTCTTGTACTGTCCCCCCACTTTAATGTACAGTGCTGAGCAAACCCTTTGGCACTATATAAACACTGTATAACGTAATGTATCACAGTGCTGGAAACAGAAAAATGGGCCTGGACAGGAAGGTGGTTTAATGTGCTGGTCTTCAAGTGGCTGACTAAAACACAATGTGATAATTTATTATGTATATTGCCATTCCCTGAACTGCTCTTTGATATCATGAGAAAACTATATTTTCTCTAAAAATACACTAAAATCATTATTAGCAGACACAAACACAAAATAGCTTACAGGATTCCTGCTAAATCTAACACAAGGGCTTGGTTCCTGTATTTGCAATCCTGCTGCATTGATCAACCCCTTTCCTGTTCACATCTGATTCCTCTGCGGTCCAGATCCCCTGTTGGCCCTGCCCCAGTACAGAAGGACCGGTGCAACCTCTATTATCAGCAACCCTGCATAGAGTATAAAAAAGAGTAAACCCTATGTAGTCCTATGCCCAGCTGATGTTATATGTTGTCACTTAACTAAAATAGTCTAAAGCACTAGTGAAAGCACTAGTTTGAGATTTCCCCTAGCATGTTTTCTATGGTTTTACAGCTTACACTGAACATTTTTTAACAAGCTTGCCCAAATGATGTCAAAAACACAATGGCCAAAAAAAAAACAGGTCAGATACAGGATGTACAAATAAGTGCTTTGGTAAACTAGAGACATTAGCAGATTGTTCTGAACATGAAGAACATGTACAATATTATGTAATGATATCAGCACACATATTGGTTTTATAAGGCCTTTGATTATCACTGGCGCTGTTTGCTGTTCACGTCTGAGTGACTTGGCTATATAAAATTACAGTCATCCAAAGGCCTCTACATATCTATTGCTGCTGGGTTACAGCAAACAAACTATAATTGTCATCTGCGCCACTCTGCTGTAACTGAGTCATTAACATTTAAATCAAGCAGTTCTGCTGAATATACTGATTGTTTTTTCCTGAATATCAATCTTACAGCCTATTGAATGCTAAATATGCTGCACCCATGTGTTTATTTTTACGAAAGTTTGAAAGGCAGATTCCGTTGCATGATTACTGGTCACCAATTATTTTTGCCAAGCTGACCACATCCAATAGAAATTATTTAAGATTTGCTTGCAAAAGTGGCACCCAAATTGGTTATCTGGCTAAGCGAATTGCACTTCATGCAAATCTGTTTGCTAAGACCAGCTAGAGACAATGCAAACATGAATTTATCAGATCATTTGCAAATAAACTCTTAAATTGACATCTACTCTGCGGATACATTGAACTCGTTTTTATCAATAAATGGTTTTCTAGGAGAGTTCCTATCAGATAATGACCCATAATTTGCTTCAGGTTAGCTGAATATGAAAGGTTCACTAAAGCTCATGATTTTATGCATGCAGCTTCCAATCCTAATTAAAACATTGCTAAATCGAATTTTTTTTTCCTAAAATGAAAAACCTTTTATACCCACCTCCACGGACAGCGCTTGATAAAAAATGGATTAGGATAAGTGTTTTGTTTGAGGGGGGGGATACCTTAATGCAGTGAATGCATTAGGGTAAAAAAAAAACACCTTTTGCCTTTAGAACCACTTTAATCACAAACAAATAAGCAAATTGATCAACTGTTTCAAACATTTGCTCATAACGAAAAGCAAAACGAACAAAACCCATACATTGTCTTTCCAGGGTGCAGGATTATACTGATTGATTATACTGATTGGTGGTGACTGTGCTGCACTGTGCCTGTGATTATCAATTAGGTAATTTTACTTGCCCTAGCCAGAAAATAACTGAGGGTTAAAGAAGTACAGCCAAAGCTTTTTTGGCTGTACTTCTCCTGTGGATCACAGGAGTGCAGTTCGTTCTGAACTCCTGCGACCCGTTTTCAGCTGACCGCAGGCTAAAGTCCACTGTCGGCTGACGTCACTCAGCCAGTGCAGGCTGGGGAAAGATCCTGACTTCAAAGTCGGGATTCACCTCAAAGTATGTAGTGGCACCTGGCTCAGCCTCTCAGTGAAGCGCTGAGAGCCTGAGCCAGCCCCTCCCTCCCCCTCCACAGCCCAGCGCTCCAGTGAGCACTGAGGGGGGAGAGCAGAGCAGACATTGGTGACTGACAGTCCCACACTCTGCTCAGAGAGGAGAGGAGAACTCAGTGATCAGCTTTCATGTGATTCCTGAGTTCTCACCTTTAGAGCCGGAGGGGACAGATGCAGCATCGGACCGATGCTGCATCCACCTAGGTAAGTATAAATAGGAGGGAAAAAAGCCCTACTTCTCTTTTAAACAAGAGATACAAAATAAATGTTACTGTAGGGCTGTAAGGCCACTAACTGATTTAAAGGTATAAGATCTGGCAATATCGTAAAGACTCAAAGGTATATGACTGCCAGTTGAATACAGCTTCTAAATTGTAAGTTCCCAGTACTTACCTAGTGCAGACTGAGATTGGTGGTGTGTATATTAGGAAGATGGCTAATTTAACCAAGTCCATAAGGGTCCTTTCACATGGGCTTTCCAATTTTTTCATCAGTTCAGTCACATATTTTCCAAGAAAAAACGGATCATTTCAAATCAGTTTTCATCAGTTTATGCCAGTTTACATACATTTTTCCTCCGTTTTACATCTGTTTTTTGTCCGTTCCATTTTTTTTTACGGAAGAAAAATAGGGTTTTCTTCCATTAAAAGAAACATGTAAACAGATGATCATCCACTTACATCTGCTAGTCCATAGAATGATATGGGTGGCTGTTTTTTTCATCCATAAACGGACAGATGAAAAATGAACATAAAGAATGCCCATTTGAAAGAGCCCTTACTGTTTTATGTTGGATCAATGATAATGATGGCAATCCAGATAGTTGCACAACTGGGTCCTCAAGTACAAGAAACAAAACTAATTTACAATGTAATATCACCAGGAAACAATAAAGTCACAAAATCTGTTTAAGTAGTAATCCAACACAATGGTTGATGTACTAAAACTGGAGAGTGAAAAATCTGGTGCAGCTGTGCATGGTAGCCAATTAGCTTCTAACTTTGGCTTGTTCAATTAAGCTGTGACAAAAAACCTGGAAGCTGATTGGTTTCTATGCAGAAAACAGAACAGACACAGAAGGAGACACAGTAATAGTTTGTAAACAGAGTAAAAATGTTTTATATATATAAACAGTTTTGGTACACCAAGAGGCTCCTTTATTCTGCCTGCAGATGCATAAACACATAAAATACTGCAGTAAAGCAGTGGAATTACTATCACATGTATCACCAAGACAATTTTCTCTTTAAGATGATATAAAAAATAGAAACATCAACATTGTATTTGCGTTTTCTGTCTTCTGCATCCATTCTTGTCTAACAATATTCTTTACCTATTTTTTTTATTTTGCATGCTTTCAATATTTGTATCTACTGCATAGATTAAAATTTATTTTAGTATATAACATTATTTATCACATTTTCAACATGATAAAAATGGTATATTTCTATGCTACTACTCATAACTGACATTTCACTGCACTGATGTTTGCATAAATTCTATTCTTTTTGTGTTTTTACAGATGGCACCTTTAATAATGAGTGTAAGTTCGTTTGCTGCAGCCAGCCATAAGAGTAAGCTTTATGTGATTGGCGGTGGACCCAATGGAAAGCTAGCTACAGATAAAACGCAGTGTTATGACCCATCTACCAACAAGTGGGGCTTTAAAGCACCAATGCCTGTAGAAGCAAAATGTATCAATGCTGTCAGCTTCCATGACCACATCTATGTGGTTGGTGAGTATTGGATGTAAATTTAAAAATTTTTTATTAACCATCAATGCACATATACCTGTATATACATACACTATATGTACAATTCCACCTGTCAAATTATTTGTGATTCATATATCACTGTCAGACAACATCCTAGCCAGGTGTGTAACACCTGAGGCTAGGTTCACACCAATGCAGGTTGCGTTTGACCGGTTTCTGCATTGTGTTTTTGCACCTGCTTTTTTGCCGCATTTTTGATGTGTTTTTACATTTTTTTTTTATTTTTCTTGTTGCTAGGCAGATTTAAAATGCAAAACACAAAATGCATCAAAAATGCAGCACATGCATTTCTGCAGTGTTTTCATTGAAGTCTATAGAATGAAAAATGCAACTTTTTGCGTTCAAATAAGTCCCTGACCCTTTCCAAAAAACGTACTGGGTGAAAATGTGGAGATGTGAACATGTCCCATAGGAAATCATGTTAAATGGATTGCACTGCGTTCCTGCAAAACGCTGCAGAAAACGTTTAGGTGTGAACCTAGGGTAATGCAGAATCGCAGCCCCAGCCCACTTTTCCAGCTGTGGGTCCAGGCAATGCAGGAATATTACATGTAGGGATTCATAATAGGCTGATATAAAAACAGAGTCCGTTTGTTACATCGGTTACATTTAGAGTACATTATATTTTTTTCTTGGATTTATTTTAAATTAAATCTAATTTTTAAGCTTTTGACATGAGAAAGTGTTTTCCCAATTCAGCTGTCTATGTTTAGCTTGGGTACACAAAAAAATTACCTGATCTTGCTGGATTGAAAATTGGGTACCTCTGAAGTTACGTGTGAGTTGTGTTGCTGGCATCCAATGGCATGATATGATAATACTCTTTTCCTTTGTAGGTGGAGCAATGAAAGCACTCTATTCATACAGCCCACTGGAAGATACTTGGTGTCTGGTGACAAAATTTAGCCATGAAAGAGCAAGTTGTGGAATAGCTGCATGTTGTAATAAAATATTCATCACAGGTGGAAGAGATGAGAGGAATGAGGTCATTGCCACTGTTTTATGCTGGAACATTGACATAGAAAAACTGACTGAGGAATGTGTCCTCCCCCGAGGAGTCTCCCATCACAGCAGTGTTACATTAAGGAAATCTTATACTCACATCCGTAGGATTGTCACAGGAGCTGTTTCTGTTTAACTACAGAGGAAACTTTATCACAACTATCTAATATTTAGATTATTTATAATTTATTGTGTCCATGGACACAGTAATATGGGAACTGGAAGAAAGTTTGTTTAAAAATAATTATCATTTATGGTTTATTGTTATCTTGCAGAAATTGTATCCCACAGCAAAACTCAGGGCTTTTACATTAGACTATTAGAAGCAAATATATGACTAGCAGATTTGGTTTACTTATATTGATGACATTTTCAGCACGTCAAAAAGTCTTTGCCCCTGAAACTGCTTATAGCACAAATTTGTATTGACACATTTCCTGTCTTTCTGTTAAGTGTAGGCAGAAGTATTTTTTTAAAGATTGGCTAGAGTAAATGAAGGTAAGAACCTCTGTTGGATTTTATTGCTGTTTATGTTCCTTTTAGAGAAATTTCCCCTCATTTCATGTTTAAACCATCCAGAAAGGACAAAAAGAAGATTTCTACCAGCATAATACAGAGAGCAATAAAAAACAAATAATGGCTCTAACTTTCCTGCACCCCATTAAAAAATTTTTTTATTATTGTCTGTGCCCCATTGAAGAGATTTCTGTTTGAATACTGTCAATGATACATCTACCTGTATTCCTGTACTCTCCTAAGAATATATGCCATGTGGTTCCTACGTTTAGCGATGTAATGCCCTCTAGGATTAGCTAGATAGGCTTTTTGTTGTGTTTTTTTTTTTTTAAATAGAGGCTGAGTAGCAGCCTGGGATGAGTCAGCCTGGGAGTGAGGCAGAAGTTCACCTCCAGGCTGGGAGGTACTACATGTCAGGGCTTCTGGAGCAGAAACTGAGAGAACTTTCTGGAAGAGGGGCAGAGGAGGCTTAGATCTGCACATTTGAGGGACCTTGGTGAATCCCCTGGTAGGAGGCTGGGCATGGTGGTCAGGACAACCCTCAAATGTGGCAGAGCCTGGGGGGAGGTGTGCAGTATCAGCTGCAAGATGGATTGAGAAAGGCTGGAAGCCTGGGTGGGGGCCCCAGGGAGGGGAGCCTACCTACAGGCAGGTTGCTGAAGAAGAGGATCTCCACTGCCTCAACATCTCCTGGGGAGGTTAGCCCATGTAGCAGGGAAGGACCCAGCCCAGTGTAAGTCCTTAAAGCAGCCACCAACCCACTAAGCTAACAGGAAAGGACTGTGTGACTACACTTATTCACCCTGAGCCAGATAAGGGGAGAGGGCAGTCAGGTGTAACACCCAACTATTTTCTCATCTGGGAATGTTCAATCAGCAGCTGTTGGGCTCCATTGCTCAGGGATACCCTCAGGCAGCTGGGTGAAGAAAAGGAATCATCCAGGGTCTGAGGAGGTACACCTAAGAGCCTTTAGCACTCTTCAAGAAAATACTGTTGCTAATCCAAATCTTTGTACATAGTTGCTAAAGAGTTGTCCTCAAGTCCTTCAGTTCTTCGGGCATCCCATATACCCCTAGACCCCATCCAAGTTTAACCCCTTAATAAAAACCACAAAACCAAGCCCAAGGACTGTTGCCAGTGATGCCAGTGTGCAAATTGTGGGAAATGCGTGTTGCCTGGCCATGCAGAGCATAGGGGAACCCAATTCAAATCTGGTGACCCCCTAAGGGGGTAGTGCTACACCTTTATTAGCCAGAAAAGCCTGTTATGTACACATGACTTTATGGCTACACCCCACTCGACTGTCCAATAAGGCTGCATTAGTACTCATAAGGGTACTTTCTTTAAATAGGATGATAGTTGGTGCTGATTTTTGAGTAGTGCACAATCCTTCATAACAGATTGTAACAATGGACAGTCAGGCCCCAAGTAATAGATAAAAAAATATATCAGAGAGAGTCACAAAAGAGGCTTTTCTGAAACATAAGGAGGCATCCATGTTGAGGTGTTACCAAGGTATTCCTATATTTTATTGTATCCTATAGCATGCTATCAATCATATCAGCATGATACTGACTTATCCTTTGCAGTCTTCAGTTTTTGTGAGTCCATTTTCCTGTGATCAGTTGAGGTTTCAAGGTTGGGTTGAGTAGTTTGAAATAAGAAACTCTTTTGTTGGGGCAATAAGCGATGGTAGCAGTTAGAAGTGGTGACACACAGTGGTGTAACACATTAACATGTTATACTGAAGCACGCATGAGAAGCATATAAAATATGCATGGTTTATGGAGGCACCTAGTATAAGAAGATTTTTGGAAGACTGAGATAATACAGTATATATACCCTTGTACAGTATATCTATTATCTCAGTCTTCCAAAAATCTTTTTTTCTTTTTTGAGAGGGACACATTTTCATTGTTCTATGTTGAATGCTTTGCACACCTATATTTATTGCTTTGTAGCACTGCACTTGATTTTGCATTACAGATTTGGGTGTGCGAACACAATAGCGGCAACATTTACACTTTTGTAATACACATACAATTTGCTGGCCAGCGCGGGGTTGTTTTTGGTGTAGGCAAAAATAAATGTAATGTGATAGGCTGTACATGTTTGATTTAAAATGGATACCAAATCAATTCTTCTTTTTAAATAAACACAAAACTGGTATTTCAACCCCACAATGAATGGTTGTCAATAATCTCTTTACATTTCTCTTCAGTACCAATAAATAATGTTCTAAATTTGAGCAGCCATTCTTGTAATGTTTGGTAAAGTAAGCAGTGGAGCATTGCATATTTAATTACACCAGTACAGCCAACACTAAATGTCTCTGTGTATTGCAGTTAGCTTTTCAGACATTTAAAGTACAAATACATATTGGCATATCGGTATTTTAGAATTGCACAGTAACTTAGCACAGAATGGTACCATCTAGAAACTTAAATTCTGCAGTAATCTAATCAGAGCATTACTTATAATGGGTATCGTGACTATGGATTGTATCTTCACATTTCTATGCATGGCGATGAATATAATAATTGGTAATGTCATGTAATATAAGGTAGATTTGAACCCTAACTGAATGGCATTTAGTTTGTTAAGCTCTCTGTATCGAAAAATCGCTCCTTTTTTTAAAGGATAAGTTCACCTTTTAGAAAACATACAGGTGGAACATGTAACATGTTCCAATAGGTGAACTTGTCCTTTAGAGTAAAATACTTGTTTTTACCTTTTTAATCCTTTGTTTAATCTCGGCACTACTGATCTCCTGTCTCCTATTCTCCTATTTACAGTTCACATGCACTCCAGCAACTGCTGCACTTTATTTCTTAGGGTGTATGTTGACAACAGTGGACCACACCTTTGTAATACAGTTGTGTCCAAAATTATTCAACCCCCACTGAAATTGAGTGTTTTGGCCAGTTTGACATTGCTTTTGATCATTCAGTCATCTTGCTTACATTTACATTAAAGAGGCACTTGTAGGTCAGACAAATATAACATAACAGTTATAATGAAATAACCACAAATGTCTTTTCTGTGCTCACAGCATTATCAGTTTTATTCAACCCCCAAGTGACATTCAATCTTAGTACTTAGTACAGCATCCTTTTACAGTTATAACAGCTTTTAAACGTGAAGCATAGCTTGACACAAGTGTCTTGCAGCGATCTACGGGTATCTTCGCCCATTCTTCATGGGCAAAGGCCTCCAGTTCAGTCACATTCTTAGGCTTGCGCACTGCAACTGCTTTCTTTAAGTCCCACCAGAGGTTCTCAATCGGATTTAAGTCTGGTGACTGCGATGGCCACTCCAAAATGTTCCAGCCTTTCCTCTGCAACCATGCTCTAGTGGACTTGGAGGTATGCTTGGGATCATTGTCCTGTTGAAAGGTCCAACGTCTCCCAAGCCTCAGGTGTGTGACGGACTGCATCACGTTTCCATCCAATATCTCCTGGTACTGAAGAGAATTCATGGTACCTTGCACACGCTGAAGCTTCCCTGTACCTGCAGAAGCAAAACAGCCCCAAAGCATGATTGACCCTCCACCATGCTTCACAGTAGGCAAGGTGTTCTTTTCATCATAGGCCTTGTTCTTCCTCCTCCAAACATAGCGTTGATCCATGGGCCCAAACAGTTCTAATTTTGTTTCATCAGTCCACAGAACACTATCCCACAACTTTTGTGGTTTGTCCACATGGCTTTTGGCATACTGCAGTCGACTCTTCTTATTCTTTGGAGACAGCAAGGGGGTACGCCTGGGAGTTCTGGCACGGAGGCCTTCATTACGCAGTGTGCGTCTTATTGTCTGGGCTGAAACTTCTGTACCCACATCTGACAAATCTTTTCTCAGTTCCTCAGCAGTCACACGGGGACTTCTCTCCACTCTACGCTTCAGGTAGCGCACAGCAGTCGAAGTCAGCATCTTCTTTCTGCCACGACCAGGTAGCGTTTCAACAGTGCCCTTTGCCTTGAATTTGCGAATGATGCTTCCTAAGGTGTCTCTTGGTATGTTTAACATCTTTGCAATCTTCTTATAGCCATTGCCCTTCCTGTGAAGAGAAATCACCTCTTCTCTTGTCTTCCTGGACCATTCTCTTGCCTTCACCATGTTTGTAACCACACCAGTAAATGTCTAGAAGGAGCTGAGTATCACAGTCATTTTAAAGCTGCCTAATTGGTGCTTATTATGCTTGATTGCTGCTCGGTGACATCCACAGGTGTTTTCAATACCTGATGGAAAGCACCTGTATGAACCTCTGTTCTTCAGAGTGGTAGTCTTTAAGGGGTTGAATAATTGTGGCAATGAAGAAACCACATAAGAACCATTTACTACTGTATTACATAAACAATTGATGTCATTTTAGTTGCATTTGGGTAGTTACAACGTCCTTGTAGGATTTGATTCTGAATACAATTCCAAATGTACACTATAGTCCCTAAACCCCTTTACAGCATTGGGGGTTGAATAATTTTGGACACAACTGTAGGTGTTGAAATAGTTGTATTCTCCATAGGAAGCCGTTGTGACAATGTAGTAGCACAAATGGAAGATGTTTATAGATGTTGTCACCCTGCAACAGGAAGTGCCTTTAGTGAAAGCTGCAAATTTAAAAAGATTGAAAATTACTTTTAATATTATATTGACATGCCAAAGTTTTTATGATATTTTAGTGATTTGGGTCACATCTATTTAAGAATAGTGTTGTTATGGCTAAGTTCTCTAGTATATTGTTACAACTCAGCAATAGACTTTTGGTGTTTGGCTCAAAACAGTAAACAGTATTCAGATTCTTTGAATTGCATCATATTAAGTATTTTGTTATCTGGAATTATCTAGATATGAAACATTTTGTATAAATGTTTTAATAAAACTTCTTTATTATTTTGTATGTCACGTTTCACCAGTTTCTTTTTTTTTTTTCAAATGAGGCAACTATTTCAAGTGTGGCCAAACAGTGGGAAAAGCAAATATAAATCTAGAGTGTATCACTAAAAGGGATCAAGAGGAGGAGGAAGGAGGTTCTGATCCCCCCATATAGATCTTTAGTTAAACCTCATTCCAGTTCTGGGACTTCACTTACAAAAAGATATTGATAAGATAGAACAAGTCCAGAGATGGGTATCAAAATGGTGAAAGATCTGGGGGATAAAACATATCAGGAGAAACTCTGGAAATATACAATGTTTTGATGCAATAAGAGAACTAGGGAGACAAGCACCTTATACACCTTATAAAGGATAAGTTCACTTTTGGAAACATGTTACATGTTCCACCTGTTTTTTGGGTGGAACATGTAACATGTTCCCAATGCTGCAGCCACTACCCACTGCCCCTCCCCCCTTCCTGTGTCAGAAGTATGGGGAAAAGTCCCCCATACTAGCTGTCACTTTTTAAAACAGCACAGCTGTGTGGGGCTCCACCCGCCTGTCATGCGTCATTCATTCACATTGTTCTGTGAATGAATGAATGAACTACAAGTCCCGACATCCTTAGGTGCTGCTGTCAGCTTGTAGTTCTCAATGAACTACCACTGTACAGCACTGTGGTAGTTAATTGAATCCTCCTGTCAGTATATCTGCTTGTCCATACATCCCGTACAGGCAAGCAAATATATTGACAGGTCTGCAGGAGACCTGCATGGGATCCACGATTGGCTGATCGCTGGTGCAATGCTTTACAGGCTCTTGCAACCAAAAATAATAAATGCACAGTTTTTTTACCAGCAAAAAAAGGTGTATTTATTATTTTTGGTCAAAGGTAAACATACCCTTTAAGTGTGTGAATAAGGTTCAGGGTTGCAGTATTATCAGTATGAAGCTAAGATCATGACCTCAAACTAGCAGGAGTTCAAAGCTGACCTTAGAAAGTATTTTTTACAGAAAGAGTAGGTAATGCATGAAATAGACTTCCAGTAGAGGTAGTGAGTCCATCAACAGTAGGTGGATTCAAGCATGCCTAACAAACATAAATCTATATGCAGACAAAAAAAAATAAACAAAATAAATTAATTAAAACATTTGGTGGACCCCTTGGTTCTTCTTACTTCTGTTTCTGTTTGTAGTTGTCTTCTTTTAGAGATCATACAAGTCAGCTAAATCTGGCCTCTGTGTAGAGCAGGGGCGGACTGACCATTTGGACACTCGGGCACTGCCCGAGGGCCCAGGGTCAGTAGGGGGCCCCGTGAGATGCCCCTGGTACCTTTTTCATAGGCTTTTTTGAGTTTGGGCACAGGGGTCCCATGATCCCCTATTGCCCGGGGGCCCCATGAGTTGTCAGTCCGCCCCTGGTGTAGAGTATTGCTGTTGACAGGAATGCATGCACTGTGTAAGTATTTTTCAATGCCAGTTTCTTCAATAAGCCAATTTTATGAGGATTTCCTTCTATTTGAACAGCTGTGACACTTGTGATCTAGATGCCAATGTAATGTCTTTGTAAGTTTGGGCACTTAAAGGTACTGTTCACCTTACTGACTTTTGCCAAAAACATCTCCAAACATTCCAGGTTTTTCAGTACATTACTATGCACTGTTCCATTTTTACACAAATGCAGACCTTTTCAACTGCTGCTTTCATTGACCTCCCTTCTACAGCCTGCAGATGGAATAAAGTACTGATTGTTCAATGTTCGGCCCCAGGAAACTCAAGAACAGTGAGCTGCAAGAGAAGGAAGACTTCATGGGTGGGTAGGGAACAAAGCCTAGTGCTCAATTGTGAGTTTCCAGGACCGCACATCCAATGCTTCATACATCCTGCCATCTGCAAGACAGAGCGGAGGGCAATAAAATGAGTAACTAAAAAAGTAAGCATTCTTAGTAATGTCATGAGAATGGGGCAATGCTTGGTAATCTTTTTGGCAATATTCATTATATTTATTGCTATAGTAATATCTTTCCACTTTAACCTCTTGTCCCACTATATTTTCCAATCTCTGTCTTTTAAAGCCAGCCATACAATGATCAAAATTTGGCATGCTTCAGCAGAGACTGGCTGAATTTCAAACCATATATGGGCATGGCTCTACTGATCAATTGCTGTGCAACTGCCCTGTTGGATTTTCTCTGCTTGATCAGAGCTTCTGGCTTTAGCCGGCAACGCTGATCTGTGTATTCTGTTGGCGGGGAAGTCTTCTCGCTGTCAGAATACAATAACTTAGGAGGATTCCCCATCGAATGTGTGGATAGAGAATTAAGAATTGGGAATCAGGGAATCGAGAATCGGGAATCAATTTATACTCATAATGCCTAAGCATTTTCCTCCAATACAAAATTTTAAAAGCATCGATGTTTCAGCCCTTTCACTTCCATATATTACATCTGGGAAGACCAAAGCTTTGTAAATATGAACCTTTGCTGACAATGTGATATATCAGTTGTTCACTGTCTTTTTTTGATTTACCATAAATGTCTTTCTAGGATGTAAGCATATTTTAGTTTACTGACTACATTCGCCATCTGGATAACTTGGAACTCATGTAAATCTGTCACTTCCAGTTGCTGTATGTCCAGAGAGTTTATAGGACTAGCTGACATTTTAGTTAGTTTTATGTAATCAGCCTAACTTTTATACTTTCCACTGATACTCTGAACAGAAAGATTTTTTGAGAGGCAAATAGGTTGTTCACTTTGAAATTGAATTTTCTTATGAATGGGGTGGAGCTTTGCTAACTTCCATCATCCAATCGTGTGTAGCCACAAAGATATATATTTTTTTGGAGCAGATTATTTTGAACAAATATTTAAGCTATACAGAGATTTAGCTTGCTGGGCATTCAATGTTGCCACTGTTAATATCAATTATATCATGCAGAGGTCTGCTATAAATACTGCAGCCCACAGACTGTTCTCTGGACATGCAATGATGCCTGGAGTGATCATCGTCACATGTAGGCTCCTTCAGGGCCTTGATGATCAGAGCAGAGTCAGATGGCTCGATCTGGGCCTGTCTGTTCTAGATGGTCAGTTTAACAGTGATCCTCAAACCCTTCCAGTCACTGGTTGCCTTGGCAATGTCAGCATGAAAAAAATATGGAATACTGCACAAATTTGCATGCCATCCTTGTACAGGGGCTATGCTAATCTTCTCTGTATCATTAAATTTTTAGTAAATCTCCTGCTGAAGTGAGAACCACATACAGAACTCTCAAACAATAATTGCTCACGGGACTTTTTGTTTATGAGAGTTTTCATGTGTTAGGGACTGAGCTGCATCTATATCCATGGTACCGTGGCCTTTTGTATTGTTTATAGGACCAAACACAGTTTTTTTTTTTACTTTTCTTTGCATGTGGTTGTTTATTTCTTGCAAACTGAACTTTCACTGCATTCATTTGCAAAGTTAACAACCTAAATGTCTTTAATAAATCAGTCCATTTAAATTATTAACATTTTTAGCTATCAGAAGGAACAGAGACAGCACTAAAAAGTACTGTGGTTCAAAACCCTTTCCACGCTAACCAAAACCATAGAAATGTGTTGGCTGGAAAAGGAGTATAGCTAGAGATGTCAGGTGGCACTTTTATTTCCTGGATTAGCAATGTAGCTTCATACGGCAGCCCAACACCTACAGCCTACTCATTGGGCATGCAGTTGGCATAATCAAATCTGCCCATTGTGCAGGGAACTGTCCCTGGATGCAGTGAAGTTAAAGTGATTGTAAAGGCTCAAGGTTTTTTGCCTTCATGCATTCTCTGTGTGTGAATGGACATGCAGAGCAGAGGCTCGGGAGTGAGCCTAGTTGGGTACCCCCATAGCAAGCTGCTTGACCTGGGGGCACTCAGCAGGAGGGAGGGGCCAGGAGCACCATGGGGGACTCAAGAAAAGGAGAATCGGGGTTGCTCTGTGCAAAACTGTTACACAGTGCAGGTAAGTATAACATGTTTGTTATTTTTTTTAAATTGCCTGTAATATCACTTTAAACAAAGTTGCATTTATGCTAAACTAAGAAGTAGCAAAGTGATCTTAGTGAATAGCAGAAATGTTTGTATAGCAAAAGGAAAACAAAATAGCTAGACACAACTACAAATCTTTTGGTAATAGTAGAGTATTGTACCATGTTAGCCATTGATTAAGGTGGAAAATTTGGAGTTAGAGTGAAAAGCTTTATTAGCTATCTTAAGTTAGTCTTTAGGACTTTATACATTATGCAGACAATAAAGGGTATCACTTAAAGAGATATTAAAGGCAGATTTGTTTTTTGTTTAAAAATAACAAACATGTCATAGTTACCTGCTGTGTGCAGTGGTGTCAGAGCTCCCGGGTATGACCAGAGGTGTGTGACTGACGCAGGGAAACGCAGACTTCAGATATGTTATAAACAATGTAATTTATTAACACTAACCATACAAACATAAACGCAGTGCAATACTAAAACATAACACAGTGCAAACAAACCAACCAACCACCCACAGATAACAGTACATACAATGCAAGCGTCGTCAGGCAGGCCGGGTCAATATCAGTCGGGCAGGTAGGTACAGGGGGAGCAAGCGGAGAATGGTCGGGGTCACAGGCCAGGTTCAGCAGGTAGCGGGCAGCGTGGTACAGAGGGTCAGGCAGAGGAGAATGGTCAGACAAGCCAGGGATCAGAGCAGGGTCAGCAGAGAATCAGACAGGAACAGAGAGCAGGAACAGGATACAGGGCCCAAGAGAAACACAACACCAAGGCAGAGTCTGCAGGTCTGAATGTCCCTTAAATACACCAGTATAATTAGTTCCAGGTGTTTGACTGGCTGCAAGGTTGAGTCTCTGATTGCTGGGAGCACGCGCTGGCCAGCCCTGGTACTGCAGCTCATAAGGCAGCTGAGTCCCACTATTGCTGGCCAGTCCATTCCTGACAGGACCCCCCCCTCAAGGAGCGGCCTCAGGACGCTACAAACAGTCCTAGCTGGGCAAAATGTTCCACCGCCCGGGTCTGGTAACTGGCGGGATATCAAAGACTGGCACACCGGGCAGGACTCCGGGCAGCGGCACACCGGGCAGAGGCACATCGGGCAGGACTCCGGGCAGAGGCACATCGGGCTGGACTCCGGGCAGAGGCACATCGGGCTGGACTCCGGGCAGAGGCACATCGGGCTGGACTCCGGGCAGAGGCACATTGGGCTGGACTCCGGGCAGAGGCACATCGGGCTGGACTCCGGGCAGAGGCACATCGGGCTGGACTCCGGGCAGAGGCACATCGGGCTGG
This sequence comes from Staurois parvus, assembly GCF_062004578.1. Classification (NCBI taxonomy): domain Eukaryota; kingdom Metazoa; phylum Chordata; class Amphibia; order Anura; family Ranidae; genus Staurois; species Staurois parvus. Next base: position 2,226,055 of record NW_028317922.1, read on the forward strand.
ACTCCGGGCAGAGGCACTCCGGGCAGCGGCACACAGGGCAGAGGCACATCGGGCTGGACTCCGGGCAGAAGCACATCGGGCTGGACTCCAGGCAGAGGCACATCGGGCTGGACTCCGGGCAGAGGCACATCGGGCTGGACTCCGGGCAGAGGCACATCGGGCAGAGGCACACCGGGCAGGACTTCGGGCAGAGGCACATCGGGCAGGACTCCGGGCAGAGGCACATCGGATTACCAGGCGAAGCAGCAGGCAGCGGGCCACCAGGCAGAGCAGCAGGCACCGGGCCCCCAGGCGGGGCAGCAGGCACCGGGCCCCCAGGCGGGGCAGGAGGCAGCGGGCCCCCGGGCGGAGCAGCAGGCACCGGGCCCCCAGGCGGGGCGACAGGCATCGGGCCCCTGGGCGGGGCGACCGGCATCGGGTTCCCAGGCGGGGCGACCGGCATCGGGCCCCCAGGCGGGGTGACCGGCATCGGGCCCCCAGGCGGAGCGGCGGGCGCCGGGCCCCCAGGAGGGGCGACAGGCATCGGGCCCCCAGGCGGGGCGACAGGCATCGGGCTCCCAGGCGGGGCGACAGGCGTCGGGCACCCAGGCGGAGCGGCGGGCGCCGGGCCCCCAGGAGGGGCGACAGGCATCGGGCCCCCAGGCGGGGCGACAGGCATCGGGCCCCCAGGCGGAGCGGCGGGCACCGGACCCCCAGATGGAGCGACAGGTCTCGGGCCCCTAGGCGGAGCGGCGGGCGCCGGACCCCCAGGTGGAGCGACAGGTCTCGGGCCCTCAGGCGGAGCGGCGGGCGCCGGACCCCCAGGTGGAGCGACAGGTCTCGGGCCCTCAGGCGGAGCGGCGGGCGCCGGACCCCCAGGTGGAGCGACAGGTCTCGGGCGCTCAGGCGGAGCGGCGGGCGCCGGGCCCCCAGGCGGAGCGACAGGTCTCGGGCCCCCAGGCAGAGCGACAGGTCTCGGGCCCTCAGGCGGAGCAGCGGGCGCCGGAACCCCAGATGGAGCGACAGGTCTCGGGCCCTCAGGCGGAGCGGCGGGCGCCGGACCCCCAGGTGGAGTGACAGGTCTCGGGCCCTCAGGCGGAGCGGCGGGCGTCGGACCCCCAGGTGGAGCGACAGGTCTCGGGCCCTCAGGCGGAGCAGCGGGCGCCGGGCCCCCAGGCGGAGCGACAGGTCTCGGGCCCCCAGGCAGAGCGACAGGTCTCGGGCCCTCAGGCGGAGCGGCGGGCGCCGGACCCCCAGATGGAGCGACAGGTCTCGGGCCCTCAGGCGGAGCGGCGGGCGCCAGACCCCCAGGTGGAGCGACAGGTCTCGGGCCCTCAGGCGGAGCGGCGGGCGCCGGACCCCCAGGTGGAGCGACAGGTCTCGGGCCCTCAGGCGGAGCGACAGGTCTCGGGCCCTCAGGCGGAGCAGCGGGCGCCGGGCCCCCAGGCGGAGCGACAAGTCTCGGGCCCCCAGGCGGAGCGACAGGTCTCGGGCCCTCAGGCGGAGCGGCGGGCGCCGGACCCCCAGGCGGAGCAACAGGTCTTGGGCCCTCAGGCGGAGCGGCGGGCGCCGGACCCCCAGGCGGAGCGACAGGTCTCGGGCCCTCAGGCGGAGCGGCGGGTGCCGGACCCCCAGGTGGAGCGACAGGTCTCGGGCCCTCAGGCGGAGTGACAGGTTTCAGGCCCCCAGGCGGGGCGCCGCGCGCCGGACCCCCAGGCGGAGCGGCGGGCGCCGGACCCCAGGCGGAGCGACAGGTCTCGGGCCCCCAGGCGAAGCGGCGGGCACCGAGTCACCAGGCACGACAGTGGGCTCCGAGTCAACTGGCATGACCGCTGGCACTGGGTCAGACATTGGATTGTCTGGCTGGACAGCGGGCATCGGGTCACCAGGCATCAGGTCATTTGGCTCGACAGCGGGCACCGCGTCCTCTGGCAAGGCAGTGGGCTCCGAGTCAACTGGTATGACCGCGGGCACTGGGTCAGACATTGGATCGTCTGACTGGACAGCGGGCATCGGGTCACCAGGCATCAAGTCATTTGGCTCGACAGCGAGCACCGCGTCATCTGGCAAGGCAGTGGGCTCCGAGTCAACTGGCATGACCGCGGGCACTGGGGCAGACATTGAATCGTCTGGCTGGACAGCGGGCATCGGGTCACCAGGCATCAGGTCATTTGGCTCGACAGCGGGCACGCGTCATCTGGCAAGGCAGTGGGCTCCGAGTCAACAGGCACGACAGTGGGCACCGGGTCATCAGGTACCGGATTGTCTGGCTCGACAGCGGGCATCGGATCACCAGGTATGACAGCGGGCACTGGGTCACCAGGCATCAGGTCATTTGGCTTGCCAACGGGCACCGCGTCATCTGGCAAGGCAGTGGGCACCGGGTCACCAGGCATTGGATCGTCTGGCTCGACAGCGGGCATCGGGTCACCAGGTATGACAGCGGGCACTGGGTCACCAGGCATCAGGTCATTTGGCTTGCCAGCGGGCACCGCGTCATCTGGCAAGGCAGTGGGCACCGGGTCACCAGGCATTGGATCGTCTGGCTCGACAGCGGGCATCGGGTCACCAGGTATGACAGCGGGCACTGGGTCACCAGGCATCAGGTCATTTGGCTCGCCAGCGGGCACCACGTCATCTGGCAAGGCAGTGGGCACCGAGTCACCAGGTACGACAGCGGGCTCTGAGTCAATTGGCACGACAGCGGGCACCGGATCAGGTACCGGATCATCTGGATCAACAGCGGGCATCGAGTCAACTGGCCTAATAGGATCGTCAGGCTGGATCAGTTCATCATGCTGGGTAGAGGCATCAGGCTGAATGCCGGCGTCCGGCTGAGTAGAGGCTTCAGGCTGAGTAGAGGCTTCAGGCCGAATAGAGGCTTCAGGCCGAGTAGAGGCTTCAGGCCGAATAGAGGCTTCAGGCCGAGTAGAGGCATCAGGCCGAGTAGAGGCATCAGGCCGAGTAGAGGCTTCAGGCCGAGGAGAGGCATCAGGCTGCGTACAGGCATCAGGCTGAGTACAGGCATCAGGCTGAGTACAGGCATCAGGCTGAGTTGAGGATTCAGGCTGAGTAGAGGCTTCAGGCTGAACCACGGAAGGCAGGTTCACCGGTTTGGATACTGGCAGGATGGTATTGGTTGGAAAGAATTTTTCGCTTTTTTCTGGTTTTAACTACTGGAGCACTGCAAGTAAACGCAGGTCTGCAAACGAATGGAGCAGCTGGAGACAGAGAAGAACTGGAGGATGGAACAGGAGAGGGAGCAGTTGCTACAGAGGGCTTTTTTACAGGGTTAAAGGCAGGATAGGTGCAGCGAGTGGGAACAGGGTACTGACATGCGGTAGATAGCAGGGCAGGAGGAGCTGTTGGGAATGCAGGAATAGAGTTTTGAGGAAATAGATTAGAAGCAGGACTGGGTTTTTGTAAGCTGACTGAGGCTGGGTGCAACAAGTCTGTCCATGTCTGCAGTATGGGTTGAACAAAGCTGAGCTTACACAAAGCCTGTCTGACCAAAGACTGCCCTGCGTTTATACAATCTCTTAGTGTCTGTGGTGAACATGTGGAATAACGCTCCAGAAAGTAACCCACATCATCCTCTAATAACCACACCAGGGACTCTACCTGGTCTGCACTAAATGGTGGCAAAAATTCATCCCTGCATTCGGGGGTACCAGATGAAACCAACTCAGCACAAACCTCAATCAAAGGCTGCACCTCAGGGAACTCTGTGCCCTGATCTACTAGAACATGAGCGAGCCGTATACATTCTAGCAGTTCATCCCAGGTATACTCCTTCAGAGTTTGATAAGCATACTCCCTGTCATCAAACACTAGCAGATATAAATACGCAACCTCATCCAGATCCATCCTTCCCATCAACAAGCCAAGATGGCTTCCCTGTGCAGCCACTTCTGGTCAGGATTGGCCTTGGTGTAATGTCAGAGCTCCCGGGTATGACCAGAGGTGTGTGACTGACGCAGGGAAACGCAGACTTCAGATATGTTATAAACAATGTAATTTATTAACACTAACCATACAAACATAAACGCAGTGCAATACTAAAACATAACACAGTGCAAACAAACCAACCAACCACCCACAGATAACAGTACATACAATGCAAGCGTCGTCAGGCAGGCCGGGTCAATATCAGTCGGGCAGGTAGGTACAGGGGGAGCAAGCGGAGAATGGTCGGGGTCACAGGCCAGGTTCAGCAGGTAGCGGGCAGCGTGGTACAGAGGGTCAGGCAGAGGAGAATGGTCAGACAAGCCAGGGATCAGAGCAGGGTCAGCAGAGAATCAGACAGGAACAGAGAGCAGGAACAGGATACAGGGCCCAAGAGAAACACAACACCAAGGCAGAGTCTGCAGGTCTGAATGTCCCTTAAATACACCAGTATAAATAGTTCCAGGTGTTTGACTGGCTGCAAGGTTGAGTCTCTGATTGCTGGGAGCACCCGCTGGCCAGCCCTGGTACTGCAGCTCATAAGGCAGCTGAGTCCCACTATTGCTGGCCAGTCCATTCCTGACAAGTGGTATTGCCCTGCTCCTGGCTTGGCCCCTTCCTCCTTCCCACTGTCCCCATAGCAAGCAGCTTACTATGGGGGTACCCAAACAGGCTCACTCCCAAGCCGCTGCTCTGTGTGTACATTCACACACAGAGCAGGGACCGGCCATGCCCCTTGCTCTCTCCTCATTGGCTCACTGGCTGTGATTGACAGCAGGGAACCAATGGCTATCAGCCAATGAGGAGGGAGAGACCTGGGGGAGCTAAGGCTCTCGTACACATCGTTGGATTAAGATGGGATTCAGGTAAGTTTTACTGAGGAGACTGCTGCACACAGAAGGTTTTTTTTACCTTCATGTATACAATGCATGAAGGTAAAAACCTTGAGCCTTTACAACCACTGCAAACCACCACCTGCAAATGTTCTACATCTTTTGGTAAGTAAAGCAGTATATTTTTGGGATCTGTGTCTTTTGCTGTTTGCCTAGAGTCACGCTTATGTATGCAGCATTAATGCAAATTGTATGTTTGCTATTTCTTTTATTGCAATGTTCCATACAGTAACAAAAATACGTGAAAGTAAAAAATTACTTTAAGATAAACACATCACTAATAACTCAGAATGTATGCACACTACACATATGCCATACTTCCATATTAGCTATAAACTAGCCACTAGCCATAAACATTTCTCTAAAATAGGAATCTTTTAGCTCATTACCCTGTATATGGTAGAGTATATCTACTTAGTAAATATAAGATTTAATGAGCTGTCTTGTTATCTAACAGGTATGCCTTATTTCCTACAGCCTATAGTTCATATCTATCTGATAGAATTCTATGTTGCTTGACAACGTTGTTTGAACAATAATTCCACTCATGCATGTAGAATGTCTGTTCTCAGCAGATGGGATATTTACAATTATATATATGTTCACATGGAAATGTATGATGAGGATAGCCGTGTATAATTTATATTTAGATAATGGTTTAACATAGCATCTTTTTATTTTAAGATATCAAAGCAGAAAATAACATGTTTTGTTTTTACAATATATGTATCTACTGTATGTGCCACTATTTTTTCTCCTGCAGCCTTAATGTATTGCCGTATTTCCTTGTGCTACAAACAAGGCAGGAGGATGGAGACAATGCACTTGTATGGCTACAGAATTATTAAAAATGGGAAGTGTACAGAGCAAAAACCCTTTTCAGTAGAGCAGGGGAGTCAAACTGAATTTCATCATGGGCCACATCAGCATTATGGTTGCCCTCAAAGGGTCGATTGTATCTCGAGAATGGATGACCAGAGCACCCCTCCCCCCTTCCATCAGATGTTAAGAGACCTCTCACCAACAGAAGTCAAGAGTCCTCCACCCACCCTTACATCACAGTGCACCCACCTTACCTTGTGCTGCTGCAGGTAAGAAGCTGGGGGAGGAGCTGGGAAGTAGAAAGTGCAGATCTCGGTGGGACCTTCTTTGCCGAGCCGCCGTTGATTTGAGCCTGGTGACTTGACTTGTTTATTACTGGCGGAAAGGCCAGTGATAGCGGAAGCCACCCACAAGGTGGATGCCGTGCGAACGAGGCCCGTTGCAAGGGTGATGTCCAGCCGACTGCAAGGCAAACTGAGGAGGCCCACAGCTCTATTGAAAGAGAAGCTGTGCAGCCGCATGTACTTTGGCCAGGAGCAGGTGCTCTGCACCAACTGGTCCTCGTTAGAATAGTGATGAGTATCCCTGCCTCTCACGCGGGAGACAGGGGTTCGATTCCCTGATGGGGAGGCCGGCTTTTCTTTTCTACCCACCTACCCCCACACTCCTCTGCCTCCGCTCAGCTTAACTCCTTGGATGGTCTTTGAACGAGAAAACGCTCACATTCGCAGTACATGGCAATTACAGAAGTTCATCGGATGGCCACCCAGCTCGACACCAAGTGGCACGGCTTTCTGGACCAAGTCAAGCTTTCAACTTTGCAGGACCTGGCCGCTTCACACCATCTGTGGAATCTTCCGCTGGGGTGCGTACTTCTCCCACTTCCACGCCTCTTCCAAGTTCTCAACACCTTTCATCTCTACTTCTCCACAGTCATTGCCAGCAGCCCATTTTCGACCCACAGACCTTGATTTCCTCTTCTCCCATTGCTCGCTCTCGAGACTCTGCGCCTTTGCTTCCACCAGCTCTGGACCTCCTCCGTCATGTACACTTCCTGCACCCATGTCCTGAAAACACTACATCTGCTGGCACGCAGATTGAAAGGCGTAGGCGAGTGAGCCCAGTGTGCTCTTTAGCCGATCATTAATGCCCTCCTAAAAGCCCACCACCAGGCCAACATACAGCAGAGTATGCAGCAGATTCATTGCTTTGGCCTCGGGGAGGGTCTTTTTGACTCTCTCTACCCCCCCTCCCCGGTGTGCAACACGTTCTAGAGTTGGTCTCAGGTTACAATCTATTAAGATTCCAGTTTTTGCACGCTCAACCCTAATGGGAAGTCCTTGGGCCTCCTCCCCTTCTCTGATCATCTCCAGTCATCCCGTTTGCTAAGGCCTTCATAAGGAATTTGTCCCACGCAGAGCATTCCCTTTCCCCAGCTGGGGCCTGTCTTTGGTGCTGGAGGTTCCCTCTGGTTCCCAGTTTCACCCAGTGGCAACCTGTTTACTACTGAACCTCACGCTCCAAGCCGTCTTCCATATAGCTATTACTACGCTTCAAAGAGTCTTGGGAAAGAGCTTTGGGTGGTAACAAACCATAGCTGTGCTTTCTGCCTGATCGGGTGACTCTTCGCCCTGGTGCCTCATGGCACCTCGAAAGTTTCATCATCTTTTCCTGTTCATCAAGTCTCGATGTGACCTACCTCTTTCCGGATCGCTCTTTCAAAAAATCACCAGGCCCCTGATGAAGGAGATATCCCGAAGGGCTTGGGTTCAAGCAACCGAAAGTCCAAGCGCTAGAAAAAGTGTGCTCGTGATCCTTGCTGGAGTGGAAAAGGATCATGCAGCCTGTGCCACAACCATAGTCGCCTGGTGAGACAAAACAATGCAGAGAGCGTGAAAAAAAAAATCAAAAGGACTTGAGGTTCCGGGAAAAGAGCCATTGCCAGAAGAGGGGTGGCATCATCCTGGGCGGCCTTCCTGTAAGGGCTCGCCTGAAGCCACAGGCAAGGCACCCGCCTGGCCTCCTTATGCTTGACTGGCGCGTGGACCTGGCACTCCTCCCAAGGGTGGAATTTGCGAGAAGCGTTTTGCAAGAAGCCCTTACCACTAGATGAATCGATTGTTGTGACGCCCACCCCTGTCTTGCTGCTTGGGCCATCCCATGTCTACTTCTGCCATGAATGCCCCAGGAAAAGGAGGAAATGATTTGCTGTACTTTTAGCTTTCCCGGTACCTTCGCATGGGAAATTGCCGCCCCTTCATTGACCAAGAGATGGCGATCGACGGTGTAGGGAAAAGATTATAGGAGAGTGGGTCCTAGGGGGGTTAAGGGGGAGTGAGCGTTAGCTACAGGCATAGCGAGGCACAAGAAAAGCGAGAAAGATCCTCGTTCCAGGGGTTCCATGGTGTAACGGTCAGCACTCTGGACTCTGAATCCAGCGATCCGAGTTCAAATCTCGGTGGGACCTTCTTTGCCGAGCCGCCGTTGATTTGAGCCTGGCGACTTGACTTGTCTATTACTGGCGGAAAGGCCAGTGATAGCGGAAGCCGCCCACAAGGCGGATGCCGTGCGAACGAGGCCCGTTGCAAGGGTGATGTCCGGCCGACTGCAAGGCAAACTGAGGAGGCCCACAGCTCTATTGAAAGAGAAGCTGTGCAGCCGTATGTACTTTGGCCAGGAGCAGGTGCTCTGCACCAACTGGTCCTCGTTAGTATAGTGGTGAGTATCCCCGCCTGTCACGCGGGAGACCGGGGTTCGATTCCCCGACGGGGAGGCCGGCTTTTCTTTTCTACCCACCTACCCTCACACTCCTCTGCCTCCGCTCAGCTTAACTCCTTGGATGGTCTTTGAAGGAGAAAACGCTCACATTCGCAGCACATGGCAATTACAGAAGTTCATCGGATGGCCACCCAGCTCGACACCAAGTGGCACGGCTTTCTGGACCAAGTCAAGCTTTCAACTTCGCAGGACCTGGCCGCTTCACACCATCTGTGGAATCTTCCGCTGGGGTGCGTACTTCTCCCACTTCCACGCCTCTTCCAAGTTCTCAACACCTTTCATCTCTACTTCTCCACAGTCATTGCCAGCAGCCCATTTTCGACCCACAGACCTTGATTTCCTCTTCTCCCATTGCTCGCTCTCGAGACTCTGCGCCTTTGCTTCCACCAGCTCTGGACCTCCTCCGTCATGTACACTTCCTGCACCCATGTCCTGAAAACACTACATCTGCAGGCACGCAGATTGAAAGGCGTAGGCGAGTGAGCCCAGTGTGCTCTTTAGCCGATCATTAATGCCCTCCTAAAAGCCCACCACCAGGCCAACATACAGCAGAGTATGCAGCAGATTCATTGCTTTGGCCTCGGGGAGGGTCTTTTTGACTCTCTCTACCCCCCCTCCCCGGTGTGCAACACGTTCTAGAGTTGGTCTCCGGTTACAATCTATTAAGATTCCAGTTTTTGCACGCTCAACCCTAATGGGAAGTCCTTGGGCCTCCTCCCCTTCTCTGATCATCTCCAGTCATCCCGTTTGCTAAGGCCTTCATAAGGAATTTGTCCCACGCAGAGCATTCCCTTTCCCCAGCTGGGGCCTGTCTTTGGTGCTGGAGGTTCCCTCTGGTTCCCAGTTTCACCCAGTGGCAACCTGTTTACTACTGAACCTCACGCTCCAAGCCGTCTTCCATATAGCTATTAGTACGCTTCAAAGAGTCTTGGGAAAGAGCTTTGGGCGGTAACAAACCATAGCTGTGCTTTCTGCCTGATCGGGTGACTCTTCGCCCTGGTGCCTCATGGCACCTCGAAAGTTTCATCATCTTTTCCTGTTCATCAAGTCTCGATGTGACCTACCTCTTTCCGGATCGCTCTTTCGAAAAATCACCAGGCCCCTGATGAAGGAGATATCCCGAAGGGCTTGGGTTCAAGCAACCGAAAGTCCAAGCGCTAGAAAAAGTGTGCTCGTGATCCTTGCTGGAGTGGAAAAGGATCATGCAGCCTGTGCCACAACCATAGTCGCCTGGTGAGACAAAACAATGCAGAGAGCGTGAAAAAAAAAATCAAAAGGACTTGAGGTTCCGGGAAAAGAGCCATTGCCAGAAGAGGGGTGGCATCATCCTGGGCGGCCTTCCTGTAAGGGCTCGCCTGAAGCCACAGGCAAGGCACCCGCCTGGCCTCCTTATGCTTGACTGGCGCGTGGACCTGGCACTCCTCCCAAGGGTGGAATTTGCGAGAAGCGTTTTGCAAGAAGCCCTTACCACTAGATGAATCGATTGTTGTGACGCCCACCCCTGTCTTGCTGCTTGGGCCATCCCATGTCTACTTCTGCCATGAATGCCCCAGGAAAAGGAGGAAATGATTTGCTGTACTTTTAGCTTTCCCGGTACCTTCGCATGGGAAATTGCCGCCCCTTCATTGACCAAGAGATGGCGATCGACGGTGTAGGGAAAAGATTATAGGAGAGTCGGTCCTAGGGGGGGTTAAGGGGGAGTGAGCGTTAGCTACAGGCATAGCGAGGCACAAGAAAAGCGAGAAAGATCCTCGTTCCAGGGGTTCCATGGTGTAACGGTCAGCACTCTGGACTCTGAATCCAGCGATCCGAGTTCAAATCTCGGTGGGACCTTCTTTGCCGAGCCGCCGTTGATTTGAGCCTGGCGACTTGACTTGTCTATTACTGGCGGAAAGGCCAGTGATAGCGGAAGCCGCCCACAAGGCGGATGCCGTGCGAACGAGGCCCGTTGCAAGGGTGATGTCCGGCCGACTGCAAGGCAAACTGAGGAGGCCCACAGCTCTATTGAAAGAGAAGCTGTGCAGCTGTATGTACTTTGGCCAGGAGCAGGTGCTCTGCACCAACTGGTCCTCGTTAGTATAGTGGTGAGTATCCCCGCCTGTCACGCGGGAGACCGGGGTTCGATTCCCCGACGGGGAGGCCAGCTTTTCTTTTCTACCCACCTACCCCCACACTCCTCTGCCTCCGCTCAGCTTAACTCCTTGGATGGTCTTTGAAGGAGAAAACGCTCACATTCGCAGCACATGGCAATTACAGAAGTTCATCGGATGGCCACCCAGCTCGACACCAAGTGGCACGGCTTTCTGGACCAAGTCAAGCTTTCAACTTCGCAGGACCTGGCCGCTTCACACCATCTGTGGAATCTTCCGCTGGGGTGCGTACTTCTCCCACTTCCACGCCTCTTCCAAGTTCTCAACACCTTTCATCTCTACTTCTCCACAGTCATTGCCAGCAGCCCATTTTCGACCCACAGACCTTGATTTCCTCTTCTCCCATTGCTCGCTCTCGAGACTCTGCGCCTTTGCTTCCACCAGCTCTGGACCTCCTCCGTCATGTACACTTCCTGCACCCATGTCCTGAAAACACTACATCTGCAGGCACGCAGATTGAAAGGCGTAGGCGAGTGAGCCCAGTGTGCTCTTTAGCCGATCATTAATGCCCTCCTAAAAGCCCACCACCAGGCCAACATACAGCAGAGTATGCAGCAGATTCATTGCTTTGGCCTCGGGGAGGGTCTTTTTGACTCTCTCTACCCCCCCTCCCCGGTGTGCAACACGTTCTAGAGTTGGTCTCCGGTTACAATCTATTAAGATTCCAGTTTTTGCACGCTCAACCCTAATGGGAAGTCCTTGGGCCTCCTCCCCTTCTCTGATCATCTCCAGTCATCCCGTTTGCTAAGGCCTTCATAAGGAATTTGTCCCACGCAGAGCATTCCCTTTCCCCAGCTGGGGCCTGTCTTTGGTGCTGGAGGTTCCCTCTGGTTCCCAGTTTCACCCAGTGGCAACCTGTTTACTACTGAACCTCACGCTCCAAGCCGTCTTCCATATAGCTATTAGTACGCTTCAAAGAGTCTTGGGAAAGAGCTTTGGGCGGTAACAAACCATAGCTGTGCTTTCTGCCTGATCGGGTGACTCTTCGCCCTGGTGCCTCATGGCACCTCGAAAGTTTCATCATCTTTTCCTGTTCATCAAGTCTCGATGTGACCTACCTCTTTCCGGATCGCTCTTTCGAAAAATCACCAGGCCCCTGATGAAGGAGATATCCCGAAGGGCTTGGGTTCAAGCAACCGAAAGTCCAAGCGCTAGAAAAAGTGTGCTCGTGATCCTTGCTGGAGTGGAAAAGGATCATGCAGCCTGTGCCACAACCATAGTCGCCTGGTGAGACAAAACAATGCAGAGAGCGTGAAAAAAAAAATCAAAAGGACTTGAGGTTCCGGGAAAAGAGCCATTGCCAGAAGAGGGGTGGCATCATCCTGGGCGGCCTTCCTGTAAGGGCTCGCCTGAAGCCACAGGCAAGGCACCCGCCTGGCCTCCTTATGCTTGACTGGCGCGTGGACCTGGCACTCCTCCCAAGGGTGGAATTTGCGAGAAGCGTTTTGCAAGAAGCCCTTACCACTAGATGAATCGATTGTTGTGACGCCCACCCCTGTCTTGCTGCTTGGGCCATCCCATGTCTACTTCTGCCATGAATGCCCCAGGAAAAGGAGGAAATGATTTGCTGTACTTTTAGCTTTCCCGGTACCTTCGCATGGGAAATTGCCGCCCCTTCATTGACCAAGAGATGGCGATCGACGGTGTAGGGAAAAGATTATAGGAGAGTGGGTCCTAGGGGGGTTAAGGGGGAGTGAGCGTTAGCTACAGGCATAGCGAGGCACAAGAAAAGCGAGAAAGATCCTTGTTCCAGGGGTTCCATGGTGTAACGGTCAGCACTCTGGACTCTGAATCCAGCGATCCGAGTTCAAATCTCGGTGGGACCTTCTTTGCCGAGCCGCCGTTGATTTGAGCCTGGTGACTTGACTTGTCTATTACTGGCGGAAAGGCCAGTGATAGCGGAAGCCGCCCACAAGGCGGATGCCGTGCGAACGAGGCCCGTTGCAAGGGTGATGTCCGGCCGACTGCAAGGCAAACTGAGGAGGCCCACAGCTCTATTGAAAGAGAAGCTGTGCAGCCGTATGTACTTTGGCCAGGAGCAGGTGCTCTGCACCAACTGGTCCTCGTTAGTATAGTGGTGAGTATCCCCGCCTGTCACACGGGAGACCGGGGTTCGATTCCCCGACGGGGAGGCCGGCTTTTCTTTTCTACCCACCTACCCCCACACTCCTCTGCCTCCGCTCAGCTTAACTCCTTGGATGGTCTTTGAAGGAGAAAACGCTCACATTCGCAGCACATGGCAATTACAGAAGTTCATCGGATGGCCACCCAGCTCGACACCAAGTGGCACGGCTTTCTGGACCAAGTCAAGCTTTCAACTTCGCAGGACCTGGCCGCTTCACACCATCTGTGGAATCTTCCGCTGGGGTGCGTACTTCTCCCACTTCCACGCCTCTTCCAAGTTCTCAACACCTTTCATCTCTACTTCTCCACAGTCATTGCCAGCAGCCCATTTTCGACCCACAGACCTTGATTTCCTCTTCTCCCATTGCTCGCTCTCGAGACTCTGCGCCTTTGCTTCCACCAGCTCTGGACCTCCTCCGTCATGTACACTTCCTGCACCCATGTCCTGAAAACACTACATCTGCAGGCACGCAGATTGAAAGGCGTAGGCGAGTGAGCCCAGTGTGCTCTTTAGCCGATCATTAATGCCCTCCTAAAAGCCCACCACCAGGCCAACATACAGCAGAGTATGCAGCAGATTCATTGCTTTGGCCTCGGGGAGGGTCTTTTTGACTCTCTCTACCCCCCCTCCCCGGTGTGCAACACGTTCTAGAGTTGGTCTCCGGTTACAATCTATTAAGATTCCAGTTTTTGCACGCTCAACCCTAATGGGAAGACCTTGGGCCTCCTCCCCTTCTCTGATCATCTCCAGTCATCCCGTTTGCTAAGGCCTTCATAAGGAATTTGTCCCACGCAGAGCATTCCCTTTCCCCAGCTGGGGCCTGTCTTTGGTGCTGGAGGTTCCCTCTGGTTCCCAGTTTCACCCAGTGGCAACCTGTTTACTACTGAACCTCACGCTCCAAGCCGTCTTCCATATAGCTATTACTACGCTTCAAAGAGTCTTGGGAAAGAGCTTTGGGCGGTAACAAACCATAGCTGTGCTTTCTGCCTGATCGGGTGACTCTTCGCCCTGGTGCCTCATGGCACCTCGAAAGTTTCATCATCTTTTCCTGTTCATCAAGTCTCGATGTGACCTACCTCTTTCCGGATCGCTCTTTCGAAAAATCACCAGGCCCCTGATGAAGGAGATATCCCGAAGGGCTTGGGTTCAAGCAACCGAAAGTCCAAGCGCTAGAAAAAGTGTGCTCGTGATCCTTGCTGGAGTGGAAAAGGATCATGCAGCCTGTGCCACAACCATAGTCGCCTGGTGAGACAAACCAATGCAGAGAGCGTGAAAAAAAAAATCAAAAGGACTTGAGGTTCCGGGAAAAGAGCCATTGCCAGAAGAGGGGTGGCATCATCCTGGGCGGCCTTCCTGTAAGGGCTCGCCTGAAGCCACAGGCAAGGCACCCGCCTGGCCTCCTTATGCTTGACTGGCGCGTGGACCTGGCACTCCTCCCAAGGGTGGAATTTGCGAGAAGCGTTTTGCAAGAAGCCCTTACCACTAGATGAATCGATTGTTGTGACGCCCACCCCTGTCTTGCTGCTTGGGCCATCCCATGTCTACTTCTGCCATGAATGCCCCAGGAAAAGGAGGAAATGATTTGCTGTACTTTTAGCTTTCCCGGTACCTTCGCATGGGAAATTGCCGCCCCTTCATTGACCAAGAGATGGCGATCGACGGTGTAGGGAAAAGATTATAGGAGAGTCGGTCCTAGGGGGGTTAAGGGGGAGTGAGCGTTAGCTACAGGCATAGCGAGGCACAAGAAAAGCGAGAAAGATCCTCGTTCCAGGGGTTCCATGGTGTAACGGTCAGCACTCTGGACTCTGAATCCAGCGATCCGAGTTCAAATCTCGGTGGGACCTTCTTTGCCGAGCCGCCGTTGATTTGAGCCTGGCGACTTGACTTGTCTATTACTGGCGGAAAGGCCAGTGATAGCGGAAGCCGCCCACAAGGCGGATGCCGTGCAAACGAGGCCCGTTGCAAGGGTGATGTCCGGCCGACTGCAAGGCAAACTGAGGAGGCCCACAGCTCTATTGAAAGAGAAGCTGTGCAGCCGTATGTACTTTGGCCAGGAGCAGGTGCTCTGCACCAACTGGTCCTCGTTAGTATAGTGGTGAGTATCCCCGCCTGTCACGCGGGAGACCGGGGTTCGATTCCCCGACGGGGAGGCCGGCTTTTCTTTTCTACCCACCTACCCCCACACTCCTCTGCCTCCGCTCAGCTTAACTCCTTGGATGGTCTTTGAACGAGAAAACGCTCACATTCGCAGCACATGGCAATTACAGAAGTTCATCGGATGGCCACCCAGCTCGACACCAAGTGGCACGGCTTTCTGGACCAAGTCAAGCTTTCAACTTCGCAGGACCTGGCCGCTTCACACCATCTGTGGAATCTTCCGCTGGGGTGCGTACTTCTCCCACTTCCACGCCTCTTCCAAGTTCTCAACACCTTTCATCTCTACTTCTCCACAGTCATTGCCAGCAGCCCATTTTCAACCCACAGACCTTGATTTCCTCTTCTCCCATTGCTCGCTCTCGAGACTCTGCGCCTTTGCTTCCACCAGCTCTGGACCTCCTCCGTCATGTACACTTCCTGCACCCATGTCCTGAAAACACTACATCTGCAGGCACGCAGATTGAAAGGCGTAGGCGAGTGAGCCCAGTGTGCTCTTTAGCCGATCATTAATGCCCTCCTAAAAGCCCACCACCAGGCCAACATACAGCAGAGTATGCAGCAGATTCATTGCTTTGGCCTCGGGGAGGGTCTTTTTGACTCTCTCTACCCCCCCTCCCCGGTGTGCAACACGTTCTAGAGTTGGTCTCCGGTTACAATCTATTAAGATTCCAGTTTTTGCACGCTCAACCCTAATGGGAAGTCCTTGGGCCTCCTCCCCTTCTCTGATCATCTCCAGTCATCCCGTTTGCTAAGGCCTTCATAAGGAATTTGTCCCACGCAGAGCATTCCCTTTCCCCAGCTGGGGCCTGTCTTTGGTGCTGGAGGTTCCCTCTGGTTCCCAGTTTCACCCAGTGGCAACCTGTTTACTACTGAACCTCACGCTCCAAGCCGTCTTCCATATAGCTATTAGTACGCTTCAAAGAGTCTTGGGAAAGAGCTTTGGGCGGTAACGAACCATAGCTGTGCTTTCTGCCTGATCGGGTGACTCTTCGCCCTGGTGCCTCATGGCACCTCGAAAGTTTCATCATCTTTTCCTGTTCATCAAGTCTCGATGTGACCTACCTCTTTCCGGATCGCTCTTTCGAAAAATCACCAGGCCCCTGATGAAGGAGATATCCCGAAGGGCTTGGGTTCAAGCAACCGAAAGTCCAAGCGCTAGAAAAAGTGTGCTCGTGATCCTTGCTGGAGTGGAAAAGGATCATGCAGCCTGTGCCACAACCATAGTCGCCTGGTGAGACAAACCAATGCAGAGAGCGTGAAAAAAAAAATCAAAAGGACTTGAGGTTCCGGGAAAAGAGCCATTGCCAGAAGAGGGGTGGCATCATCCTGGGCGGCCTTCCTGTAAGGGCTCGCCTGAAGCCACAGGCAAGGCACCCGCCTGGCCTCCTTATGCTTGACTGGCGCGTGGACCTGGCACTCCTCCCAAGGGTGGAATTTGCGAGAAGCGTTTTGCAAGAAGCCCTTACCACTAGATGAATCGATTGTTGTGACGCCCACCCCTGTCTTGCTGCTTGGGCCATCCCATGTCTACTTCTGCCATGAATGCCCCAGGAAAAGGAGGAAATGATTTGCTGTACTTTTAGCTTTCCCGGTACCTTCGCATGGGAAATTGCCGCCCCTTCATTGACCAAGAGATGGCGATCGACGGTGTAGGGAAAAGATTATTGGAGAGTGGGTCCTAGGGGGGTTAAGGGGGAGTGAGCGTTAGCTACAGGCATAGCGAGGCACAAGAAAAGCGAGAAAGATCCTCGTTCCAGGGGTTCCATGGTGTAACGGTCAGCACTCTGGACTCTGAATCCAGCGATCCGAGTTCAAATCTCGGTGGGACCTTCTTTGTCGAGCCGCCGTTGATTTGAGCCTGGCGACTTGACTTGTCTATTACTGGCGGAAAGGCCAGTGATAGCGGAAGCCGCCCACAAGGCGGATGCCGTGCAAACGAGGCCCGTTGCAAGGGTGATGTCCGGCCGACTGCAAGGCAAACTGAGGAGGCCCACAGCTCTATTGAAAGAGAAGCTGTGCAGCCGTATGTACTTTGGCCAGGAGCAGGTGCTCTGCACCAACTGGTCCTCGTTAGTATAGTGGTGAGTATCCCCGCCTGTCACGCGGGAGACCGGGGTTCGATTCCCCGACGGGGAGGCCGGCTTTTCTTTTCTACCCACCTACCCCCACACTCCTCTGCCTCCGCTCAGCTTAACTCCTTGGATGGTCTTTGAAGGAGAAAACGCTCACATTCGCAGCACATGGCAATTACAGAAGTTCATCGGATGGCCACCCAGCTCGACACCAAGTGGCACGGCTTTCTGGACCAAGTCAAGCTTTCAACTTCGCAGGACCTGGCCGCTTCACACCATCTGTGGAATCTTCCGCTGGGGTGCGTACTTCTCCCACTTCCACGCCTCTTCCAAGTTCTCAACACCTTTCATCTCTACTTCTCCACAGTCATTGCCAGCAGCCCATTTTCGACCCACAGACCTTGATTTCCTCTTCTCCCATTGCTCGCTCTCGAGACTCTGCGCCTTTGCTTCCACCAGCTCTGGACCTCCTCCGTCATGTACACTTCCTGCACCCATGTCCTGAAAACACTACATCTGCAGGCACGCAGATTGAAAGGCGTAGGCGAGTGAGCCCAGTGTGCTCTTTAGCCGATCATTAATGCCCTCCTAAAAGCCCACCACCAGGCCAACATACAGCAGAGTATGCAGCAGATTCATTGCTTTGGCCTCGGGGAGGGTCTTTTTGACTCTCTCTACCCCCCCTCCCCGGTGTGCAACACGTTCTAGAGTTGGTCTCCGGTTACAATCTATTAAGATTCCAGTTTTTGCACGCTCAACCCTAATGGGAAGACCTTGGGCCTCCTCCCCTTCTCTGATCATCTCCAGTCATCCCGTTTGCTAAGGCCTTCATAAGGAATTTGTCCCACGCAGAGCATTCCCTTTCCCCAGCTGGGGCCTGTCTTTGGTGCTGGAGGTTCCCTCTGGTTCCCAGTTTCACCCAGTGGCAACCTGTTTACTACTGAACCTCACGCTCCAAGCCGTCTTCCATATAGCTATTAGTACGCTTCAAAGAGTCTTGGGAAAGAGCTTTGGGCGGTAACAAACCATAGCTGTGCTTTCTGCCTGATCGGGTGACTCTTCGCCCTGGTGCCTCATGGCACCTCGAAAGTTTCATCATCTTTTCCTGTTCATCAAGTCTCGATGTGACCTACCTCTTTCCGGATCGCTCTTTCGAAAAATCACCAGGCCCCTGATGAAGGAGATATCCCGAAGGGCTTGGGTTCAAGCAACCGAAAGTCCAAGCGCTAGAAAAAGTGTGCTCGTGATCCTTGCTGGAGTGGAAAAGGATCATGCAGCCTGTGCCACAACCATAGTCGCCTGGTGAGACAAACCAATGCAGAGAGCGTGAAAAAAAAAATCAAAAGGACTTGAGGTTCCGGGAAAAGAGCCATTGCCAGAAGAGGGGTGGCATCATCCTGGGCGGCCTTCCTGTAAGGGCTCGCCTGAAGCCACAGGCAAGGCACCCGCCTGGCCTCCTTATGCTTGACTGGCGCGTGGACCTGGCACTCCTCCCAAGGGTGGAATTTGCGAGAAGCGTTTTGCAAGAAGCCCTTACCACTAGATGAATCGATTGTTGTGACGCCCACCCCTGTCTTGCTGCTTGGGCCATCCCATGTCTACTTCTGCCATGAATGCCCCAGGAAAAGGAGGAAATGATTTGCTGTACTTTTAGCTTTCCCGGTACCTTCGCATGGGAAATTGCCGCCCCTTCATTGACCAAGAGATGGCGATCGACGGTGTAGGGAAAAGATTATAGGAGAGTCGGTCCTAGGGGGGTTAAGGGGGAGTGAGCGTTAGCTACAGGCATAGCGAGGCACAAGAAAAGCGAGAAAGATCCTCGTTCCAGGGGTTCCATGGTGTAACGGTCAGCACTCTGGACTCTGAATCCAGCGATCCGAGTTCAAATCTCGGTGGGACCTTCTTTGCCGAGCCGCCGTTGATTTGAGCCTGGCGACTTGACTTGTCTATTACTGGCGGAAAGGCCAGTGATAGCGGAAGCCGCCCACAAGGCGGATGCCGTGCAAACGAGGCCCGTTGCAAGGGTGATGTCCGGCCGACTGCAAGGCAAACTGAGGAGGCCCACAGCTCTATTGAAAGAGAAGCTGTGCAGCCGTATGTACTTTGGCCAGGAGCAGGTGCTCTGCACCAGCTGGTCCTCGTTAGTATAGTGGTGAGTATCCCCGCCTGTCACGCGGGAGACCGGGGTTCGATTCCCCGACGGGGAGGCCGGCTTTTCTTTTCTACCCACCTACCCCCACACTCCTCTGCCTCCGCTCAGCTTAACTCCTTGGATGGTCTTTGAAGGAGAAAACGCTCACATTCGCAGCACATGGCAATTACAGAAGTTCATCGGATGGCCACCCAGCTCGACACCAAGTGGCACGGCTTTCTGGACCAAGTCAAGCTTTCAACTTCGCAGGACCTGGCCGCTTCACACCATCTGTGGAATCTTCCGCTGGGGTGCGTACTTCTCCCACTTCCACGCCTCTTCCAAGTTCTCAACACCTTTCATCTCTACTTCTCCACAGTCATTGCCAGCAGCCCATTTTCAACCCACAGACCTTGATTTCCTCTTCTCCCATTGCTCGCTCTCGAGACTCTGCGCCTTTGCTTCCACCAGCTCTGGACCTCCTCCGTCATGTACACTTCCTGCACCCATGTCCTGAAAACACTACATCTGCAGGCACGCAGATTGAAAGGCGTAGGCGAGTGAGCCCAGTGTGCTCTTTAGCCGATCATTAATGCCCTCCTAAAAGCCCACCACCAGGCCAACATACAGCAGAGTATGCAGCAGATTCATTGCTTTGGCCTCGGGGAGGGTCTTTTTGACTCTCTCTACCCCCCCTCCCCGGTGTGCAACACGTTCTAGAGTTGGTCTCCGGTTACAATCTATTAAGATTCCAGTTTTTGCACGCTCAACCCTAATGGGAAGACCTTGGGCCTCCTCCCCTTCTCTGATCATCTCCAGTCATCCCGTTTGCTAAGGCCTTCATAAGGAATTTGTCCCACGCAGAGCATTCCCTTTCCCCAGCTGGGGCCTGTCTTTGGTGCTGGAGGTTCCCTCTGGTTCCCAGTTTCACCCAGTGGCAACCTGTTTACTACTGAACCTCACGCTCCAAGCCGTCTTCCATATAGCTATTACTACGCTTCAAAGAGTCTTGGGAAAGAGCTTTGGGCGGTAACAAACCATAGCTGTGCTTTCTGCCTGATCGGGTGACTCTTCGCCCTGGTGCCTCATGGCACCTCGAAAGTTTCATCATCTTTTCCTGTTCATCAAGTCTCGATGTGACCTACCTCTTTCCGGATCGCTCTTTCGAAAAATCACCAGGCCCCTGATGAAGGAGATATCCCGAAGGGTTTGGGTTCAAGCAACCGAAAGTCCAAGCGCTAGAAAAAGTGTGCTCGTGATCCTTGCTGGAGTGGAAAAGGATCATGCAGCCTGTGCCACAACCATAGTCGCCTGGTGAGACAAAACAATGCAGAGAGCGTGAAAAAAAAAATCAAAAGGACTTGAGGTTCCGGGAAAAGAGCCATTGCCAGAAGAGGGGTGGCATCATCCTGGGCGGCCTTCCTGTAAGGGCTCGCCTGAAGCCACAGGCAAGGCACCCGCCTGGCCTCCTTATGCTTGACTGGCGCGTGGACCTGGCACTCCTCCCAAGGGTGGAATTTGCGAGAAGCGTTTTGCAAGAAGCCCTTACCACTAGATGAATCGATTGTTGTGACGCCCACCCCTGTCTTGCTGCTTGGGCCATCCCATGTCTACTTCTGCCATGAATGCCCCAGGAAAAGGAGGAAATGATTTGCTGTACTTTTAGCTTTCCCGGTACCTTCGCATGGGAAATTGCCGCCCCTTCATTGACCAAGAGATGGCGATCGACGGTGTAGGGAAAAGATTATAGGAGAGTGGGTCCTAGGGGGGTTAAGGGGGAGTGAGCGTTAGCTACAGGCATAGCGAGGCACAAGAAAAGCGAGAAAGATCCTTGTTCCAGGGGTTCCATGGTGTAACGGTCAGCACTCTGGACTCTGAATCCAGCGATCCGAGTTCAAATCTCGGTGGGACCTTCTTTGTCGAGCCGCCGTTGATTTGAGCCTGGCGACTTGACTTGTCTATTACTGGCGGAAAGGCCAGTGATAGCGGAAGCCGCCCACAAGGCGGATGCCGTGCAAACGAGGCCCGTTGCAAGGGTGATGTCCGGCCGACTGCAAGGCAAACTGAGGAGGCCCACAGCTCTATTGAAAGAGAAGCTGTGCAGCCGTATGTACTTTGGCCAGGAGCAGGTGCTCTGCACCAACTGGTCCTCGTTAGTATAGTGGTGAGTATCCCCGCCTGTCACGCGGGAGACCGGGGTTCGATTCCCCGACGGGGAGGCCGGCTTTTCTTTTCTACCCACCTACCCCCACACTCCTCTGCCTCCGCTCAGCTTAACTCCTTGGATGGTCTTTGAAGGAGAAAACGCTCACATTCGCAGCACATGGCAATTACAGAAGTTCATCGGATGGCCACCCAGCTCGACACCAAGTGGCACGGCTTTCTGGACCAAGTCAAGCTTTCAACTTCGCAGGACCTGGCCGCTTCACACCATCTGTGGAATCTTCCGCTGGGGTGCGTACTTCTCCCACTTCCACGCCTCTTCCAAGTTCTCAACACCTTTCATCTCTACTTCTCCACAGTCATTGCCAGCAGCCCATTTTCGACCCACAGACCTTGATTTCCTCTTCTCCCATTGCTCGCTCTCGAGACTCTGCGCCTTTGCTTCCACCAGCTCTGGACCTCCTCCGTCATGTACACTTCCTGCACCTATGTCCTGAAAACACTACATCTGCAGGCACGCAGATTGAAAGGCGTAGGCGAGTGAGCCCAGTGTGCTCTTTAGCCGATCATTAATGCCCTCCTAAAAGCCCACCACCAGGCCAACATACAGCAGAGTATGCAGCAGATTCATTGCTTTGGCCTCGGGGAGGGTCTTTTTGACTCTCTCTACCCCCCCTCCCCGGTGTGCAACACGTTCTAGAGTTGGTCTCCGGTTACAATCTATTAAGATTCCAGTTTTTGCACGCTCAACCCTAATGGGAAGACCTTGGGCCTCCTCCCCTTCTCTGATCATCTCCAGTCATCCCGTTTGCTAAGGCCTTCATAAGGAATTTGTCCCACGCAGAGCATTACCTTTCCCCAGCTGGGGCCTGTCTTTGGTGCTGGAGGTTCCCTCTGGTTCCCAGTTTCACCCAGTGGCAACCTGTTTACTACTGAACCTCACGCTCCAAGCCGTCTTCCATATAGCTATTACTACGCTTCAAAGAGTCTTGGGAAAGAGCTTTGGGCGGTAACAAAACATAGCTGTGCTTTCTGCCTGATCGGGTGACTCTTCGCCCTGGTGCCTCATGGCACCTCGAAAGTTTCATCATCTTTTCCTGTTCATCAAGTCTCGATGTGACCTACCTCTTTCCGGATCGCTCTTTCGAAAAATCACCAGGCCCCTGATGAAGGAGATATCCCGAAGGGCTTGGGTTCAAGCAACCGAAAGTCCAAGCGCTAGAAAAAGTGTGCTCGTGATCCTTGCTGGAGTGGAAAAGGATCATGCAGCCTGTGCCACAACCATAGTCGCCTGGTGAGACAAACCAATGCAGAGAGCGTGAAAAAAAAAATCAAAAGGACTTGAGGTTCCGGGAAAAGAGCCATTGCCAGAAGAGGGGTGGCATCATCCTGGGCGGCCTTCCTGTAAGGGCTCGCCTGAAGCCACAGGCAAGGCACCCGCCTGGCCTCCTTATGCTTGACTGGCGCGTGGACCTGGCACTCCTCCCAAGGGTGGAATTTGCGAGAAGCGTTTTGCAAGAAGCCCTTACCACTAGATGAATCGATTGTTGTGACGCCCACCCCTGTCTTGCTGCTTGGGCCATCCCATGTCTACTTCTGCCATGAATGCCCCAGGAAAAGGAGGAAATGATTTGCTGTACTTTTAGCTTTCCCGGTACCTTCGCATGGGAAATTGCCGCCCCTTCATTGACCAAGAGATGGCGATCGACGGTGTAGGGAAAAGATTATAGGAGAGTCGGTCCTAGGGGGGTTAAGGGGGAGTGAGCGTTAGCTACAGGCATAGCGAGGCACAAGAAAAGCGAGAAAGATCCTCGTTCCAGGGGTTCCATGGTGTAACGGTCAGCACTCTGGACTCTGAATCCAGCGATCCGAGTTCAAATCTCGGTGGGACCTTCTTTGCCGAGCCGCCGTTGATTTGAGCCTGGCGACTTGACTTGTCTATTACTGGCGGAAAGGCCAGTGATAGCGGAAGCCGCCCACAAGGCGGATGCCGTGCAAACAAGGCCCGTTGCAAGGGTGATGTCCGGCCGACTGCAAGGCAAACTGAGGAGGCCCACAGCTCTATTGAAAGAGAAGCTGTGCAGCCGTATGTACTTTGGCCAGGAGCAGGTGCTCTGCACCAACTGGTCCTCGTTAGTATAGTGGTGAGTATCCCCGCCTGTCACGCGGGAGACCGGGGTTCGATTCCCCGACGGGGAGGCCGGCTTTTCTTTTCTACCCACCTACCCCCACACTCCTCTGCCTCCGCTCAGCTTAACTCCTTGGATGGTCTTTGAAGGAGAAAACGCTCACATTCGCAGCACATGGCAATTACAGAAGTTCATCGGATGGCCACCCAGCTCGACACCAAGTGGCACGGCTTTCTGGACCAAGTCAAGCTTTCAACTTCGCAGGACCTGGCCGCTTCACACCATCTGTGGAATCTTCCGCTGGGGTGCGTACTTCTCCCACTTCCACGCCTCTTCCAAGTTCTCAACACCTTTCATCTCTACTTCTCCACAGTCATTGCCAGCAGCCCATTTTCGACCCACAGACCTTGATTTCCTCTTCTCCCATTGCTCGCTCTCGAGACTCTGCGCCTTTGCTTCCACCAGCTCTGGACCTCCTCCGTCATGTACACTTCCTGCACCCATGTCCTGAAAACACTACATCTGCAGGCACGCAGATTGAAAGGCGTAGGCGAGTGAGCCCAGTGTGCTCTTTAGCCGATCATTAATGCCCTCCTAAAAGCCCACCACCAGGCCAACATACAGCAGAGTATGCAGCAGATTCATTGCTTTGGCCTCGGGGAGGGTCTTTTTGACTCTCTCTACCCCCCCTCCCCGGTGTGCAACACGTTCTAGAGTTGGTCTCCGGTTACAATCTATTAAGATTCCAGTTTTTGCACGCTCAACCCTAATGGGAAGTCCTTGGGCCTCCTCCCCTTCTCTGATCATCTCCAGTCATCCCGTTTGCTAAGGCCTTCATAAGGAATTTGTCCCACGCAGAGCATTCCCTTTCCCCAGCTGGGGCCTGTCTTTGGTGCTGGAGGTTCCCTCTGGTTCCCAGTTTCACCCAGTGGCAACCTGTTTACTACTGAACCTCACGCTCCAAGCCGTCTTCCATATAGCTATTAGTACGCTTCAAAGAGTCTTGGGAAAGAGCTTTGGGCGGTAACAAACCATAGCTGTGCTTTCTGCCTGATCGGGTGACTCTTCGCCCTGGTGCCTCATGGCACCTCGAAAGTTTCATCATCTTTTCCTGTTCATCAAGTCTCGATGTGACCTACCTCTTTCCGGATCGCTCTTTCGAAAAATCACCAGGCCCCT
This sequence comes from Staurois parvus, assembly GCF_062004578.1. NCBI lineage: Eukaryota > Metazoa > Chordata > Amphibia > Anura > Ranidae > Staurois > Staurois parvus. Next base: position 2,250,578 of record NW_028317922.1, read on the forward strand.
GATGAAGGAGATATCCCGAAGGGCTTGGGTTCAAGCAACCGAAAGTCCAAGCGCTAGAAAAAGTGTGCTCGTGATCCTTGCTGGAGTGGAAAAGGATCATGCAGCCTGTGCCACAACCATAGTCGCCTGGTGAGACAAACCAATGCAGAGAGTGTGAAAAAAAAAATCAAAAGGACTTGAGGTTCCGGGAAAAGAGCCATTGCCAGAAGAGGGGTGGCATCATCCTGGGCGGCCTTCCTGTAAGGGCTCGCCTGAAGCCACAGGCAAGGCACCCGCCTGGCCTCCTTATGCTTGACTGGCGCGTGGACCTGGCACTCCTCCCAAGGGTGGAATTTGCGAGAAGCGTTTTGCAAGAAGCCCTTACCACTAGATGAATCGATTGTTGTGACGCCCACCCCTGTCTTGCTGCTTGGGCCATCCCATGTCTACTTCTGCCATGAATGCCCCAGGAAAAGGAGGAAATGATTTGCTGTACTTTTAGCTTTCCCGGTACCTTCGCATGGGAAATTGCCGCCCCTTCATTGACCAAGAGATGGCGATCGACGGTGTAGGGAAAAGATTATTGGAGAGTGGGTCCTAGGGGGGTTAAGGGGGAGTGAGCGTTAGCTACAGGCATAGCGAGGCACAAGAAAAGCGAGAAAGATCCTCGTTCCAGGGGTTCCATGGTGTAACGGTCAGCACTCTGGACTCTGAATCCAGCGATCCGAGTTCAAATCTCGGTGGGACCTTCTTTGCCGAGCCGCCGTTGATTTGAGCCTGGCGACTTGACTTGTCTATTACTGGCGGAAAGGCCAGTGATAGCGGAAGCCGCCCACAAGGCGGATGCCGTGCGAACGAGGCCCGTTGCAAGGGTGATGTCCGGCCGACTGCAAGGCAAACTGAGGAGGCCCACAGCTCTATTGAAAGAGAAGCTGTGCAGCCGTATGTACTTTGGCCAGGAGCAGGTGCTCTGCACCAACTGGTCCTCGTTAGTATAGTGGTGAGTATCCCCGCCTGTCACGCGGGAGACCGGGGTTCGATTCCCCGACGGGGAGGCCGGCTTTTCTTTTCTACCCACCTACCCCCACACTCCTCTGCCTCCGCTCAGCTTAACTCCTTGGATGGTCTTTGAAGGAGAAAATGCTCACATTCGCAGCACATGGCAATTACAGAAGTTCATCGGATGGCCACCCAGCTCGACACCAAGTGGCACGGCTTTCTGGACCAAGTCAAGCTTTCAACTTCGCAGGACCTGGCCGCTTCACACCATCTGTGGAATCTTCCGCTGGGGTGCGTACTTCTCCCACTTCCACGCCTCTTCCAAGTTCTCAACACCTTTCATCTCTACTTCTCCACAGTCATTGCCAGCAGCCCATTTTCGACCCACAGACCTTGATTTCCTCTTCTCCCATTGCTCGCTCTCGAGACTCTGCGCCTTTGCTTCCACCAGCTCTGGACCTCCTCCGTCATGTACACTTCCTGCACCCATGTCCTGAAAACACTACATCTGCAGGCACGCAGATTGAAAGGCGTAGGCGAGTGAGCCCAGTGTGCTCTTTAGCCGATCATTAATGCCCTCCTAAAAGCCCACCACCAGGCCAACATACAGCAGAGTATGCAGCAGATTCATTGCTTTGGCCTCGGGGAGGGTCTTTTTGACTCTCTCTACCCCCCCTCCCCGGTGTGCAACACGTTCTAGAGTTGGTCTCCGGTTACAATCTATTAAGATTCCAGTTTTTGCACGCTCAACCCTAATGGGAAGACCTTGGGCCTCCTCCCCTTCTCTGATCATCTCCAGTCATCCCGTTTGCTAAGGCCTTCATAAGGAATTTGTCCCACGCAGAGCATTCCCTTTCCCCAGCTGGGGCCTGTCTTTGGTGCTGGAGGTTCCCTCTGGTTCCCAGTTTCACCCAGTGGCAACCTGTTTACTACTGAACCTCACGCTCCAAGCCGTCTTCCATATAGCTATTAGTACGCTTCAAAGAGTCTTGGGAAAGAGCTTTGGGCGGTAACAAACCATAGCTGTGCTTTCTGCCTGATCGGGTGACTCTTCGCCCTGGTGCCTCATGGCACCTCGAAAGTTTCATCATCTTTTCCTGTTCATCAAGTCTCGATGTGACCTACCTCTTTCCGGATCGCTCTTTCGAAAAATCACCAGGCCCCTGATGAAGGAGATATCCCGGAGGGCTTGGGTTCAAGCAACCGAAAGTCCAAGCGCTAGAAAAAGTGTGCTCGTGATCCTTGCTGGAGTGGAAAAGGATCATGCAGCCTGTGCCACAACCATAGTCGCCTGGTGAGACAAAACAATGCAGAGAGCGTGAAAAAAAAAATCAAAAGGACTTGAGGTTCCGGGAAAAGAGCCATTGCCAGAAGAGGGGTGGCATCATCCTGGGCGGCCTTCCTGTAAGGGCTCGCCTGAAGCCACAGGCAAGGCACCCGCCTGGCCTCCTTATGCTTGACTGGCGCGTGGACCTGGCACTCCTCCCAAGGGTGGAATTTGCGAGAAGCGTTTTGCAAGAAGCCCTTACCACTAGATGAATCGATTGTTGTGACGCCCACCCCTGTCTTGCTGCTTGGGCCATCCCATGTCTACTTCTGCCATGAATGCCCCAGGAAAAGGAGGAAATGATTTGCTGTACTTTTAGCTTTCCCGGTACCTTCGCATGGGAAATTGCCGCCCCTTCATTGACCAAGAGATGGCGATCGACGGTGTAGGGAAAAGATTATAGGAGAGTCGGTCCTAGGGGGGTTAAGGGGGAGTGAGCGTTAGCTACAGGCATAGCGAGGCACAAGAAAAGCGAGAAAGATCTTCGTTCCAGGGGTTCCATGGTGTAACGGTCAGCACTCTGGACTCTGAATCCAGCGATCCGAGTTCAAATCTCGGTGGGACCTTCTTTGCCGAGCCGCCGTTGATTTGAGCCTGGCGACTTGACTTGTCTATTACTGGCGGAAAGGCCAGTGATAGCGGAAGCCGCCCACAAGGCGGATGCCGTGCAAACGAGGCCCGTTGCAAGGGTGATGTCCGGCCGACTGCAAGGCAAACTGAGGAGGCCCACAGCTCTATTGAAAGAGAAGCTGTGCAGCCGTATGTACTTTGGCCAGGAGCAGGTGCTCTGCACCAACTGGTCCTCGTTAGTATAGTGGTGAGTATCCCCGCCTGTCACGCGGGAGACCGGGGTTCGATTCCCCGACGGGGAGGCCGGCTTTTCTTTTCTACCCACCTACCCCCACACTCCTCTGCCTCCGCACAGCTTAACTCCTTGGATGGTCTTTGAAGGAGAAAACGCTCACATTCGCAGCACATGGCAATTACAGAAGTTCATCGGATGGCCACCCAGCTCGACACCAAGTGGCACGGCTTTCTGGACCAAGTCAAGCTTTCAACTTCGCAGGACCTGGCCGCTTCACACCATCTGTGGAATCTTCCGCTGGGGTGCGTACTTCTCCCACTTCCACGCCTCTTCCAAGTTCTCAACACCTTTCATCTCTACTTCTCCACAGTCATTGCCAGCAGCCCATTTTCAACCCACAGACCTTGATTTCCTCTTCTCCCATTGCTCGCTCTCGAGACTCTGCGCCTTTGCTTCCACCAGCTCTGGACCTCCTCCGTCATGTACACTTCCTGCACCCATGTCCTGAAAACACTACATCTGCAGGCACGCAGATTGAAAGGCGTAGGCGAGTGAGCCCAGTGTGCTCTTTAGCCGATCATTAATGCCCTCCTAAAAGCCCACCACCAGGCCAACATACAGCAGAGTATGCAGCAGATTCATTGCTTTGGCCTCGGGGAGGGTCTTTTTGACTCTCTCTACCCCCCCTCCCCGGTGTGCAACACGTTCTAGAGTTGGTCTCCGGTTACAATCTATTAAGATTCCAGTTTTTGCACGCTCAACCCTAATGGGAAGTCCTTGGGCCTCCTCCCCTTCTCTGATCATCTCCAGTCATCCCGTTTGCTAAGGCCTTCATAAGGAATTTGTCCCACGCAGAGCATTCCCTTTCCCCAGCTGGGGCCTGTCTTTGGTGCTGGAGGTTCCCTCTGGTTCCCAGTTTCACCCAGTGGCAACCTGTTTACTACTGAACCTCACGCTCCAAGCCGTCTTCCATATAGCTATTAGTACGCTTCAAAGAGTCTTGGGAAAGAGCTTTGGGCGGTAACAAACCATAGCTGTGCTTTCTGCCTGATCGGGTGACTCTTCGCCCTGGTGCCTCATGGCACCTCGAAAGTTTCATCATCTTTTCCTGTTCATCAAGTCTCGATGTGACCTACCTCTTTCCGGATCGCTCTTTCGAAAAATCACCAGGCCCCTGATGAAGGAGATATCCCGAAGGGCTTGGGTTCAAGCAACCGAAAGTCCAAGCGCTAGAAAAAGTGTGCTCGTGATCCTTGCTGGAGTGGAAAAGGATCATGCAGCCTGTGCCACAACCATAGTCGCCTGGTGAGACAAACCAATGCAGAGAGCGTGAAAAAAAAAATCAAAAGGACTTGAGGTTCCGGGAAAAGAGCCATTGCCAGAAGAGGGGTGGCATCATCCTGGGCGGCCTTCCTGTAAGGGCTCGCCTGAAGCCACAGGCAAGGCACCCGCCTGGCCTCCTTATGCTTGACTGGCGCGTGGACCTGGCACTCCTCCCAAGGGTGGAATTTGCGAGAAGCGTTTTGCAAGAAGCCCTTACCACTAGATGAATCGATTGTTGTGACGCCCACCCCTGTCTTGCTGCTTGGGCCATCCCATGTCTACTTCTGCCATGAATGCCCCAGGAAAAGGAGGAAATGATTTGCTGTACTTTTAGCTTTCCCGGTACCTTCGCATGGGAAATTGCCGCCCCTTCATTGACCAAGAGATGGCGATCGACGGTGTAGGGAAAAGATTATTGGAGAGTGGGTCCTAGGGGGGTTAAGGGGGAGTGAGCGTTAGCTACAGGCATAGCGAGGCACAAGAAAAGCGAGAAAGATCCTCGTTCCAGGGGTTCCATGGTGTAACGGTCAGCACTCTGGACTCTGAATCCAGCGATCCGAGTTCAAATCTCGGTGGGACCTTCTTTGCCGAGCCGCCGTTGATTTGAGCCTGGCGACTTGACTTGTCTATTACTGGCGGAAAGGCCAGTGATAGCGGAAGCCGCCCACAAGGCGGATGCCGTGCGAACGAGGCCCGTTGCAAGGGTGATGTCCGGCCGACTGCAAGGCAAACTGAGGAGGCCCACAGCTCTATTGAAAGAGAAGCTGTGCAGCCGTATGTACTTTGGCCAGGAGCAGGTGCTCTGCACCAACTGGTCCTCGTTAGTATAGTGGTGAGTATCCCCGCCTGTCACGCGGGAGACCGGGGTTCGATTCCCCGACGGGGAGGCCGGCTTTTCTTTTCTACCCACCTACCCCCACACTCCTCTGCCTCCGCTCAGCTTAACTCCTTGGATGGTCTTTGAAGGAGAAAATGCTCACATTCGCAGCACATGGCAATTACAGAAGTTCATCGGATGGCCACCCAGCTCGACACCAAGTGGCACGGCTTTCTGGACCAAGTCAAGCTTTCAACTTCGCAGGACCTGGCCGCTTCACACCATCTGTGGAATCTTCCGCTGGGGTGCGTACTTCTCCCACTTCCACGCCTCTTCCAAGTTCTCAACACCTTTCATCTCTACTTCTCCACAGTCATTGCCAGCAGCCCATTTTCGACCCACAGACCTTGATTTCCTCTTCTCCCATTGCTCGCTCTCGAGACTCTGCGCCTTTGCTTCCACCAGCTCTGGACCTCCTCCGTCATGTACACTTCCTGCACCCATGTCCTGAAAACACTACATCTGCAGGCACGCAGATTGAAAGGCGTAGGCGAGTGAGCCCAGTGTGCTCTTTAGCCGATCATTAATGCCCTCCTAAAAGCCCACCACCAGGCCAACATACAGCAGAGTATGCAGCAGATTCATTGCTTTGGCCTCGGGGAGGGTCTTTTTGACTCTCTCTACCCCCCCTCCCCGGTGTGCAACACGTTCTAGAGTTGGTCTCCGGTTACAATCTATTAAGATTCCAGTTTTTGCACGCTCAACCCTAATGGGAAGACCTTGGGCCTCCTCCCCTTCTCTGATCATCTCCAGTCATCCCGTTTGCCAAAGCCTTCATAAGGAATTTGTCCCACGCAGAGCATTCCCTTTCCCCAGCTGGGGCCTGTCTTTGGTGCTGGAGGTTCCCTCTGGTTCCCAGTTTCACCCAGTGGCAACCTGTTTACTACTGAACCTCACGCTCCAAGCCGTCTTCCATATAGCTATTAGTACGCTTCAAAGAGTCTTGGGAAAGAGCTTTGGGCGGTAACAAACCATAGCTGTGCTTTCTGCCTGATCGGGTGACTCTTCGCCCTGGTGCCTCATGGCACCTCGAAAGTTTCATCATCTTTTCCTGTTCATCAAGTCTCGATGTGACCTACCTCTTTCCGGATCGCTCTTTCGAAAAATCACCAGGCCCCTGATGAAGGAGATATCCCGGAGGGCTTGGGTTCAAGCAACCGAAAGTCCAAGCGCTAGAAAAAGTGTGCTCGTGATCCTTGCTGGAGTGGAAAAGGATCATGCAGCCTGTGCCACAACCATAGTCGCCTGGTGAGACAAACCAATGCAGAGAGCGTGAAAAAAAAAATCAAAAGGACTTGAGGTTCCGGGAAAAGAGCCATTGCCAGAAGAGGGGTGGCATCATCCTGGGCGGCCTTCCTGTAAGGGCTCGCCTGAAGCCACAGGCAAGGCACCCGCCTGGCCTCCTTATGCTTGACTGGCGCGTGGACCTGGCACTCCTCCCAAGGGTGGAATTTGCGAGAAGCGTTTTGCAAGAAGCCCTTACCACTAGATGAATCGATTGTTGTGACGCCCACCCCTGTCTTGCTGCTTGGGCCATCCCATGTCTACTTCTGCCATGAATGCCCCAGGAAAAGGAGGAAATGATTTGCTGTACTTTTAGCTTTCCCGGTACCTTCGCATGGGAAATTGCCGCCCCTTCATTGACCAAGAGATGGCGATCGACGGTGTAGGGAAAAGATTATAGGAGAGTCGGTCCTAGGGGGGTTAAGGGGGAGTGAGCGTTAGCTACAGGCATAGCGAGGCACAAGAAAAGCGAGAAAGATCCTCGTTCCAGGGGTTCCATGGTGTAACGGTCAGCACTCTGGACTCTGAATCCAGCGATCCGAGTTCAAATCTCGGTGGGACCTTCTTTGCCGAGCCGCCGTTGATTTGAGCCTGGCGACTTGACTTGTCTATTACTGGCGGAAAGGCCAGTGATAGCGGAAGCCGCCCACAAGGCGGATGCCGTGCAAACGAGGCCCGTTGCAAGGGTGATGTCCGGCCGACTGCAAGGCAAACTGAGGAGGCCCACAGCTCTATTGAAAGAGAAGCTGTGCAGCCGTATGTACTTTGGCCAGGAGCAGGTGCTCTGCACCAACTGGTCCTCGTTAGTATAGTGGTGAGTATCCCCGCCTGTCACGCGGGAGACCGGGGTTCGATTCCCCGACGGGGAGGCCGGCTTTTCTTTTCTACCCACCTACCCCCACACTCCTCTGCCTCCGCTCAGCTTAACTCCTTGGATGGTCTTTGAAGGAGAAAACGCTCACATTCGCAGCACATGGCAATTACAGAAGTTCATCGGATGGCCACCCAGCTCGACACCAAGTGGCACGGCTTTCTGGACCAAGTCAAGCTTTCAACTTCGCAGGACCTGGCCGCTTCACACCATCTGTGGAATCTTCCGCTGGGGTGCGTACTTCTCCCACTTCCACGCCTCTTCCAAGTTCTCAACACCTTTCATCTCTACTTCTCCACAGTCATTGCCAGCAGCCCATTTTCAACCCACAGACCTTGATTTCCTCTTCTCCCATTGCTCGCTCTCGAGACTCTGCGCCTTTGCTTCCACCAGCTCTGGACCTCCTCCGTCATGTACACTTCCTGCACCCATGTCCTGAAAACACTACATCTGCAGGCACGCAGATTGAAAGGCGTAGGCGAGTGAGCCCAGTGTGCTCTTTAGCCGATCATTAATGCCCTCCTAAAAGCCCACCACCAGGCCAACATACAGCAGAGTATGCAGCAGATTCATTGCTTTGGCCTCGGGGAGGGTCTTTTTGACTCTCTCTACCCCCCCTCCCCGGTGTGCAACACGTTCTAGAGTTGGTCTCCGGTTACAATCTATTAAGATTCCAGTTTTTGCACGCTCAACCCTAATGGGAAGTCCTTGGGCCTCCTCCCCTTCTCTGATCATCTCCAGTCATCCCGTTTGCTAAGGCCTTCATAAGGAATTTGTCCCACGCAGAGCATTCCCTTTCCCCAGCTGGGGCCTGTCTTTGGTGCTGGAGGTTCCCTCTGGTTCCCAGTTTCACCCAGTGGCAACCTGTTTACTACTGAACCTCACGCTCCAAGCCGTCTTCCATATAGCTATTACTACGCTTCAAAGAGTCTTGGGAAAGAGCTTTGGGCGGTAACAAACCATAGCTGTGCTTTCTGCCTGATCGGGTGACTCTTCGCCCTGGTGCCTCATGGCACCTCGAAAGTTTCATCATCTTTTCCTGTTCATCAAGTCTCGATGTGACCTACCTCTTTCCGGATCGCTCTTTCGAAAAATCACCAGGCCCCTGATGAAGGAGATATCCCGAAGGGCTTGGGTTCAAGCAACCGAAAGTCCAAGCGCTAGAAAAAGTGTGCTCGTGATCCTTGCTGGAGTGGAAAAGGATCATGCAGCCTGTGCCACAACCATAGTCGCCTGTTGAGACAAAACAATGCAGAGAGCGTGAAAAAAAAAATCAAAAGGACTTGAGGTTCCGGGAAAAGAGCCATTGCCAGAAGAGGGGTGGCATCATCCTGGGTGGCCTTCCTGTAAGGGCTCGCCTGAAGCCACAGGCAAGGCACCCGCCTGGCCTCCTTATGCTTGACTGGCGCGTGGACCTGGCACTCCTCCCAAGGGTGGAATTTGCGAGAAGCGTTTTGCAAGAAGCCCTTACCACTAGATGAATCGATTGTTGTGACGCCCACCCCTGTCTTGCTGCTTGGGCCATCCCATGTCTACTTCTGCCATGAATGCCCCAGGAAAAGGAGGAAATGATTTGCTGTACTTTTAGCTTTCCCGGTACCTTCGCATGGGAAATTGCCGCCCCTTCATTGACCAAGAGATGGCGATCGACGGTGTAGGGAAAAGATTATAGGAGAGTGGGTCCTAGGGGGGTTAAGGGGGAGTGAGCGTTAGCTACAGGCATAGCGAGGCACAAGAAAAGCGAGAAAGATCCTCATTCCAGGGGTTCCATGGTGTAACGGTCAGCACTCTGGACTCTGAATCCAGCGATCCGAGTTCAAATCTCGGTGGGACCTTCCTTGCCGAGCCGCCGTTGATTTGAGCCTGGCGACTTGACTTGTCTATTACTGGCGGAAAGGCCAGTGATAGCGGAAGCCGCCCACAAGGCGGATGCCGTGCGAACGAGGCCCGTTGCAAGGGTGATGTCCGGCAAACTGAGAAGGCCCACAGCTCTATTGAAAGAGAAGCTGTGCAGCCGTATGTACTTTGGCCAGGAGCAGGTGCTCTGCACCAACTGGTCCTCGTTAGTATAGTGGTGAGTATCCCCGCCTGTCACGCGGGAGACCGGGGTTTGATTCCCCGACGGGGAGGCCGGCTTTTCTTTTCTACCCACCTACCCCCACACTCCTCTGCCTCCGCTCAGCTTAACTCCTTGGATGGTCTTTGAAGGAGAAAACGCTCACATTCGCAGCACATGGCAATTACAGAAGTTCATCGGATGGCCACCCAGCTCGACACCAAGTGGCACGGCTTTCTGGACCAAGTCAAGCTTTCAACTTCGCAGGACCTGGCCGCTTCACACCATCTGTGGAATCTTCCGCTGGGGTGCGTACTTCTCCCACTTCCACGCCTCTTCCAAGTTCTCAACACCTTTCATCTCTACTTCTCCACAGTCGTTGCCAGCAGCCCATTTTCGACCCACAGACCTTGATTTCCTCTTCTCCCATTGCTCGCTCTCGAGACTCTGCGCCTTTGCTTCCACCAGCTCTGGACCTCCTCCGTCATGTACACTTCCTGCACCCATGTCCTGAAAACACTACATCTGCAGGCACGCAGATTGAAAGGCGTAGGCGAGTGAGCCCAGTGTGCTCTTTAGCCGATCATTAATGCCCTCCTAAAAGCCCACCACCAGGCCAACATACAGCAGAGTATGCAGCAGATTCATTGCTTTGGCCTCGGGGAGGGTCTTTTTGACTCTCTCTACCCCCCCTCCCCGGTGTGCAACACGTTCTAGAGTTGGTCTCCGGTTACAATCTATTAAGATTCCAGTTTTTGCACGCTCAACCCTAATGGGAAGTCCTTGGGCCTCCTCCCCTTCTCTGATCATCTCCAGTCATCCCGTTTGCTAAGGCCTTCATAAGGAATTTGTCCCACGCAGAGCATTCCCTTTCCCCAGCTGGGGCCTGTCTTTGGTGCTGGAGGTTCCCTCTGGTTCCCAGTTTCACCCAGTGGCAACCTGTTTACTACTAAACCTCACGCTCCAAGCCGTCTTCCATATAGCTATTACTACGCTTCAAAGAGTCTTGGGAAAGAGCTTTGGGCGGTAAAAAACCATAGCTGTGCTTTCTGCCTGATCGGGTGACTCTTCGCCCTGGTGCCTCATGGCACCTCGAAAGTTTCATCATCTTTTCCTGTTCACCAAGTCTCGATGTGACCTACCTCTTTCCGGATCGCTCTTTCGAAAAATCACCAGGCCCCTGATGAAGGAGATATCCCGAAGGGCTTGGGTTCAAGCAACCGAAAGTCCAAGCGCTAGAAAAAGTGTGCTCGTGATCCTTGCTGGAGTGGAAAAGGATCATGCAGCCTGTGCCACAACCATAGTCGCCTGGTGAGACAAAACAATGCAGAGAGCGTGAAAAAAAAAATCAAAAGGACTTGAGGTTCCGGGAAAAGAGCCATTGCCAGAAGAGGGGTGGCATCATCCTGGGCGGCCTTCCTGTAAGGGCTCGCCTGAAGCCACAGGCAAGGCACCCGCCTGGCCTCCTTATGCTTGACTGGCGCGTGGACCTGGCACTCCTCCCAAGGGTGGAATTTGCGAGAAGCGTTTTGCAAGAAGCCCTTACCACTAGATGAATCGATTGTTGTGACGCCCACCCCTGTCTTGCTGCTTGGGCCATCCCATGTCTACTTCTGCCATGAATGCCCCAGGAAAAGGAGGAAATGATTTGCTGTACTTTTAGCTTTCCCGGTACCTTCGCATGGGAAATTGCCGCCCCTTCATTGACCAAGAGATGGCGATCGACGGTGTAGGGAAAAGATTATAGGAGAGTCGGTCCTAGGGGGGTTAAGGGGGAGTGAGCGTTAGCTACAGGCATAGCGAGGCACAAGAAAAGCGAGAAAGATCCTCGCTCCAGGGGTTCCATGGTGTAACGGTCAGCACTCTGGACTCTGAATCCAGCGATCCGAGTTCAAATCTCGGTGGGACCTTCTTTGCCGAGCCGCCGTTGATTTGAGCCTGGCGACTTGACTTGTCTATTACTGGCGGAAAGGCCAGTGATAGCGGAAGCCGCCCACAAGGCGGATGCCGTGCGAACGAGGCCCGTTGCAAGGGTGATGTCCGGCCGACTGCAAGGCAAACTGAGGAGGCCCACAGCTCTATTGAAAGAGAAGCTGTGCAGCCGTATGTACTTTGGCCAGGAGCAGGTGCTCTGCACCAACTGGTCCTCGTTAGTATAGTGGTGAGTATCCCCGCCTGTCACGCGGGAGACCGGGGTTCGATTCCCCGACGGGGAGGCCGGCTTTTCTTTTCTACCCACCTACCCCCACACTCCTCTGCCTCCGCTCAGCTTAACTCCTTGGATGGTCTTTGAAGGAGAAAACGCTCACATTCGCAGCACATGGCAATTACAGAAGTTCATCGGATGGCCACCCAGCTCGACACCAAGTGGCACGGCTTTCTGGACCAAGTCAAGCTTTCAACTTCGCAGGACCTGGCCGCTTCACACCATCTGTGGAATCTTCCGCTGGGGTGCGTACTTCTCCCACTTCCACGCCTCTTCCAAGTTCTCAACACCTTTCATCTCTACTTCTCCACAGTCATTGCCAGCAGCCCATTTTCGACCCACAGACCTTGATTTCCTCTTCTCCCATTGCTCGCTCTCGAGACTCTGCGCCTTTGCTTCCACCAGCTCTGGACCTCCTCCGTCATGTACACTTCCTGCACCCATGTCCTGAAAACACTACATCTGCAGGCACGCAGATTGAAAGGCGTAGGCGAGTGAGCCCAGTGTGCTCTTTAGCCGATCATTAATGCCCTCCTAAAAGCCCACCACCAGGCCAACATACAGCAGAGTATGCAGCAGATTCATTGCTTTGGCCTCGGGGAGGGTCTTTTTGACTCTCTCTACCCCCCCTCCCCGGTGTGCAACACGTTCTAGAGTTGGTCTCCGGTTACAATCTATTAAGATTCCAGTTTTTGCACGCTCAACCCTAATGGGAAGTCCTTGGGCCTCCTCCCCTTCTCTGATCATCTCCAGTCATCCCGTTTGCTAAGGCCTTCATAAGGAATTTGTCCCACGCAGAGCATTCCCTTTCCCCAGCTGGGGCCTGTCTTTGGTGCTGGAGGTTCCCTCTGGTTCCCAGTTTCACCCAGTGGCAACCTGTTTACTACTGAACCTCACGCTCCAAGCCGTCTTCCATATAGCTATTACTACGCTTCAAAGAGTCTTGGGAAAGAGCTTTGGGCGGTAACAAACCATAGCTGTGCTTTCTGCCTGATCGGGTGACTCTTCGCCCTGGTGCCTCATGGCACCTCGAAAGTTTCATCATCTTTTCCTGTTCATCAAGTCTCGATGTGACCTACCTCTTTCCGGATCGCTCTTTCGAAAAATCACCAGGCCCCTGATGAAGGAGATATCCCGAAGGGCTTGGGTTCAAGCAACCGAAAGTCCAAGCGCTAGAAAAAGTGTGCTCGTGATCCTTGCTGGAGTGGAAAAGGATCATGCAGCCTGTGCCACAACCACAGTCATTGCCAGCAGCCCATTTTCGACCCACAGACCTTGATTTCCTCTTCTCCCATTCCTCGCTCTCGAGACTCTGCGCCTTTGCTTCCACCAGCTCTGGACCTCCTCCGTCATGTACACTTCCTGCACCCATGTCCTGAAAACACTACATCTGCAGGCACGCAGATTGAAAGGCGTAGGCGAGTGAGCCCAGTGTGCTCTTTAGCCGATCATTAATGCCCTCCTAAAAGCCCACCACCAGGCCAACATACAGCAGAGTATGCAGCAGATTCATTGCTTTGGCCTCGGGGAGGGTCTTTTTGACTCTCTCTACCCCCCCTCCCCGGTGTGCAACACGTTCTAGAGTTGGTCTCCGGTTACAATCTATTAAGATTCCAGTTTTTGCACGCTCAACCCTAATGGGAAGACCTTGGGCCTCCTCCCCTTCTCTGATCATCTCCAGTCATCCCGTTTGCTAAGGCCTTCATAAGGAATTTGTCCCACGCAGAGCATTCCCTTTCCCCAGCTGGGGCCTGTCTTTGGTGCTGGATGTTCCCTCTGGTTCCCAGTTTCACCCAGTGGCAACCTGTTTACTACTGAACCTCACGCTCCAAGCCGTCTTCAATATAGCTATTAGTACGCTTCAAAGAGTCTTGGGAAAGAGCTTTGGGCGGTAACAAACCATAGCTGTGCTTTCTGCCTGATCGGGTGACTCTTCGCCCTGGTGCCTCATGGCACCTCGAAAGTTTCATCATCTTTTCCTGTTCATCAAGTCTCGATGTGACCTACCTCTTTCCGGATCGCTCTTTCGAAAAATCACCAGGCCCCTGATGAAGGAGATATCCCGAAGGGCTTGGGTTCAAGCAACCGAAAGTCCAAGCGCTAGAAAAAGTGTGCTCGTGATCCTTGCTGGAGTGGAAAAGGATCATGCAGCCTGTGCCACAACCATAGTCGCCTGGTGAGACAAACCAATGCAGAGAGCGTGAAAAAAAAAATCAAAAGGACTTGAGGTTCCGGGAAAAGAGCCATTGCCAGAAGAGGGGTGGCATCATCCTGGGCGGCCTTCCTGTAAGGGCTCGCCTGAAGCCACAGGCAAGGCACCCGCCTGGCCTCCTTATGCTTGACTGGCGCGTGGACCTGGCACTCCTCCCAAGGGTGGAATTTGCGAGAAGCGTTTTGCAAGAAGCCCTTACCACTAGATGAATCGATTGTTGTGACGCCCACCCCTGTCTTGCTGCTTGGGCCATCCCATGTCTACTTCTGCCATGAATGCCCCAGGAAAAGGAGGAAATGATTTGCTGTACTTTTAGCTTTCCCGGTACCTTCGCATGGGAAATTGCCGCCCCTTCATTGACCAAGAGATAGCGATCGACGGTGTAGGGAAAAGATTATAGGAGAGTCGGTCCTAGGGGGGTTAAGGGGGAGTGAGCGTTAGCTACAGGCATAGCGAGGCACAAGAAAAGCGAGAAAGATCCTCGTTCCAGGGGTTCCATGGTGTAACGGTCAGCACTCTGGACTCTGAATCCAGCGATCCGAGTTCAAATCTCGGTGGGACCTTCTTTGCCGAGCCGCCGTTGATTTGAGCCTGGCGACTTGACTTGTCTATTACTGGCGGAAAGGCCAGTGATAGCGGAAGCCGCCCACAAGGCGGATGCCGTGCGAACGAGGCCCGTTGCAAGGGTGATGTCCGGCCGACTGCAAGGCAAACTGAGAAGGCCCACAGCTCTATTGAAAGAGAAGCTGTGCAGCCGTATGTACTTTGGCCAGGAGCAGGTGCTCTGCACCAACTGGTCCTCGTTAGTATAGTGGTGAGTATCCCCGCCTGTCACGCGGGAGACCGGGGTTCGATTCCCCGACGGGGAGGCCGGCTTTTCTTTTCTACCCACCTACCCCCACACTCCTCTGCCTCCGCTCAGCTTAACTCCTTGGATGGTCTTTGAAGGAGAAAACGCTCACATTCGCAGCACATGGCAATTACAGAAGTTCATCGGATGGCCACCCAGCTCGACACCAAGTGGCACGGCTTTCTGGACCAAGTCAAGCTTTCAACTTCGCAGGACCTGGCCGCTTCACACCATCTGTGGAATCTTCCGCTGGGGTGCGTACTTCTCCCACTTCCACGCCTCTTCCAAGTTCTCAACACCTTTCATCTCTACTTCTCCACAGTCATTGCCAGCAGCCCATTTTCAACCCACAGACCTTGATTTCCTCTTCTCCCATTGCTCGCTCTCGAGACTCTGCGCCTTTGCTTCCACCAGCTCTGGACCTCCTCCATCATGTACACTTCCTGCACCCATGTCCTGAAAACACTACATCTGCAGGCACGCAGATTGAAAGGCGTAGGCGAGTGAGCCCAGTGTGCTCTTTAGCCGATCATTAATGCCCTCCTAAAAGCCCACCACCAGGCCAACATACAGCAGAGTATGCAGCAGATTCATTGCTTTGGCCTCGGGGAGGGACTTTTTGACTCTCTCTACCCCCCCTCCCCGGTGTGCAACACGTTCTAGAGTTGGTCTCCGGTTACAATCTATTAAGATTCCAGTTTTTGCACGCTCAACCCTAATGGGAAGTCCTTGGGCCTCCTCCCCTTCTCTGATCATCTCCAGTCATCCCGTTTGCTAAGGCCTTCATAAGGAATTTGTCCCACGCAGAGCATTCCCTTTCCCCAGCTGGGGCCTGTCTTTGGTGCTGGAGGTTCCCTCTGGTTCCCAGTTTCACCCAGTGGCAACCTGTTTACTACTGAACCTCACGCTCCAAGCCGTCTTCCATATAGCTATTACTACGCTTCAAAGAGTCTTGGGAAAGAGCTTTGGGCGGTAACAAACCATAGCTGTGCTTTCTGCCTGATCGGGTGACTCTTCGCCCTGGTGCCTCATGGCACCTCGAAAGTTTCATCATCTTTTCCTGTTCATCAAGTCTCGATGTGACCTACCTCTTTCCGGATCGCTCTTTCGAAAAATCACCAGGCCCCTGATGAAGGAGATATCCCGAAGGGCTTGCGTTCAAGCAACCGAAAGTCCAAGCGCTAGAAAAAGTGTGCTCGTGATCCTTGCTGGAGTGGAAAAGGATCATCCAGCCTGTGCCACAACCATAGTCGCCTGGTGAGACAAAACAATGCAGAGAGCGTGAAAAAAAAAATCAAAAGGACTTGAGGTTCCGGGAAAAGAGCCATTGCCAGAAGAGGGGTGGCATCATCCTGGGCGGCCTTCCTGTAAGGGCTCGCCTGAAGCCACAGGCAAGGCACCCGCCTGGCCTCCTTATGCTTGACTGGCGCGTGGACCTGGCACTCCTCCCAAGGGTGGAATTTGCGAGAAGCGTTTTGCAAGAAGCCCTTACCACTAGATGAATCGATTGTTGTGACGCCCACCCCTGTCTTGCTGCTTGGGCCATCCCATGTCTACTTCTGCCATGAATGCCCCAGGAAAAGGAGGAAATGATTTGCTGTACTTTTAGCTTTCCCGGTACCTTCGCATGGGAAATTGCCGCCCCTTCATTGACCAAGAGATGGCGATCGACGGTGTAGGGAAAAGATTATAGGAGAGTGGGTCCTAGGGGGGTTAAGGGGGAGTGAGCGTTAGCTACAGGCATAGCGAGGCACAAGAAAAGCGAGAAATATCCTCGTTCCAGGGGTTCCATGGTGTAACGGTCAGCACTCTGGACTCTGAATCCAGCAATCCGAGTTCAAATCTTGGTGGGACCTTCCTTGCCGAGCCGCCGTTGATTTGAGCCTGGCGACTTGACTTGTCTATTAATGGCGGAAAGGCCAGTGATAGCGGAAGCCGCCCACAAGGCGGATGCCGTGCGAACAAGGTCCGTTGCAAGGGTGATGTCCGGCCGAGTGCAAGGCAAACTGAGGAGGCCCACAGCTCTATTGAAAGAGAAGCTGTGCAGCCGTATGTACTTTGGCCAGGAGCAGGTGCGCTGCACCAACTGGTCCTCGTTAGTATAGTGGTGAGTATCCCCGCCTGTCACGCGGGAGACCGGAGTTCGATTCCCCGACGGGGAGGCCGGCTTTTCTTTTCTACCCACCTACCCACACACTCCTCTGCCTCCGCTCAGCTTAACTCCTTGGATGGTCTTTGAAGGAGAAAACGCTCACATTCGCAGCACATAGCAATTACAGAAGTTCATCGGATGGCCACCCAGCTCGACACCAAGTGGCACGGCTTTCTGGACCAAGTCAAGCTTTCAACTTCGCAGGACCTGGCCGCTTCACACCATCTGTGGAATCTTCCGCTGGGGTGCGTACTTCTCCCACTTCCACGCCTCTTCCAAGTTCTCAACACCTTTCATCTCTACTTCTCCACAGTCATTGCCAGCAGCCCATTTTCGACCCACAGACCTTGATTTCCTCTTCTCCCATTGCTCGCTCTCGAGACTCTGCGCCTTTGCTTCCACCAGCTCTGGACCTCCTCCGTCATGTACACTTCCTGCACCCATGTCCTGAAAACACTACATCTGCAGGCACGCAGATTGAAAGGCGTAGGCGAGTGAGCCCAGTGTGCTCTTTAGCCGATCATTAATGCCCTCCTAAAAGCCCACCACCAGGCCAACATACAGCAGAGTATGCAGCAGATTCATTGCTTTGGCCTCGGGGAGGGTCTTTTTGACTCTCTCTACCCCCCCTCCCCGGTGTGCAACACGTTCTAGAGTTGGTCTCCGGTTACAATCTATTAAGATTCCAGTTTTTGCACGCTCAACCCTAATGGGAAGTCCTTGGGCCTCCTCCCCTTCTCTGATCATCTCCAGTCATCCCGTTTGCTAAGGCCTTCATAAGGAATTTGTCCCACGCAGAGCATTCCCTTTCCCCAGCTGGAGCCTGTCTTTGGTGCTGGAGGTTCCCTCTGGTTCCCTGTTTCACCCAGTGGCAACCTGTTTACTACTGAACCTCACGCTCCAAGCCGTCTTCCATATAGCTATTACTACGCTTCAAAGAGTCTTGGGAAAGAGCTTTGGGCGGTAACAAACCATAGCTGTGCTTTCTGCCTGATCGGGTGACTCTTCGCCCTGGTGCCTCATGGCACCTCGAAAGTTTCATCATCTTTTCCTGTTCATCAAGTCTCGATGTGACCTACCTCTTTCCGGATCGCTCTTTCGAAAAATCACCAGGCCCCTGATGAAGTAGATATCCCGAAGGGCTTGGGTTCAAGCAACCGAAAGTCCAAGCGCTAGAAAAAGTGTGCTCGTGATCCTTGCTGGAGTGGAAAAGGATCATGCAGCCTGTGCCACAACCATAGTCGCCTGTTGAGACAAAACAATGCAGAGAGCGTGAAAAAAAAAATCAAAAGGACTTGAGGTTCCGGGAAAAGAGCCATTGCCAGAAGAGGGGTGGCATCATCCTGGGTGGCCTTCCTGTAAGGGATCGCCTGAAGCCACAGGCAAGGCACCCGCCTGGCCTCCTTATGCTTGACTGGCGCGTGGACCTGGCACTCCTCCCAAGGGTGGAATTTGCGAGAAGCGTTTTGCAAGAAGCCCTTACCACTAGATGAATCGATTGTTGTGACGCCCACCCCTGTCTTGCTGCTTGGGCCATCCCATGTCTACTTCTGCCATGAATGCCCCAGGAAAAGGAGGAAATGATTTGCTGTACTTTTAGCTTTCCCGGTACCTTCGCATGGGAAATTGCCGCCCCTTCATTGACCAAGAGATGGCGATCGACGGTGTAGGGAAAAGATTATAGGAGAGTCGGTCCTAGGGGGGTTAAGGGGGAGTGAGCGTTAGCTACAGGCATAGCGAGGCACAAGAAAAGCGAGAAAGATCCTCGTTCCAGGGGTTCCATGGTGTAACGGTCAGCACTCTGGACTCTGAATCCAGCGATCCGAGTTCAAATCTCGGTGGGACCTTCCTTGCCGAGCCGCCGTTGATTTGAGCCTGGCGACTTGACTTGTCTATTACTGGCGGAAAGGCCAGTGATAGCGGAAGCCGCCCACAAGGCGCATGCCGTGCGAACGAGGCCCGTTGCAAGGGTGATGTCCGGCCGACTGCAAGGCAAACTGAGGAGGCCCACAGCTCTATTGAAAGAGAAGCTGTGCAGCCGTATGTACTTTGGCCAGGAGCAGGTGCTCTGCACCAACTGGTCCTCGTTAGTATAGTGGTGAGCGTGACAGGCAAGGATGCCTGTCACGCGGGAGACCGGGGTTCGATTCCCCGACGGGGAGGCCGGCTTTTCTTTTCTACCCACCTACCCCCACACTCCTCTGCCTCCGCTCAGCTTAACTCCTTGGATGGTCTTTGAAGGAGAAAACGCTCACATTCGCAGCACATGGCAATTACAGAAGTTCATCGGATGGCCACCCAGCTCGACACCAAGTGGCACGGCTTTCTGGACCAAGTCAAGCTTTCAACTTCGCAGGACCTGGCCGCTTCACACCATCTGTGGAATCTTCCGCTGGGGTGCGTACTTCTCCCACTTCCACGCCTCTTCCAAGTTCTCAACACCTTTCATCTCTACTTCTCCACAGTCATTGCCAGCAGCCCATTTTCGACCCACAGACCTTGATTTCCTCTTCTCCCATTGCTCGCTCTCGAGACTCTGCGCCTTTGCTTCCACCAGCTCTGGACCTCCTCCGTCATGTACACTTCCTGCACCCATGTCCTGAAAACACTACATCTGCAGGCACGCAGATTGAAAGGCGTAGGCGAGTGAGCCCAGTGTGCTCTTTAGCCGATCATTAATGCCCTCCTAAAAGCCCACCACCAGGGCAACATACAGCAGAGTATGCAGCAGATTCATTGCTTTGGCCTCGGGGAGGGTCTTTTTGACTCTCTCTACCCCCCCTCCCCGGTGTGCAACACGTTCTAGAGTTGGTCTCCGGTTACAATCTATTAAGATTCCAGTTTTTGCACGCTCAACCCTAATGGGAAGTGTTTGGGCCTCCTCCCCTTCTCTGATCATCTCCAGTCATCCCGTTTGCTAAGGCCTTCATAAGGAATTTGTCCCACGCAGAGCATTCCCTTTCCCCAGCTGGGGCCTGTCTTTGGTGCTGGAGGTTCCCTCTGGTTCCCAGTTTCACCCAGTGGCAACCTGTTTACTACTGAACCTCACGCTCCAAGCCGTCTTCCATATAGCTATTACTACGCTTCAAAGAGTCTTGGGAAAGAGCTTTGGGCGGTAACAAACCATAGCTGTGCTTTCTGCCTGATCGGGTGACTCTTCGCCCTGGTGCCTCATGGCACCTCGAAAGTTTCATCATCTTTTCCTGTTCACCAAGTCTCGATGTGACCTACCTCTTTCCGGATCGCTCTTTCGAAAAATCACCAGGCCCCTGATGAAGGAGATATCCCGAAGGGCTTGGGTTCAAGCAACCGAAAGTCCAAGCGCTAGAAAAAGTGTGCTCGTGATCCTTGCTGGAGTGGAAAAGGATCATGCAGCCTGTGCCACAACCATAGTCGCCTGGTGAGACAAAACAATGCAGAGAGCGTGAAAAAAAAAATCAAAAGGACTTGAGGTTCCGGGAAAAGAGCCATTGCCAGAAGAGGGGTGGCATCATCCTGGGCGGCCTTCCTGTAAGGGCTCGCCTGAAGCCACAGGCAAGGCACCCGCCTGGCCTCCTTATGCTTGACTGGCGCGTGGACCTGGCACTCCTCCCAAGGGTGGAATTTGCGAGAAGCGTTTTGCAAGAAGCCCTTACCACTAGATGAATCGATTGTTGTGACGCCCACCCCTGTCTTGCTGCTTGGGCCATCCCATGTCTACTTCTGCCATGAATGCCCCAGGAAAAGGAGGAAATGATTTGCTGTACTTTTAGCTTTCCCGGTACCTTCGCATGGGAAATTGCCGCCCCTTCATTGACCAAGAGATGGCGATCGACGGTGTAGGGAAAAGATTATAGGAGAGTGGGTCCTAGGGGGGTTAAGGGGGAGTGAGCGTTAGCTACAGGCATAGCGAGGCACAAGAAAAGCGAGAAAGATCCTCGTTCCAGGGGTTCCATGGTGTAACAGTCAGCACTCTGGACTCTGAATCCAGCGATCCGAGTACAAATCTCGGTGGGACCTTCTTTGCCGAGCCGCCGTTGATTTGAGCCTGGCGACTTGACTTGTCTATTACTGGCGGAAAGGCCAGTAATAGCGGAAGCCGCCCACAAGGCGGATGCCGTGCGAACGAGGCCCGTTGCAAGGGTGATGTCCGGCCGACTGCAAGGCAAACTGAGGAGGCCCACAGCTCTATTGAAAGAGAAGCTGTGCAGCCGTATGTACTTTGGCCAGGAGCAGGTTCTCTGCACCAACTGGTCCTCGTTAGTATAGTGGTGAGTATCCCCGCCTGTCACGCGGGAGACCGGGGTTCGATTCCCCGATGGGGAGGCAGGCTTTTCTTTTCTACCCACCTACCCCCACACTCCTCTGCCTCCGCTCAGCTTAACTCCTTGGATGGTCTTTGAAGGAGAAAACGCTCACATTCGCAGCACATGGCAATTACAGAAGTTCATCGGATGGCCACCCAGCTCGACACCAAGTGGCACGGCTTTCTGGACCAAGTCAAGCTTTCAACTTCGCAGGACCTGGCCGCTTCACACCATCTGTGGAATCTTCCGCTGGGGTGCGTACTTCTCCCACTTCCACGCCTCTTCCAAGTTCTCAACACCTTTCATCTCTACTTCTCCACAGTCATTGCCAGCAGCCCATTTTCGACCCACAGACCTTGATTTCCTCTTCTCCCATTGCTCGCTCTCGAGACTCTGCGCCTTTGCTTCCACCAGCTCTGGACCTCCTCCGTCATGTACACTTCCTGCACCCATGTCCTGAAAACACTACATCTGCAGGCACGCAGATTGAAAGGCGTAGGCGAGTGAGCCCAGTGTGCTCTTTAGCCGATCATTAATGCCCTCCTAAAAGCCCACCACCAGGCCAACATACAGCAGAGTATGCAGCAGATTCATTGCTTTGGCCTCGGGGAGGGTCTTTTTGACTCTCTCTACCCCCCCTCCCCGGTGTGCAACACGTTCTAGAGTTGGTCTCCGGTTACAATCTATTAAGATTCCAGTTTTTGCACGCTCAACCCTAATGGGAAGACCTTGGGCCTCCTCCCCTTCTCTGATCATCTCCAGTCATCCCGTTTGCTAAGGCCTTCATAAGGAATTTGTCCCACGCAGAGCATTCCCTTTCCCCAGCTGGGGCCTGTCTTTGGTGCTGGAGGTTCCCTCTGGTTCCCAGTTTCACCCAGTGGCAACCTGTTTACTACTGAACCTCACGCTCCAAGCCGTCTTCCATATAGCTATTACTACGCTTCAAAGAGTCTTGGGAAAGAGCTTTGGGCGGTAACAAACCATAGCTGTGCTTTCTGCCTGATCGGGTGACTCTTCGCCCTGGTGCCTCATGGCACCTCGAAAGTTTCATCATCTTTTCCTGTTCATCAAGTCTCGATGTGACCTACCTCTTTCCGGATCGCTCTTTCGAAAAATCACCAGGCCCCTGATGAAGGAGATATCCCGAAGGGCTTGGGTTCAAGCAACCGAAAGTCCAAGCGCTAGAAAAAGTGTGCTCGTGATCCTTGCTGGAGTGGAAAAGGATCATGCAGCCTGTGCCACAACCATAGTCGCCTGGTGAGACAAACCAATGCAGAGAGCGTGAAAAAAAAAATCAAAAGGACTTGAGGTTCCGGGAAAAGAGCCATTGCCAGAAGAGGGGTGGCATCATCCTGGGCGGCCTTCCTGTAAGGGCTCGCCTGAAGCCACAGGCAAGGCACCCGCCTGGCCTCCTTATGCTTGACTGGCGCGTGGACCTGGCACTCCTCCCAAGGGTGGAATTTGCGAGAAGCGTTTTGCAAGAAGCCCTTACCACTAGATGAATCGATTGTTGTGACGCCCACCCCTGTCTTGCTGCTTGGGCCATCCCATGTCTACTTCTGCCATGAATGCCCCAGGAAAAGGAGGAAATGATTTGCTGTACTTTTAGCTTTCCCGGTACCTTCGCATGGGAAATTGCCGCCCCTTCATTGACCAAGAGATGGCGATCGACGGTGTAGGGAAAAGATTATAGGAGAGTCGGTCCTAGGGGGGTTAAGGGGGAGTGAGCGTTAGCTACAGGCATAGCGAGGCACAAGAAAAGCGAGAAATATCCTCGTTCCAGGGGTTCCATGGTGTAACGGTCAGCACTCTGGACTCTGAATCCAGCGATCCGAGTTCAAATCTCGGTGGGACCTTCTTTGCCGAGCCGCCGTTGATTTGAGCCTGGCGACTTGACTTGTCTATTACTGGCGGAAAGGCCAGTGATAGCGGAAGCCGCCCACAAGGCGGATGCCGTGCGAACGAGGCCCGTTGCAAGGGTGATGTCCGGCCGACTGCAAGGCAAACTGAGAAGGCCCACAGCTCTATTGAAAGAGAAGCTGTGCAGCCGTATGTACTTTGGCCAGGAGCAGGTGCTCTGCACCAACTGGTCCTCGTTAGTATAGTGGTGAGTATCCCCGCCTGTCACGCGGGAGACCGGGGTTCGATTCCCCGACGGGGAGGCCGGCTTTTCTTTTCTACCCACCTACCCCCACACTCCTCTGCCTCCGCTCAGCTTAACTCCTTGGATGGTCTTTGAAGGAGAAAACGCTCACATTCGCAGCACATGGCAATTACAGAAGTTCATCGGATGGCCACCCAGCTCGACACCAAGTGGCACGGCTTTCTGGACCAAGTCAAGCTTTCAACTTCGCAGGACCTGGCCGCTTCACACCATCTGTGGAATCTTCCGCTGGGGTGCGTACTTCTCCCACTTCCACGCCTCTTCCAAGTTCTCAACACCTTTCATCTCTACTTCTCCACAGTCATTGCCAGCAGCCCATTTTCGACCCACAGACCTTGATTTCCTCTTCTCCCATTGCTCGCTCTCGAGACTCTGCGCCTTTGCTTCCACCAGCTCTGGACCTCCTCCGTCATGTACACTTCCTGCACCCATGTCCTGAAAACACTACATCTGCAGGCACGCAGATTGAAAGGCGTAGGCGAGTGAGCCCAGTGTGCTCTTTAGCCGATCATTAATGCCCTCCTAAAAGCCCACCACCAGGCCAACATACAGCAGAGTATGCAGCAGATTCATTGCTTTGGCCTCGGGGAGGGTCTTTTTGACTCTCTCTACCCCCCCTCCCCGGTGTGCAACACGTTCTAGAGTTGGTCTCCGGTTACAATCTATTAAGATTCCAGTTTTTGCACGCTCAACCCTAATGGGAAGTCCTTGGGCCTCCTCCCCTTCTCTGATCATCTCCAGTCATCCCGTTTGCTAAGGCCTTCATAAGGAATTTGTCCCACGCAGAGCATTCCCTTTCCCCAGCTGGGGCCTGTCTTTGGTGCTGGAGGTTACCTCTGGTTCCCAGTTTCACCCAGTGGCAACCTGTTTACTACTGAACCTCACGCTCCAAGCCGTCTTCCATATAGCTATTACTACGCTTCAAAGAGTCTTGGGAAAGAGCTTTGGGCGGTAACAAACCATAGCTGTGCTTTCTGCCTGATCGGGTGACTCTTCGCCTTGGTGCCTCATGGCACCTCGAAAGTTTCATCATCTTTTCCTGTTCATCAAGTCTCGATGTGACCTACCTCTTTCCGGATCGCTCTTTCGAAAAATCACCAGGCCCCTGATGAAGGAGATATCCCGAAGGGCTTGGGTTCAAGCAACCGAAAGTCCAAGCGCTAGAAAAAGTGTGCTCGTGATCCTTGCTGGAGTGGAAAAGGATCATGCAGCCTGTGCCACAACCATAGTCGCCTGGTGAGACAAAACAATGCAGAGAGCGTGAAAAAAAAAATCAAAAGGACTTGAGGTTCCGGGAAAAGAGCCATTGCCAGAAGAGGGGTGGCATCATCCTGGGTGGCCTTCCTGTAAGAGCTCGCCTGAAGCCACAGGCAAGGCACCCGCCTGGCCTCCTTATGCTTGACTGGCGCGTGGACCTGGCACTCCTCCCAAGGGTGGAATTTGCGAGAAGCGTTTTGCAAGAAGCCCTTACCACTAGATGAATCGATTGTTGTGACGCCCACCCCTGTCTTGCTGCTTGGGCCATCCCATGTCTACTTCTGCCATGAATGCCCCAGGAAAAGGAGGAAATGATTTGCTGTACTTTTAGCTTTCCCGGTACCTTCGCATGGGAAATTGCCGCCCCTTCATTGACCAAGAGATGGCGATCGACGGTGTAGGGAAAAGATTATAGGAGAGTCGGTCCTAGGGGGGTTAAGGGGGAGTGAGCGTTAGCTACAGGCATAGCGAGGCACAAGAAAAGCGAGAAAGATCCTCGTTCCAGGGGTTCCATGGTGTAACAGTCAGCACTCTGGACTCTGAATCCAGCGATCCGAGTTCAAATTTCGGTGGGACCTTCCTTGCCGAGCCGCCGTTGATTTGAGCCTGGCGACTTGACTTGTCTATTACTGGCGGAAAGGCCAGTGATAGCGGAAGCCGCCCACAAGGCGGATGCCGTGCGAACGAGGCCCGTTGCAAGGGTGATGTCCGGCCGACTGCAAGGCAAACTGAGGAGGCCCACAGCTCTATTGAAAGAGAAGCTGTGCAGCCGTATGTACTTTGGCCAGGAGCAGGTGCTCTGCACCAACTGGTCCTCGTTAGTATAGTGGTGAGTATCCCCGCCTGTCACGCGGGAGACCGGGGTTCGATTCCCCGACGGGGAGGCTGGCTTTTCTTTTCTACCCACCTACCCACACACTCCTCTGCCTCCGCTCAGCTTAACTCCTTGGATGGTCTTTGAAGGAGAAAACGCTCACATTCGCAGCACATGGCAATTACAGAAGTTCATCGGATGGCCACCCAGCTCGACACCAAGTGGCACGGCTTTCTGGACCAAGTCAAGCTTTCAACTTCGCAGGACCTGGCCGCTTCACACCATCTGTGGAATCTTCCGCTGGGGTGCGTACTTCTCCCACTTCCACGCCTCTTCCAAGTTCTCAACACCTTTCATCTCTACTTCTCCACAGTCATTGCCAGCAGCCCATTTTCGACCCACAGACCTTTATTTCCTCTTCTCCCATTGCTCGCTCTCGAGACTCTGCGCCTTTGCTTCCACCAGCTCTGGACCTCCTCCGTCATGTACACTTCCTGCACCCATGTCCTGAAAACACTACATCTGCAGGCACGCAGATTGAAAGGCGTAGGCGAGTGAGCCCAGTGTGCTCTTTAGCCGATCATTAATGCCCTCCTAAAAGCCCACCACCAGGCCAACATACAGCAGAGTATGCAGCAGATTCATTGCTTTGGCCTCGGGGAGGGTCTTTTTGACTCTCTCTACCCCCCCTCCCCGGTGTGCAACACGTTCTAGAGTTGGTCTCCGGTTACAATCTATTAAGATTCCAGTTTTTGCACGCTCAACCCTAATGGGAAGTCCTTGGGCCTCCTCCCCTTCTCTGATCATCTCCAGTCATCCCGTTTGCTAAGGCCTTCATAAGGAATTTGTCCCACGCAGAGCATTCCCTTTCCCCAGCTGGGGCCTGTCTTTGGTGCTGGAGGTTCCCTCTGGTTCCCAGTTTCACCCAGTGGCAACCTGTTTACTACTGAACCTCACGCTCCAAGCCGTCTTCCATATAGCTATTACTACGCTTCAAAGAGTCTTGGGAAAGAGCTTTGGGCGGTAACAAACCATAGCTGTGCTTTCTGCCTGATCGGGTGACTCTTCGCCTTGGTGCCTCATGGCACCTCGAAAGTTTCATCATCTTTTCCTGTTCATCAAGTCTCGATGTGACCTACCTCTTTCCGGATCGCTCTTTCGAAAAATCACCAGGCCCCTGATGAAGGAGATATCCCGAAGGGCTTGGGTTCAAGCAACCGAAAGTCCAAGCGCTAGAAAAAGTGTGCTCGTGATCCTTGCTGGAGTGGAAAAGGATCATGCAGCCTGTGCCACAACCATAGTCGCCTGGTGAGACAAAACAATGCAGAGAGCGTGAAAAAAAAAATCAAAAGGACTTGAGGTTCCGGGAAAAGAGCCATTGCCAGAAGAGGGGTGGCATCATCCTGGGCGGCCTTCCTGTAAGGGCTCGCCTGAAGCCACAGGCAAGGCACCCGCCTGGCCTCCTTATGCTTGACTGGCGCGTGGACCTGGCACTCCTCCCAAGGGTGGAATTTGCGAGAAGTGTTTTGCAAGAAGCCCTTACCACTAGATGAATCGATTGTTGTGACGCCCACCCCTGTCTTGCTGCTTGGGCCATCCCATGTCTACTTCTGCCATGAATGCCCCAGGAAAAGGAGGAAATGATTTGCTGTACTTTTAGCTTTCCCGGTACCTTCGCATGGGAAATTGCCGCCCCTTCATTGACCAAGAGATGGCGATCGACGGTGTAGGGAAAAGATTATAGGAGAGTGGGTCCTAGGGGGGTTAAGGGGGAGTGAGCGTTAGCTACAGGCATAGCGAGGCACAAGAAAAGCGAGAAAGATCCTTGTTCCAGGGGTTCCATGGTGTAACGGTCAGCACTCTGGACTCTGAATCCAGCGATCCGAGTTCAAATTTCGGTGGGACCTTCCTTGCCGAGCCGCCGTTGATTTGAGCCTGGCGACTTGACTTGTCTATTACTGGCGGAAAGGCCAGTGATAGCGGAAGCCGCCCACAAGGCGGATGCCGTGCGAACGAGGCCCGTTGCAAGGGTGATGTCCGGCCGACTGCAAGGCAAACTGAGGAGGCCCACAGCTCTATTGAAAGAGAAGCTGTGCAGCCGTATGTACTTTGGCCAGGAGCAGGTGCTCTGCACCAACTGGTCCTCGTTAGTATAGTGGTGAGTATCCCCGCCTGTCACGCGGGAGACCGGGGTTCGATTCCCCGACGGGAGGCCGGCTTTTCTTTTCTACCCACCTACCCACACACTCCTCTGCCTCCGCTCAGCTTAACTCCTTGGATGGTCTTTGAAGGAGAAAACGCTCACATTCGCAGCACATGGCAATTACAGAAGTTCATCGGATGGCCACCCAGCTCGACACCAAGTGGCACGGCTTTCTGGACCAAGTCAAGCTTTCAACTTCGCAGGACCTGGCCGCTTCACACCATCTGTGGAATCTTCCGCTGGGGTGCGTACTTCTCCCACTTCCACGCCTCTTCCAAGTTCTCAACACCTTTCATCTCTACTTCTCCACAGTCATTGCCAGCAGCCCATTTTCGACCCACAGACCTTTATTTCCTCTTCTCCCATTGCTCGCTCTCGAGACTCTGCGCCTTTGCTTCCACCAGCTCTGGACCTCCTCCGTCATGTACACTTCCTGCACCCATGTCCTGAAAACACTACATCTGCAGGCACGCAGATTGAAAGGCGTAGGCGAGTGAGCCCAGTGTGCTCTTTAGCCGATCATTAATGCCCTCCTAAAAGCCCACCACCAGGCCAACATACAGCAGAGTATGCAGCAGATTCATTGCTTTGGCCTCGGTGAGGGTCTTTTTGACTCTCTCTACCCCCCCTCCCCGGTGTGCAACACGTTCTAGAGTTGGTCTCCGGTTACAATCTATTAAGATTCCAGTTTTTGCACGCTCAACCCTAATGGGAAGTCCTTGGGCCTCCTCCCCTTCTCTGATCATCTCCAGTCATCCCGTTTGCTAAGGCCTTCATAAGGAATTTGTCCCACGCAGAGCATTCCCTTTCCCCAGCTGGGGCCTGTCTTTGGTGCTGGAGGTTCCCTCTGGTTCCCAGTTTCACCCAGTGGCAACCTGTTTACTACTGAACCTCACGCTCCAAGCCGTCTTCCATATAGCTATTACTACGCTTCAAAGAGTCTTGGGAAAGAGCTTTGGGCGGTAACAAACCATAGCTGTGCTTTCTGCCTGATCGGGTGACTCTTCGCCCTGGTGCCTCATGGCACCTCGAAAGTTTCATCATCTTTTCCTGTTCATCAAGTCTCGATGTGACCTACCTCTTTCCGGATCGCTCTTTCGAAAAATCACCAGGCCCCTGATGAAGGAGATATCCCGAAGGGCTTGGGTTCAAGCAACCGAAAGTCCAAGCGCTAGAAAAAGTGTGCTCGTGATCCTTGCTGGAGTGGAAAAGGATCATGCAGCCTGTGCCACAACCATAGTCGCCTGGTGAGACAAAACAATGCAGAGAGCGTGAAAAAAAAAATCAAAAGGACTTGAGGTTCCGGGAAAAGAGCCATTGCCAGAAGAGGGGTGGCATCATCCTGGGCGGCCTTCCTGTAAGGGCTCGCCTGAAGCCACAGGCAAGGCACCCGCCTGGCCTCCTTATGCTTGACTGGCGCGTGGACCTGGCACTCCTCCCAAGGGTGGAATTTGCGAGAAGTGTTTTGCAAGAAGCCCTTACCACTAGATGAATCGATTGTTGTGACGCCCACCCCTGTCTTGCTGCTTGGGCCATCCCATGTCTACTTCTGCCATGAATGCCCCAGGAAAAGGAGGAAATGATTTGCTGTACTTTTAGCTTTCCCGGTACCTTCGCATGGGAAATTGCCGCCCCTTCATTGACCAAGAGATGGCGATCGACGGTGTAGGGAAAAGATTATAGGAGAGTGGGTCCTAGGGGGGTTAAGGGGGAGTGAGCGTTAGCTACAGGCATAGCGAGGCACAAGAAAAGCGAGAAAGATCCTTGTTCCAGGGGTTCCATGGTGTAACGGTCAGCACTCTGGACTCTGAATCCAGCGATCCGAGTTCAAATCTCGGTGGGACCTTCTTTGCCGAGCCGCTGTTGATTTGAGCCTGGCGACTTGACTTGTCTATTACTGGCGGAAAGGCCAGTGATAGCGGAAGCCGCCCACAAGGCGGATGCCGTGCGAACGAGGCCCGTTGCAAGGGTGATGTCCGGCCGACTGCAAGGCAAACTGAGGAGGCCCACAGCTCTATTGAAAGAGAAGCTGTGCAGCCGTATGTACTTTAGCCAGGAGCAGGTGCTCTGCACCAACTGGTCCTCGTTAGTATAGTGGTGAGTATCCCCGCCTGTCACGCGGGAGACTGGGGTTCGATTCCCCGACGGGGAGGCCGGCTTTTCTTTTCTACCCACCTACCCACACACTCCTCTGCCTCCGCTCAGCTTAACTCCTTGGATGGTCTTTGAAGGAGAAAACGCTCACATTCGCAGCACATGGCAATTACAGAAGTTCATCGGATGGCCACCCAGCTCGACACCAAGTGGCACGGCTTTCTGGACCAAGTCAAGCTTTCAACTTCGCAGGACCTGGCCGCTTCACACCATCTGTGGAATCTTCCGCTGGGGTGCGTACTTCTCCCACTTCCACGCCTCTTCCAAGTTCTCAACACCTTTCATCTCTACTTCTCCACAGTCATTGCCAGCAGCCCATTTTCGACCCACAGACCTTGATTTCCTCTTCTCCCATTGCTCGCTCTCGAGACTCTGCGCCTTTGCTTCCACCAGCTCTGGACCTCCTCCGTCATGTACACTTCCTGCACCCATGTCCTGAAAACACTACATCTGCAGGCACGCAGATTGAAAGGCGTAGGCGAGTGAGCCCAGTGTGCTCTTTAGCCGATCATTAATGCCCTCCTAAAAGCCCACCACCAGGCCAACATACAGCAGAGTATGCAGCAGATTCATTGCTTTGGCCTCGGGGAGGGTCTTTTTGACTCTCTCTACCCCCCCTCCCCGGTGTGCAACACGTTCTAGAGTTGGTCTCCGGTTACAATCTATTAAGATTCCAGTTTTTGCACGCTCAACCCTAATGGGAAGTCCTTGGGCCTCCTCCCCTTCTCTGATCATCTCCAGTCATCCCGTTTGCTAAGGCCTTCATAAGGAATTTGTCCCACGCAGAGCATTCCCTTTCCCCAGCTGGGGCCTGTCTTTGGTGCTGGAGGTTCCCTCTGGTTCCCAGTTTCACCCAGTGGCAACCTGTTTACTACTGAACCTCACGCTCCAAGCCGTCTTCCATATAGCTATTACTACGCTTCAAAGAGTCTTGGGAAAGAGCTTTGGGCGGTAACAAACCATAGCTGTGCTTTCTGCCTGATCGGGTGACTCTTCGCCCTGGTGCCTCATGGCACCTCGAAAGTTTCATCATCTTTTCCTGTTCACCAAGTCTCGATGTGACCTACCTCTTTCCGGATCGCTCTTTCGAAAAATCACCAGGCCCCTGATGAAGGAGATATCCCGAAGGGCTTGGGTTCAAGCAACCGAAAGTCCAAGCGCTAGAAAAAGTGTGCTCGTGATCCTTGCTGGAGTGGAAAAGGATCATGCAGCCTGTGCCACAACCATAGTCGCCTGGTGAGACAAAACAATGCAGAGAGCGTGAAAAAAAAAATCAAAAGGACTTGAGGTTCCGGGAAAAGAGCCATTGCCAGAAGAGGGGTGGCATCATCCTGGGCGGCCTTCCTGTAAGGGCTCGCCTGAAGCCACAGGCAAGGCACCCGCCTGGCCTCCTTATGCTTGACTGGCGCGTGGACCTGGCACTCCTCCCAAGGGTGGAATTTGCGAGAAGCGTTTTGCAAGAAGCCCTTACCACTAGATGAATCGATTGTTGTGACGCCCACCCCTGTCTTGCTGCTTGGGCCATCCCATGTCTACTTCTGCCATGAATGCCCCAGGAAAAGGAGGAAATGATTTGCTGTACTTTTAGCTTTCCCGGTACCTTCGCATGGGAAATTGCCGCCCCTTCATTGACCAAGAGATGGCGATCGACGGTGTAGGGAAAAGATTATAGGAGAGTGGGTCCTAGGGGGGTTAAGGGGGAGTGAGCGTTAGCTACAGGCATAGCGAGGCACAAGAAAAGCGAGAAAGATCCTCGTTCCAGGGGTTCCATGGTGTAACGGTCAGCACTCTGGACTCTGAATCCAGCGATCCGAGTTCAAATCTCGGTGGGACCTTCTTTGCCGAGCCGCCGTTGATTTGAGCCTGGCGACTTGACTTGTCTATTACTGGCGGAAAGGCCAGTGATAGCGGAAGCCGCCCACAAGGCGGATGCCGTGCGAACGAGGCCCGTTGCAAGGGTGATGTCCGGCCGACTGCAAGGCAAACTGAGAAGGCCCACAGCTCTATTGAAAGAGAAGCTGTGCAGCCGTATGTACTTTGGCCAGGAGCAGGTGTCTGCACCAACTGGTCCTCGTTAGTATAGTGGTGAGTATCCCCGCCTGTCACGCGGGAGACCGGGGTTCGATTCCCCGACGGGGAGGCCGGCTTTTCTTTTCTACCCACCTACCCCCACACTCCTCTGCCTCCGCTCAGCTTAACTCCTTGGATGGTCTTTGAAGGAGAAAACGCTCACATTCGCAGCACATGGCAATTACAGAAGTTCATCGGATGGCCACCCAGCTCGACACCAAGTGGCACGGCTTTCTGGACCAAGTCAAGCTTTCAACTTCGCAGGACCTGGCCGCTTCACACCATCTGTGGAATCTTCCGCTGGGGTGCGTACTTCTCCCACTTCCACGCCTCTTCCAAGTTCTCAACACCTTTCATCTCTACTTCTCCACAGTCATTGCCAGCAGCCCATTTTCAACCCACAGACCTTGATTTCCTCTTCTCCCATTGCTCGCTCTCGAGACTCTGCGCCTTTGCTTCCACCAGCTCTGGACCTCCTCCATCATGTACACTTCCTGCACCCATGTCCTGAAAACACTACATCTGCAGGCACGCAGATTGAAAGGCGTAGGCGAGTGAGCCCAGTGTGCTCTTTAGCCGATCATTAATGCCCTCCTAAAAGCCCACCACCAGGCCAACATACAGCAGAGTATGCAGCAGATTCATTGCTTTGGCCTCGGGGAGGGACTTTTTGACTCTCTCTACCCCCCCTCCCCGGTGTGCAACACGTTCTAGAGTTGGTCTCCGGTTACAATCTATTAAGATTCCAGTTTTTGCACGCTCAACCCTAATGGGAAGTCCTTGGGCCTCCTCCCCTTCTCTGATCATCTCCAGTCATCCCGTTTGCTAAGGCCTTCATAAGGAATTTGTCCCACGCAGAGCATTCCCTTTCCCCAGCTGGGGCCTGTCTTTGGTGCTGGAGGTTCCCTCTGGTTCCCAGTTTCACCCAGTGGCAACCTGTTTACTACTGAACCTCACGCTCCAAGCCGTCTTCCATATAGCTATTACTACGCTTCAAAGAGTCTTGGGAAAGAGCTTTGGGCGGTAACAAACCATAGCTGTGCTTTCTGCCTGATCGGGTGACTCTTCGCCCTGGTGCCTCATGGCACCTCGAAAGTTTCATCATCTTTTCCTGTTCATCAAGTCTCGATGTGACCTACCTCTTTCCGGATCGCTCTTTCGAAAAATCACCAGGCCCCTGATGAAGGAGATATCCCGAAGGGCTTGCGTTCAAGCAACCGAAAGTCCAAGCGCTAGAAAAAGTGTGCTCGTGATCCTTGCTGGAGTGGAAAAGGATCATCCAGCCTGTGCCACAACCATAGTCGCCTGGTGAGACAAAACAATGCAGAGAGCGTGAAAAAAAAAATCAAAAGGACTTGAGGTTCCGGGAAAAGAGCCATTGCCAGAAGAGGGGTGGCATCATCCTGGGCGGCCTTCCTGTAAGGGCTCGCCTGAAGCCACAGGCAAGGCACCCGCCTGGCCTCCTTATGCTTGACTGGCGCGTGGACCTGGCACTCCTCCCAAGGGTGGAATTTGCGAGAAGCGTTTTGCAAGAAGCCCTTACCACTAGATGAATCGATTGTTGTGACGCCCACCCCTGTCTTGCTGCTTGGGCCATCCCATGTCTACTTCTGCCATGAATGCCCCAGGAAAAGGAGGAAATGATTTGCTGTACTTTTAGCTTTCCCGGTACCTTCGCATGGGAAATTGCCGCCCCTTCATTGACCAAGAGATGGCGATCGACGGTGTAGGGAAAAGATTATAGGAGAGTGGGTCCTAGGGGGGTTAAGGGGGAGTGAGCGTTAGCTACAGGCATAGCGAGGCACAAGAAAAGCGAGAAAGATCCTCGTTCCAGGGGTTCCATGGTGTAACGGTCAGCACTCTGGACTCTGAATCCAGCGATCCGAGTTCAAATCTTGGTGGGACCTTCCTTGCCGAGCCGCCGTTGATTTGAGCCTGGCGACTTGACTTGTCTATTACTGGCGGAAAGGCCAGTGATAGCGGAAGCCGCCCACAAGGCGGATGCCGTGCGAACAAGGTCCGTTGCAAGGGTGATGTCCGGCCGACTGCAAGGCAAACTGAGGAGGCCCACAGCTCTATTGAAAGAGAAGCTGTGCAGCCGTATGTACTTTGGCCAGGAGCAGGTGCTCTGCACCAACTGGTCCTCGTTAGTATAGTGGTGAGTATCCCCGCCTGTCACGCGGGAGACCGGGGTTCGATTCCCCGACGGGGAGGCCGGCTTTTCTTTTCTACCCACCTACCCACACACTCCTCTGCCTCCGCTCAGCTTAACTCCTTGGATGGTCTTTGAAGGAGAAAACGCTCACATTCGCAGCACATAGCAATTACAGAAGTTCATCGGATGGCCACCCAGCTCGACACCAAGTGGCACGGCTTTCTGGACCAAGTCAAGCTTTCAACTTCGCAGGACCTGGCCGCTTCACACCATCTGTGGAATCTTCCGCTGGGGTGCGTACTTCTCCCACTTCCACGCCTCTTCCAAGTTCTCAACACCTTTCATCTCTACTTCTCCACAGTCATTGCCAGCAGCCCATTTTCGACCCACAGACCTTGATTTCCTCTTCTCCCATTGCTCGCTCTCGAGACTCTGCGCCTTTGCTTCCACCAGCTCTGGACCTCCTCCGTCATGTACACTTCCTGCACCCATGTCCTGAAAACACTACATCTGCAGGCACGCAGATTGAAAGGCGTAGGCGAGTGAGCCCAGTGTGCTCTTTAGCCGATCATTAATGCCCTCCTAAAAGCCCACCACCAGGCCAACATACAGCAGAGTATGCAGCAGATTCATTGCTTTGGCCTCGGGGAGGGTCTTTTTGACTCTCTCTACCCCCCCTCCCCGGTGTGCAACACGTTCTAGAGTTGGTCTCCGGTTACAATCTATTAAGATTCCAGTTTTTGCACGCTCAACCCTAATGGGAAGTCCTTGGGCCTCCTCCCCTTCTCTGATCATCTCCAGTCATCCCGTTTGCTAAGGCCTTCATAAGGAATTTGTCCCACGCAGAGCATTCCCTTTCCCCAGCTGGGGCCTGTCTTTGGTGCTGGAGGTTCCCTCTGGTTCCCTGTTTCACCCAGTGGCAACCTGTTTACTACTGAACCTCACGCTCCAAGCCGTCTTCCATATAGCTATTACTACGCTTCAAAGAGTCTTGGGAAAGAGCTTTGGGCGGTAACAAACCATAGCTGTGCTTTCTGCCTGATCGGGTGACTCTTCGCCCTGGTGCCTCATGGCACCTCGAAAGTTTCATCATCTTTTCCTGTTCATCAAGTCTCGATGTGACCTACCTCTTTCCGGATCGCTCTTTCGAAAAATCACCAGGCCCCTGATGAAGTAGATATCCCGAAGGGCTTGGGTTCAAGCAACCGAAAGTCCAAGCGCTAGAAAAAGTGTGCTCGTGATCCTTGCTGGAGTGGAAAAGGATCATGCAGCCTGTGCCACAACCATAGTCGCCTGTTGAGACAAAACAATGCAGAGAGCGTGAAAAAAAAAATCAAAAGGACTTGAGGTTCCGGGAAAAGAGCCATTGCCAGAAGAGGGGTGGCATCATCCTGGGTGGCCTTCCTGTAAGGGATCGCCTGAAGCCACAGGCAAGGCACCCGCCTGGCCTCCTTATGCTTGACTGCCGCGTGGACCTGGCACTCCTCCCAAGGGTGGAATTTGCGAGAAGCGTTTTGCAAGAAGCCCTTACCACTAGATGAATCGATTGTTGTGACGCCCACCCCTGTCTTGCTGCTTGGGCCATCCCATGTCTACTTCTGCCATGAATGCCCCAGGAAAAGGAGGAAATGATTTGCTGTACTTTTAGCTTTCCCGGTACCTTCGCATGGGAAATTGCCGCCCCTTCATTGACCAAGAGATGGCGATCGACGGTGTAGGGAAAAGATTATAGGAGAGTCGGTCCTAGGGGGGTTAAGGGGGAGTGAGCGTTAGCTACAGGCATAGCGAGGCACAAGAAAAGCGAGAAAGATCCTCGTTCCAGGGGTTCCATGGTGTAACGGTCAGCACTCTGGACTCTGAATCCAGCGATCCGAGTTCAAATCTCGGTGGGACCTTCCTTGCCGAGCCGCCGTTGATTTGAGCCTGGCGACTTGACTTGTCTATTACTGGCGGAAAGGCCAGTGATAGCGGAAGCCGCCCACAAGGCGCATGCCGTGCGAACGAGGCCCGTTGCAAGGGTGATGTCCGGCCGACTGCAAGGCAAACTGAGGAGGCCCACAGCTCTATTGAAAGAGAAGCTGTGCAGCCGTATGTACTTTGGCCAGGAGCAGGTGCTCTGCACCAACTGGTCCTCGTTAGTATAGTGGTGAGCGTGACAGGCGGGGATGCCTGTCACGCGGGAGACCGGGGTTCGATTCCCCGACGGGGAGGCCGGCTTTTCTTTTCTACCCACCTACCCCCACACTCCTCTGCCTCCGCTCAGCTTAACTCCTTGGATGGTCTTTGAAGGAGAAAACGCTCACATTCGCAGCACATGGCAATTACAGAAGTTCATCGGATGGCCACCCAGCTCGACACCAAGTGGCACGGCTTTCTGGACCAAGTCAAGCTTTCAACTTCGCAGGACCTGGCCGCTTCACACCATCTGTGGAATCTTCCGCTGGGGTGCGTACTTCTCCCACTTCCACGCCTCTTCCAAGTTCTCAACACCTTTCATCTCTACTTCTCCACAGTCATTGCCAGCAGCCCATTTTCGACCCACAGACCTTGATTTCCTCTTCTCCCATTGCTCGCTCTCGAGACTCTGCGCCTTTGCTTCCACCAGCTCTGGACCTCCTCCGTCATGTACACTTCCTGCACCCATGTCCTGAAAACACTACATCTGCAGGCACGCAGATTGAAAGGCGTAGGCGAGTGAGCCCAGTGTGCTCTTTAGCCGATCATTAATGCCCTCCTAAAAGCCCACCACCAGGGCAACATACAGCAGAGTATGCAGCAGATTCATTGCTTTGGCCTCGGGGAGGGTCTTTTTGACTCTCTCTACCCCCCCTCCCCGGTGTGCAACACGTTCTAGAGTTGGTCTCCGGTTACAATCTATTAAGATTCCAGTTTTTGCACGCTCAACCCTAATGGGAAGTCCTTGGGCCTCCTCCCCTTCTCTGATCATCTCCAGTCATCCCGTTTGCTAAGGCCTTCATAAGGAATTTGTCCCACGCAGAGCATTCCCTTTCCCCAGCTGGGGCCTGTCTTTGGTGCTGGAGGTTCCCTCTGGTTCCCAGTTTCACCCAGTGGCAACCTGTTTACTACTGAACCTCACGCTCCAAGCCGTCTTCCATATAGCTATTACTACGCTTCAAAGAGTCTTGGGAAAGAGCTTTGGGCGGTAACAAACCATAGCTGTGCTTTCTGCCTGATCGGGTGACTCTTCGCCCTGGTGCCTCATGGCACCTCGAAAGTTTCATCATCTTTTCCTGTTCACCAAGTCTCGATGTGACCTACCTCTTTCCGGATCGCTCTTTCGAAAAATCACCAGGCCCCTGATGAAGGAGATATCCCGAAGGGCTTGGGTTCAAGCAACCGAAAGTCCAAGCGCTAGAAAAAGTGTGCTCGTGATCCTTGCTGGAGTGGAAAAGGATCATGCAGCCTGTGCCACAACCATAGTCGCCTGGTGAGACAAAACAATGCAGAGAGCGTGAAAAAAAAAATCAAAAGGACTTGAGGTTCCGGGAAAAGAGCCATTGCCAGAAGAGGGGTGGCATCATCCTGGGCGGCCTTCCTGTAAGGGCTCGCCTGAAGCCACAGGCAAGGCACCCGCCTGGCCTCCTTATGCTTGACTGGCGCGTGGACCTGGCACTCCTCCCAAGGGTGGAATTTGCGAGAAGCGTTTTGCAAGAAGCCCTTACCACTAGATGAATCGATTGTTGTGACGCCCACCCCTGTCTTGCTGCTTGGGCCATCCCATGTCTACTTCTGCCATGAATGCCCCAGGAAAAGGAGGAAATGATTTGCTGTACTTTTAGCTTTCCCGGTACCTTCGCATGGGAAATTGCCGCCCCTTCATTGACCAAGAGATGGCGATCGACGGTGTAGGGAAAAGATTATAGGAGAGTGGGTCCTAGGGGGGTTAAGGGGGAGTGAGCGTTAGCTACAGGCATAGCGAGGCACAAGAAAAGCGAGAAAGATCCTCGTTCCAGGGGTTCCATGGTGTAACGGTCAGCACTCTGGACTCTGAATCCAGCGATCCGAGTTCAAATCTCGGTGGGACCTTCTTTGCCGAGCCGCCGTTGATTTGAGCCTGGCGACTTGACTTGTCTATTACTGGCGGAAAGGCCAGTAATAGCGGAAGCCGCCCACAAGGCGGATGCCGTGCGAACGAGGCCCGTTGCAAGGGTGATGTCCGGCCGACTGCAAGGCAAACTGAGGAGGCCCACAGCTCTATTGAAAGAGAAGCTGTGCAGCCGTATGTACTTTGGCCAGGAGCAGGTTCTCTGCACCAACTGGTCCTCGTTAGTATAGTGGTGAGTATCCCCGCCTGTCACGCGGGAGACCGGGGTTCGATTCCCCGACGGGGAGGCAGGCTTTTCTTTTCTACCCACCTACCCCCACACTCCTCTGCCTCCGCTCAGCTTAACTCCTTGGATGGTCTTTGAAGGAGAAAACGCTCACATTCGCAGCACATGGCAATTACAGAAGTTCATCGGATGGCCACCCAGCTCGACACCAAGTGGCACGGCTTTCTGGACCAAGTCAAGCTTTCAACTTCGCAGGACCTGGCCGCTTCACACCATCTGTGGAATCTTCCGCTGGGGTGCGTACTTCTCCCACTTCCACGCCTCTTCCAAGTTCTCAACACCTTTCATCTCTACTTCTCCACAGTCATTGCCAGCAGCCCATTTTCGACCCACAGACCTTGATTTCCTCTTCTCCCATTCCTCGCTCTCGAGACTCTGCGCCTTTGCTTCCACCAGCTCTGGACCTCCTCCGTCATGTACACTTCCTGCACCCATGTCCTGAAAACACTACATCTGCAGGCACGCAGATTGAAAGGCGTAGGCGAGTGAGCCCAGTGTGCTCTTTAGCCGATCATTAATGCCCTCCTAAAAGCCCACCACCAGGCCAACATACAGCAGAGTATGCAGCAGATTCATTGCTTTGGCCTCGGGGAGGGTCTTTTTGACTCTCTCTACCCCCCCTCCCCGGTGTGCAACACGTTCTAGAGTTGGTCTCCGGTTACAATCTATTAAGATTCCAGTTTTTGCACGCTCAACCCTAATGGGAAGACCTTGGGCCTCCTCCCCTTCTCTGATCATCTCCAGTCATCCCGTTTGCTAAGGCCTTCATAAGGAATTTGTCCCACGCAGAGCATTCCCTTTCCCCAGCTGGGGCCTGTCTTTGGTGCTGGAGGTTCCCTCTGGTTCCCAGTTTCACCCAGTGGCAACCTGTTTACTACTGAACCTCACGCTCCAAGCCGTCTTCCATATAGCTATTACTACGCTTCAAAGAGTCTTGGGAAAGAGCTTTGGGCGGTAACAAACCATAGCTGTGCTTTCTGCCTGATCGGGTGACTCTTCGCCCTGGTGCCTCATGGCACCTCGAAAGTTTCATCATCTTTTCCTGTTCATCAAGTCTCGATGTGACCTACCTCTTTCCGGATCGCTCTTTCGAAAAATCACCAGGCCCCTGATGAAGGAGATATCCCGAAGGGCTTGGGTTCAAGCAACCGAAAGTCCAAGCGCTAGAAAAAGTGTGCTCGTGATCCTTGCTGGAGTGGAAAAGGATCATGCAGCCTGTGCCACAACCATAGTCGCCTGGTGAGACAAACCAATGCAGAGAGCGTGAAAAAAAAAATCAAAAGGACTTGAGGTTCCGGGAAAAGAGCCATTGCCAGAAGAGGGGTGGCATCATCCTGGGCGGCCTTCCTGTAAGGGCTCGCCTGAAGCCACAGGCAAGGCACCCGCCTGGCCTCCTTATGCTTGACTGGCGCGTGGACCTGGCACTCCTCCCAAGGGTGGAATTTGCGAGAAGCGTTTTGCAAGAAGCCCTTACCACTAGATGAATCGATTGTTGTGACGCCCACCCCTGTCTTGCTGCTTGGGCCATCCCATGTCTACTTCTGCCATGAATGCCCCAGGAAAAGGAGGAAATGATTTGCTGTACTTTTAGCTTTCCCGGTACCTTCGCATGGGAAATTGCCGCCCCTTCATTGACCAAGAGATGGCGATCGACGGTGTAGGGAAAAGATTATAGGAGAGTCGGTCCTAGGGGGGTTAAGGGGGAGTGAGCGTTAGCTACAGGCATAGCGAGGCACAAGAAAAGCGAGAAAGATCCTCGTTCCAGGGGTTCCATGGTGTAACGGTCAGCACTCTGGACTCTGAATCCAGCGATCCGAGTTCAAATCTCGGTGGGACCTTCTTTGCCGAGCCGCCGTTGATTTGAGCCTGGCGACTTGACTTGTCTATTACTGGCGGAAAGGCCAGTGATAGCGGAAGCCGCCCACAAGGCGGATGCCGTGCGAACGAGGCCCGTTGCAAGGGTGATGTCCGGCCGACTGCAAGGCAAACTGAGAAGGCCCACAGCTCTATTGAAAGAGAAGCTGTGCAGCCGTATGTACTTTGGCCAGGAGCAGGTGCTCTGCACCAACTGGTCCTCGTTACTATAGTGGTGAGTATCCCCGCCTGTCACGCGGGAGACCGGGGTTCGATTCCCCGACGGGGAGGCCGGCTTTTCTTTTCTACCCACCTACCCCCACACTCCTCTGCCTCCGCTCAGCTTAACTCCTTGGATGGTCTTTGAAGGAGAAAACACTCACATTCGCAGCACATGGCAATTACAGAAGTTCATCGGATGGCCACCCAGCTCGACACCAAGTGGCACGGCTTTCTGGACCAAGTCAAGCTTTCAACTTCGCAGGACCTGG
This sequence comes from Staurois parvus, assembly GCF_062004578.1. NCBI lineage: Eukaryota > Metazoa > Chordata > Amphibia > Anura > Ranidae > Staurois > Staurois parvus. Next base: position 2,291,319 of record NW_028317922.1, read on the forward strand.
CCGCTTCACACCATCTGTGGAATCTTCCGCTGGGGTGCGTACTTCTCCCACTTCCACGCCTCTTCCAAGTTCTCAACACCTTTCATCTCTACTTCTCCACAGTCATTGCCAGCAGCCCATTTTCAACCCACAGACCTTGATTTCCTCTTCTCCCATTGCTCGCTCTCAAGACTCTGCGCCTTTGCTTCCACCAGCTCTGGACCTCCTCCGTCATGTACACTTCCTGCACCCATGTCCTGAAAACACTACATCTGCAGGCACGCAGATTGAAAGGCGTAGGCGAGTGAGCCCAGTGTGCTCTTTAGCCGATCATTAATGCCCTCCTAAAAGCCCACCACCAGGCCAACATACAGCAGAGTATGCAGCAGATTCATTGCTTTGGCCTCGGGGAGGGTCTTTTTGACTCTCTCTACCCCCCCTCCCCGGTGTGCAACACGTTCTAGAGTTGGTCTCCGGTTACAATCTATTAAGATTCCAGTTTTTGCACGCTCAACCCTAATGGGAAGTCCTTGGGCCTCCTCCCCTTCTCTGATCATCTCCAGTCATCCCGTTTGCTAAGGCCTTCATAAGGAATTTGTCCCACGCAGAGCATTCCCTTTCCCCAGCTGGGGCCTGTCTTTGGTGCTGGAGGTTCCCTCTGGTTCCCTGTTTCACCCAGTGGCAACCTGTTTACTACTGAACCTCACGCTCCAAGCCGTCTTCCATATAGCTATTACTACGCTTCAAAGAGTCTTGGGAAAGAGCTTTGGGCGGTAACAAACCATAGCTGTGCTTTCTGCCTGATCGGGTGACTCTTCGCCCTGGTGCCTCATGGCACCTCGAAAGTTTCATCATCTTTTCCTGTTCATCAAGTCTCGATGTGACCTACCTCTTTCCGGATCGCTCTTTCGAAAAATCACCAGGCCCCTGATGAAGTAGATATCCCGAAGGGCTTGGGTTCAAGCAACCGAAAGTCCAAGCGCTAGAAAAAGTGTGCTCGTGATCCTTGCTGGAGTGGAAAAGGATCATGCAGCCTGTGCCACAACCATAGTCGCCTGTTGAGACAAAACAATGCAGAGAGCGTGAAAAAAAAAATCAAAAGGACTTGAGGTTCCGGGAAAAGAGCCATTGCCAGAAGAGGGGTGGCATCATCCTGGGTGGCCTTCCTGTAAGGGATCGCCTGAAGCCACAGGCAAGGCACCCGCCTGGCCTCCTTATGCTTGACTGGCGCGTGGACCTGGCACTCCTCCCAAGGGTGGAATTTGCGAGAAGCGTTTTGCAAGAAGCCCTTACCACTAGATGAATCGATTGTTGTGACGCCCACCCCTGTCTTGCTGCTTGGGCCATCCCATGTCTACTTCTGCCATGAATGCCCCAGGAAAAGGAGGAAATGATTTGCTGTACTTTTAGCTTTCCCGGTACCTTCGCATGGGAAATTGCCGCCCCTTCATTGACCAAGAGATGGCGATCGACGGTGTAGGGAAAAGATTATAGGAGAGTCGGTCCTAGGGGGGTTAAGGGGGAGTGAGCGTTAGCTACAGGCATAGCGAGGCACAAGAAAAGCGAGAAAGATCCTCGTTCCAGGGGTTCCATGGTGTAACGGTCAGCACTCTGGACTCTGAATCCAGCGATCCGAGTTCAAATCTCGGTGGGACCTTCCTTGCCGAGCCGCCGTTGATTTGAGCCTGGCGACTTGACTTGTCTATTACTGGCGGAAAGGCCAGTGATAGCGGAAGCCGCCCACAAGGCGCATGCCGTGCGAACGAGGCCCGTTGCAAGGGTGATGTCCGGCCGACTGCAAGGCAAACTGAGGAGGCCCACAGCTCTATTGAAAGAGAAGCTGTGCAGCCGTATGTACTTTGGCCAGGAGCAGGTGCTCTGCACCAACTGGTCCTCGTTAGTATAGTGGTGAGCGTGACAGGCGGGGATGCCTGTCACGCGGGAGACCGGGGTTCGATTCCCCGACGGGGAGGCCGGCTTTTCTTTTCTACCCACCTACCCCCACACTCCTCTGCCTCCGCTCAGCTTAACTCCTTGGATGGTCTTTGAAGGAGAAAACGCTCACATTCGCAGCACATGGCAATTACAGAAGTTCATCGGATGGCCACCCAGCTCGACACCAAGTGGCACGGCTTTCTGGACCAAGTCAAGCTTTCAACTTCGCAGGACCTGGCCGCTTCACACCATCTGTGGAATCTTCCGCTGGGGTGCGTACTTCTCCCACTTCCACGCCTCTTCCAAGTTCTCAACACCTTTCATCTCTACTTCTCCACAGTCATTGCCAGCAGCCCATTTTCGACCCACAGACCTTGATTTCCTCTTCTCCCATTGCTCGCTCTCGAGACTCTGCGCCTTTGCTTCCACCAGCTCTGGACCTCCTCCGTCATGTACACTTCCTGCACCCATGTCCTGAAAACACTACATCTGCAGGCACGCAGATTGAAAGGCGTAGGCGAGTGAGCCCAGTGTGCTCTTTAGCCGATCATTAATGCCCTCCAAAAACCCACCACCAGGGCAACATACAGCAGAGTATGCAGCAGATTCATTGCTTTGGCCTCGGGGAGGGTCTTTTTGACTCTCTCTACCCCCCCTCCCCGGTGTGCAACACGTTCTAGAGTTGGTCTCCGGTTACAATCTATTAAGATTCCAGTTTTTGCACGCTCAACCCTAATGGGAAGTCCTTGGGCCTCCTCCCCTTCTCTGATCATCTCCAGTCATCCCGTTTGCTAAGGCCTTCATAAGGAATTTGTCCCACGCAGAGCATTCCCTTTCCCCAGCTGGGGCCTGTCTTTGGTGCTGGAGGTTCCCTCTGGTTCCCAGTTTCACCCAGTGGCAACCTGTTTACTACTGAACCTCACGCTCCAAGCCGTCTTCCATATAGCTATTACTACGCTTCAAAGAGTCTTGGGAAAGAGCTTTGGGCGGTAACAAACCATAGCTGTGCTTTCTGCCTGATCGGGTGACTCTTCGCCCTGGTGCCTCATGGCACCTCGAAAGTTTCATCATCTTTTCCTGTTCACCAAGTCTCGATGTGACCTACCTCTTTCCGGATCGCTCTTTCGAAAAATCACCAGGCCCCTGATGAAGGAGATATCCCGAAGGGCTTGGGTTCAAGCAACCGAAAGTCCAAGCGCTAGAAAAAGTGTGCTCGTGATCCTTGCTGGAGTGGAAAAGGATCATGCAGCCTGTGCCACAACCATAGTCGCCTGGTGAGACAAAACAATGCAGAGAGCGTGAAAAAAAAAATCAAAAGGACTTGAGGTTCCGGGAAAAGAGCCATTGCCAGAAGAGGGGTGGCATCATCCTGGGCGGCCTTCCTGTAAGGGCTCGCCTGAAGCCACAGGCAAGGCACCCGCCTGGCCTCCTTATGCTTGACTGGCGCGTGGACCTGGCACTCCTCCCAAGGGTGGAATTTGCGAGAAGCGTTTTGCAAGAAGCCCTTACCACTAGATGAATCGATTGTTGTGACGCCCACCCCTGTCTTGCTGCTTGGGCCATCCCATGTCTACTTCTGCCATGAATGCCCCAGGAAAAGGAGGAAATGATTTGCTGTACTTTTAGCTTTCCCGGTACCTTCGCATGGGAAATTGCCGCCCCTTCATTGACCAAGAGATGGCGATCGACGGTGTAGGGAAAAGATTATAGGAGAGTCGGTCCTAGGGGGGTTAAGGGGGAGTGAGCGTTAGCTACAGGCATAGCGAGGCACAAGAAAAGCGAGAAAGATCCTCGTTCCAGGGGTTCCATGGTGTAACAGTCAGCACTCTGGACTCTGAATCCAGCGATCCGAGTTCAAATTTCGGTGGGACCTTCCTTGCCGAGCCGCCGTTGATTTGAGCCTGGCGACTTGACTTGTCTATTACTGGCGGAAAGGCCAGTGATAGCGGAAGCCGCCCACAAGGCGCATGCCGTGCGAACGAGGCCCGTTGCAAGGGTGATGTCCGGCCGACTGCAAGGCAAACTGAGGAGGCCCACAGCTCTATTGAAAGAGAAGCTGTGCAGCCGTATGTACTTTGGCCAGGAGCAGGTGCTCTGCACCAACTGGTCCTCGTTAGTATAGTGGTGAGTATCCCCGCCTGTCACGCGGGAGACCGGGGTTCGATTCCCCGACGGGGAGGCCGGCTTTTCTTTTCTACCCACCTACCCACACACTCCTCTGCCTCCGCTCAGCTTAACTCCTTGGATGGTCTTTGAAGGAGAAAACGCTCACATTCGCAGCACATGGCAATTACAGAAGTTCATCGGATGGCCACCCAGCTCGACACCAAGTGGCACGGCTTTCTGGACCAAGTCAAGCTTTCAACTTCGCAGGACCTGGCCGCTTCACACCATCTGTGGAATCTTCCGCTGGGGTGCGTACTTCTCCCACTTCCACGCCTCTTCCAAGTTCTCAACACCTTTCATCTCTACTTCTCCACAGTCATTGCCAGCAGCCCATTTTCGACCCACAGACCTTGATTTCCTCTTCTCCCATTGCTCGCTCTCGAGACTCTGCGCCTTTGCTTCCACCAGCTCTGGACCTCCTCCGTCATGTACACTTCCTGCACCCATGTCCTGAAAACACTACATCTGCAGGCACGCAGATTGAAAGGCGTAGGCGAGTGAGCCCAGTGTGCTCTTTAGCCGATCATTAATGCCCTCCTAAAAGCCCACCACCAGGCCAACATACAGCAGAGTATGCAGCAGATTCATTGCTTTGGCCTCGGGGAGGGTCTTTTTGACTCTCTCTACCCCCCCTCCCCGGTGTGCAACACGTTCTAGAGTTGGTCTCCGGTTACAATCTATTAAGATTCCAGTTTTTGCACGCTCAACCCTAATGGGAAGTCCTTGGGCCTCCTCCCCTTCTCTGATCATCTCCAGTCATCCCGTTTGCTAAGGCCTTCATAAGGAATTTGTCCCACGCAGAGCATTCCCTTTCCCCAGCTGGGGCCTGTCTTTGGTGCTGGAGGTTCCCTCTGGTTCCCAGTTTCACCCAGTGGCAACCTGTTTACTACTGAACCTCACGCTCCAAGCCGTCTTCCATATAGCTATTACTACGCTTCAAAGAGTCTTGGGAAAGAGCTTTGGGCGGTAACAAACCATAGCTGTGCTTTCTGCCTGATCGGGTGACTCTTCGCCCTGGTGCCTCATGGCACCTCGAAAGTTTCATCATCTTTTCCTGTTCATCAAGTCTCGATGTGACCTACCTCTTTCCGGATCGCTCTTTCGAAAAATCACCAGGCCCCTGATGAAGGAGATATCCCGAAGGGCTTGGGTTCAAGCAACCGAAAGTCCAAGCGCTAGAAAAAGTGTGCTCGTGATCCTTGCTGGAGTGGAAAAGGATCATGCAGCCTGTGCCACAACCATAGTCGCCTGGTGAGACAAAACAATGCAGAGAGCGTGAAAAAAAAAATCAAAAGGACTTGAGGTTCCGGGAAAAGAGCCATTGCCAGAAGAGGGGTGGCATCATCCTGGGCGGCCTTCCTGTAAGGGCTCGCCTGAAGCCACAGGCAAGGCACCCGCCTGGCCTCCTTATGCTTGACTGGCGCGTGGACCTGGCACTCCTCCCAAGGGTGGAATTTGCGAGAAGCGTTTTGCAAGAAGCCCTTACCACTAGATGAATCGATTGTTGTGACGCCCACCCCTGTCTTGCTGCTTGGGCCATCCCATGTCTACTTCTGCCATGAATGCCCCAGGAAAAGGAGGAAATGATTTGCTGTACTTTTAGCTTTCCCGGTACCTTCGCATGGGAAATTGCCGCCCCTTCATTGACCAAGAGATGGCGATCGACGGTGTAGGGAAAAGATTATAGGAGAGTGGGTCCTAGGGGGGTTAAGGGGGAGTGAGCGTTAGCTACAGGCATAGCGAGGCACAAGAAAAGCGAGAAAGATCCTCGTTCCAGGGGTTCCATGGTGTAACGGTCAGCACTCTGGACTCTGAATCCAGCGATCCGAGTTCAAATCTCGGTGGGACCTTCTTTGCCGAGCCGCTGTTGATTTGAGCCTGGCGACTTGACTTGTCTATTACTGGCGGAAAGGCCAGTGATAGCGGAAGCCGCCCACAAGGCGGATGCCGTGCGAACGAGGCCCGTTGCAAGGGTGATGTCCGGCCGACTGCAAGGCAAACTGAGGAGGCCCACAGCTCTATTGAAAGAGAAGCTGTGCAGCCGTATGTACTTTGGCCAGGAGCAGGTGCTCTGCACCAACTGGTCCTCGTTAGTATAGTGGTGAGTATCCCCGCCTGTCACGCGGGAGACTGGGGTTCGATTCCCCGACGGGGAGGCTGGCTTTTCTTTTCTACCCACCTACCCACACACTCCTCTGCCTCCGCTCAGCTTAACTCCTTGGATGGTCTTTGAAGGAGAAAACGCTCACATTCGCAGCACATGGCAATTACAGAAGTTCATCGGATGGCCACCCAGCTCGACACCAAGTGGCACGGCTTTCTGGACCAAGTCAAGCTTTCAACTTCGCAGGACCTGGCCGCTTCACACCATCTGTGGAATCTTCCGCTGGGGTGCGTACTTCTCCCACTTCCACGCCTCTTCCAAGTTCTCAACACCTTTCATCTCTACTTCTCCACAGTCATTGCCAGCAGCCCATTTTCGACCCACAGACCTTGATTTCCTCTTCTCCCATTGCTCGCTCTCGAGACTCTGCGCCTTTGCTTCCACCAGCTCTGGACCTCCTCCGTCATGTACACTTCCTGCACCCATGTCCTGAAAACACTACATCTGCAGGCACGCAGATTGAAAGGCGTAGGCGAGTGAGCCCAGTGTGCTCTTTAGCCGATCATTAATGCCCTCCTAAAAGCCCACCACCAGGCCAACATACAGCAGAGTATGCAGCAGATTCATTGCTTTGGCCTCGGGGAGGGTCTTTTTGACTCTCTCTACCCCCCCTCCCCGGTGTGCAACACGTTCTAGAGTTGGTCTCCGGTTACAATCTATTAAGATTCCAGTTTTTGCACGCTCAACCCTAATGGGAAGTCCTTGGGCCTCCTCCCCTTCTCTGATCATCTCCAGTCATCCCGTTTGCTAAGGCCTTCATAAGGAATTTGTCCCACGCAGAGCATTCCCTTTCCCCAGCTGGGGCCTGTCTTTGGTGCTGGAGGTTCCCTCTGGTTCCCAGTTTCACCCAGTGGCAACCTGTTTACTACTGAACCTCACGCTCCAAGCCGTCTTCCATATAGCTATTACTACGCTTCAAAGAGTCTTGGGAAAGAGCTTTGGGCGGTAACAAACCATAGCTGTGCTTTCTGCCTGATCGGGTGACTCTTCGCCCTGGTGCCTCATGGCACCTCGAAAGTTTCATCATCTTTTCCTGTTCACCAAGTCTCGATGTGACCTACCTCTTTCCGGATCGCTCTTTCGAAAAATCACCAGGCCCCTGATGAAGGAGATATCCCGAAGGGCTTGGGTTCAAGCAACCGAAAGTCCAAGCGCTAGAAAAAGTGTGCTCGTGATCCTTGCTGGAGTGGAAAAGGATCATGCAGCCTGTGCCACAACCATAGTCGCCTGGTGAGACAAAACAATGCAGAGAGCGTGAAAAAAAAAATCAAAAGGACTTGAGGTTCCGGGAAAAGAGCCATTGCCAGAAGAGGGGTGGCATCATCCTGGGCGGCCTTCCTGTAAGGGCTCGCCTGAAGCCACAGGCAAGGCACCCGCCTGGCCTCCTTATGCTTGACTGGCGCGTGGACCTGGCACTCCTCCCAAGGGTGGAATTTGCGAGAAGCGTTTTGCAAGAAGCCCTTACCACTAGATGAATCGATTGTTGTGACGCCCACCCCTGTCTTGCTGCTTGGGCCATCCCATGTCTACTTCTGCCATGAATGCCCCAGGAAAAGGAGGAAATGATTTGCTGTACTTTTAGCTTTCCCGGTACCTTCGCATGGGAAATTGCCGCCCCTTCATTGACCAAGAGATGGCGATCGACGGTGTAGGGAAAAGATTATAGGAGAGTGGGTCCTAGGGGGGTTAAGGGGGAGTGAGCGTTAGCTACAGGCATAGCGAGGCACAAGAAAAGCGAGAAAGATCCTCGTTCCAGGGGTTCCATGGTGTAACGGTCAGCACTCTGGACTCTGAATCCAGCGATCCGAGTTCAAATCTCGGTGGGACCTTCTTTGCCGAGCCGCCGTTGATTTGAGCCTGGCGACTTGACTTGTCTATTACTGGCGGAAAGGCCAGTGATAGCGGAAGCCGCCCACAAGGCGGATGCCGTGCGAACGAGGCCCGTTGCAAGGGTGATGTCCGGCCGACTGCAAGGCAAACTGAGAAGGCCCACAGCTCTATTGAAAGAGAAGCTGTGCAGCCGTATGTACTTTGGCCAGGAGCAGGTGTCTGCACCAACTGGTCCTCGTTAGTATAGTGGTGAGTATCCCCGCCTGTCACGCGGGAGACCGGGGTTCGATTCCCCGACGGGGAGGCCGGCTTTTCTTTTCTACCCACCTACCCCCACACTCCTCTGCCTCCGCTCAGCTTAACTCCTTGGATGGTCTTTGAAGGAGAAAACGCTCACATTCGCAGCACATGGCAATTACAGAAGTTCATCGGATGGCCACCCAGCTCGACACCAAGTGGCACGGCTTTCTGGACCAAGTCAAGCTTTCAACTTCGCAGGACCTGGCCGCTTCACACCATCTGTGGAATCTTCCGCTGGGGTGCGTACTTCTCCCACTTCCACGCCTCTTCCAAGTTCTCAACACCTTTCATCTCTACTTCTCCACAGTCATTGCCAGCAGCCCATTTTCAACCCACAGACCTTGATTTCCTCTTCTCCCATTGCTCGCTCTCGAGACTCTGCGCCTTTGCTTCCACCAGCTCTGGACCTCCTCCATCATGTACACTTCCTGCACCCATGTCCTGAAAACACTACATCTGCAGGCACGCAGATTGAAAGGCGTAGGCGAGTGAGCCCAGTGTGCTCTTTAGCCGATCATTAATGCCCTCCTAAAAGCCCACCACCAGGCCAACATACAGCAGAGTATGCAGCAGATTCATTGCTTTGGCCTCGGGGAGGGACTTTTTGACTCTCTCTACCCCCCCTCCCCGGTGTGCAACACGTTCTAGAGTTGGTCTCCGGTTACAATCTATTAAGATTCCAGTTTTTGCACGCTCAACCCTAATGGGAAGTCCTTGGGCCTCCTCCCCTTCTCTGATCATCTCCAGTCATCCCGTTTGCTAAGGCCTTCATAAGGAATTTGTCCCACGCAGAGCATTCCCTTTCCCCAGCTGGGGCCTGTCTTTGGTGCTGGAGGTTCCCTCTGGTTCCCAGTTTCACCCAGTGGCAACCTGTTTACTACTGAACCTCACGCTCCAAGCCGTCTTCCATATAGCTATTACTACGCTTCAAAGAGTCTTGGGAAAGAGCTTTGGGCGGTAACAAACCATAGCTGTGCTTTCTGCCTGATCGGGTGACTCTTCGCCCTGGTGCCTCATGGCACCTCGAAAGTTTCATCATCTTTTCCTGTTCATCAAGTCTCGATGTGACCTACCTCTTTCCGGATCGCTCTTTCGAAAAATCACCAGGCCCCTGATGAAGGAGATATCCCGAAGGGCTTGCGTTCAAGCAACCGAAAGTCCAAGCGCTAGAAAAAGTGTGCTCGTGATCCTTGCTGGAGTGGAAAAGGATCATCCAGCCTGTGCCACAACCATAGTCGCCTGGTGAGACAAAACAATGCAGAGAGCGTGAAAAAAAAAATCAAAAGGACTTGAGGTTCCGGGAAAAGAGCCATTGCCAGAAGAGGGGTGGCATCATCCTGGGCGGCCTTCCTGTAAGGGCTCGCCTGAAGCCACAGGCAAGGCACCCGCCTGGCCTCCTTATGCTTGACTGGCGCGTGGACCTGGCACTCCTCCCAAGGGTGGAATTTGCGAGAAGCGTTTTGCAAGAAGCCCTTACCACTAGATGAATCGATTGTTGTGACGCCCACCCCTGTCTTGCTGCTTGGGCCATCCCATGTCTACTTCTGCCATGAATGCCCCAGGAAAAGGAGGAAATGATTTGCTGTACTTTTAGCTTTCCCGGTACCTTCGCATGGGAAATTGCCGCCCCTTCATTGACCAAGAGATGGCGATCGACGGTGTAGGGAAAAGATTATAGGAGAGTGGGTCCTAGGGGGGTTAAGGGGGAGTGAGCGTTAGCTACAGGCATAGCGAGGCACAAGAAAAGCGAGAAAGATCCTCGTTCCAGGGGTTCCATGGTGTAACGGTCAGCACTCTGGACTCTGAATCCAGCGATCCGAGTTCAAATCTTGGTGGGACCTTCCTTGCCGAGCCGCCGTTGATTTGAGCCTGGCGACTTGACTTGTCTATTACTGGCGGAAAGGCCAGTGATAGCGGAAGCCGCCCACAAGGCGGATGCCGTGCGAACAAGGTCCGTTGCAAGGGTGATGTCCGGCCGACTGCAAGGCAAACTGAGGAGGCCCACAGCTCTATTGAAAGAGAAGCTGTGCAGCCGTATGTACTTTGGCCAGGAGCAGGTGCTCTGCACCAACTGGTCCTCGTTAGTATAGTGGTGAGTATCCCCGCCTGTCACGCGGGAGACCGGGGTTCGATTCCCCGACGGGGAGGCCGGCTTTTCTTTTCTACCCACCTACCCACACACTCCTCTGCCTCCGCTCAGCTTAACTCCTTGGATGGTCTTTGAAGGAGAAAACGCTCACATTCGCAGCACATAGCAATTACAGAAGTTCATCGGATGGCCACCCAGCTCGACACCAAGTGGCACGGCTTTCTGGACCAAGTCAAGCTTTCAACTTCGCAGGACCTGGCCGCTTCACACCATCTGTGGAATCTTCCGCTGGGGTGCGTACTTCTCCCACTTCCACGCCTCTTCCAAGTTCTCAACACCTTTCATCTCTACTTCTCCACAGTCATTGCCAGCAGCCCATTTTCGACCCACAGACCTTGATTTCCTCTTCTCCCATTGCTCGCTCTCGAGACTCTGCGCCTTTGCTTCCACCAGCTCTGGATCTCCTCCGTCATGTACACTTCCTGCACCCATGTCCTGAAAACACTACATCTGCAGGCACGCAGATTGAAAGGCGTAGGCGAGTGAGCCCAGTGTGCTCTTTAGCCGATCATTAATGCCCTCCTAAAAGCCCACCACCAGGCCAACATACAGCAGAGTATGCAGCAGATTCATTGCTTTGGCCTCGGGGAGGGTCTTTTTGACTCTCTCTACCCCCCCTCCCCGGTGTGCAACACGTTCTAGAGTTGGTCTCCGGTTACAATCTATTAAGATTCCAGTTTTTGCACGCTCAACCCTAATGGGAAGTCCTTGGGCCTCCTCCCCTTCTCTGATCATCTCCAGTCATCCCGTTTGCTAAGGCCTTCATAAGGAATTTGTCCCACGCAGAGCATTCCCTTTCCCCAGCTGGGGCCTGTCTTTGGTGCTGGAGGTTCCCTCTGGTTCCCTGTTTCACCCAGTGGCAACCTGTTTACTACTGAACCTCACGCTCCAAGCCGTCTTCCATATAGCTATTACTACGCTTCAAAGAGTCTTGGGAAAGAGCTTTGGGCGGTAACAAACCATAGCTGTGCTTTCTGCCTGATCGGGTGACTCTTCGCCCTGGTGCCTCATGGCACCTCGAAAGTTTCATCATCTTTTCCTGTTCATCAAGTCTCGATGTGACCTACCTCTTTCCGGATCGCTCTTTCGAAAAATCACCAGGCCCCTGATGAAGTAGATATCCCGAAGGGCTTGGGTTCAAGCAACCGAAAGTCCAAGCGCTAGAAAAAGTGTGCTCGTGATCCTTGCTGGAGTGGAAAAGGATCATGCAGCCTGTGCCACAACCATAGTCGCCTGTTGAGACAAAACAATGCAGAGAGCGTGAAAAAAAAAATCAAAAGGACTTGAGGTTCCGGGAAAAGAGCCATTGCCAGAAGAGGGGTGGCATCATCCTGGGTGGCCTTCCTGTAAGGGATCGCCTGAAGCCACAGGCAAGGCACCCGCCTGGCCTCCTTATGCTTGACTGGCGCGTGGACCTGGCACTCCTCCCAAGGGTGGAATTTGCGAGAAGCGTTTTGCAAGAAGCCCTTACCACTAGATGAATCGATTGTTGTGACGCCCACCCCTGTCTTGCTGCTTGGGCCATCCCATGTCTACTTCTGCCATGAATGCCCCAGGAAAAGGAGGAAATGATTTGCTGTACTTTTAGCTTTCCCGGTACCTTCGCATGGGAAATTGCCGCCCCTTCATTGACCAAGAGATGGCGATCGACGGTGTAGGGAAAAGATTATAGGAGAGTCGGTCCTAGGGGGGTTAAGGGGGAGTGAGCGTTAGCTACAGGCATAGCGAGGCACAAGAAAAGCGAGAAAGATCCTCGTTCCAGGGGTTCCATGGTGTAACGGTCAGCACTCTGGACTCTGAATCCAGCGATCCGAGTTCAAATCTCGGTGGGACCTTCCTTGCCGAGCCGCCGTTGATTTGAGCCTGGCGACTTGACTTGTCTATTACTGGCGGAAAGGCCAGTGATAGCGGAAGCCGCCCACAAGGCGCATGCCGTGCGAACGAGGCCCGTTGCAAGGGTGATGTCCGGCCGACTGCAAGGCAAACTGAGGAGGCCCACAGCTCTATTGAAAGAGAAGCTGTGCAGCCGTATGTACTTTGGCCAGGAGCAGGTGCTCTGCACCAACTGGTCCTCGTTAGTATAGTGGTGAGCGTGACAGGCGGGGATGCCTGTCACGCGGGAGACCGGGGTTCGATTCCCCGACGGGGAGGCCGGCTTTTCTTTTCTACCCACCTACCCCCACACTCCTCTGCCTCCGCTCAGCTTAACTCCTTGGATGGTCTTTGAAGGAGAAAACGCTCACATTCGCAGCACATGGCAATTACAGAAGTTCATCGGATGGCCACCCAGCTCGACACCAAGTGGCACGGCTTTCTGGACCAAGTCAAGCTTTCAACTTCGCAGGACCTGGCCGCTTCACACCATCTGTGGAATCTTCCGCTGGGGTGCGTACTTCTCCCACTTCCACGCCTCTTCCAAGTTCTCAACACCTTTCATCTCTACTTCTCCACAGTCATTGCCAGCAGCCCATTTTCGACCCACAGACCTTGATTTCCTCTTCTCCCATTGCTCGCTCTCGAGACTCTGCGCCTTTGCTTCCACCAGCTCTGGACCTCCTCCGTCATGTACACTTCCTGCACCCATGTCCTGAAAACACTACATCTGCAGGCACGCAGATTGAAAGGCGTAGGCGAGTGAGCCCAGTGTGCTCTTTAGCCGATCATTAATGCCCTCCTAAAAGCCCACCACCAGGGCAACATACAGCAGAGTATGCAGCAGATTCATTGCTTTGGCCTCGGGGAGGGTCTTTTTGACTCTCTCTACCCCCCCTCCCCGGTGTGCAACACGTTCTAGAGTTGGTCTCCGGTTACAATCTATTAAGATTCCAGTTTTTGCACGCTCAACCCTAATGGGAAGTCCTTGGGCCTCCTCCCCTTCTCTGATCATCTCCAGTCATCCCGTTTGCTAAGGCCTTCATAAGGAATTTGTCCCACGCAGAGCATTCCCTTTCCCCAGCTGGGGCCTGTCTTTGGTGCTGGAGGTTCCCTCTGGTTCCCAGTTTCACCCAGTGGCAACCTGTTTACTACTGAACCTCACGCTCCAAGCCGTCTTCCATATAGCTATTACTACGCTTCAAAGAGTCTTGGGAAAGAGCTTTGGGCGGTAACAAACCATAGCTGTGCTTTCTGCCTGATCGGGTGACTCTTCGCCCTGGTGCCTCATGGCACCTCGAAAGTTTCATCATCTTTTCCTGTTCACCAAGTCTCGATGTGACCTACCTCTTTCCGGATCGCTCTTTCGAAAAATCACCAGGCCCCTGATGAAGGAGATATCCCGAAGGGCTTGGGTTCAAGCAACCGAAAGTCCAAGCGCTAGAAAAAGTGTGCTCGTGATCCTTGCTGGAGTGGAAAAGGATCATGCAGCCTGTGCCACAACCATAGTCGCCTGGTGAGACAAAACAATGCAGAGAGCGTGAAAAAAAAAATCAAAAGGACTTGAGGTTCCGGGAAAAGAGCCATTGCCAGAAGAGGGGTGGCATCATCCTGGGCGGCCTTCCTGTAAGGGCTCGCCTGAAGCCACAGGCAAGGCACCCGCCTGGCCTCCTTATGCTTGACTGGCGCGTGGACCTGGCACTCCTCCCAAGGGTGGAATTTGCGAGAAGCGTTTTGCAAGAAGCCCTTACCACTAGATGAATCGATTGTTGTGACGCCCACCCCTGTCTTGCTGCTTGGGCCATCCCATGTCTACTTCTGCCATGAATGCCCCAGGAAAAGGAGGAAATGATTTGCTGTACTTTTAGCTTTCCCGGTACCTTCGCATGGGAAATTGCCGCCCCTTCATTGACCAAGAGATGGCGATCGACGGTGTAGGGAAAAGATTATAGGAGAGTGGGTCCTAGGGGGGTTAAGGGGGAGTGAGCGTTAGCTACAGGCATAGCGAGGCACAAGAAAAGCGAGAAAGATCCTCGTTCCAGGGGTTCCATGGTGTAACAGTCAGCACTCTGGACTCTGAATCCAGCGATCCGAGTTCAAATCTCGGTGGGACCTTCTTTGCCGAGCCGCCGTTGATTTGAGCCTGGCGACTTGACTTGTCTATTACTGGCGGAAAGGCCAGTAATAGCGGAAGCCGCCCACAAGGCGGATGCCGTGCGAACGAGGCCCGTTGCAAGGGTGATGTCCGGCCGACTGCAAGGCAAACTGAGGAGGCCCACAGCTCTATTGAAAGAGAAGCTGTGCAGCCGTATGTACTTTGGCCAGGAGCAGGTTCTCTGCACCAACTGGTCCTCGTTAGTATAGTGGTGAGTATCCCCGCCTGTCACGCGGGAGACCGGGGTTCGATTCCCCGACGGGGAGGCAGGCTTTTCTTTTCTACCCACCTACCCCCACACTCCTCTGCCTCCGCTCAGCTTAACTCCTTGGATGGTCTTTGAAGGAGAAAACGCTCACATTCGCAGCACATGGCAATTACAGAAGTTCATCGGATGGCCACCCAGCTCGACACCAAGTGGCACGGCTTTCTGGACCAAGTCAAGCTTTCAACTTCGCAGGACCTGGCCGCTTCACACCATCTGTGGAATCTTCCGCTGGGGTGCGTACTTCTCCCACTTCCACGCCTCTTCCAAGTTCTCAACACCTTTCATCTCTACTTCTCCACAGTCATTGCCAGCAGCCCATTTTCGACCCACAGACCTTGATTTCCTCTTCTCCCATTCCTCGCTCTCGAGACTCTGCGCCTTTGCTTCCACCAGCTCTGGACCTCCTCCGTCATGTACACTTCCTGCACCCATGTCCTGAAAACACTACATCTGCAGGCACGCAGATTGAAAGGCGTAGGCGAGTGAGCCCAGTGTGCTCTTTAGCCGATCATTAATGCCCTCCTAAAAGCCCACCACCAGGCCAACATACAGCAGAGTATGCAGCAGATTCATTGCTTTGGCCTCGGGGAGGGTCTTTTTGACTCTCTCTACCCCCCCTCCCCGGTGTGCAACACGTTCTAGAGTTGGTCTCCGGTTACAATCTATTAAGATTCCAGTTTTTGCACGCTCAACCCTAATGGGAAGACCTTGGGCCTCCTCCCCTTCTCTGATCATCTCCAGTCATCCCGTTTGCTAAGGCCTTCATAAGGAATTTGTCCCACGCAGAGCATTCCCTTTCCCCAGCTGGGGCCTGTCTTTGGTGCTGGAGGTTCCCTCTGGTTCCCAGTTTCACCCAGTGGCAACCTGTTTACTACTGAACCTCACGCTCCAAGCCGTCTTCCATATAGCTATTACTACGCTTCAAAGAGTCTTGGGAAAGAGCTTTGGGCGGTAACAAACCATAGCTGTGCTTTCTGCCTGATCGGGTGACTCTTCGCCCTGGTGCCTCATGGCACCTCGAAAGTTTCATCATCTTTTCCTGTTCATCAAGTCTCGATGTGACCTACCTCTTTCCGGATCGCTCTTTCGAAAAATCACCAGGCCCCTGATGAAGGAGATATCCCGAAGGGCTTGGGTTCAAGCAACCGAAAGTCCAAGCGCTAGAAAAAGTGTGCTCGTGATCCTTGCTGGAGTGGAAAAGGATCATGCAGCCTGTGCCACAACCATAGTCGCCTGGTGAGACAAACCAATGCAGAGAGCGTGAAAAAAAAAATCAAAAGGACTTGAGGTTCCGGGAAAAGAGCCATTGCCAGAAGAGGGGTGGCATCATCCTGGGCGGCCTTCCTGTAAGGGCTCGCCTGAAGCCACAGGCAAGGCACCCGCCTGGCCTCCTTATGCTTGACTGGCGCGTGGACCTGGCACTCCTCCCAAGGGTGGAATTTGCGAGAAGCGTTTTGCAAGAAGCCCTTACCACTAGATGAATCGATTGTTGTGACGCCCACCCCTGTCTTGCTGCTTGGGCCATCCCATGTCTACTTCTGCCATGAATGCCCCAGGAAAAGGAGGAAATGATTTGCTGTACTTTTAGCTTTCCCGGTACCTTCGCATGGGAAATTGCCGCCCCTTCATTGACCAAGAGATGGCGATCGACGGTGTAGGGAAAAGATTATAGGAGAGTCGGTCCTAGGGGGGTTAAGGGGGAGTGAGCGTTAGCTACAGGCATAGCGAGGCACAAGAAAAGCGAGAAAGATCCTCGTTCCAGGGGTTCCATGGTGTAACGGTCAGCACTCTGGACTCTGAATCCAGCGATCCGAGTTCAAATCTCGGTGGGACCTTCTTTGCCGAGCCGCCGTTGATTTGAGCCTGGCGACTTGACTTGTCTATTACTGGCGGAAAGGCCAGTGATAGCGGAAGCCGCCCACAAGGCGGATGCCGTGCGAACGAGGCCCGTTGCAAGGGTGATGTCCGGCCGACTGCAAGGCAAACTGAGAAGGCCCACAGCTCTATTGAAAGAGAAGCTGTGCAGCCGTATGTACTTTGGCCAGGAGCAGGTGCTCTGCACCAACTGGTCCTCGTTACTATAGTGGTGAGTATCCCCGCCTGTCACGCGGGAGACCGGGGTTCGATTCCCCGACGGGGAGGCCGGCTTTTCTTTTCTACCCACCTACCCCCACACTCCTCTGCCTCCGCTCAGCTTAACTCCTTGGATGGTCTTTGAAGGAGAAAACACTCACATTCGCAGCACATGGCAATTACAGAAGTTCATCGGATGGCCACCCAGCTCGACACCAAGTGGCACGGCTTTCTGGACCAAGTCAAGCTTTCAACTTCGCAGGACCTGGCCGCTTCACACCATCTGTGGAATCTTCCGCTGGGGTGCGTACTTCTCCCACTTCCACGCCTCTTCCAAGTTCTCAACACCTTTCATCTCTACTTCTCCACAGTCATTGCCAGCAGCCCATTTTCAACCCACAGACCTTGATTTCCTCTTCTCCCATTGCTCGCTCTCAAGACTCTGCGCCTTTGCTTCCACCAGCTCTGGACCTCCTCCGTCATGTACACTTCCTGCACCCATGTCCTGAAAACACTACATCTGCAGGCACGCAGATTGAAAGGCGTAGGCGAGTGAGCCCAGTGTGCTCTTTAGCCGATCATTAATGCCCTCCTAAAAGCCCACCACCAGGCCAACATACAGCAGAGTATGCAGCAGATTCATTGCTTTGGCCTCGGGGAGGGTCTTTTTGACTCTCTCTACCCCCCCTCCCCGGTGTGCAACACGTTCTAGAGTTGGTCTCCGGTTACAATCTATTAAGATTCCAGTTTTTGCACGCTCAACCCTAATGGGAAGTCCTTGGGCCTCCTCCCCTTCTCTGATCATCTCCAGTCATCCCGTTTGCTAAGGCCTTCATAAGGAATTTGTCCCACGCAGAGCATTCCCTTTCCCCAGCTGGGGCCTGTCTTTGGTGCTGGAGGTTCCCTCTGGTTCCCTGTTTCACCCAGTGGCAACCTGTTTACTACTGAACCTCACGCTCCAAGCCGTCTTCCATATAGCTATTACTACGCTTCAAAGAGTCTTGGGAAAGAGCTTTGGGCGGTAACAAACCATAGCTGTGCTTTCTGCCTGATCGGGTGACTCTTCGCCCTGGTGCCTCATGGCACCTCGAAAGTTTCATCATCTTTTCCTGTTCATCAAGTCTCGATGTGACCTACCTCTTTCCGGATCGCTCTTTCGAAAAATCACCAGGCCCCTGATGAAGTAGATATCCCGAAGGGCTTGGGTTCAAGCAACCGAAAGTCCAAGCGCTAGAAAAAGTGTGCTCGTGATCCTTGCTGGAGTGGAAAAGGATCATGCAGCCTGTGCCACAACCATAGTCGCCTGTTGAGACAAAACAATGCAGAGAGCGTGAAAAAAAAAATCAAAAGGACTTGAGGTTCCGGGAAAAGAGCCATTGCCAGAAGAGGGGTGGCATCATCCTGGGTGGCCTTCCTGTAAGGGATCGCCTGAAGCCACAGGCAAGGCACCCGCCTGGCCTCCTTATGCTTGACTGGCGCGTGGACCTGGCACTCCTCCCAAGGGTGGAATTTGCGAGAAGCGTTTTGCAAGAAGCCCTTACCACTAGATGAATCGATTGTTGTGACGCCCACCCCTGTCTTGCTGCTTGGGCCATCCCATGTCTACTTCTGCCATGAATGCCCCAGGAAAAGGAGGAAATGATTTGCTGTACTTTTAGCTTTCCCGGTACCTTCGCATGGGAAATTGCCGCCCCTTCATTGACCAAGAGATGGCGATCGACGGTGTAGGGAAAAGATTATAGGAGAGTCGGTCCTAGGGGGGTTAAGGGGGAGTGAGCGTTAGCTACAGGCATAGCGAGGCACAAGAAAAGCGAGAAAGATCCTCGTTCCAGGGGTTCCATGGTGTAACGGTCAGCACTCTGGACTCTGAATCCAGCGATCCGAGTTCAAATCTCGGTGGGACCTTCCTTGCCGAGCCGCCGTTGATTTGAGCCTGGCGACTTGACTTGTCTATTACTGGCGGAAAGGCCAGTGATAGCGGAAGCCGCCCACAAGGCGCATGCCGTGCGAACGAGGCCCGTTGCAAGGGTGATGTCCGGCCGACTGCAAGGCAAACTGAGGAGGCCCACAGCTCTATTGAAAGAGAAGCTGTGCAGCCGTATGTACTTTGGCCAGGAGCAGGTGCTCTGCACCAACTGGTCCTCGTTAGTATAGTGGTGAGCGTGACAGGCGGGGATGCCTGTCACGCGGGAGACCGGGGTTCGATTCCCCGACGGGGAGGCCGGCTTTTCTTTTCTACCCACCTACCCCCACACTCCTCTGCCTCCGCTCAGCTTAACTCCTTGGATGGTCTTTGAAGGAGAAAACGCTCACATTCGCAGCACATGGCAATTACAGAAGTTCATCGGATGGCCACCCAGCTCGACACCAAGTGGCACGGCTTTCTGGACCAAGTCAAGCTTTCAACTTCGCAGGACCTGGCCGCTTCACACCATCTGTGGAATCTTCCGCTGGGGTGCGTACTTCTCCCACTTCCACGCCTCTTCCAAGTTCTCAACACCTTTCATCTCTACTTCTCCACAGTCATTGCCAGCAGCCCATTTTCGACCCACAGACCTTGATTTCCTCTTCTCCCATTGCTCGCTCTCGAGACTCTGCGCCTTTGCTTCCACCAGCTCTGGACCTCCTCCGTCATGTACACTTCCTGCACCCATGTCCTGAAAACACTACATCTGCAGGCACGCAGATTGAAAGGCGTAGGCGAGTGAGCCCAGTGTGCTCTTTAGCCGATCATTAATGCCCTCCTAAAAGCCCACCACCAGGGCAACATACAGCAGAGTATGCAGCAGATTCATTGCTTTGGCCTCGGGGAGGGTCTTTTTGACTCTCTCTACCCCCCCTCCCCGGTGTGCAACACATTCTAGAGTTGGTCTCCGGTTACAATCTATTAAGATTCCAGTTTTTGCACGCTCAACCCTAATGGGAAGTCCTTGGGCCTCCTCCCCTTCTCTGATCATCTCCAGTCATCCCGTTTGCTAAGGCCTTCATAAGGAATTTGTCCCACGCAGAGCATTCCCTTTCCCCAGCTGGGGCCTGTCTTTGGTGCTGGAGGTTCCCTCTGGTTCCCAGTTTCACCCAGTGGCAACCTGTTTACTACTGAACCTCACGCTCCAAGCCGTCTTCCATATAGCTATTACTACGCTTCAAAGAGTCTTGGGAAAGAGCTTTGGGCGGTAACAAACCATAGCTGTGCTTTCTGCCTGATCGGGTGACTCTTCGCCCTGGTGCCTCATGGCACCTCGAAAGTTTCATCATCTTTTCCTGTTCACCAAGTCTCGATGTGACCTACCTCTTTCCGGATCGCTCTTTCGAAAAATCACCAGGCCCCTGATGAAGGAGATATCCCGAAGGGCTTGGGTTCAAGCAACCGAAAGTCCAAGCGCTAGAAAAAGTGTGCTCGTGATCCTTGCTGGAGTGGAAAAGGATCATGCAGCCTGTGCCACAACCATAGTCGCCTGGTGAGACAAAACAATGCAGAGAGCGTGAAAAAAAAAATCAAAAGGACTTGAGGTTCCGGGAAAAGAGCCATTGCCAGAAGAGGGGTGGCATCATCCTGGGCGGCCTTCCTGTAAGGGCTCGCCTGAAGCCACAGGCAAGGCACCCGCCTGGCCTCCTTATGCTTGACTGGCGCGTGGACCTGGCACTCCTCCCAAGGGTGGAATTTGCGAGAAGCGTTTTGCAAGAAGCCCTTACCACTAGATGAATCGATTGTTGTGACGCCCACCCCTGTCTTGCTGCTTGGGCCATCCCATGTCTACTTCTGCCATGAATGCCCCAGGAAAAGGAGGAAATGATTTGCTGTACTTTTAGCTTTCCCGGTACCTTCGCATGGGAAATTGCCGCCCCTTCATTGACCAAGAGATGGCGATCGACGGTGTAGGGAAAAGATTATAGGAGAGTGGGTCCTAGGGGGGTTAAGGGGGAGTGAGCGTTAGCTACAGGCATAGCGAGGCACAAGAAAAGCGAGAAAGATCCTCGTTCCAGGGGTTCCAAGGTGTAACGGTCAGCACTCTGGACTCTGAATCCAGCGATCCGAGTTCAAATCTCGGTGGGACCTTCCTTGCCGAGCCGCCGTTGATTTGAGCCTGGCGACTTGACTTGTCTATTACTGGCGGAAAGGCCAGTGATAGCGGAAGCCGCCCACAAGGCGGATGCCGTGCGAACGAGGCCCGTTGCAAGGGTGATGTCCGGCCGACTGCAAGGCAAACTGAGGAGGCCCACAGCTCTATTGAAAGAGAAGCTGTGCAGCCGTATGTACTTTGGCCAGGAGCAGGTGCTCTGCACCAACTGGTCCTCGTTAGTATAGTGGTGAGTATCCCCGCCTGTCACGCGGGAGACTGGGGTTCGATTCCCCGACGGGGAGGCCGGCTTTTCTTTTCTACCCACCTACCCACACACTCCTCTGCCTCCGCTCAGCTTAACTCCTTGGATGGTCTTTGAAGGAGAAAACGCTCACATTCGCAGCACATGGCAATTACAGAAGTTCATCGGATGGCCACCCAGCTCGACACCAAGTGGCACGGCTTTCTGGACCAAGTCAAGCTTTCAACTTCGCAGGACCTGGCCGCTTCACACCATCTGTGGAATCTTCCGCTGGGGTGCGTACTTCTCCCACTTCCACGCCTCTTCCAAGTTCTCAACACCTTTCATCTCTACTTCTCCACAGTCATTGCCAGCAGACCATTTTCGACCCACAGACCTTGATTTCCTCTTCTCCCATTGCTCGCTCTCGAGACTCTGCGCCTTTGCTTCCACCAGCTCTGGACCTCCTCCGTCATGTACACTTCCTGCACCCATGTCCTGAAAACACTACATCTGCAGGCACGCAGATTGAAAGGCGTAGGCGAGTGAGCCCAGTGTGCTCTTTAGCCGATCATTAATGCCCTCCTAAAAGCCCACCACCAGGCCAACATACAGCAGAGTATGCAGCAGATTCATTGCTTTGGCCTCGGGGAGGGTCTTTTTGACTCTCTCTACCCCCCCTCCCCGGTGTGCAACACGTTCTAGAGTTGGTCTCCGGTTACAATCTATTAAGATTCCAGTTTTTGCACGCTCAACCCTAATGGGAAGTCCTTGGGCCTCCTCCCCTTCTCTGATCATCTCCAGTCATCCCGTTTGCTAAGGCCTTCATAAGGAATTTGTCCCACGCAGAGCATTCCCTTTCCCCAGCTGGGGCCTGTCTTTGGTGCTGGAGGTTCCCTCTGGTTCCCAGTTTCACCCAGTGGCAACCTGTTTACTACTGAACCTCACGCTCCAAGCCGTCTTCCATATAGCTATTACTACGCTTCAAAGAGTCTTGGGAAAGAGCTTTGGGCGGTAACAAACCATAGCTGTGCTTTCTGCCTGATCGGGTGACTCTTCGCCCTGGTGCCTCATGGCACCTCGAAAGTTTCATCATCTTTTCCTGTTCATCAAGTCTCGATGTGACCTACCTCTTTCCGGATCGCTCTTTCGAAAAATCACCAGGCCCCTGATGAAGGAGATATCCCGAAGGGCTTGGGTTCAAGCAACCGAAAGTCCAAGCGCTAGAAAAAGTGTGCTCGTGATCCTTGCTGGAGTGGAAAAGGATCATGCAGCCTGTGCCACAACCATAGTCGCCTGGTGAGACAAAACAATGCAGAGAGCGTGAAAAAAAAAATCAAAAGGACTTGAGGTTCCGGGAAAAGAGCCATTGCCAGAAGAGGGGTGGCATCATCCTGGGCGGCCTTCCTGTAAGGGCTCGCCTGAAGCCACAGGCAAGGCACCCGCCTGGCCTCCTTATGCTTGACTGGCGCGTGGACCTGGCACTCCTCCCAAGGGTGGAATTTGCGAGAAGCGTTTTGCAAGAAGCCCTTACCACTAGATGAATCGATTGTTGTGACGCCCACCCCTGTCTTGCTGCTTGGGCCATCCCATGTCTACTTCTGCCATGAATGCCCCAGGAAAAGGAGGAAATGATTTGCTGTACTTTTAGCTTTCCCGGTACCTTCGCATGGGAAATTGCCGCCCCTTCATTGACCAAGAGATGGCGATCGACGGTGTAGGGAAAAGATTATAGGAGAGTGGGTCCTAGGGGGGTTAAGGGGGAGTGAGCGTTAGCTACAGGCATAGCGAGGCACAAGAAAAGCGAGAAAGATCCTCGTTCCAGGGGTTCCATGGTGTAACGGTCAGCACTCTGGACTCTGAATCCCGCGATCCGAGTTCAAATCTCGGTGAGACCTTCTTTGCCGAGCAGCTGTTGATTTGAGCCTGGCGACTTGACTTGTCTATTACTGGCGGAAAGGCCAGTGATAGCGGAAGCCGCCCACAATGCGGATGCCGTGCGAACGAGGCCCGTTGCAAGGGTGATGTCCGGCCGACTGCAAGGCAAACTGAGGAGGCCCACAGCTCTATTGAAAGAGAAGCTGTGCAGCCGTATGTACTTTGGCCAGGAGCAGGTGCTCTGCACCAACTGGTCCTCGTTAGTATAGTGGTGAGTATCCCCGCCTGTCACGCGGGAGACCGGGGTTCGATTCCCCGACGGGGAGGCCGGCTTTTCTTTTCTACCCACCTACCCACACACTCCTCTGCCTCCGCTCAGCTTAACTCCTTGGATGGTCTTTGAAGGAGAAAACGCTCACATTCGCAGCACATGGCAATTACAGAAGTTCATCGGATGGCCACCCAGCTCGACACCAAGTGGCACGGCTTTCTGGACCAAGTCAAGCTTTCAACTTCGCAGGACCTGGCCGCTTCACACCATCTGTGGAATCTTCCGCTGGGGTGCGTACTTCTCCCACTTCCACGCCTCTTCCAAGTTCTCAACACCTTTCATCTCTACTTCTCCACAGTCATTGCCAGCAGCCCATTTTCGACCCACAGACCTTGATTTCCTCTTCTCCCATTGCTCGCTCTCGAGACTCTGCGCCTTTGCTTCCACCAGCTCTGGACCTCCTCCGTCATGTACACTTCCTGCACCCATGTCCTGAAAACACTACATCTGCAGGCACGCAGATTGAAAGGCGTAGGCGAGTGAGCCCAGTGTGCTCTTTAGCCGATCATTAATGCCCTCCTAAAAGCCCACCACCAGGCCAACATACAGCAGAGTATGCAGCAGATTCATTGCTTTGGCCTCGGGGAGGGTCTTTTTGACTCTCTCTACCCCCCCTCCCCGGTGTGCAACACGTTCTAGAGTTGGTCTCCGGTTACAATCTATTAAGATTCCAGTTTTTGCACGCTCAACCCTAATGGGAAGTCCTTGGGCCTCCTCCCCTTCTCTGATCATCTCCAGTCATCCCGTTTGCTAAGGCCTTCATAAGGAATTTGTCCCACGCAGAGCATTCCCTTTCCCCAGCTGGGGCCTGTCTTTGGTGCTGGAGGTTCCCTCTGGTTCCCAGTTTCACCCAGTGGCAACCTGTTTACTACTGAACCTCACGCTCCAAGCCGTCTTCCATATAGCTATTACTACGCTTCAAAGAGTCTTGGGAAAGAGCTTTGGGCGGTAACAAACCATAGCTGTGCTTTCTGCCTGATCGGGTGACTCTTCGCCCTGGTGCCTCATGGCACCTCGAAAGTTTCATCATCTTTTCCTGTTCATCAAGTCTCGATGTGACCTACCTCTTTCCGGATCGCTCTTTCGAAAAATCACCAGGCCCCTGATGAAGGAGATATCCCGAAGGGCTTGGGTTCAAGCAACCGAAAGTCCAAGCGCTAGAAAAAGTGTGCTCGTGATCCTTGCTGGAGTGGAAAAGGATCATGCAGCCTGTGCCACAACCATAGTCGCCTGGTGAGACAAAACAATGCAGAGAGCGTGAAAAAAAAAATCAAAAGGACTTGAGGTTCCGGGAAAAGAGCCATTGCCAGAAGAGGGGTGGCATCATCCTGGGCGGCCTTCCTGTAAGGGCTCGCCTGAAGCCACAGGCAAGGCACCCGCCTGGCCTCCTTATGCTTGACTGGCGCGTGGACCTGGCACTCCTCCCAAGGGTGGAATTTGCGAGAAGCGTTTTGCAAGAAGCCCTTACCACTAGATGAATCGATTGTTGTGACGCCCACCCCTGTCTTGCTGCTTGGGCCATCCCATGTCTACTTCTGCCATGAATGCCCCAGGAAAAGGAGGAAATGATTTGCTGTACTTTTAGCTTTCCCGGTACCTTCGCATGGGAAATTGCCGCCCCTTCATTGACCAAGAGATGGCAATCGACGGTGTAGGGAAAAGATTATAGGAGAGTGGGTCCTAGGGGGGTTAAGGGGGAGTGAGCGTTAGCTACAGGCATAGCGAGGCACAAGAAAAGCGAGAAAGATCCTCGTTCCAGGGGTTCCATGGTGTAACGGTCAGCACTCTGGACTCTGAATCCAGCGATCCGAGTTCAAATCTTGGTGGGACCTTCCTTGCCGAGCCGCCGTTGATTTGAGCCTGGCGACTTGACTTGTCTATTACTGGCGGAAAGGCCAGTGATAGCGGAAGCCGCCCACAAGGCGGATGCCGTGCGAACGAGGCCCGTTGCAAGGGTGATGTCCGGCCGACTGCAAGGCAAACTGAGGAGGCCCACAGCTCTATTGAAAGAGAAGCTGTGCAGCCGTATGTACTTTGGCCAGGAGCAGGTGCTCTGCACCAACTGGTCCTCGTTAGTATAGTGGTGAGTATCCCCGCCTGTCACGCGGGAGACCGGGGTTCGATTCCCCGACGGGGAGGCCGGCTTTTCTTTTCTACCCACCTACCCCCACACTCCTCTGCCTCCGCTCAGCTTAACTCCTTGGATGGTCTTTGAAGGAGAAAACGCTCACATTCGCAGCACATGGCAATTACAGAAGTTCATCGGATGGCCACCCAGCTCGACACCAAGTGGCACGGCTTTCTGGACCAAGTCAAGCTTTCAACTTCGCAGGACCTGGCCGCTTCACACCATCTGTGGAATCTTCCGCTGGGGTGCGTACTTCTCCCACTTCCACGCCTCTTCCAAGTTCTCAACACCTTTCATCTCTACTTCTCCACAGTCATTGCCAGCAGCCCATTTTCGACCCACAGACCTTGATTTCCTCTTCTCCCATTGCTCGCTCTCGAGACTCTGCGCCTTTGCTTCCACCAGCTCTGGACCTCCTCCGTCATGTACACTTCCTGCACCCATGTCCTGAAAACACTACATCTGCAGGCACGCAGATTGAAAGGCGTAGGCGAGTGAGCCCAGTGTGCTCTTTAGCCGATCATTAATGCCCTCCTAAAAGCCCACCACCAGGCCAACATACAGCAGAGTATGCAGCAGATTCATTGCTTTGGCCTCGGGGAGGGTCTTTTTGACTCTCTCTACCCCCCCTCCCCGGTGTGCAACACGTTCTAGAGTTGGTCTCCGGTTACAATCTATTAAGATTCCAGTTTTTGCACGCTCAACCCTAATGGGAAGTCCTTGGGCCTCCTCCCCTTCTCTGATCATCTCCAGTCATCCCGTTTGCTAAGGCCTTCATAAGGAATTTGTCCCACGCAGAGCATTCCCTTTCCCCAGCTGGGGCCTGTCTTTGGTGCTGGAGGTTCCCTCTGGTTCCCAGTTTCACCCAGTGGCAACCTGTTTACTACTGAACCTCACGCTCCAAGCCGTCTTCCATATAGCTATTACTACGCTTCAAAGAGTCTTGGGAAAGAGCTTTGGGCGGTAACAAACCATAGCTGTGCTTTCTGCCTGATCGGGTGACTCTTCGCCCTGGTGCCTCATGGCACCTCGAAAGTTTCATCATCTTTTCCTGTTCATCAAGTCTCGATGTGACCTACCTCTTTCCGGATCGCTCTTTCGAAAAATCACCAGGCCCCTGATGAAGGAGATATCCCGAAGGGCTTAGGTTCAAGCAACCGAAAGTCCAAGCGCTAGAAAAAGTGTGCTCGTGATCCTTGCTGGAGTGGAAAAGGATCATGCAGCCTGTGCCACAACCATAGTCGCCTGTTGAGACAAAACAATGCAGAGAGCGTGAAAAAAAAAATCAAAAGGACTTGAGGTTCCGGGAAAAGAGCCATTGCCAGAAGAGGGGTGGCATCATCCTGGGCGGCCTTCCTGTAAGGGCTCGCCTGAAGCCACAGGCAAGGCACCCGCCTGGCCTCCTTATGCTTGACTGGCGCGTGGACCTGGCACTCCTCCCAAGGGTGGAATTTGCGAGAAGCGTTTTGCAAGAAGCCCTTACCACTAGATGAATCGATTGTTGTGACGCCCACCCCTGTCTTGCTGCTTGGGCCATCCCATGTCTACTTCTGCCATGAATGCCCCAGGAAAAGGAGGAAATGATTTGCTGTACTTTTAGCTTTCCCGGTACCTTCGCATGGGAAATTGCCGCCCCTTCATTGACCAAGAGATGGCGATCGACGGTGTAGGGAAAAGATTATAGGAGAGTCGGTCCTAGGGGGGTTAAGGGGGAGTGAGCGTTAGCTACAGGCATAGCGAGGCACAAGAAAAGCGAGAAAGATCCTCGTTCCAGGGGTTCCATGGTGTAACGGTCAGCACTCTGGACTCTGAATCCAGCGATCCGAGTTCAAATCTCGGTGGGACCTTCCTTGCCGAGCCGCCGTTGATTTGAGCCTGGCGACTTGACTTGTCTATTACTGGCGGAAAGGCCAGTGATAGCGGAAGCCGCCCACAAGGCGGATGCCGTGCGAACGAGGCCCGTTGCAAGGGTGATGTCCGGCCGACTGCAAGGCAAACTGAGGAGGCCCACAGCTCTATTGAAAGAGAAGCTGTGCAGCCGTATGTACTTTGGCCAGGAGCAGGTGCTCTGCACCAACTGGTCCTCGTTAGTATAGTGGTGAGTATCCCCGCCTGTCACGCGGGAGACCGGGGTTCGATTCCCCGACGGGGAGGCCGGCTTTTCTTTTCAACCCACCTACCCCCACACTCCTCTGCCTCCGCTCAGCTTAACTCCTTGGATGGTCTTTGAAGGAGAAAACGCTCACATTCGCAGCACATGGCAATTACAGAAGTTCATCGGATGGCCACCCAGCTCGACACCAAGTGGCACGGCTTTCTGGACCAAGTCAAGCTTTCAACTTCGCAGGACCTGGCCGCTTCACACCATCTGTGGAATCTTCCGCTGGGGTGCGTACTTCTCCCACTTCCACGCCTCTTCCAAGTTCTCAACACCTTTCATCTCTACTTCTCCACAGTCATTGCCAGCAGTCCATTTTCGACCCACAGACCTTGATTTCCTCTTCTCCCATTGCTCGCTCTCGAGACTCTGCGCCTTTGCTTCCACCAGCTCTGGACCTCCTCCGTCATGTACACTTCCTGCACCCATGTCCTGAAATCACTACATCTGCAGGCACGCAGATTGAAAGGCGTAGGCGAGTGAGCCCAGTGTGCTCTTTAGCCGATCATTAATGCCCTCCTAAAAGCCCACCACCAGGCCAACATACAGCAGAGTATGCAGCAGATTCATTGCTTTGGCCTCGGGGAGGGTCTTTTTGACTCTCTCTACCCCCCCTCCCCGGTGTGCAACACGTTCTAGAGTTGGTCTCCGGTTACAATCTATTAAGATTCCAGTTTTTGCACGCTCAACCCTAATGGGAAGTCCTTGGGCCTCCTCCCCTTCTCTGATCATCTCCAGTCATCCCGTTTGCTAAGGCCTTCATAAGGAATTTGTCCCACGCAGAGCATTCCCTTTCCCCAGCTGGGGCCTGTCTTTGGTGCTGGAGGTTCCCTCTGGTTCCCAGTTTCACCCAGTGGCAACCTGTTTACTACTGAACCTCACGCTCCAAGCCGTCTTCCATATAGCTATTACTACGCTTCAAAGAGTCTTGGGAAAGAGCTTTGGGCGGTAACAAACCATAGCTGTGCTTTCTGCCTGATCGGGTGACTCTTCGCCCTGGTGCCTCATGGCACCTCGAAAGTTTCATCATCTTTTCCTGTTCATCAAGTCTCGATGTGACCTACCTCTTTCCGGATCGCTCTTTCGAAAAATCACCAGGCCCCTGATGAAGGAGATATCCCGAAGGGCTTAGGTTCAAGCAACCAAAAGTCCAAGCGCTAGAAAAAGTGTGCTCGTGATCCTTGCTGGAGTGGAAAAGGATCATGCAGCCTGTGCCACAACCATAGTCGCCTGGTGAGACAAAACAATGCAGAGAGCGTGAAAAAAAAAATGATTTGAGGTTCCGGGAAAAGAGCCATTGCCAGAAGAGGGGTGGCATCATCCTGGGCGGCCTTCCTGTAAGGGCTCGCCTGAAGCCACAGGCAAGGCACCCGCCTGGCCTCCTTATGCTTGACTGGCGCGTGGATCTGGCACTCCTCCCAAGGGTGGAATTTGCGAGAAGCGTTTTGCAAGAAGCCCTTACCACTAGATGAATCGATTGTTGTGACGCCCACCCCTGTCTTGCTGCTTGGGCCATCCCATGTCTACTTCTGCCATGAATGCCCCAGGAAAAGGAGGAAATGATTTGCTGTACTTTTAGCTTTCCCGGTACCTTCGCATGGGAAATTGCCGCCCCTTCATTGACCAAGAGATGGCGATCGACGGTGTAGGGAAAAGATTATAGGAGAGTGGGTCCTAGGGGGGTTAAGGGGGAGTGAGCGTTAGCTACAGGCATAGCGAGGCACAAGAAAAGCGAGAAAGATCCTTGTTCCAGGGGTTCCATGGTGTAACGGTCAGCACTCTGGACTCTGAATCCAGCGATCCGAGTTCAAATCTCGGTGGGACCTTCTTTGCCGAGCCGCCGTTGATTTGAGCCTGGCGACTTGACTTGTCTATTACTGGCGGAAAGGCCAGTGATAGCGGAAGCCGCCCACAAGGCGGATGCCGTGCAAACGAGGCCCGTTGCAAGGGTGATGTCCGGCCGACTGCAAGGCAAACTGAGGAGGCCCACAGCTCTATTGAAAGAGAAGCTGTGCAGCCGTATGTACTTTGGCCAGGAGCAGGTGCTCTGCACCAACTGGTCCTCGTTAGTATAGTGGTGAGTATCCCCGCCTGTCACGCGGGAGACCGGGGTTCGATTCCCCGACGGGGAGGCCGGCTTTTCTTTTCTACCCACCTACCCACACACTCCTCTGCCTCCGCTCAGCTTAACTCCTTGGATGGTCTTTGAAGGAGAAAACGCTCACATTCGCAGCACATGGCAATTACAGAAGTTCATCGGATGGCCACCCAGCTCGACACCAAGTGGCACGGCTTTCTGGACCAAGTCAAGCTTTCAACTTCGCAGGACCTGGCCGCTTCACACCATCTGTGGAATCTTCCGCTGGGGTGCGTACTTCTCCCACTTCCACGCCTCTTCCAAGTTCTCAACACCTTTCATCTCTACTTCTCCACAGTCATTGCCAGCAGCCCATTTTCGACCCACAGACCTTGATTTCCTCTTCTCCCATTGCTCGCTCTCGAGACTATGCGCCTTTGCTTCCACCAGCTCTGGACCTCCTCCGTCATGTACACTTCCTGCACCCATGTCCTGAAAACACTACATCTGCAGGCACGCAGATTGAAAGGCGTAGGCGAGTGAGCCCAGTGTGCTCTTTAGCCGATCATTAATGCCCTCCTAAAAGCCCACCACCAGGCCAACATACAGCAGAGTATGCAGCAGATTCATTGCTTTGGCCTCGGGGAGGGTCTTTTTGACTCTCTCTACCCCCCCTCCCCGGTGTGCAACACGTTCTAGAGTTGGTCTCCGGTTACAATCTATTAAGATTCCAGTTTTTGCACGCTCAACCCTAATGGGAAGTCCTTGGGCCTCCTCCCCTTCTCTGATCATCTCCAGTCATCCCGTTTGCTAAGGCCTTCATAAGGAATTTGTCCCACGCAGAGCATTCCCTTTCCCCAGCTGGGGCCTGTCTTTGGTGCTGGAGGTTCCCTCTGGTTCCCAGTTTCACCCAGTGGCAACCTGTTTACTACTGAACCTCACGCTCCAAGCCGTCTTCCATATAGCTATTACTACGCTTCAAAGAGTCTTGGGAAAGAGCTTTGGGCGGTAACAAACCATAGCTGTGCTTTCTGCCTGATCGGGTGACTCTTCGCCCTGGTGCCTCATGGCACCTCGAAAGTTTCATCATCTTTTCCTGTTCATCAAGTCTCGATGTGACCTACCTCTTTCCGGATCGCTCTTTCGAAAAATCACCAGGCCCCTGATGAAGGAGATATCCCGAAGGGCTTGGGTTCAAGCAACCGAAAGTCCAAGCGCTAGAAAAAGTGTGCTCGTGATCCTTGCTGGAGTGGAAAAGGATCATGCAGCCTGTGCCACAACCATAGTCGCCTGGTGAGACAAAACAATGCAGAGAGCGTGAAAAAAAAAATCAAAAGGACTTGAGGTTCCGGGAAAAGAGCCATTGCCAGAAGAGAGGTGGCATCATCCTGGGCGGCCTTCCTGTAAGGGCTCGCCTGAAGCCACAGGCAAGGCACCCGCCTGGCCTCCTTATGCTTGACTGGCGCGTGGACCTGGCACTCCTCCCAAGGGTGGAATTTGCGAGAAGCGTTTTGCAAGAAGCCCTTACCACTAAATGAATCGATTGTTGTGACGCCCACCCCTGTCTTGCTGCTTGGGCCATCCCATGTCTACTTCTGCCATGAATGCCCCAGGAAAAGGAGGAAATGATTTGCTGTACTTTTAGCTTTCCCGGTACCTTCGCATGGGAAATTGCCGCCCCTTCATTGACCAAGAGATGGCGATCGACGGTGTAGGGAAAAGATTATAGGAGAGTGGGTCCTAGGGGGGTTAAGGGGGAGTGAGCGTTAGCTACAGGCATAGCGAGGCACAAGAAAAGCGAGAAAGATCCTCGTTCCAGGGGTTCCATGGTGTAACGGTCAGCACTCTGGACTCTGAATCCAGCGATCCGAGTTCAAATCTCGGTGGGACCTTCTTTGCCGAGCCGCTGTTGATTTGAGCCTGGCGACTTGACTTGTCTATTACTGGCGGAAAGGCCAGTGATAGCGGAAGCCGCCCACAAGGCGGATGCCGTGCGAACGAGGCCCGTTGCAAGGGTGATGTCCGGCCGACTGCAAGGCAAACTGAGGAGGCCCACAGCTCTATTGAAAGAGAAGCTGTGCAGCCGTATGTACTTTGGCCAGGAGCAGGTGCTCTGCACCAACTGGTCCTCGTTAGTATAGTGGTGAGTATCCCCGCCTGTCACGCGGGAGACCGGGGTTCGATTCCCCGACGGGGAGGCCGGCTTTTCTTTTCTACCCACCTACCCACACACTCCTCTGCCTCCGCTCTGCTTAACTCCTTGGATGGTCTTTGAAGGAGAAAACGCTCACATTCGCAGCACATGGCAATTACAGAAGTTCATCGGATGGCCACCCAGCTCGACACCAAGTGGCACGGCTTTCTGGACCAAGTCAAGCTTTCAACTTCGCAGGACCTGGCCGCTTCACACCATCTGTGGAATCTTCCGCTGGGGTGCGTACTTCTCCCACTTCCACGCCTCTTCCAAGTTCTCAACACCTTTCATCTCTACTTCTCCACAGTCATTGCCAGCAGCCCATTTTCGACCCACAGACCTTGATTTCCTCTTCTCCCATTGCTCGCTCTCGAGACTCTGCGCCTTTGCTTCCACCAGCTCTGGACCTCCTCCGTCATGTACACTTCCTGCACCCATGTCCTGAAAACACTACATCTGCAGGCACGCAGATTGAAAGGCGTAGGCGAGTGAGCCCAGTGTGCTCTTTAGCCGATCATTAATGCCCTCCTAAAAGCCCACCACCAGGCCAACATACAGCAGAGTATGCAGCAGATTCATTGCTTTGGCCTCGGGGAGGGTCTTTTTGACTCTCTCTACCCCCCCTCCCCGGTGTGCAACACGTTCTAGAGTTGGTCTCCGGTTACAATCTATTAAGATTCCAGTTTTTGCACGCTCAACCCTAATGGGAAGTCCTTGGGCCTCCTCCCCTTCTCTGATCATCTCCAGTCATCCCGTTTGCTAAGGCCTTCATAAGGAATTTGTCCCACGCAGAGCATTCCCTTTCCCCAGCTGGGGCCTGTCTTTGGTGCTGGAGGTTCCCTCTGGTTCCCAGTTTCACCCAGTGGCAACCTGTTTACTACTGAACCTCACGCTCCAAGCCGTCTTCCATATAGCTATTAGTACGCTTCAAAGAGTCTTGGGAAAGAGCTTTGGGCGGTAACAAACCATAGCTGTGCTTTCTGCCTGATCGGGTGACTCTTCGCCCTGGTGCCTCATGGCACCTCGAAAGTTTCATCATCTTTTCCTGTTCATCAAGTCTCGATGTGACCTACCTCTTTCCGGATCGCTCTTTCGAAAAATCACCAGGCCCCTGATGAAGGAGATATCCCGAAGGGCTTGGGTTCAAGCAACCGAAAGTCCAAGCGCTAGAAAAAGTGTGCTCGTGATCCTTGCTGGAGTGGAAAAGGATCATGCAGCCTGTGCCACAACCATAGTCGCCTGGTGAGACAAAACAATGCAGAGAGCGTGAAAAAAAAAATCAAAAGGACTTGAGGTTCCGGGAAAAGAGCCATTGCCAGAAGAGGGGTGGCATCATCCTGGGCGGCCTTCCTGTAAGGGCTCGCCTGAAGCCACAGGCAAGGCACCCGCCTGGCCTCCTTATGCTTGACTGGCGCGTGGACCTGGCACTCCTCCCAAGGGTGGAATTTGCGAGAAGCGTTTTGCAAGAAGCCCTTACCACTAGATGAATCGATTGTTGTGACGCCCACCCCTGTCTTGCTGCTTGGGCCATCCCATGTCTACTTCTGCCATGAATGCCCCAGGAAAAGGAGGAAATGATTTGCTGTACTTTTAGCTTTCCCGGTACCTTCGCATGGGAAATTGCCGCCCCTTCATTGACCAAGAGATGGCGATCGACGGTGTAGGGAAAAGATTATAGGAGAGTGGGTCCTAGGGGGGTTAAGGGGGAGTGAGCGTTAGCTACAGGCATAGCGAGGCACAAGAAAAGCGAGAAAGATCCTCGTTCCAGGGGTTCCATGGTGTAACGGTCAGCACTCTGGACTCTGAATCCAGCGATCCGAGTTCAAATCTCGGTGGGACCTTCTTTGCCGAGCCGCTGTTGATTTGAGCCTGGCGACTTGACTTGTCTATTACTGGCGGAAAGGCCAGTGATAGCGGAAGCCGCCCACAAGGCGGATGCCGTGCGAACGAGGCCCGTTGCAAGGGTGATGTCCGGCCGACTGCAAGGCAAACTGAGGAGGCCCACAGCTCTATTGAAAGAGAAGCTGTGCAGCCGTATGTACTTTGGCCAGGAGCAGGTGCTCTGCACCAACTGGTCCTCGTTAGTATAGTGGTGAGTATCCCCGCCTGTCACGCGGGAGACCGGGGTTCGATTCCCCGAAGGGGAGGCAGGCTTTTCTTTTCTACCCACCTACCCACACACTCCTCTGCCTCCGCTCAGCTTAACTCCTTGGATGGTCTTTGAAGGAGAAAACGCTCACATTCGCAGCACATGGCAATTACAGAAGTTCATCGGATGGCCACCCAGCTCGACACCAAGTGGCACGGCTTTCTGGACCAAGTCAAGCTTTCAACTTCGCAGGACCTGGCCGCTTCACACCATCTGTGGAATCTTCCGCTGGGGTGCGTACTTCTCCCACTTCCACGCCTCTTCCAAGTTCTCAACACCTTTCATCTCTACTTCTCCACAGTCATTGCCAGCAGCCCATTTTCGACCCACAGACCTTGATTTCCTCTTCTCCCATTGCTCGCTCTCGAGACTCTGCGCCTTTGCTTCCACCAGCTCTGGACCTCCTCCGTCATGTACACTTCCTGCACCCATGTCCTGAAAACACTACATCTGCAGGCACGCAGATTGAAAGGCGTAGGCGAGTGAGCCCAGTGTGCTCTTTAGCCGATCATTAATGCCCTCCTAAAAGCCCACCACCAGGCCAACATACAGCAGAGTATGCAGCAGATTCATTGCTTTGGCCTCGGGGAGGGTCTTTTTGACTCTCTCTACCCCCCCTCCCCGGTGTGCAACACGTTCTAGAGTTGGTCTCCGGTTACAATCTATTAAGATTCCAGTTTTTGCACGCTCAACCCTAATGGGAAGTCCTTGGGCCTCCTCCCCTTCTCTGATCATCTCCAGTCATCCCGTTTGCTAAGGCCTTCATAAGGAATTTGTCCCACGCAGAGCATTCCCTTTCCCCAGCTGGGGCCTGTCTTTGGTGCTGGAGGTTCCCTCTGGTTCCCAGTTTCACCCAGTGGCAACCTGTTTACTACTGAACCTCACGCTCCAAGCCGTCTTCCATATAGCTATTACTACGCTTCAAAGAGTCTTGGGAAAGAGCTTTGGGCGGTAACAAACCATAGCTGTGCTTTCTGCCTGATCGGGTGACTCTTCGCCCTGGTGCCTCATGGCACCTCGAAAGTTTCATCATCTTTTCCTGTTCATCAAGTCTCGATGTGACCTACCTCTTTCCGGATCGCTCTTTCGAAAAATCACCAGGCCCCTGATGAAGGAGATATCCCGAAGGGCTTGGGTTCAAGCAACCGAAAGTCCAAGCGCTAGAAAAAGTGTGCTCGTGATCCTTGCTGGAGTGGAAAAGGATCATGCAGCCTGTGCCACAACCATAGTCGCCTGGTGAGACAAAACAATGCAGAGAGCGTGAAAAAAAAAATCAAAAGGACTTGAGGTTCCGGGAAAAGAGCCATTGCCAGAAGAGGGGTGGCATCATCCTGGGCGGCCTTCCTGTAAGGGCTCGCCTGAAGCCACAGGCAAGGCACCCGCCTGGCCTCCTTATGCTTGACTGGCGCGTGGACCTGGCACTCCTCCCAAGGGTGGAATTTGCGAGAAGCGTTTTGCAAGAAGCCCTTACCACTAGATGAATCGATTGTTGTGACGCCCACCCCTGTCTTGCTGCTTGGGCCATCCCATGTCTACTTCTGCCATGAATGCCCCAGGAAAAGGAGGAAATGATTTGCTGTACTTTTAGCTTTCCCGGTACCTTCGCATGGGAAATTGCCGCCCCTTCATTGACCAAGAGATGGCGATCGACGGTGTAGGGAAAAGATTATAGGAGAGTGGGTCCTAGGGGGGTTAAGGGGGAGTGAGCGTTAGCTACAGGCATAGCGAGGCACAAGAAAAGCGAGAAAGATCCTCGTTCCAGGGGTTCCATGGTGTAACAGTCAGCACTCTGGACTCTGAATCCAGCGATCCGAGTTCAAATCTCGGTGGGACCTTCTTTTCCGAGCCGCCGTTGATTTGAGCCTGGCGACTTGACTTGTCTATTACTGGCGGAAAGGCCAGTAATAGCGGAAGCCGCCCACAAGGCGGATGCCGTGCGAATGAGGCCCGTTGCAAGGGTGATGTCCGGCCGACTGCAAGGCAAACTGAGGAGGCCCACAGCTCTATTGAAAGAGAAGCTGTGCAGCCGTATGTACTTTGGCCAGGAGCAGGTGCTCTGCACCAACTGGTCCTC